>NC_047087.1:46905000-48105000 GCF_902459505.1 Geotrypetes seraphini
AAAGATACCAATAGAGCAGCAAAGGATGATACAATGTCTTACTAAAAATAAAAACGATTATCATTCTTATATGCCTATGAAAGATCTATAATTTAGATGTGCCATGGGCATCTTTTTTATTGAATGTTTACTAAATATTATTTTTTTTTAAAAAAAAAGGCTTCAAAGCTTCTCATATTGTTGCAAGATATGAATAGGGCATTTATTACAATATCAACAAACTGTATTTCTTGGAAGGTTCTGTGCATTGTAGTATATTTAATGCGTACTGCCAAGGGTAATTAATCTCTGTCTCTGTTTTTTAAATAGAGATTTTAAGCCTGTTAGGTTGAGATAGCTCAGTGTATTTTCAGACTGGACAGAACAAAATGAAGGACATATTAAAATTCCTTTAATATGCATGCAGTGGGAAAATAAACAGCTCACTGATTTCCTAGTGGTTTAACAAATCCTGGAAATAGCACAATTTCTCCCTTCCTATGATTACAGCTCTTTTTTTTTCGTATTCATGTTGCTGTTCCAGAAGTACATTAAAAACCATGACCAACTCTACCCTTTTATAAAATACTAGTCTTATAGCCCGTTACATTAACGGGTGCTAGAATATATGTGTGTGTGTCTGTCTATTTCTTTCTCTCTCTCCTTAGCCGCTTTCTTTCTTTCTGTCTTTCTTTTTCCTTGGCTGCCCATCACCACCCCTTGCCTGCTCCCCCTGTCCATTCTCCCTTCCTTTTACCTCCCCTGTGTCCACCACTACCCCTTCACTGCTCTCCTTATGCAGCAGCAGCCCTTCTCCCTTTGTTTTACCTCCCCCCCTGTCCAGCAGCACCTCTTTCCTTCTCCCCCTGTCCAACATTAGGCCTCTGTTCCTTTTTCGTCACCCCCCCCTGTCCATCAGCACCTCTTTCCTTCTCCCCCTATCCAGCAGTAGGCATCCCTTCCTCCTTCTTATCCCTATGATACACTTACCTTGCTCTGCCCCTGATCATAGGTTCCCGTTAGCCGTCCAGTTGCACCCATTGGAAAAGTTCCCTCTGCCACATCCACATCCCGCACCCCCCCCCCCCCCCGACGCGACTCCCGCTGTCTTTATTTCTGTCTCTGTCCCTGGCCCCCTTTGTCTGTCTGTCTTTCTATGTATCTCCCTGCCCCTGTGTCTTTCTTCTTTTCTTTCTGTCTCCCTTCCTCCCTCTGTCTGTCTGTCTGTCTGTCCAAAGCAGCATTGCCTCCCCCTCCATTTCCCTCCCTCCACAGCAGTTCCCTGTGCAGCAGCATTAGCGTTTCCTCTACCCCACTTTCCCTTCCCTCGGGCCCAATTACAAACGTGGTGATTCCAGCAGCGTGTGTGCAGCAGTCTCCACACGCTGCTTCGGGTCCTTCTCCTGCCCTGATTTGCTCTGTCGCGTCTCTGATGACATCATCAGAGACGCGGCTGAGCAAATCAGGGCAGGAGAAGGGCCCGAATGAGCGTGTGAAGACTGTTGCACACGCTAATGGAATCGCCACCGGGTGGGCAGAAAGTTGCTGGGCTCCTCGGTGGGGGCGCTGAGCGGCCGCGATCCCTCTCCTCCGATACCCCGCCCGCTGGAGATCGGCGGCTGGCTGCCTGACTGGTGGAGGCGATCGGCGCCGCAGCTCTGTCCCGGCAGCATCCGAGCGGCTGCGCTGAGAGGAGAGGAGCCTGCTGCCCGAAGAGGAGGAGCGGCATTGTCTGAAGAGGCTAAGCTGCGTCATAGACCTCAGCTGGCTGCAGCGGTGGTAAGCCCGATGTGTGAAAACCGCGCATGCGCACTCGTCTTTTCGCAACAGATGAGGGAACATGTTTTTTTAGTGCGCATGCGCGGCCTAGCATTTTATTATATTAGATTCTGCAACTGGTAATTCTGTGTATAAATGGTCTTATTTTTCTATTACTCTATTGTAGGTTTATTTTCAGTATCATGCTGAAACACATATGAGTGGCATAATACATATACAGTAAAACCTTGGATTGCAAGTAACTTGGTTTGCAAGTGTTTTGCAAGACAAGCAAAACATTTTATTAAATTTTAACTTGATATACAAGCAATGTCTTGCAATACAAGTGCATACAGTATACACACATCACAACTGAGCAGATGGCTCTTCTCTCTCTGACACTGCAAGAGTGTAGTGACGGTTCTAAACAAGCAAAGTCTTGCAATACGAGTACATACAGTATACACGCATCACATCATCACAACTGAGCCGATGGTTCTTCTCTCTCTGACTTTGCTGTTCTAAATGAGCACGGTTTTGTAATAGAAGAACATGTGGAGGGGCATAATCGAAAGGGACATCTAAGTCCGTTTACGTCCATATCGCAAGTCGTCCAAAGTTAAAAAGAGCCTAAGACCCATTTTCGAAAGAGATGTCCAACATTTTTGTACTTTTGAAAATCGTCTAATTATACGTCCTGCCATTCTAATTGTCCAAGCCACTAAATCATCCATCTTTATACTACATTTCCGTCCAACTTTCCGTCTAAGTCCAAAATGCCTAGAACAAGTCCTATTGGATATGGGAGGGGTCTGCAAAATGATGGACTGCACACCCAGACATGCCACCTAAATAGTGGGGTACCTTACAGGGCACTGCTGTGAACTTCACAAAAAGGGTGCCATGGCTTCTCCTCACTACAGCTCCCTTATAGGTGACGGTGAGTCCCCCAAACCACTTCCAGAATCCCCCTAGATCCACTTATCTACCACCCCAATAGCCCTTATGGCTGCAAGAGCCACTTATATGCCAGTAAAAAAGGGTTTTGGGGGTGTATAGGGGAGTGCACATATTTTAGTATCAATGCAGTGATTACAGGAGCTTATGTGCATGGGTCCTCTTCTCTATGGGGCCCTAACCCACCCCCAAGATGACTTAAGCTGCCTATGTGCTGGACGACTAGGCTTTCCTATGCCCGGCTGCCAGGTGATGATGATCTGGAGGCTGAAATTTAAAGTTGTGAATAAAATTTTTATGGAGGTGGGGTGGGGGGAGTTGGTGATCACTGGGGTAGTGTGCGTGGGTCTGTTTTAAGTGTTTGCAGTGCTTATCTGGCGAGTTTAGGTGGTTTTTTTGTGACTTAGACCATGTTTTACAAGTTCCGTTGATCGTGGGCTGTATAACTTTTGGTTATACATGCTGTACGATTAAGTCTAAGCCAGCCCAAGTCCTGTCTAACTCCCGCCCTCAACACTCCTCCCAAAATGCCCCATTTAGCTTTGGTCGTTCAGCTATACTATGAAGGCCTAGGTCGTTTAGAAATACGTCCAAAACCCGTTTTTAGTATCGGCACTTAGACGTATTTGAGAAATGTTCGTCCAAGTGCCGACTTAGGCCCGGTTTTGGACGTATTCCTCTTTCGATTATGAACCCCTTAATTTCCTCATTGCCACAGGTACATTCGATAGATTGTGAGCCCACTGGGACAGACAGGGAAAAATGTTTGAGTACCTGAATAAATTCATGTAAACTGTTCTGAGCTTCCATGGAAGAACAATATAGAAAACTGGATAAATATGATGTGGATCCATGGAACTTACAAGTTAATCCATACTTTTCTTGACATTTTTTGTTTCAGTTTTTATTTTCGGCGCTTGGACGTTTTTGAGAAATGTTCGTCTAAGTGCCGACTTAGGCTGGTTTTTGGACGTTTTTCTCTTTCGATTATGAGCCCCATAGTATTTTGCATTAAAGTTTTTGGGTTGTGGAAATTTGCTTTCATATACGAGTGCTTTGGATTACAAGCATGCTTCTGGAATGAATTATGCTCACAAACCAAGGTTTTACTATATTTGGTTTAAACTCTGCAACAAGCATAGAAAAACATGAAAATTTGGACACCTACCTAGAAACATTTTTTCTTTTTTTAATATGATTGAAGTCTTGTTTTGTTTTTTAATTATTATTATTGATTTTGCTTGCTTTGTTCTCTCCTTCAGTTTCTTTTCTTCTTCCAGCTGTTCTCCCTCTCCACCTTCTTACCTCTCTCCCCATCTGTTGCTTTATCTATTCCTCCCCTCTAATTTCTATTGCCACAGTGTTTTTGCAGCTCTTTTCATGTCAAGTCAGGCTATAATGATAGCAGGTCTCTTCTGCCCAGATCCAGTCATTGCAGTGGCTTCTCCATGCCCAAATTTGCACATGCATTTCTGACTGCCATATACAGAACTAGGGGACAAGTATGTTTTAATACATTGTGTCTCAATACCCTGAAGTCTGCGTTTTCTGTTGTGATTCATAAACAGTCACTTGTGCATTTAGGCCCGATTCTATACGAGGTGCTGCTGGAAAGTTCTCAGCCCAACCTACAAAGCTGGGGCAGTCTCCGTTGAGAGCTATATAATTAGGGATCCTTTTACATAGGCGCATTAGCTGTTTTATCGTGCGATAAATATATGCACGCGCTAAACACTAACGTGCCCATTATAAGGCTCAAAATAATAAACCCTTCTCACAAGACTGTAGTAATCACATCGAAAATTAATGTGTGAGCATTGGAACCCATTACATCTGTCTTGGCGGGGGAGAGTCCAAACAGTTAAGATGATGATTATGCCTGTGGTTTGTTACCAAATGGGTATGTTACCATTGTTTTTTCAGGGATCCTTTTACAAAAAAAATTAAATAGTATTCTGACAAAATTTTTTGGCTGGGGAAAGCAGCAAGAATTGCCTTAGTATCTTTACAAATGCCAATTTTGGAGGGTGGGTTAAATTTTCCAAATTTTTATAGGTACCATCAAGCCTATATAATGCGTCAGGGTATGTATTGGATCCTCCCTGAGCTCATGGAAAATCTTCCAGACTGGTTATGGTTGGAATGGCAACTCATATCTCCGCTGCGATTAGGTCACGTTCTAAGTATCAAGTTACCTAGATTGTATAAGGACAATAGAATTTTACTAGACTCGTGGCAAACTTTCAAATTTATCAATAATTTAACACCTATTCTAATCCATAAATCCATGTGTCAGTCCCTCTGGCTGAACTCCAGGATTCAAATTGGCGGGTTTAAGGTCATCTGGAAACACTAGATGAAGGCAGGTATACGTTGGATGATGTTATATCAGATGGTAAGCTGCTTGACTTTTCACGATTGCAACATAAATTTGGTCTTAATAAATCACAAAATTATAGATGGTTGCCATTCAGGTGGGGTTCCCTGAATGAAAAAATCTTGAAAATCAATATAGCTATGTTTTCAGGCGGACTTCCTGGGACACCAGGCCGCTCAGTGGTATAAATTAATATCTGGATTTTTGAATAAGAAACCAAAGACTGGTCTGCATGACATTTGGAGCTTTGAGATAAAGCATCAAATTACTGCATCTCAATGGCCACAAATTTGGGCTTGTAGGATGAGATGTATGGCGTCGGCATCTGTGAGACAAACAGGTTTTTTTTTGTTACATAAAGCATTTTGTACCCCAGTTCGTTTACAGAAATTAGATAGCTCTAAGTCTAATAGATGCTGGTACTGTCATCTTAAAGCTGGGACATTAGATAATTTTCTATTCTGTTGTCCATTAATACTTCGCTTTTGGAAATCCATTTGGGGTCAAATGAACAATTTACTAGAAAATCCGGTGACATTATCTTATGATTCTGTGTTATTTGGTACATCAATGAGGGATAAGAGCCAAATATCTTTTAATAATAATAATAATAATAATACTTTATGTTTTTATATGCTTATGAACAATTGTTGGATATAAGGGGGGAGGGATATTTGATGTGAATTAGATTTTGATGGAATATTAAGTGATGTTAAAGTGTAAAGTGATTGTATCTTATGTTGCACTTATTGAAAGTTTTAAAAATGAATAAAGAATTTATACTGTAGGTCCAAAGGGAAAAGATAAGTCTTAAGCATTTTCCTAAAGTTGTACACTTAATAATAATAATAATAATAACAACAGTTTATATACCACAGGACCGTGAAGTTCTATGTGGTTTACAATGATTAGAAATGTTACAGATTGAGTGAATAAACAAAATTACAGAATGAATGAATAAACAAAGTACAGATTTAGCGACAGGTGGTTCTTGCGCTTGGTTGTTAAGGACTAAGATTGAATAGGTTGGTTTCCTAAGTATTTCAGTACTTCTCCCCCCGTATTCACGGTTTCAGCATTCGCAGTTTCGATTATTCATGGTTTTTAGCTTGCTGGCTCTTCCCCCCAAATTACATCAGCTTGCATAGAGAAATCGCTAATTCCAAGCATTTACAGAGAAAATTGCTGATTCCCAGCACTTTCTTCACCGTGTTTTGCCTCTCCTTCAGAAACAGGCCAGGTCTCCCACCATGTTATTCGCAGTTTCACCATATTCACAATGGTTTTAATAGAAAACAGCAAATAATATATAAAAAAAGTTATTCACGGTTTTTCAGTATTTGCGGTTCTGTTAATCCCCATCACAGCGAATACAGAGGGAGAAGTGTAATATGTGTCCAGTTGACGAAAGTGTTTTGGGAGGTCATTCCAGATTCTGGGGCCATAGAATGCAAAAGTGGATTCATTGAACTTTTTTGGCATATACATAGAGGTAGCAAGACTGGAATCCAGGAGCACTGACAAAAGGGCTACTGGATCATGGCTCTGGCACAGGAAACAAGATACCGGACAAGAAGCAAGATATGAGAAGCAATGACCCAACCCTGCTGTAGATGTAGAGTAGATAAAACCTAGCTCTAAGAGAGAAAGGATGCTCAAGAGGAGCTCCTTAAGAACCCTTGAAAAAGCAATTTTGTGGTGAAACTGGTCCCTTCGGGGTAGGCTAGTGATTCTACACATTAAAAGATAAGTGAAAATTAAAAAAAAAAAAATTAATGCCAACAATAGTGATATTTTAATGTATACCATTATAGTCTCAGAGACCCGGAAATAGGGTTACGAGATGTTTGGGAAAACCAGGACATGTCCTCTTTTTAGAGTACTGTCCGGGTGCCCGGATGGATTTTCAAAAACCCGGCAATTTGGGTTTTGGAATGTCCCGAGCTCTGGCCACATCTGGAGGGCCTCTGGGCATGCGTGGACGACATCACATGCATTCGTGTATGCTTGGAGGCCCTAAAGGCATGGTCCGGAGGTCAGAAAAAGAAGATATGAGGCATTGTGAGGCTGGGGCTGGGGGCACAACAGGGCGGGGCTTGGAGGTGGATCACGGCGGGGTTGGAGGTGGAACAAAGCGGGGTCAGGAGCGGAACGGGGTGGAGCCACGTGTCCAAGATTTTACAGCTGTAAATATAGTAATCCTACCCAGAGATCAACTGAGATCCTCATCTCAAAATGAAGTCTCACCAACCAATCATTGCATATACTTTTGGAGAAATAATTGGCACATGAACAGTCACAAAAAACCCCTATAAAGACCTATCTTTAAAATAAGTGGAATTCATAGGGTCCCAGTGGAACAGATGGCCGTGAGTCAGGAAATATCTCTTGTGCTGTACCTGACTATATCTCACTTTGAACTCCTACAGAAAAAGGAAAGAGGCCAAGTTATCCAGTTTCAGGCTGGAGACTTTTTGACCAATACTGGTTTTGAACTCACATAAGAACATAAGCAGTGCCTCCGCCGGGTCAGACCATAGGTCCATCCTGCCCGGCAGTCCGCTCCCGCGGCGGCCCAAACAGGTCACGACCTGTCTGAATCACCAGAAGGGGCTCCCTTGCCACCTTGGTTTCTCATTGAAGTCCTATCTTCCCATCGTAGTCCTAACCCTCCGGTCTTGCACATGCACGACCTGTTGGGTTTCTATACTTATTACCTGGTTAGCTTTCTATACCTGTGTTACATCCCAGCACCTCTCTCAGTATCCCACGATCCCTTTATCCCTCAGGAATCCGTCCAATCCCTGTTTGAATCCCTGTACCGTACTCTGCCTGATCACTTCCTCCGGTAGCGCATTCCAAGTGTCCACGACCCTTTGGGTGAAAAAAAAACTTCCTTGCATTTGTTTTGAACCTATCTCCCTTCAGTTTCTCAGAATGCCCCCTCGTACTTGTTGTCCCCTTCAGTCTGAAGAATCTGTCCCTATCCACCCTCTCTATGCCCCTCATGATCTTGAAGGTCTCTATCATATCTCCCCTGAGCCTCCTTTTTTCCAGAGAGAAGAGCCCCAGCCTATCCAACCTCTCGGCGTATGGGCAGTGTTCCAGCCCTTTTACCAGTTTCGTTGCTCTCCTTTGGACTCTCTCAAGTACCGCTATGTCCTTCTTGAGGTGTGGCGACCAATACTGAACGCAGTATTCCAGATGTGGACGCACCATCGCTCGATACAATGGCATGATGACTTCCCGCGTCCTGGTTGTTATGCCCCTCTTTATGATGCCCAGCATCCTGTTGGCTTTTTTCGAGGCTGCTGCGCACTGTGCAGATGGCTTCAGTGATGCATCCACCAGCACACCCAAGCTTCTCTCAAGTCTGCTGTCTCCCAACAATGCCCCCCCCAATTTGTAGTTGAACAACAGGTTCTTTTTCCCTATATGCACGACCTTGCATTTTTCCACGTTAAAGCGCATTTGCCATTTGTTTGCCCAGTCTTCCAGCTTGTCCAGGTCCCTTTGCAGGTCCTCACACTCCTCCCTGGACCTAACTCTACCGCACAGTTTGGTATCGTCTGCAAATTTTATAACCTCGCACTTTGCCTCCTTTTCCAGGTCATTGATAAATATGTTGAAGAGTAACGGCCCCAGCACCGATCCCTGTGGCACACCGCTCGTGACTCCCCGCCAGTCAGAATATTGACCCTTTACTCCAACCCTCTGCAGTCTACCCGACAACCAGTGCTTGATCCATCTGTGCACATCCCCTCCCACCCCGTGGTTCCACAGCTTCTTAAGTAGCCTTTCATGTAAGCAGCCTTTCATCCCAAAACAATGTAAGATATACAGTATAGTGCCTGATTCTGCACATTGAAATCAGTGCTGCAAGCTCCATAATGCACAAAGTTTCAAGTTTATTTAAAATTTCATTTAAAAAAAGCTTATGTATTTTCTCTCCATCTTTCATCTGTGCCATGATTGCTTGTTCTGTATGTTCGTTTTTTCTGACCAATAAAAACTATTAAAAAAAAAAAAAATTCTAAGCACTGTATATAATAATAAAAATAGGGGGTATGAAACAATCAAAAATACAAATACACTTCCCCCTCCGTATTCGCGAATTCCATATCTACGGATTCGCTTATGCGCGGTTTAAAACCAAAAAATGCATTTTCATTTTTCAGGCCATTTTAAGCCCTGTAAGCCCCCTCCCCCCCCTTAAGCCTTACCTGGTGATCTAGTGGGTTTTCAGGGCAGGAGTGATCTTCCCACGCTCCTGCCCCGTGCAGATCGCTCACAGGAAATACTCGAGAGACTACGGGAGCTCATGGCAGCCATTTCCTCTGAGCGATCTGCACAGGGCAGGAGCGTGGGAAGATCGCTCCTGCCTGAAAACCCGCTAGACCACCAGGTAAGGCTTAAGGGGGGGGGGACTTTCAGGGCTTAAAATAGCCAGGGGAAGTGGGGGTTAGGGGCAGAACCAGCCCAAATATTATTCGGGGGTTTTTAATATTCATGGGCCGGCTCTGCCCCTAACCCTCCCGACTACGGAGGGGGAAGTATAAGACAATCTTTGGACAACTATCAGGACCAAAGGGAAAAGAGGGGAAGAATACAATGATATAAAGAAAACGTTCACAATCAAGGAAAAAAATGATGGGATGGAGACATGACTAGAAACATTTCTTATGAAAATAGAAGAAATTGAGGGATTAACCAATCGGTTGTTTAGACATGATAAGGCTAGTGGATTTATGTTTCAAATACATCCTTAAAGTGAAAAGTTTTCAAGGAACTCTTAAATCTCTCTAGTATGGATTCCTCTCTAAGATAATTTGTGGGGTGGTCAATAATCCAGAACTGTCCCAAAATCTCCAGCCCGAAGCTGGGTAATTTGGCATCGCTGAAAAAGGTGAACGCCAAATCCAAATTCCCCTTTCAGAAAGTCTTGGCCAATGTCTTACTGTTAGGATTTGCCAAATTCAGTGGTACCTCAGAATCCGAATGCCCCAGAACTCAAACAACTTGGAATCCAAACTGTTTTTTTTTAAATTAAATTTTGCCCCGGAATCCAAACGCTGCTTTGGAATCCAAACGCATGAGAACTGCAATTGTTGCTCAGCCCAAAGCTTCCCCTCTGATGCAGCTTCCTGTTTCTGCCTGGGCGGTTCGCGTCAGAGGGAAGCTTTGGGCTGAGCGCTGTTGCTGATCTTGCTGCCTATGCTGGCGGGGGACTGATCTTGCTGTCTATGCCAGGGGGGCCTGATCTTGCTGCCTAGGCCGGTTGGGGTGCCCAATCTTGCTATCTATGCCAGGGGGGCCCAATGTTCCTGTCTATGCCAGTTGAGGTGCCCAATCTTATGTGTTTACTGTTAAATTTATTTGAAAATCTGAGTTTGTGGAACCAAGGAATGGATTAATCCAGTTTCTATTATATTCAATGGGAAAAATTGTCTTGGAACTCAAACTTTTGGAACTCAAACAGGGTTTTGGAACGGATTAAGTTCGGATTCCGAGGTGCCACTGTAATCTTATTTACTTTTAAAACTTTAATTCCTGCAAGGCTCAGACTGTAGCAGTAATAACCATAAAGGAAGCATTTACCTGTTTTGAGGGACTCAGAATTGAATTATACTCTGGTGTGTCTGTTCATTTTCAGGTTATTTCTTTTCCAAATTATAGGCCTCTAGCAAAACTGAAATGGGCTCCTTGGGTGGTGGGGGGAGACAAACAAGCAATGCTTTTCAACACAAAACCATTTAAATGAAGCTAGCATTTTATAAATAAGGACAGTTTGGTTTTCAGTAGTTATACCTGGCTTTATCTAGTATTCCACAGCTATCTTCAGGATAGATGGGAAGTTTGTATCAGCCATCAATGAGATATAATGTTTTTATTTTCCAATTACAATTGGGATAAGCAGAAAACTCAAAGATACAAATCAACATGGTAACACAGTAAATGCCAGAAGATAAAGATTAGCCAGTCTGCCTAAGAGTTGTATCCGGCATTCTGCACAAGCTCGACTTCTTAATAGTTGAATATGGCATCATAAACAGGGCAGGCCGACGATCGTTTCTTGGCTTTTAAGCCACTGCTTCAGGGCTTTGATGCCAACGCTCCAGACTATCGATTCGCAAACAGAGTTTGACTCTGCAAATTGATAGTCTGGAGTGTTGGTGTCACGGCCCTGAAGCAGTGCCTTAAAAGCCACTAAACAATCGTCGGCCTGGCTCTTTCCTAACTAGCTTGTTTCTTCTAGTTAGTTTTGACTATTTTCAGGCTCCCATCTGCCAGTAATAAGTTATATGCGAAAGTGTTTTTTTGCCAGTGATGCTTGGGTGGAAGAGAGTGGGAACACCTCTCCGTGTCTTTTTTTTTTTTTTCACCTTAAAATACTTTTTCTGGCGTTGGTGTGTACTGATCATGTGGAGTGATTTGTTTTCTGGTATATTGCATGTTTCTATAATACCACAGTTCTGTTGCTTTCAACCCTAAGAACGTGTTTCTCTCTCCCACTGCTAACTATCATCATTTATTAGCTAATAGAACCTACAGAACTCATTATTGACATTCCGTAAAATGGTAAAGACCCTCCTCTTCAACTAAAGGTCACCCTCAGTCTACACCCCCCCCTTAAGCCCCACCTCTCTCTTCTCTCTCCTATCTTCTCCCTAAATTTCAGTATAGTCCTCTCTTAGGCCCTGATTCTCTAAAAGTGCGTCCCGATTTTAGGCAGCTGTAGGCGTCCTACAGCTGTCTAATCAGCCAATCGGGATGCACGTTTTTTTTAAAAAAAATGCTCCCCATTGAATGCTGCCTATATTGACGGCGAGGCCCGCAAGACACCTAGGCCCTGATTCTGTATAGGACGCCCGGGAGAGGCGTCCTATTCAGAATCGGCCTAAACTAAACCCCGATTCTGTAACCGGCGTCCATGTTACAGACGCGGGTTAGAGAATCGGGTTAGATTAGACACGGCCCGCTACACTTATCGCGGCAAGGGATCTCTCTGCCGCTATAAGTATAGCGGGCCGTGGCCCCCTGACCGATCACTGGTAGGAGGGTGCCCAAACCCTCCTGCCCGAAGACGCACCCCCCTCCCCGACACTACCGATCGCCCCCCCCCCCCCGACAATATCGGTCGCTGGCAGGAGGGTGCCCAATCCCTCCTGCCCGAAGACTCACCCCCTCCCGGCGCTAACAACCCCCACTCCACCAAACCTGTTCTTACAGATGGGTCTTGCACGTCGAGCAAGCAGGCACGCCTCGTCGAAATGAGGCGGGCCCGCCCCTCCCGGCCCATCCCGCCGAAGCCTAAGGCCTGATTGGCCCAGGCTCTAGAAGCCTGGACCAATCAGGCCTTAGGAATAGCGGGTCCGCCCATCCCTACTAAGTCTAAGGTCTGATTGACCAATCAGGCCTTAGATTAAGTGGGGATGGGCGGACCCACTATGCCTAAGGCCTGATTGGTCCAGGCTTCTAGAGCCTGGGCCAATCAGGCCTTAGGCTTCGGCGGGATGGGCCGGGAAGGGGCGGGCCCGCCTCATTTCGACGAGGCGTGCCTGCTTGCTCGACGTGCAAGACCCATCTGTAAGAACAGGTTTGGTGGAGTGGGGGTTGTTAGCGCCGGGGGGGTGCGTCTTCGGGCAGGAGGGATTGGGCACCCTCCTGCCAGTGACCGATATTGTCGGGGGGGGGGGATTGGTAATGTCGGGGGGGGGGGGGGCGGTCGGTAGTGTCGGGGGGGGGGCGGTCAGTAGTGTCGGGGAGGGGGGTGCGTCTTCGGGCAGGAGGGTTTGGGCACCCTCCTGCCAGTGATCGGTCAGGGGCCATGGCCCGCTATACTTATAGCGGCAGAGAGATCCCTTGCCGTGATAAGTATAGCGGCCGCGTCTACTTACAATGTAGACCAGCATTTTGCTGGCCTACATTTTTAAGCTTCTCATCTACTAGGGAGACGCGTAGGGCCGCCTAGGTTCAGCCTAAGGCCCGCCTAAGGCCCTTAGACGAGCTTAGGCATCTTGCGGGTCTCCCTAGGCTCCCGGAGGCGCCTTCAGGCCTGCCTGGGGAGCATTTTTTTTTTAAAAACGTGCATCCCGATTGGCTGATTAGACAGCTGTAGGACGTCTACAGCTGCCTAAAATCGGGACGCACTTTTAGAGAATCAGGGCCTTAGTCTGTACTCTGATAAATTGTATCTAAACTCAAATAACTTGTATTTAAACTAAACTACTTATACTTAAACTCTACTCTTAATTTGCTGTATACTCCCTGTATTTAAACTACTGCACAGTCTTGTATGTCCAAACATTTAAACCTATTGTATATCATATATGTCCAATTACACTCCATTGTATATGTTCACTTGTAGACCGTTCTGAGCTACTGGGAGGACGGGATAAAAATCTAAATAAATAAATAATAGCAACTTTATGATTCCACCTGGCTCCCAATAAAGATATGCAGCACCTGCAATTATAAAGCAAATGTTTTGAATGTGATATGATATACACATGCTTAATCTGTCTCTCCCAGCCAACTTTGGAGCACAAAAAGTATAGAAGTCTGCCTGGCATTGTTCCTACTTCCTAATGAGGGCTGTACCAAATATTTGTATCAGACCTGATTCAGCCCAAATAGTGACCAGATACTTTATTCATATTCTGCCAAATAGTGATTTAAATTTGAATACAAATAATCTGAGGCTCTACTGTGCTAAATCTTACTGGAATACCCTCTTGATCTCTGATTTTACTATGCATTTTTTTATTACTTGTTATATTAAAGCTCAATGCCCATTATTCATATTCAGCCAAATAATTTTTTTTTTCATAATTTGCATTCAGTAGAATAATAAGACATATTCAGTGCAGCTCTCGCCTAACTACTGGAGTTGCTATTGAAGCCCACTCCAGCCTTGATCTGTGTTTGTCATTTACTAGATCCAGACTGTATTTATTCAATTTTCTATACTGTGTCTCCCCAGGGAGCTCAGAACTATTTACAATGAATTTATTCAGGTACTTGAGCATTTTTCCCTGTCTGTCCCGGTGGGCTCACAATCTAGCTAATGTACCTGGGGCAATGGGGGGATTAAGTGACTTGCCCAAGGTCATAAGGAGCAGTGTGGGTCTGAACCAGGGATGGGCAATGAGGGCCGGAATCCAGTCAGGTTTTCAGGATTTCCCCAATGAATATTCATGAGATCTATTTGCATGCACTGCCTCCCATTGTATGCACGTGGATCTCATGCATACTCGTTAGGGGAAATCCTTAAAACCCGACTGGATTCTAGCCCTTGTTACCTACCCCTGGTTTAAACCCACAACCTCAGGATGCTGAAGCTGTTGTTCTAGTCACTGTACCACACTCTCTCCCTGTAGACGTTTGCCCAGCATTGGTCATACTTCCCAATCTCTGGAGTGGCTATCAAAGTTCACCAGTTATGAGGTTATTCAAACTTTATTTTCGTTTGCTTCCATCATTGTTTCTGTTTTCACAACCTCCCTCAGGAAGGCATTCCAGGCATCCACCACCCTTCCTGCGAAAGAAGTATTTCCTGAGGTCAAGATTGAAATCACAAGTGAAAGACCGTCATAAGGCTTGTGGCTGCTACACATCTGCTTCTACCCTAGTCAAAATTCTTCCATGAACAGTATAAATGCTAGCTGTGACCTAGGTGGTGCATCAGGATGTTTGGTTTATGCAGTATGGTGGTGCATCCATTCTAATCATTTTTTTATTTTTTATTTTATTACATGTGCGTACTATGCTATCTTTAGGGCCACAATAGCTAGTGCTGGAGCTAGCTGTTACAATTGGACCCTGTTTCAAGGACTGGAGGCAGCACCCAAGGAAATGCAGCCTGGGACAATGCCATAGTTCAATGTTTCCCAAGTCTGTCCTGGAGTACCCCCTTATCAGTCAGGATTTCCGGATATCCACAATATATGAGCTTGATTTGCATACACTGCCACCATTGTATGCAAATCCTTTTCATGCATAGCCATTGTAGTTGTCCTGAAAATCTGACTGGTAAGAGGGTACTCCTGGGCAGACTTGAGAAACATTGCCCTAATTGGCAGCCCTAGCTCTGGCTCTGACAATAGGACAGATTACGGTACAGTAAGATTTTGTTTTTTTTACTTACCCTGCACTCATCTTGCTGCCTCTATATATCAATTTTGTACTTTCAGACTTTAAAAAAAAAAAAATAAAAAATCTGCCAAATATAATAAATGCTTGACTGAAATCAATGAGATTGCCTCTCTGGAAAGATGATAGAAGGATTTTTTTTTAGTTGTCATTCTTTAAATTACATTATTAACCTCTTCACTATCCTGTCTCCTTGGACTTTAAAAGGGCTAATATTTTATTCATTTAAGGCAGCAATCTCAAAGTTCCTCCTTGAGGGCCACAATCCAGTCGGGTTTTCAGGATTTCTTCAATGAATATGCATTGAAAGCAGTGCATGCATATAGATCTCATGCATATTCATTGGGGAAATCCTGAAAACCCGACAGGATTGCGGTCCTCAAGGAGGGATTTTGAGACCCCTGATTTAAGGCGTTATCCAGTGGAGATGGTTTCTCCTCTGAAGTGTGTGCCAAGTGAATGTGTTTATGCAGAACTGGATTTTGTTAAAAAAAAAAAAAAAAGCAGCTTGAAGTTACTGGATTCAGTTATTGGCCTTTGTAGCCATTTGTATAACTGTATTTAAAGTAAAAGAAACCTTGCATTTTGGTTGGAAAGAACATGAAATGCAAGACAATGGCAGCAAAGCTTGCAGACAATTTACAAGTATTTTCAGTTTTGGGAAGATTTGAAGCCAAACTAAAGTGCATTAATGCTACCCCAAGCAGTTAACTGGCACTGAAAGCGCTGTTAGCATATGTAAGGTAATTTACACATAACAGTGGTGGTAACAAACTATCTTGTGCTTGTGTTAATGTGAAATCTATGCAAAGCAGCTCATTACTTATAGTGTTGTAAAGTCCTGTACGTGCATGAAATTCTTTGCAGATGCACTAAAGCAAAAAAAAAAAAAATGAACAGAACGTTTGGAAGATGTAGGTAAAGTTGCAAGCCAATCCAATCCAAATACATATTTGCACTTGCAAATGAGCCTCCTTCATAGCTTAAAACATGGTTATTAGGGGAGTGTGACGCAGTGGTTAAAGCTGCAGCCTCAGCACCCTGAAGTTGTGGGTTCAAACCCACGCTGCTCCTTGTGTCCCTGGGCAAGTCACTTAATCCCCCATTGCCTCGGCTACATTAGATAGACTGTGAGCCCACCAAGACAGACAGGGAAAAATGCTTGAGTTCCCCTGAGAGAATGGTATAGAAAATTGAATAAATAGTGTGAAAAGCTTCAGCCTCTGATGACCAGAGCTGGTATTGTGATGTCATAATGCCTCATTCCACCAATGCCTAAGAGCCAACCTTATCAGTGATGTCACAATGGCTTCATTGTCCTAGACTTGGCTCACTTCTACTACATTTTGACTTCTAGAGTGGCGCAGTGGTTAAAGCTACAGCCTCAGCACCCTGAAGTTGTGGGTTCAAACCCACGCTGCTCCTTGTGTCCCTGGGCAAGTCACTTAGGCCCAAATTCTGTAACCAGCACCTAAAGTTAGGCACCTATTTTGGAGGCGCCCAACTAGATAGGCACCTATCTAAATTGAAAGAACAAGCTCCATTAAGGTTTTTAATCAGCGCTGATCGAAACTTAGGTGCCTATCAAGAAAGCGCGATTCTGTAACACGGCGCCTCTAAAAATTTAGGCGGCCTTCAAAAAAATAGGTGCTATGCATGTTTAGGCGTGCTAAGCGCCTTCTTACAGAATTGCTGCCCTTAAACGTGCTTAAGCGCTCGCACGGGCGCCTAACTTTTAGTCGTGCCTAGAGCTGACCTATTTAATGGGCGCCTCCAAAATCTGTGCCGCTCGGCGTGATTCACTAATCAGCACCCAATTTTACTTGAATCGCACTGAACGGTGCCTACATCGGTGCCTAACTTTTGGGAACTTCTTAAAGAATTTCCCCTTTAATCCCTTTTACCCCTCCAAAACCTCTCTCGAAACCCACCGGAACCACATAAAGTATAGCTGGGCTGTGTCTGCAGTCTATCTCAAGTGCTGCCCATAATGGATTCAGGATCTGTGAAGGTGCCTCTGCCAGGATCTAAGATGGACCCTCTGCTTTCTAGGACTTCTAGTATAGAGAATCACCCGCTTGAATTCTAGTGCTATCAAGGGAAGCAGTAGAGTATGATTGCTGTTGCCTGGCAACTGTGGTACAGCCCAGCTACATCCCGGGCAAGCCTGGTGGGTGTGGGAAAAGGTGTTGGGGGCTAGGGGAGGACAGGGCTCTGTGTGTGCACTATGGGGAGGGATTTGGTGTGGGGGTTTGAAACTGAATAGTTGGGGGTCAGCAGTACAAACATCTATGCTGCTCTTGTACAGCTTAAGATTAGAGAATGACATGGTGACAAAATTCATCACCGTTCCCGTCCCCGCAGATAACCACGGGAAATAATCCCATGTCATTTTCTAGTGTCTATTTCAATCTCGGTCCTTCTACACCAGCATTCTTCAAAGCAAAGCTTGCGGGTCAGTGGTTGTGCCCAATTATACTCTGATTCTTTCCTCTCTCCTTAAAGAATGACATGAAGATGGTTTCCCACGGTTATCCGCGGGGACGGGAACGGTGATGAATTTTGTCACCGTGTCATTCTCTACTTAAGATGTTCATGTACTGTGAAATGGAACTCTGGTCTCACTGCTTCCCTTTCCATAGTTTAGACATGCTTGTTTCTGAAATGGATGTTCCTGCTACACATATTGGCAGACATCTTTTTTTCACCATGTAATTTAATATCCTTATGTATGTTGGCAGATCCTTTTCTAAAATACTAGAATAATTTCGGACATCCCTGTCTTGAGCATCTACTGTAAATTCCAATTTGAACTTCCTTTCTAAAATACAGCTAAACTTCTCGGGAAGATGAGGTTAAGTTTATTGGTGCTCACGTCAGTTTTGTCACATTAGCTTTGGTGCATGAAAATTGTCCAAGAAAATTTGCAGTTTTTATGGTTTAAATGGTCAATATTCTCAATAGAGAAGGGTAAATAGTGGCGTTCCCCAGAGGTGTTTGCTGGGGCCGCTGCTTTTTAACATATTTATCAATGATCTAGAGATGGGAATAACTACTGTGTTTCCCCCAAAATAAGAGAAGGTCTTATATTAATTTTAGCTCCAAAAAATGCATTAGGGCTTATTTTCGGGGGATGTCATTTTTTTTTTTCATGTACAACAATTCTTCCTCTTTCCTTTCTCCTCCTCCCATGTGCAGCATCTTTCCTCCCTTCTCACCCATCCCCTTGTGCAGCATCTTTCTATCCCTCCCTCCCATCTCCCTGTGCAGCAGAACCCTACCGACCCTCCCACCGTGAGATTGCCATACCTCCAAGGCATCCAAAAACAGCAGCGGCGGCAGCGCTCTGAACGGGCCGCTTTGCGGCCTTTCCCACCAGAGCCTTCCCTCTGCCGCATCACTGATGATGTCACAATCAGCAACAGCAGAAGAAAAAATGCAGGCCTATGTTTCGGCTCTTTCACCTGCATCAGGAGTCTGAAGGAACTTTTACACCAGTGAATCAAATACAGTATCCAAAATATAAAGCTGAACAATGCAAACAAATTGGTGGATAACGCTGAATTTCCAAATTTTCAGCTGCCCGGGTTTTTTCTATCACCCATGCTCTGTATGTGGAGACACTTGGCAAGATCAGAATTGCAATTCATTTGCATTCTTCAGATTTACATTTTGGGCTCCTTTTACTAAGCCGCATTAGGGCTTTAACGCACAGAATAGCGCGCGCTACATTGCCGTGAGCGCTAGACCTTAACGCCAGCATTGAGCTGCCGTTAGTTCTAGAAGCGTAGGGTGCGGTAATTTCCTGCATGCACTAAAAACACTAGCGCACCTTAGTAAAAGGAGCCCTTTGAGTATTTGATTCATTAGCATAAAGTTACTTCAGACTCCTGTTTCAGACAATTTTGAAACACAGGTCCATGTCAAGTCAAGAATTAATAGTGTTTTACGAATAAATACTTTATAGTCATCGCTACTGGATTTTCTTTTGCATTCTCTACCCATGCCATACCCCCTAATAGATAAACAAAACAAAATTTAAAAAAACACCAAATACATGAAGAGACATCACGATGCTACATTTTCTTATCATGCAACAATGTGTTGGAATGTCCTACCTTTGTATGTTAGACCTGGGATCTATTAAAGTTTAGAAAATTATTGAACATTTTTCTATTTCAGAAGTTCTTGATATAATTTTGGAATTGATTTTATTACAGTATTTGTTATTCAATAGATGTTCAATAGATAACAAATAGTAGAGAAAGAGAGATTGTTCACCCTCTCCAAGGTGGAGAGAACGGGAGGGCACTCTCTAAAGTTAAAAGGGGATAGATTCCGTACAAATGTAAGGAAGTGGTAGAAATCTGGAACGCTCTTCTGGAGGCTATTATAGGGGAAAGCACCTTCCAGGGATTCAAGAAAAGGTTAGATAAGTTCCTGCTGAACCAGAACGTGCGCAGGTAAGGCTAGACTCAACTAGGGCACTGGTCTTTGACCTAAGGGCCGCTGCGCTGGGCACGATGGACCACTGGTCTGACCCAGCAGCAGCAAATTTTATGTTCTTAGGTCTAGTTTTCTTGTATTTTTTTCCACACTGGGCCTTAGTTTGAAGCAGAATATAAGTATTATATTGTATTGTATAGCTTAACATAGGGTAACTGTTAAATTACCCCAAAGCCTCTTAACATCACTCTGTGTTAGTCCGATTGTTTTTCTGAGTTGGAATGAATGACAAAGGGTCAGCATTAGGAGAGGTTATTTAGCATGGTCATCTCTCTTTCCTATCGGGCAGGAATTATGTAATACATGTAATGTAATGTAATGTAATGTAATTTATTTCTTATATACCGCTACATCCGTTAGGTTCTAAGCGGTTTACAGAAAATATACATTAATAGGAAAGGTACTTGAAAAATTCCCTTACTGTCCCGAAGGCTCACAATCTAACTAAAGTACCTGGAGGGTAATAGAGAAGTGAAAAGTAGAGTTAGAGGAAAAATAAAAATAAAATAAACATTTTAACAAGACAGCATTGATCTAAATACTTTGGAAGGTAGAAGAGAGGAGAGAAAGGAATAGAAGCAGAAGGGGGAGCCGTTGAACAGTAGAATTCTGGAGAAATTTAAATGATAGAAATAGAACAAAACAAAGACAAAAGGCAAAACAATAGATAAGATTAAAGATAAATCATAAGCTGGAAAGAAAAATAAAATAAAACTTTGTCTTCAATCCACGGTTTCAGCGTCAGTGATGAATGTGTAATGAACAGCACTGCTATAGCCCCAGGTACGTTAGATAGATTGTGAGCCCACCGGGACAGATAGGGAAAATGCTTGAGTACCCGATTGTAAAACCGCTTAGAAAACCTTGATAGGTGTTATATAGAATTCTAATAAAACTTGAAAACTTGAAACTTGAAATGATAAATAGTAGTACTGGTAGCAGAGGTTTTTCCTCTAATATCTCAGACACTGTATATCAAATATTAACAAATGCTTATCACGCAATGAAAAATACTTGACCAGTTAACGTCATAAATCACTAAAGTTTTGAATAGTGAAAGCAATGACTTTGTATTCATGCAGTTTCAGTAATATTTTGGCCAAGGAGCAGACCTTCTTCAAGAAGAATGCAAATATTTATTAATAAAAGCTGAGTTGATCTATACAAGAGTCAACATTTTAATGAAAAATGTAAGCACGTATGCTAAAAAGAAATATATTATAATCTGCATTGCCTGGGCCAATGTATCTATTTGCTATTATTTCTGAATCAGTTGTGATAGCCAATTTATAATTGCAACACTAGAAGCTAATGTTATTATGAGGGTTAGTAAGCTTTGAAATGCTTTGGCTCCTTCTTTGAACATTAATTATAATGTCTCGCATGCCAATTTTTCTAATAAAGTTTCAGTTAAACTTGTTTGTTGAAGTGTTTGAACCATAGCATTTAATTCATTTGCAGATGTGTGATGACAAGTTGTTCAGCATTATAAATCAATATAAAAAATGTTAATCTCTTATAAAATCTAGATGAGCCAGGCACCAGTCCAAAATCATTATCACATTTTTATTTGTTTTTTTTTTCTCCAGAAAACAAAGAGAAGTCAAATGAGCCCATAATGAAAATCATTACTTAGATTAATTCACACAAATTTAAGACTTGAAAAAATTCCATATCGTAATCCCTTAAGTGGTCATCTGATCAGTTTGGGTACTTTTTTAGCCCTTATTCGATTTTAAAATAGGTTTAGCTCCGAATGTCTAAATGGCATCATAAGAATTGCCACTGCAGGGTCAGACCAGTGGTCCATCCTGTCCATCACTCCGCTCAAGTGGCGGCCCCTAGGTCAAGACCAGTGCTCCAAATGAGTCCAGTCTCACTAGTTTAGCATGAACTTGTCCAACTTTGTCTTGAAACCCTGGAGGGTGTTTTCCCCTATAACAGACTCCAGAAGAGCGTTCCAGTGAAGAAGAATTTCCTTACGTTTGTACGGAATCTATCCCCTTTCAACTTTAGAGAGTGTCCTCTCGTTCTCCCTACCTTGGAGAGGGTGAACAGTCTGTCTTTCTCTACTAAGTCTATTCCCTTCAGTATTTTGAATATTTCGATCAGGTCCCCTCGCAGTCTCTTCTTTTCAAGGGAGAAGAGGCTCAGCTTCTCCAATTTATCACTATACGGCAACTCCTCCATCCCCTTAACCATCCTAGACATCTTAGTAAATGTTGGCATCAGAAGACCCACCCTAAATATGCCATGCCATAAGCCCACCCTAGGTATGCCATAAGCCCACCCTTAACATGCTTCCAACATGCCCCCTTGAACTTTGGATGCACTGCAAACAAGGAGTCTAGCAAGAGATTTTCAAAACTGACTTTCTAAGACGTCCATTTTTTTGGACATCATTTTTTTTTTTTTTTTTTTAATGAGCCCTATAGGCTTCTAAGTTTGGCTGAAAATAGGACGTACATTAAGGAGCTTAATTTTAGGAGCAGCTCAGCTTTATTTGAATACTGATATAAGCTTTTAAAAGCTGCTTTGCTGCAGTGAGCTTCAGTCAACATTGATGTCGTTGTTCACAGACAGGTCTTTCTAAGTAAAAAGCTGCTTTTTTTAAGATGTTTGCATTTGTTGGCAGTATGCTAATGGCATAAATTTAAAATTTTGAATGGCTCAGCACTTTTCTCTGTGATTAATGGTGGTTCTGATCTTCTTTTTTCTTTGTCTTTTATTTATAACAGCAGTTTCAACTGTGTATATTTTAAGGAGAGTTTTCATCTTTTTAAGGCTGGTGCTATAGGGCCACAACAATGGGTGATCATTTTGAATTTATTGCTTTTCCACATCTTCCCTTTTTTTTTTGCACTTTAGCTTTCATTCCCGCTATAGTTCTGAATGAGGCATGCACCATTTGGCTCCTACAATGGCTATTAAAAGTTCTCAGCACAAAACAATCTTTGTTATACTACTGACTTAGCTGTTGAGGCAGATAATAATCTTAGAAATTTTTACTATTTCATTTTTAACATTTCATTTGTGGACGAGGAGGAAAAGCCTCGGAACCCAACCTGCTACCTTAATTTTTATGCAAAAAGATTTTTCACAGGGAGAAACCTCATTGGCATAAAACCTACTCTTTTCAATCCAATTAAATATTCTGTGTGTTGAAATCCAGTTAAATATTATGGGCTCAGAGTCGAAATGGAAATACGTCTAAAAATCGGCCTAAATCGGCACTTAGGCGATCAGTGAGACAAGTCGTCCAAGTGCCGATAATTGAACCGGGTTTTAGACGTATCTAAAAATGACTTAGGCCTTCACAGTGCTGCAGTATGCCCAGAGCTAAAAGGGGCATTTTAGGAAGAGTGGCGAGGGTGGGATTTGGGCGGGACATACTTAGTCGTACTGCATGTATAACTGAAAGTTTAACAATACTGCCTAGACGGAACATGGACGTTGTGACTTAGGCCATCTAAAACCATGTCTGAGTTACAAGAAGGTATCCAAAGTGACCAGATAACCCCTACACACTCCGCCAGTGATCACTGACCCCCCCACCATAAAAATCATAATAACAACTTTACATATCTGCCTCCAGAACATCAGCACCTGGCAGCTTGTCATAGGAAAGCCTAGTAGAGCTGCACAGAGGTGGCTTAAGTGGTCTTGAGGGTGGGTTAGTGAACCATAGAGAGAAGGACGCAGGCCCATAAACCACTCTAACCACTGCATGCATGGTGAAACATGTGCACCCCTCAATAAAACCCCAAACCCTTATGAACTGCCATATAAGTGGCACCTGCAGCCATAAGGGCTATTGTGGTGATAGGTGGGTCTAGTCAGTTCTGGGGGGTGTTTTGGGGGGCTCACCATGACCTATAAGGTTGTTGTGGTGAGATGTGCATGTGGCACCCTTTTTTGTGAAGTTCAAAGCAGTGCACTGTAAGGTACCCCACTACTCTGGTGCAATGTTTGGGTGTCCAGTCCATCACTTTGCTGACCCTGCCCATGTCCAAAAGGTCTTTTTCTAGGCGTTTTTGACTTGGATGAACAGCAAAACAGCAAAGTTCATAAAAGTGCAAATTCAATCAATAGATATCTCAACACGGCCGTGTTTGGCAGGCCTGCCTTTATCAGAAACAGTAAACCTTACAAACATATTTTAAAAATATAAGAAATGAGTAAAAAAACAAAATAAAATATTTTTATATAAATTAAAAATTATAAAACAAAAATAAACATGAAAAGATCTGCATCAAGTAAAATAATAGAAATATTATACCGCCAAATACACCGAACGACATCTCTAAATTCGCAGGCCACCACAAACTTAACCTGAATTACCACCACATTCTCCGATAAAAAAGATACACCCATCGCTAGGAAAGCTATGTTACCTCCATGTTATACCTACACTGTAAAGGCTGCAATTTAATCCATCCTATGCCTACTAAGTTTGTATTTTAAGTCTGTATGTTATGTCTTTATTGTAAACGCTGTAACCTAAACCCCCTTGTCTATACTGTAAATGCTGTAAAGTCTGTATTTCTCACAAAGTTTGTTCTACCCATACTATGAATGTACTCCTGTAACCCGTTCTGGGCTCCTTTGGGAGGACGGGCTAAATAAATGAATAAATAAATCAAAAATAAAATATTTTAATACATAATAATATATAAAATCATAAGATAATATGTAATAATATAAGAGCAGATATATAATAAAAACAAATTTATAAAAAAGTCAAACGTCCAAGACAAGATGAACTGTGCTAAATAATGTACTTTGGACAACAAATCTAACAATAAGAGAGCAATAATAAGAAAAGCACAAAAAACTCATTTAAAAAATGAGTAAAAAGTGGTAATGAGATATGTGGTCTGATGCAAATTAGTCACAGTTTTCATAAAAGCACGGGACTACTCCAAGACTTATGATTCAAACAATTGGTACACACAGACAAATATCAATAGTACATAAGAACAGCCTTACTGGGTCAGAACAATGGTCCATCTAGCTGTATTGAAAATGTGGCACGGATGTCTGTGCCTAGATTTAGACAAAAATGCCCATATTCTATAATTATGCATGCAACTTAAGGGATCATCCTGATCCACCCATAACCCGCCCATGTCCACACCTCTTTTTTGACTCGTGCCTAAATTTACATGTGTAATTTCTAATTCTAATCAGCACCAACAATTGCTTGTTGAAAAAAAACACGCCAATTTTTGGCCCTAGTTAGCTTGTTATTCAATTAAATTGTGTGCATAAATCTAGTATGTGCATGCATATTTTCATCAGCTCTTTTTATAAAATTAAGGAGGTAAGGGCTTTGTACCTGCATTGTTTCTGCAAAGTCATGGCATTCAACTGAAACTTGTGAGATGAACCATTACATCATCTTTCAGTAATGACAACACTGTCAGTGTTCCCTCTAAGCTGCGCTGGCGTGCGCCGGCGCACAAAATATTGCATCGCAGCGCACAAGTTTACGTCACAGCGCACGGCGTACGGAGATGGCAGGGCGGCGAGAGGAGAATCGGGCGAGTTGGCGCTGGCGCCCGATATTTGTAGCGCACAGCGAAAAAAATTTTGCCCACAACACCCGCCCGCTTAGAGGGAGCACTGAACACTGTGCAAAAATGTTTTTAAAATAGTGCACATTTGGGTCGAAAATATATTTTCTGGTTTAAATAAATGTGGAATGTTTTTTTGAAAGTATTCAAGAATGTGTTAGGGTCTCATTTTAAACTCTCCATCAGTATTCCACAATGCACTATTTGCCGAGCTTTTGATACCTTCTTAGGTAAGTACATCAGAATTGCCATACTGGGACAGACCGAAGGTCCTTCAAGCGCGGTATCCTGCTTCCAACAATGGCCAACCCAGGTCCCAAGTACCTAGCTGGATCCCAAGTAGTAAAACAGTACTGGCGCTGGGTTTTGTATTTGCAGACGACATTCAGTTACTTTACACTTTTGAATCTGGTTCATCACAAGAAATTTCACGTCTAAATGAGAATTTAGACTGTACTGCAAACTGGTTACAAACCCAGAGACTAAGGGCTCCTTTTAGTAAGGTGCGCTATGCATTTTAGTGTGCTAAATATTAGCACGTGCTAAACGCAAACATGTGCATGTCAGTCTATGGACGCGTTAGCGGTTACCACAAGTGTATATGTAGCGTGCATCAAAACGCATAGCGCGTCTTAGTAAAACAGGGGGGTAAAACTCAATACAGAGAAATTGCCGTTGATAATATTTAGTTATGGTGATCCAGTAGTCTTATCGTTACAAATTAAATTAGGACATACCCCGATTCTATCTGTAACCAGTACAAAAATATTAGGGGTAATTTGGATGCCAAGTTATCATATCATTTACAAATTTCAAGGTAGTGAAAAATTTCTTTTTTAAATTACGTCTGATTAGATTTCTTTACTATTTCTTTACTATTTCTTTACTAATCACTCTTTACTATTTCCGGAGGCTTTGAACATCCTAGTACATTCGTTTGTTATTCAACAAATTGACAATTGTAACTCCCTTTATGCAGGATTACGTCTGAAGGATATTCATAGACTGCAGATAATACAGAACACATCTATAAGAGTAGTTCATAAAATCTCTGTAAATTTGACCATATATCATCATTTATGAAAAATGCTCATTGGCTCCCTGTAAAATAACGCATTGTATACAAATCACTTCTTATCACATTTAAGTTATTGATCACAGATGAACCAACGGAACCTATATATCTGGTAGAAGTTTAAGATCTATGAATAAGCAATTGCTTATAATTCCATCGCATAAAGAAATAGTCCATGAACATGTCAGAGAAGCTATTTTCTCTGCCAATGGCCCGAAGTATTGGAATTCCATACCTTTGACACTTAAATCAGTAACCTCCATTGTTGACAAGTTCAAGGAAAATCTGAAAACATACCTTTTTGCCGATGCATATTCTCAGGTTTAACTGGTAACGCTGTTGGTATCTTGGCAAACAGAAGAATGACCCTGTTATCTCCCTTTTTCACTTTGCTATAGTTTTTTGTATTTCCATTCCACGAACCTTAATTTTATGTACTACGTTGGTTTCTATTTTTACATTGTATTGTTACTATGATTTATTTTAGATTGTAAGCCACCCTGATGGCTCCTCCTAGGGCGGCTTAGAAACTTGGAAAAACTTTGTTAGTGGATTTTTTAAATTTCATTATGGTGCTGGATCTGAGTCATCTTAACAACTGTTACTAACTCAAGGCTCACCAATCTT
Organism: Geotrypetes seraphini; assembly: GCF_902459505.1. Classification (NCBI taxonomy): domain Eukaryota; kingdom Metazoa; phylum Chordata; class Amphibia; order Gymnophiona; family Dermophiidae; genus Geotrypetes; species Geotrypetes seraphini. The sequence continues at coordinate 46,932,008 of NC_047087.1, forward strand.
TCTGAAGTGCCTACCCCAGGTCACAATCCTAAATGCAAGCTTTGCAGCTCTATTTGGGATCTTATGTACTAAATTATACCACAGACATGTATCCTATATTCCAAATGTGGTTCTCAGATCTGGCCTTACAGTCTGTGAGACAGGCTTTCAGAATATTTGCAATGATTATGCATGAATGTATTTGCATACATTTCTTCCATCATTTGCAAGTACTTGTCATCTGTACGCATTGTGATATCCTGAAAACATAACTGGCTGAGTAACCTAGAGGAAAGATTTGTGAACCTTTGATGATATTTCAATCTTTAAATATTCAAGTTTTGAAATCTTGCAATGAATACAATTCCTGGAATTCACTTATTACAGGAAGGAAAGCATACAAGCCAATTTTAAAAAGATCCTGCTTTTTGTGTTAAATTTCCCTTACACTATTCTGCAAACCCATTCTTCTACATCTGTGTGGGTTAGGAATGTCATAATTTCATAAGATTCAGAAGTTAAAAAATGCATTACAACAAATATTTAGTCACTTCTAACATTTGATGCTCCTAAGTTCTTTGTATGCAAATACTTAAATACGAGCATATATTGCCATGACTGATTCTTTTTCAATGCCTTCTTATGCCTTTCTGACATTTTAACAGTATATGCAAAGGAGACTGATTTATATTTCATAATAGGTCATGCAACATTTTGTCAAAAAATGGAATATATTAGTCATGTTGCATGGATGACAGAAGCAAGGTTCTTAGTGCCAAAAACTGAACTAAATTGAATTAATCATGTGTTGTTAGCAAAAGTGCTTAATTGATTTATGGCACAATTCAATATATGAACATGACACTATCGATAAAGGCATCAGGCAGTCCCAACATCTTTTTGTGGCTTATTTTGAAGAGCTTCATTGTGACGTTAATTCTCATTGACAAGGCAATTAATTAACATAGGTTCTTCAGTGTACATAGTACAGGTTTAAATCATCTCTTTTCCTGCTGTGCTGTGTGCTGTATAATGTCAAGCTAGTAAAAACAGATATGTGCTCTGCTTTTGGAGGTCAGTTTTAGTGATTAAAGATGCAATCTTCTTGATTTCCAGCAATGATTAAAATGTGCTGAATCAGGAACTCTGACATAAAGTTACGTATTACAGTTTATTATAGTCAGCTGTCATAATATTTTATTAATTCAACTAGAAATAACACTTTTTACCAGTATACATTAAAATGTGTAAGGTCAAATTGCTAAATGAAGTTTGAGTCTGCTTTTGAAAAAAAATAAAAATAAAAAGTCACAGATTTATCACTACATTAAGACCACTATGTAAATCAGGGGTCTCAAAGTCCCTCCTTGAGGGCCGCAATCCATTCGGGTTTTCAGGATTTCCCCAATGAATATGCATTGAAAGCAGTGCATGCGCATAGATCTCATGCATATTCATTGGGGAAATCTTGAAAACCCGACTGGATTGCGGCCCTCAAGGAGGGACTTTGAGACCCCTGATGTAAATGTATTTAAAATTTGTCCTGGATGATAATTGTTCACAGTTTCCTAATTTTGATCTCCATTTGACAAAAGGAAAAAAAAATATTTCTTTCTTAGCACATCTTAGCACATCCATAGTTCTGCAGTGGTTTCCTATGTGGATCATGGGTGTTCCTAAAAGTTATGTGCTCTGTTATAGAATAAATGGGCAAACAGAAGAGCCGCTCGCCTTGGAATACAAGCAAAACAACAAGGAAAGACAAGGGGGATGTCTTCACAACCAAAACAAGTCTTTATTAGAACCAGTAAGTTGTGAAGACATCCTTGTCTTTCCTTGTTGTTTTGCTTGTATTCCAAGACGAGTGGCTCTTCTGTTTGCCCATTTATTCTATAACAGAGCACATAACTTTTAGGAACACCCATGATCCACTCAGGCTTTTACAAATGATAAATTCTGTAAGCCTTTGTTCCCCAAATGAGGATCAATGTTGCATAACAGTTATATCATGGTTTGACCTAAACATAGGAAACCACTGCAGAACTATGGATGCTATCTATGTGCTAAGAAAGAAATATTTGCGCACAACTTAGGTATTTAGGCCTAGTTTTCCTTGGCCTAAATGGGTGGCCCTAAATGTTATGTTGCATATGGTAACTAAGCACGGTTCTATATATAGCAGGAGCCTTTTATAAAATTGTGCTACTCATTGTGTTGATTGGTGCAGATTTTTATGGTGCCATATTATAGAATTTGGCCCAAACTATGTGGAAAGTATCTTAATTTTTTGTCTGTGGAAGGGGCATGTCATGCAGCAGAGTGTAGACATTTTTGCACTAATCAGTTATCACATCTACATTACTGTGCACATAAGCCCTTACCGCCTACAAAATGGTTGGCAATAGGACCCAGCTTTTATAAATGGCGCCAGTATCGGGGCCACCTAAAAACGACTGCCGATCACACATGGCGCCATTTATAGAATTGCAGCTGTTTTTAAAACAGGTGCCTTAAATGTAGACCAGCATTTTACAAGCCTAAATTTAAGGCACCAGTCTTACAGCTAAAGAAGTACCTAGGGTTGCCTAAAGATGCCTAAGACCATTTCTGGTGTAAACCACGCCCATGCAGGCCTCAGGTGTCTTTAGGCATGCTTAGACACTTCTGGAGAAGTGCAAGCAACACCTTCAATGTAGGCGCCATTCCCTGTATCAGTTTTTTTTTTAATACGCATCCTGATTGGTTGGTTAGAAGGTGGTAGGACACCTTCCACTGCCTAACTTCAGGGCACCGTTACTAGAATCCGGGCCTATGTCCCCTCTCCTCTTCTCCTCTCCCTACAGGTATAACATCTATGTCTCCTCTGCCCCCCTCCCCTACTTACAGTCCAGGATCCATGTCACCTCCTCTTCCATCCTCCCCATGGACCTTGCATCCATGTTACGCCCTCCCCCCCCCTAAATTGTGGTCTAGCATCCATTCCTCCATCCTCCCGTGTAGGTCTGGCCTTTCTCCGACCGACCAACATACCACTCTGTGAGATCAGACATACCTCCAGGCCTCCCAGAGCAGCAGTAGCAGTGGCAGCCAGCCGTCAAAGGCCTCTCTCCCTCCAACCGACTCCCCTACCACCCCCTCCCCCCGCCATGAGAGCTGATATACCTACAGCCTCCCAAAGAAGCAGCAGTGTTAGCAGCCGTCCAGCAGAGACAGCACTGTGAACAGGCAGCTTGCAGCTGGCCCCAGCGGGGCCTTCCCTTCGCCACATCACTTCCTGTATAACACTACTAGACAAATGCAGCACTGTACATTAAAAATTCAAGACACAGTCCCTGCTTGCTAGTGCTTACAATCTAGCGCATGAGGCCTTATTGGCATTCATTTTTTAGGCATGTTCAAGCCAGGCTGGAAGACTTGAACATCAAGGCAAAAGAATTGCCAGAATGGGTTCTCTCTCCCACATGACTGGGCTAGAGACTCCGTTCTGTGAATTCAAATAACAGACATGAAGAAAAGCCATGTAATAAACAATTAAAATTTATTAATAGTGCTCCCAGTGTCTGGGAAGAGCAAGCCATCAGAATTTCAGTGCTCTTCAAAGAGAGAAAGGAAGGACAAACAGATTTATACCCTATGTGACATCATTTGCAATAATTACCATGCTTTAGAATACAATGGCACAGTTGATCACATGACTTCCTTTCCAAAAAATGCCTTACATCAATGTTAACATTAAAAATCCATTCTGTTAAGTTTTTAAACCCAGCAGGTGGCAGTGTTTCACTTTTTCTTTCTAAATCACTTTTGATCTCTGAACTTTTCAAATATCAATCATGTCAGTAAAAACCCAGTAAAAAGCCTAGTCTTGACATCCACATCCTGGCATCCATATGACCTCCCAATTAGGGCCTGGGATCCCTCCTGCCCGTATTGTAGTGGGGGTGGGGGTAGGGGGGTCGCCTGGGCCAGGACGGCTTGGGCTCCCTCCTGGCCCGTTGCTGTCGGAGGGGGGGTCGCCGGGGCCAGGAGGGCTTGGGCTCCCTCCTGGCTTGCCCCACCTGGAATACTGTGTGCAATTCTGGAGGCCGCATTATCGCAAGGATGTGCTGAGACTGGAGTCGGTGCAGAGAATGGCCACCCGGATGGTCTCGGGACTCAAGGATCTCCCATACGAAGAACGGTTAGACAAATTACAGCTATACTCGCTCGAGGAGCGCAGAGAGAGGGGAGACATGATCGAGACGTTCAAGTATCTCACAGGCCACGTCGAGGCAGAGGAAGACATCTTCTTTTTCAAGGGACCTGCGGCAACAAGAGGGCATACATGGAAAATCAGGGGCGGGAAACTACGAGGTGACACCAGGAAATTCTTTTTCACTGAAAGGGTGGTTGATCGCTGGAATGGTCTTCCACTGCAGGTGATTGAGGCCAGCAGCATGCCTGACTTTAAGGCCAAATGGGATCGACACATGGGATCTATTCACAAGGCAAAGGTAGGGGAGGGTCATTAGGGTGGGCAGACTAGATGGGCCGTGGCCCTTATCTGCTGTCTATTTCTATGTTTCTATGTACTCGGCAGGGGGGTGGGGGGGTGGTACGATCACCGGGGCAAGAGGGCTTGAGCTCCCTCTTACCCCGATATCGTCGGAGATGCCGCAGCTCGACGAGGCAAGAGGGCTTGGGCTCCCTCTTGCCCCGATGTTGTGTGTGTGTGTGTGTGTGTGGGGGGGGGTGATGCATCGCGGCAGGAGAGATACCTCATTTCCCCTACCGTGATGCCCTCCTAGATTTGCATTTGGGCACTGCTTCTAGAATAGCACAAAGCTCGGATTTCCACTCAGCTTTGGGTGCAAAGAATGACACTAACTGAAACCTGGTTTAAATCCTCAAGTGGTCCCTCCGAATTCTACAATACCGCGTGCATCTTTAATGAATGCCCCTGACCTGCCCATTCTCCTCCCATGGCCATACCACCTTTTGCATGGTAAAAAATTTGCATACATATTTTTAAAGAATAGCGCTTAGCAAGATGCGTGTGCAAATCCCCAAATTGCTGCCTGTTAATGACAATTGTTGGCATCTAATTATTGGCACTAATTGGATCATTACTTAATTAAATTGTGTGCAAAAATTAGGGCACATGGACAAATTTAGGTGCATAGCTTTGGACTCCACATAAATGGAATCCAGGAGAAGATGCATTATCAAACCCTTAAGAAGTCTTTTCAAGTTGTATTTATAAAAGAACATACCTCTGATAATTCAAGCTTAGAGAAGACGCAGGGACTTCAAAGAAAAGCTGTGATACAGATAAACTACTCAGGCTTCTTAAAGTGTGCAGGCCATAAGGATCAACATTCTTGAAAATGGAAGTCTTTTTGAAATAGATTGTAAGCAAAATGATGATGTTTCACCTTTAATAAGGTTTACATGTCTACCCGATAAGAATCCAATATAATGAAATCAAATCTGGTAGTATTTTCATACGATTTTTTTTAATGCAGCTATTTAAAAATGCAACTTCTGTATGTTTACCAAGAATGCCAGTCTATTGAGAACATGTTGCATGCTGAGAAACCCAATTTGTTCTGCTAATGAGAAGATCTAATCGTGTTTGTATTATCTTATGAACCAGTTGAATAAAGTACAAGATGATACTTAAGCATTTTCTTATCCAGAATGTCTTAACCCTTTTGATTATCTAAGAACTGGAATGTTCTGCTTTGACATTCTTTTTATGCCATTTAGAAAACAGGAACCTTGGATAATAAAAACATATTATTAGTATACAGTTATATTGTCCTGATAACTAAAATCAATGCAAAATTCTTATATTTTATTCCCTGATGGATGAAAAAACCCCAAAAACTTGGACTGGGAAAGGGGAGGGGGGTCAATGTTCAAAGGCAATTATCTGATTACCAGATGCTGCTAATTGGATAAGCACTATTACTACTAATTAGCTTTCGGCCAGGTATTTTATTATTAGTGGTAGTGGTAGCAGTATTTATATGCTACCTGCCAATGGAGGTTGTCTAAGTATTTTTTTATATTCAGGTACTCAATAATTTTTCCCTATCTGTCACTCTTCTCCTTAAATCACTTCACTGACTCCCTTCCTCCCCCTATGCCTGGAATAAATTACCCAAGTTTGTCCGCCAAGCCCCTTCCATAGTTTAAAAGCAGACTGAAAACCCACCTTTTTGATATAGCCTTCAATCCATAACCCTACTCCCCACTGCCCACCAACCCACCAACTTCTCTGTTACAGCCCCATCTCTTCGGAACTCATTACCCCCCAGAACTACGGGATGAACCCATGCTAGATCATTTCAAAGGAAAACTAAAAACGTTTCTTTTTAAAGATGCATTCAATCTCTAATACACTTACCTTATGAAACATTATCTTCATTTTTGCTTTGGTTATCAGATGGGATCCCCCTTCCTTTTGCATTTCCCCTATATGTCTCTCTTTCCTATTTTATAATGTACTTCTTTACCTTAATCCTATCGTTCCAGTAGGTCTTGTATGTTTTAATGTATGCTACCCTATTTTACAATTTTTATTATGTACAAACCGCTTAGTAGACTGATGGGTGGTATATCACATTTTTATTAAACTTGAAACCCAGCCAGCAGATTAACCTTTCCCCTTAACTGTATCCATGACATCCTGTTTGTTTGTCTTGTCTGTTTAGATTGTAAGCTTTTTTGAGCAGGAACTGTTTTCTTCTTTGTGACTGTACAGTGCTGCATACGTCTGGTAGCGCTATATAAATTATTCATAGTAGTAGTAGTAGTAGTAGTGTGAAGAGTTTCAGTCTTTGGGAAGCAGAGCTGAGATTGTGATGTCATAATGCCTCATTCCACGAATGCCTAAGAGCCAACCTCATCAGTGATATCACAATGGCTTGATTGTCCTGCACATCTCTCTGCCCTCCAACCCAGCCAGCAGATTAACCGTTCCCCTTAACTGTATCCATGACATCCTGTTTGCCTGTCTTGGCTGTTTAGATTGTAAGCTCTTTGAGCAGGGACTGTCTTCTTTGTAACTCTGTACAGCGCTGCGTATGTCTGGTAGTGCTATAAAAATAATTAGTACTAGTAGTAATATTAGTATCTGTCCTGGCAGGCTCACAGTCTTTCAAATAATGATATAGTAGTGAAAGACAGCTTTGGCAAAAAAAAAAAACTCTGCACTTAATAACAGAAAAAAATTGTGGCGAAAAAGAGACCTCAGAAAACTTTTCACTCCTTATTTTCAGTACATTGCATGTCCTGCATAGGGACTAGCATAGTCATTGGTCTCTAAAAAAAACTCCATAAAAAGATTTCTTATTATCTCAAGACTTTAATATCAATATTCTATACAGAATCATTTATTACTGTGCAGTAAGGTACTTATCTTCATGGTTGCCTGGGACAACCAATCACTGGTGTACCTAGAAATTCCACTGCTGATTTTTAAGTCACAAAAATATTCAATCGAGAGAAAATACCGTATTTTCACCCATATACCCCGCACCCGTGTAAAACGCGCACACGGGTATAGCGCGCGGGGAACAGAGATTTATGTAAAAAAAATTTTACTATAGCGCGCACACGCGTATACCGCGCATGCCGCCCCGACTCTCCTCTCGCCGCCCCGACTCTCCTCTCGCCGCTCCGACTCTCCGTTCGCCGCCCTGACTCTTCTCTCGCTGCCCCGACTCTCCGTTCGCCGCCCCATCTCTCCTCTCGCCACCCCGACTCTCCGTTCGCCGCCCCGACTCTCCTCTCGCTGCCCCGACTCTCCGTTCGCCGCCCCGACTCTCCTCTCACCACCCCGACTCTCCTTTCGCCCGCCCCGACTCTCCTTTCCGAAGGACCGCTCGCACCCCCACCCGAAGGACCGCTCGCACCCCCACAGCCTCACCCCCTCCCCCTCCCGCATGGAGAAGCTGCCTACCGTTGTTTCCGGATGCCAGTGAGCCCAGCTGCTTCCTCTGCCGGCAGTCCCGCCCCTTCTCTGAGCCCTGCGCTACGCTGCTTCCTCTTCCGGCGGTCCCGCCCTTTCTCTGATGTCAGATTTCTCTAACACTCTGTTGTAGTTCCTTCCTATTTCTCCTACTGTAAACCGCGTTGAGCTCTACGAATGTGGAGATGATGCGGTATACAAACCTAAGGATTAGATTAGATTAGATTTTATTATTGTATATTTATTTGATTCCTTCAATAAAATGTCATAAACTTAAAAAAAGCTACTCCCAAACACATGTGTGGAGTATTATATGAATATGTTTTTCCACTGTACCTTTAAAAAAAAAATCACTGTTCCCTCTGGATGTGAGGAGCCATACACATTTAGGGCTCCTTTTACGAAGGCGTGTTAGGGCCTTAAAGCGCGGAATAGCACGTGCTAAATTGCCACGCGCGCTAGCCACTACCGCCTCCTTTTGAGCAGGTGGTAGATTTTCAGACAGCACGCGCAGTAGCGCGCGCTAATACGGTGCGTGTGCTAAAACGCTAAGCGCACCTTCGTAAAAGGAGCCCTTAGTCCTACACCTATTTAACAAGAGGCTCTGTTTATAAAGTCTTTTATAGCCGAGTCTTTTATAAAGTATTGTGGGAATTCACATCCTAACCTGGTGCAGCTGCAGTTTCTTCCAACGCTGCCCTCAAACTCTTCCTTTACCAGATAGTTCTGTATTTTCAGTGTTACATATTAAGGGCTCCTTATACAAAGGTGCATTAGGGCCTTAATGCGCGGAATAGCGCGCACTAGCCGCTACCGCTTCCTCTTGAGCAAGCGGTAGTTTTTCAGGTAGAGCACGCTAATCCAGTGTGTGCGCTAAAAACGCTAGTGCACCTTTGTAAAAGGAGCCCTAGGTTATCAAATATGATGCTAAATTTTTCTTCAGTCATAATAATGTTTCCAGGACCTATTATTGTTTGGTCTGAAATATATGGCTTAGTAGCATAGTTTCTCTCAGGTGGGCACTTTGGTTAAAAACATTTTCAAAATATTATAGGATTTGTCATCCTGCAGTTTTTCTTCATGATCTAATTTAAGGAAGACCCTTGATCCAAGACCAGGCCTCAGTCAGGTGTCACATTCCTACAATATAGTGGCTAATATAACAGGCCACAATTTCCTTAAAAAATGGTTTTAGAATGAGTTCTATGATTTTTCAGCTTGAAATTCTGAACAGATTAATGAGTTCTGGTTTTACATTCTCAACAAATCACTCTCCACCACAACTGTCTTGAATTCTTTCATCTTAATCTATCCTTGGCCTGATTTAATCGGGCTTTCATCTAATTCATTCTACAGAAACTGCCCTTACGAAAGTCTCCAATGACCTACTTCTATCCAAACTCAAACTGCTCTACTTCATCTTCATCCTTGTTGATCTATCCACAGCTTTCAACATAGTAAATCACCACTTATTCATCGATACGTTGTCTTCTCTTCAAACATGCCGTTGTAACACCACTCCTCAAAAAACCCTCAATGGACCCCATCTGCCCTTCCAACTATCGGTGTGTCTCCTTCCTCTCCTTCTTATCCAAGCTACTTGAACGTGCTGTTTACCACTGTCTCCAAATTTTCTGTGTAGCTTATTTATTTATTGGGATTTATTAACCACCTTTTCATGAAAAGATTCACCCAAAGTGATTTACAATATATTGAATAGTAATCAGGTACTCTTAAATATTTCCCTGTCCCAGTAGGCTAACAATCTAAGTGTGGTACCTGGAGCAATTGAGAGCTAAGTGACTTGCCCAGGGTCACAAGAAGCAGGCTGGGATCAAACTTGCAACCTCAGGGTGCAGAGGCAGCAGCTTTAACCACTAGGTCACACTTGGAAAATCTACCTGCCATCGAAATGGTGTAAGAAGGCACATCTACAGATGGACAATAGGAATGTCAATGCGTTCGACAAGGTTCTGTATGAACGACTACTTCGAAAAATTGCGAGCCATGGAATCGAGAGTGAAATACTCGTTTGGATTAAAAACTGGCTGGTGGATAGGAAACAGAGAGTGGGGGTAAATGGACAATACTCAGACTAGAAAAGTGTCACCAGTGAAGTGCCGCAGGGTTCGGTGCTTGGACCCGTGCTCTTCAACATATTTATAAATGATCTGGAAATTGGTACGACGAGCGAGACGACACTAAGTTATTCAGAGTAGTGAAGATGCAGAAAGATTGCGAAGATCTGCAATGTGACATAAACACGTTCGAGAAATGGGCCGCAACATGGCAAATGAGGTTCAACATGGATAAGTGTAAGGTGATGCATGTCGGTAACAAAAATCTTATACACGAATACAGGATGTCCTGGGTGGTACTTGGAGAGACCCCCCAGGAAAGAGACTTGGGAGAACTGGTCAACAAGTCAATGAAGGCATCCGCGCAATGCACAGTGGTGGCGAAAATGGCAAACAGAATGCTAGGAATGATTAAGAAGGGGATCATGAACAGATCAGAGAAGATTATCATGCCACTGTACCAGGCCATGGTACGCCCTCACCTGGAATACTGCATCCAGCACTGGTCACTGTACATAAATAAGGACACAGTACTACTCGAAAGGGTCCAGAGAAGAGCGACTAAAATGGTTAAGGGGCTGGAGGAGTTGCTGTAGAGTGAGAGATTAGAGAAACTAGGCCTCTTCTCCCTTGAAAAGAGGAGCATGAGAGTGGACATGATCGAAACATTCAAGATTCTGAAGGGAATAGACTTAGTAGATAAAGACAGGCTGTCCACTCTCTCCAAGGTAGAGAGGGCACTCTCTAAAGTTAAAAGGGGATAGATTCCATACAAATGTAAGGAAGTTCTTCTTCACTCAGAGTGTGGTGGAAAACTGGAATGCTGTTCTGGAGGCTGTTATAGGGAAAACACCCTCCAGGGATTCAAGACAAAGTTAGACAAGTTCCTGCTGAACCAGAACGTATGCAGGTAGGGCTGGTCTCAGTTGGACATTGGTCTTATGTTCTTAACTAGTATGCTATAATGGAATCTTCCAGATGATTATCAGCCAGTGCCAGGTAGCATGCTGTCCCCCCAATGACTCAAGCCAGATATTCAGTGCCAGGCTCTTTCCAGTGTCTAGTATTGAATATCCAGGATTTTGTTTTGTTTTTCTGGGTACCTGTAGCTTATCTGGCTAAGCAAATATTCGGCACTGGCTGATTAAGTTAATAGTCCAATTTACCCACTAAACTTAGCCAGCCAACTAAGTCACACAACAGAGCCGGTTAGCAGAGATAACCAACTATTTCCCACTGAATATTCACAGTTATCCAGCTAAACAGTATTTAACCGTCCAGGAGCTAGGATGGCTGGTTAAACAGTGCTGAATATTGAGAGGGGGTGGGGGGAGGGGATGGTGCTCAGATGCCATTATAGCATTGGTATGTAAATGCCATTTCTAGCAACCAGCATTAAATATCCAGGTTTTTCCATGTACAAACATGGAAAATATTATTCAATTTATGTATCTTCTTATACTTTTTCCTCTTCTGCACCTATGGAAAATATATAACGTTGTTATCTTTTACATTTGCTTCAAAGTTATTGAAATAATAAAGTGCACTTTAACAATCATACAACAAAAATCAATACATTGTTTTGAAGTGGTATGAAGTGATTCAATTTCCAAAATATTGCCTCTAATCAATGAGATAATGTGCTGGAGTACTGGTAGAGAAACCATGATAATGCATCGGTACAGGGGCTTAGTGAGACTTCACTTTGGAAGGATATTGACAAGCTGGCAGTGGTCCATAGATTGACTACAAAAAAGTGCAGAGTTTATATTGAAACCAGATGAAATGTGACTTATGGTAACCAAGGGTCCCTTTAACTTGCATTTTGGATTTAATACACTATAAAGCAAAAATTTTAGGCCACTTTTTCATCAAGCTGAGTAGAGCGTTTTAGCTCAGGCTGGTGAGATAAATACTCTGACGTTCATTCAATTCCTAAGAGCGTAGGATCATTTGCTTTGCTGACCTGTGCTAAAACACTCTACCACAGCTTAATAAAAAGGAACCTTAATGTGTAGCAAGCCCCAAAATAACACTGCATTAATAACAGGCCTTCCACTGTATTTTATACATTCCACTGTATTTTATTTATTTTTCACTCAGAGAATAGTTAAGCTCTGAAACGCGTTGCCAGAGGAGCAGATAGCGTAGCTGGTTTTAAGGAAGGTTTGGACAAGTTAATGGAGGAAAAGTCCATAGACTGTTATTGAGAAAGACATAGGGGAAGCCACTATTTACCCTGTATTGGTAACATGGAATGTAGCTACACCTTGGGTTTTAGTTAGGTACTAGTGACCTGGATTGGCCACTGTGAGAATGGGCTACTGGGCTTGATGGACCATTGGTCTGACCCAGTAAGGCTATTCTTATGTTCTTATGTTAAATATTTACAAGAGGCCACTGAAAAGTTCTCAATCCGACCAACAAAGTTGGGGCAGTCTTGATCTTGGGCTATACATTAGTTCAGCGATTTTCCACTTTTTTTTTGTTCTGTATTTTTCCAATGGGATGATTGTTTGTAATATTAATTGTAATTTGTTTTTAACTTGTCCTTTTTATTCTTTGTTCTCATATTATGTAAAACCGCTTTGAATTTTGATAAGGCGGTATATCAAATTTTTAAATAAACCTGAAACCTAAAAAAGTAGAAAATCACTATAGAGAGTGACACAGTGACAGAATTTGTCATCATCCCCATCCCTGAGGATAACCGCGGAAAACTATCCCATATCATTCTTTAGTGTCTATCTTAACCTCAGTCCTTCAACACCAGCATTCTTCAATGGTTGTACCCATTCATACTCTGATTTTTCTCTCTCTTCTTAAAGAATGACATGGGGATAGTTTCCTCCGGTTATCCACAGGGTCAGTGACAAATTCTGTCACTGTGTGTTTAGCCCTCGATGGAAACTGCCCAACTTTGTTGGTTGGGCTGAGAACCTTCCAGCAGCTTTTCGTAGCCCATCCTCCCTCAAAGCTAAGAACAGGTTACAAAATTATATTCACAACAATTCATATACAGAATAAAATACAATCATAATCATAATTTAAAATAATCAAAATTATTATAAATAAAACCAAAATCACTCATCAAAATAATCTAAAAAAAACCAATAAAAAACAGAATTTGAAATAAATAAGTTGATTCCAAGCCTTATCATGTAAAAACAATAAGCTCATCTACGAGCAGTTTCTAAACTGAACAATTTTGCTGAGGGGACACAAAAGCGCTGCTGTGTGTTATAATTCAGATTAACAGAGGGTAACTGCACCTAATTAATGTGGAAACACTTAGGCCCTGATTCTGTATAGGACGCCCGGGAGAGGTGTCCTATTCAGAATCGGGCCTACACTAAACCCCGATTCTGTAACCGGCGTCCATGTTACAGACGCTGGTTAGAGAATCGGGTTAGATTAGACACGGCCCGCTACACTTATCGCAGCAAGGGATCTCTCTGCCGCTATAAGTATAGCGGGCCGCGGCCGCCTGTCTGATTGCCGGCAGGAGGGTGCCCAAACCCTCCTGCCAGAAGATGCCCCCCCCCCCCTCCGACACTACTGATCGCTGGCAGGAGGGTGCCCAAACCCTCCTGCCAGAAGATGCCCCCCCGACACTACCGATCGCTGGCAGGAGGGTGCCCAATCCCTTCTGCCTGAAGACGCACCCCCTCCGCACCCTCCCCCCCCCGCGCTAACAGACCCCAAACCTCCACCCCACCAAACTAACCTTTTCTTTTGGCCAGACGGGTCTTGCCCGTCCAGCCGGCAGGCCCGCCTCGTCGAAATGAGGTGAGCCCGCCCCTTCCCGGCCCATCCCGCCAAAGCCTAAGGCCTGATTGGCCCAGGCTCTAGAAGCCTGGACCAATCAGGCCTAAGGCATAGCGGGTCCGCCCATCCCCACTAAGTCTAAGGCTATTCTTATGTTTTTATGATATATGTTCAGGCCATTTTTTCCTCACACATACCCTGTATATCTTCCAAGACCTTGGCAGTGCCGCTGTGCAAAACACAAGTTTTGTATGCACAGGTATTGGCACCTAAATCGTCACTGGTCTTCAATTTTTATACATTTTATCGTTTTTCCTTTTTCATTTCATTTTATCTATACTTTAATAAATTATTTTATTTAGAACCATGGAAGTGGGTAAATATGAATAAACAATAGAAATGTTCCACTTTTAAAACTCAAGAGCACTATTCCAACAGAACAAAAGGCCTCAGGTATTATCACGGCAGAGCATAAAAGCTCAAATCTCCTCCACCCACATCATCGGCCAAAAAACTTCTGGAAAGAATGTGCTACTGCCACTACTCTATCAGGACTAAAATCATTAGCAGCTTTTCATACTATGTAGGTAACAGTGATTCAATGTAATAGCCAATGTTTCACGGTATACAACCGTTTCTTCAGGGCTTTATCCACTTTCACTTCCCCACATATGTTGCGTTGCTTGCTTTCTTGCTTTCTTGCTCATAGGATGAAATTTTTCTTCACTCAGAGAATAGTTAAGCTCTGGAACGCATTGCCAAAGGTTGCGGTAAGAGTGGATAGCATAGCTGGTTTTAAGAAAGGTTTGGATAAATTCCTGGAGGAAAAGTCCATAGGCTGTTATTGAGAAAGACAGCACATTGTTTCAACCAGTGTTTTATATAATGAACTAAGGGAGTCATTCTTCTTAATTTCCCATTGTTTGTTTCTACCTCCAGTGTGGATAAAATGAAGGGGTAGTCATATTAGTCCACTTTTAAAGATAATAAATAGAAATAAAGCATAACAAAAAAGATATGATAACTTATTTGACTAGCTTTCAAAAGCAATATCTTCTTCTGACCATAAGAACATAAGAATTTGCCTCCGCTGGGTCAGACCAGAGGTCCATCGCGCCCAGCAGTCTGCATCCGCGGCGGCCCATCAGATCCATGACCTGTCATGTTATCTTGATTTAGCCCTAAAGCCCCCTTGTTTTTATCTATACTCTTTCCATACTCTTATCTACCCTTATTTGTATCCCTCAATCCCCCTATCCTTCAGGAATCCATCCAATCCCTCTTTGAATCCACGTAGCATACTCTGCCCGACCACTTCCTCCGGGAGCGCGTTCCATATGTCCACAACCCTCTGTGTGAAGAAGAACCTCCTGGCATTTGTTCTGAACTTCTCCCCTTCCAGTTTCTCCAAGTGCCCTCTTGTGCCTGTGGTTCCCCATAGTTTGAAGAATCTATCCTTGTCTACCTTCTCCATGCCCTTCATGATCTTGAAAGTTTCTAGCATGTCCCCCCTAAGCCTCCTCTTTTCCAGGGAGAAGAGCCCCAGCTTGTCCAGCCTGTCAGCGTATGAACAGTCCTCCATACCATTTATCATTTTCGTAGCTCTTCTCTGGACCTTCTCTAGTATCGCCATGTCTTTCTTGAGTTACGGTGACCAATATTGGATGCAGTACTCTAGATGCGGGCGCACCATTGCACGAAACAGTGGCATGATGACTACCTTCGTCCTGATTGTAATTCCCTTCTTAATGATGCCCAGCATTCTGTTAGCTTTCTTCGAGGCCGCTGCACTTAGCTTTTAAGCTTGGTTTGAGGGGTCCCAACGTGGCCCCGTTTCGATCTCTGCTTCAGGAGACCTGACTGTAAATTTTCAAAAAAGCTCGGTGCTGTAAATTGTTATAATTCTTTAAACTTCGTGATGTACGGTCACGTCGCTGCTGGAGCTCACTGTTAGTTCTGAAAGTTCCAACCGCCAGCCACATTGAGTACTGGCATTTGCGCCAGCTGAAACCTGGTGTAAAAGCTGGCATTCAACTCACAATATTTCAGTACATAAACGGATAAATCCCTGGAGGAAATGTCCATAGGTCGCTGCCGAGACAGACATGGGGAAGCCACTGCTTGCCCTGGATCGGTAGTGTGGAAAGTACCAAAGAAGGTACTGCTTTTGAAAGCTAATTTAAAAATCTATTAGTCCAATAAAAGATATCATTTTATATTCTTTTTATTTATCACCTCCAAAATGAAACCAAATTCAGTTTGAAGCCTCGCTACCTAATTGGCTGCACTTATATGCAAATGGAATAAAAAATAGCAGACAATAAAACGGAAGGACAAGACTTTCTTAGATTTATTAGTGATAGAAGGAAGTGCAAAAGTGTCATTTTGAGACTCAAGGGTTAAGGGAATGAATATGCAGAAGCTGATAAAGATAAGGCTGAATTACTTAACAAATATTTCTGTTCTGTGCTCACGGGTGAAGCGTCGGAAGTGGGACCGCAGAAAACAAAAACAAATAGGACTGGAGGTATGGTAGATCCTGATCGATCCTGCAGGTATTTTAGAAAAGTTTCTGTGATGGCAAAGCCTTTTCTAAAACTCTGCCAGAATTGAGAACATCCTGACCTAGACATTTCGAGCTTTCAGTTTGACATTCTGTTGGGTATTATGTGTCTTTATAAAGAACGGAAAGTAAGATAAAACTTTTTTTTGACTAAAATCCATTTTTTATGAGCTTTCAAAGGTAAAAGGGATGCTATGTTACTAGGTTGGCCCTATAAAAGAAAATACAGTATATCTTACTGTTGTTTGCTACGGAATTAAGTAGATACAATTCTGTATCAGGAAGCTAGCATTTGGGTGCTATATTACCATAGGCAGTGAGCCTATTGTATAGACATTTACATGCCTAAGTGCCCTCATAGAATAAATCATCTTCATCATGCCTATTGTAGGCAAGCATATCCTTAGTTGTTTGCATCTGAGCCATTTCACAATTCACTGATGCTCTTTTTCACTTCACCAAATTATATAGTATATTACTTCAACAGGCAGATAACAGTATTATAATGTATATCACTATGAACACATCAGTGCTCAGGTATCCAGGGATTTTCAGACAGCCACCCGAGTAGCATAACTCATGGTGGTAAAATCCTCATCACTCCCAGCCTGGCATTTAAGATGTTTTAATGGCTTTTTTTCCCCTTATTTTATACTAGTCGGTCTTTGCTCAATAAATAAATAATTTATAATAAATACGCGGCCAGGTGAACTAAGTAATCTCTATGAATTAAGATTTCCCTGTCCTGATGAAGTGATAGCGAAACGCATCGGCAAGGGGATAGACATCTCACACATGAAAGCTAAGTTTGGCTTTATACAAATGAAAGCTTCTTCTGAAAGCGTATTTATTATAAATTATTTATTTATTGAGCAAAGACCGACTAGTATAAAATAAGGGGAAAAAAAGCCATTAAAACATCTTAAATGCCAGGCTGGGAGTAACGAGGATTTTACCACCATGAGTTATGCTACTCGGGTGCCTGTCTGAAAATCACTGGATATCTAAGCACTGACGTGTCCATAGTGATATACATTATAATACTGTTATCCTATCGCCTGTTGAAGTAATATATTATATAATATTGTAGGCAAGAACATTTACGACATGTCTATGGCTCATGTAAATGCTCAAGCGTAAATGTGACCTTTAACCCTTTAATTGGCAGATGGTGAAAAGTTGTTTCGGTGTATACAAGACGCCTTTCTCAGGGGCCACTCATCAGAAGTGCTCTAAAAGCTCTGCGAGTAGGAAGGAAAAACTCGTGAAGTTGCTGGGAGTGAGGCTCTGAGCATTACTACTGAATGCTCTGAGTCTCACTCCCAGCAACTTCATGAGTTTTTCATTCCTGCTCGCAGAGCTTTTAGAGCGCTTCTGATGAGTGTCCCATGAGGAAGGCGTCTTGCATACACTGAAACTAGGATGCTTGTTGGGACCATATTTTTGAATAAAGACTTTGTCATTGGTTGAAAGGACGTCTCCCTTGGCTTCTGTTGTTCTATCTGTATCCCAAGGTGAGGTGTTCCTTCTTTTGCCTGCCTGAAAAGTTGTAGGAAAACATTTTAGGGGTGTGGGAGAGTAACAGGCACTTGGAGATGCAGATCTCCCATAAGAGCCATAGAAAATACATGTTGCTTCTGAGCCACAATGCTAATAAAGGGTTAAACACGTGACTAACAATGTAGTCCTTTTATTAAAGATTAGCATATGCTACTGTCTGTTATCATGCGCTAAATTGCATATGTCCTAATTTAAATTTACGGGTCTATGATCATGTGATCAGGCTGAGTGGTCAACAGCCATCTTACATCTGTCCCCAGGCACTTTTGGTCTTCTTTCTCATTCACTACGTACTGTTAAAACAACAATTTTTATTCACACATACTCCATTAAAATGCATTTATTTACTTATTTTTATAATATATATATACCACCTGGAATCTCAGCGGTTTCCATATAACAAACATACATAATAGACATAGATCTAACAATTACACATGATCCTAATACAATTACTCCATACACTTCCTACAAATGATAAAAGTGCAACCTAAAAAAATCTTCAATGCTATTGATAATACAATATATCAGAGAAAACAGTTCACAAATAAACATCTACCCTGTTAATTGATTTCTTAAAGCTATGATGATCAGTGCAAAGCCTCAATTGGCTAGTCAACTTATTCCAAAGAGACATACCCATAAGTGAAAACATTTTCAATTTTATAGCTACGTACCTTACATTCATAACTGACCAGGTTCCTTCGAGTACTCCTTCTGGCCACCACTGGGTTCTCCCTGGACTCCAGTCTTCTCCGAGTCCTCACTGACCCTCAGGGTCTTTGGGCAGCTTCTGCTACCATTTACTGGTCTCTCTGCTGGTCCTTCTGCCGGTAATTTGCCAGTCACCTTTGGCCAATGTTCTCAGGGTTTACAGGCTGCTTCCTCTTGGGTATTCTGGCAGCTTACATTACCATTTACTAGTCTCTTCATCAGTAAGTTACCACTGGTCCCGCTGGTCCTTCTGCCAGTCACCTACCAGTCACCAACAGCCTAGGACTTCGGATTCTTCGGACTGCTTTTGGGGCCACCACCAGTTTCTTACACCTATGGGTCCTGGACACTCTTCAGCAGTCCTTCAACTGGTCATCAAGTTTGAGCGCCCCCCTGGACTCCAAGCTGTACTGGGCCCTCTGGCTACTCCTACTTCCAGACCCACTTCCAGTCACTCAAGCGTCTTTTGCTGGACTCATGCACTGAGGATTCTCCCAGTCCCTCAGTTGTCTTTTCCTGGACTCATTCCCTAATGACTCTCCCAGCCACTCACTATCCTGGTCACATATACATCTACCAGGCCCTCTGATGGTCATCAAGCTTGAACCCCCCCCATCCCCCTTTTGAACTCCAAGCTCTACTGGAAAGGCTGGTCTATCAGGCATACCAAGGGTTAGGCTAAAGCCAGCATTCCTCCCCTTGAGGGTTGCCTAAGTCCCAAAGAAGTTCTTGCCTTCCTCAACTCTTTGCTCTGGAACTGTCCTTTTCAGCACCTTACTTCAATTAGGGTAAGTGGACAGCTTACAGGATCTTATGCAAATTAGCTCCTTCTTTCAGTTGCTCAGACTCCCTCTGCTGGCTAGTGTCAGGAACTCCACCCTGTCATAGGGTCACATGGCACTTACTGTATTCTAATGTTCATTAGCACATGTTATGCTTTAGTAAAAAAGCTCCATTATTCTGTAAGTTGACTGTGCAGATATCAGGCCCAGAGAAGAGAAGCAAAATCCTCCAGCATCTGCCACCACTGTGTATATATAAGCTACAGATGCTCTGCTCAGCATTTCCCTAATTGATTGTTGGACTGCAAACCAATGAATTTTGACAATAACAACCACAACAAACAATCCCTGAAGCAGGCATTTTGCTGCAACACTACTCATGTTGTTGAATAAAGGCTGTTCTTTCACAGCAATTCTTAAGACCCACCTTCTTTTCCCTTGCTGTGCTAAAATGTCAGTCCCATCCCCCCCCAAGGATCACCCATGCTCCACTCATGTAAACACTAAAAATGATGTGCTAAGCAAGTTGAACTGTGCACCACATTGAGTGAAATCTTTTTTTAAAAAGTGGTAAATAATTCCTAATAAATAAAATTAGACTTCAGCTAATCCAGAACGCTGCTGCCAAGCTTATTTTCGCTAAAGG
Source organism: Geotrypetes seraphini (assembly GCF_902459505.1). NCBI lineage: Eukaryota > Metazoa > Chordata > Amphibia > Gymnophiona > Dermophiidae > Geotrypetes > Geotrypetes seraphini. The sequence continues at coordinate 46,952,055 of NC_047087.1, forward strand.
CAAGTTCGACCATGTCTCCCCACTCCTGTCCAAACTTCACTGGCTCCCAGTTCACTCCAGAGTCCTCTTTAAATGTGCCTGTTTAGCTTTCAAGATCCTACATGGCATCCTCCCTCCCGTTATCCCACTCTTCTGGAACTCCTCTAACCCTAATTCCACTAGATCCTCCCAAAAACTGAAACTATCATTCCCCTCTGCAAAAGGTATATCCCGCGTAGGAAAACTAGGAACATCCCTCCCCTTTAGAACCACAGAACTCTGGAACAACCTCACATCCCCGCTCAGAATTTCAAGCTCCCTCCAGTCCTTCCGCAAACACCTGAAAACTTGGCTCTTTTCAAAAATCTAACACCTCCCGCTCTTTGGTACCCTGTCCCTCTTTATCTTCCTAGCTCCTTTCCTATAACCCTTCATTGTAGCTCCTTTTCAACCTAACCCTGTAAACCGTGCCGAGCTCTACGCCTGTGGAGATGGCGCGGTATACAAACCTAAGGTTTAGTTTAGAATACCGTTTAATTATTACTTATTTAATTCATTCATTTTCTATCCCGTTGTCCCCAAAGAGCTCAGAACGGGTTATAGGTTTAGGTGCAATGTTACCATTTACACAGGTTAAGTGCACGCTAACCTATGTGGATGGCAGTATTCTACTGTATACACTTACACACAATCAGTTCACACTTTTAAGCAACCTGTTATAGAAAGATGGAGTTTATACAGCATCGTCTGCATGCTAGCTGCAAGCAAATGACTCCTTAAAGTGGATTATAATTTAATGATGTGATGTACCAAAACAAACTTTATGTTTACAGTGCTTTGATACTTCATTTCTGGCACGGCAACCATTTTCCATCTTCCACCTTGCTATTGTCCCTATGAGAGAATTGGGCACATTTTCAATTCCTCAGCTCTCAAATAATAAGATTGCACTTGTAGCATACTAAGGACCATAGCAACCATTTCTGAATTCTTTACACAAAGAATATATTGGAATTTATTTTTTTTTTTTTTTGTCTGCACAATGAACATTGTTTTACAATTGCCTTCTCAAGAGATGCCTAACAATAAGAGGAGCAGGGTCAGAAAAGAACAAAATGATCTAATTCTTTCAAGGTGTTACAAAAGCTATAATTGTGTTATTTTTACAGTGCTACCTATAGTAATTATATTTGGAGAAACTGATGGCTAAAATGGTAAAATACCTTATTCAAGGTCAAATTAAAGGCACTGCTAGGGTTATGGCATGAAAGAATGTGCATGATTTTGGTTGCTTTTCTCCTAGCATTTTATAAAGACGCTGGCACTTATTTTAGAAGCATTTCTGTATTTAAATAGTAACTCTAACACTATACAATACAAGAGTTGTTTGTAACTAACACACGCCCTTTTGCAGAACCACGATAGTGGTTTTTAGTGCAGGCCGGCGTGCTGAATGCTCTGAACTGTGCAGAGCAATCAGCGTGCTTGCCTGCACTAAAAACCACTAGCGTGGTTTTGTAAAAGGGAGGGAGGGGGGTTGAAACCACAGAAAGAAGAGAAACGAAGCACAGGGTGTTTAGCAATGCCCTAGCTGCACGGTTCATAGACAAAATCACGCGAGACAACGGCGCGCCGACAATTGAGCGCAGACAACTGAGCGCAAGGTTGACGGCGCGCCGAAGAAAAGCACTATTTTAAAGGGTTCCAACGGGGGGTGTTGGTGGGGAACCCTTTTACTTAACAGACATCGCGCTGGTGTTGTGGGGGGTTTGGGGGGTTATAACCCCCCTCATTATACTTGAAACCAAACTTTTTGCCTGTTTTTTAGGGAAAAAGTTCAGTTTTAAGTATAATGTGGGGGGTTACAACTCCCCAAACCCCCCACAACGCCAGCGCAATGTCTGTTAAGTAAAGTGGGGGGGTTCCCCCCACACACCCCCGTCGGAGCCCTTTAAAATAGTGCTTTTCCTTGGCGCGCCGTCAACCTTGCGCTCAGTTGTCTGCGCGCCGTTGTCTCGCGCGATTTAGTCCCGTCACCAGCTGCACTATTAGATGGTGCAATTAATATGACTCAAATGGACAATAAAGTTTTGTAAATGACATCAGTAGTTTCAATTCTCTTTTCACAGGTAGCTCAGCTTGGTGTTCCTTCTCAGATCCAATATTCTTGAAATGGTGCACAACTTCCTTCTCTCGCTGGATTAATGAATAAGGGATTCCTTAAGAAGAACTGAGTCATTTCGAAAGAGAGCTCTGTTGGACCCTTCAGCTTCAGAGAAGATAGCAATTTGATCTTTAAGAGAAGTGGTGTTTAATATTTATGAAAGCACTGTTGAATTTTGAAAAGCACTATGTGCTTCATTTTCTTTCATCTGAGATTGCAACTACTGTATTTACAGTTCATGTGATTATTCAATTAAGATTGCATTATTATTAATTTTTACTAGTTTGGTGCACTTCAAGCACATGTTATGGTGATTAAGAGGATTAATGAGAGCCTTATGTGTGGCTGTATTCAATAAAATAGCTCTAGTTTTTGGAAATTTCACAGTTTAACTGAGGGCTCACACATATTATTTAATTAGTGAATATTTTTTTTATTTTAAGATTGATATATGTAGACAATCTCATAGATTGGCTTTTATACATATGAGAGATCCAGGATGTAAGATATTGGCTGGTAACTGTTGAGCTTGCCCTAGTAAAGGTTGGTGTTCTTTAGATGCCCCTCAGAAAGAGAGAAGTTCATGATTTTTGTGTCCCCCTTAAGAACATTAGAAGTTGCCTCCGCTGAGGCAGACCAGAGATCCATCTTGCCCAGCGGTCCGCTCCCGCGGCGGCCCATCAGGCCTTATTGCCTGAACAGTGTCCCTGACTAATTTTGTAACTGCCTCTAATCCTCTAATCCTATCCCTATAACCTACCTCTACTCCTATCTGTACCCCTCAATCCCTTTGTCCTCCGGGTACCTATCCAAACCTTCTTTGAAGCCCTGTAGCGTGCTCCTGCTTATCACATCCTCCGGTAGCGCGTTCCATGTATCCACCACCCTCTGGGTGAAAAAGAACTTCCTGGCATTTGTTCTAAACCTTCCTCCTTTCAATTTCTCTGAGTGCCCCCTTGTACTTGTGGTTCCCCATAATTTGAAAAATCTGTCCCTGTCTACTCTTTCTATGCCCTTCATGATCTTGAAGGTTTCTATCATGTCTCCTTTAAGTCTCCGCTTTTCCAGGGAGAAAAGCCCCAGCTTTTTCAGTCTGTCAGTATATGAGAGGTCCTCCATACCCTTTATTAGCTTAGTTGCTCTTCTCTGGACTCTCTCAAGTACCGCCATATCCTTCTTGAGGTACGGCGACCAGTACTGGACACAGTACTCCAGGTGCGGGCGCACCATTGCACGATACAGTGGCAGGATGACTTCCTTCGTCCTGGTCGTAATACCCTTCTTAATGATGCCCAACATTTTGTTTGCCTTCCTTGAGGCTGTGGCGCACTGCGCTGACGCCTTCAATGATGTGTCTACCATCACTCCCAGGTTTCTTTCAAGGTTACTCACCCCTAGCGGTGATCCCCCCATTTTGTAAGTGAACATCGGGTTCTTTTTCCCTACATGCATGACCTTGCATTTCCCTATGTTGAAGCTCATTTGCCACTTTTTGGCCCACTCTTCCAGCGCTGTCAGATCTTTTTGGAGATCTTTGCAGTCCTCCGTGTTTTCAACCCTGCTGTATAGTTTGGTGTCATCCGCAAATTTAATAACCTCACATTTTGTTCCTGCCTCCAGGTCGTCAATAAATATATTGAACAGGAGCAGTCCCAGCACCGACCCCTGCGGAACTCCGCTCGTGACCCATTGCCAGTCTGAGTAATGGCCCTTTACTCCAACCCTCTGTTTCCTGTCCGCCAGCCAGTTTTTGATCCATCGGTGGACCTCCCCTTGTACCCCATGGTTCCATAGCTTCCTTAACAGTCTTTCGTGTGGTACCTTGTCGAAGGCTTTTTGGAAGTCAAGGTAAATGATGTCTATAGATTCCCCTTTATCCACCTGGCTGTTTACCCCCTCAAAGAAGTATAATAAGTTTGTGAGGCATGACCTGCCCTTGCAAAAGCCATGCTGGCTAGGCTTCAGCTGCCCAGTGTTTTCGATGTGTTCCCAGATGCTGTCTTTAATCAGCGCTTCCATCATGTTTCCCGGGACCGAGGTCAAGCTCACCGGCCTGTAGTTTCCTGGGTCTCCCCTTGAGCCTTTCTTGAAGATGGGCGTGACATTTGCTATTTTCCTTCAATGAGTCCTCTGCTTGCCTGCTGCACTCTTTGATGAACAGGAGTTGAGGGAGCGGGTGGTCGGTTGAAGACCCTCTTCTCAGTGGCGTAGTGAGGGTGACCGGCGCCCAGGGCAGTGGTGCCCCTCTTTTCGCCACAGGGGCCACGGGCTACGCAGAGATACACCTCGCAGGTGGCAAAACAACCAAAAAACTGGCACGCTTCTTAATATGGAGAAAAGCCCTACAAGTAATGTATTAGAATGGCAGAGTTTTAAACCCAGTCAAAGAAAAACAAAATACTGACTCAATAGTCTTGCAGTCTCAGTAAGCTGTACTTTATTCCATCATAGAAAAAGGTAATGGAGACTTTGCAATAAGGCAAAAGCATAACGTTTTAAACAGTCCTTCTGGTTCAAGGAAAACACAACGCAAAAGCAAAACAAGAAAAACAGTTCAATGGATGCAGGCCTTTCCTAGTTTTGGGCATTTCAAACACAAATATAAACTTGCCCTGGTTTTCTCCTTGCCAGGCAAGCAGTTTTTTTTCCAATAACTCAGTTCATGCATTTGGCTCTGTTGTAAAACACCAGGAGCCTCCAGGTCTTTTGAGCTGGGTTGGGAGAATTGTCAAGTTTTTTTGTTCAATGGCTGCAAACAGCTTTCATAATTCCCACCCGAAAAATATCAGCAAACTTCTCCCCATATTACAATCCTCAGCTTCCTGGAAAAACTCAAAATAAAAAATTTAGAAAAAACTAAATACCTCCAGCAATCCAGCAGTGCAAACAGTGCAGTCATTAAGCACAATAAAGTGTCCTTCCCCCACAAAGGGGGGAGGCTCAGGTGCCTCTCTATTTGCACAGGCCAACTATAGCATGTCCAGTTAAGCCAAATAAATACTCCTCAGAACAATCTCAAACAATTCTTGTGCAAAAAGCAGAAAAACAAAAATTTCCTTTAAAGTTCTCAGCAAACAAAACACAGTCTGTATGCAGGCTTTAGCATAGCAAGTTATCACATCAACTCACTTCCATGGCATCTGGGTCTGACACTGCCTGCTGAGTAACCTCCATGGGTTCTTCCAGGATCATGGCTTCTTCCCCAGAGCATGGAGAAGCTTCCTGAATTTCCATCCATTCCAGGACATTACCTTGGCTTAAGCTGGCTTCTCTCCCTGCAGGGTGAGGCTCCTTACTCTTACCTTCCCTCTCTGTTTATATTGGGAAACTGTCTGCTTTTCAGTGTGAGAGCCCTGCTCACACCTGTGTGCACCTGATCTAGCATGGAGCTCTCTTGGGCTCCCCCTGTGGTCCTCCTGAATACTGCAAGGTTTCCTAAAAATAGTGCCTTGCTTAAATTTCCTGTTTGATGGTTTACAGACCAATATTTTAACACTGAGTAGGGCTTCCATTTCCTCATCACTAAAGTCATTCTGGCACAGTTCATTTTCAGACAGGGTTTCTTCAGGATAGTCAGCTACCGAGTGGGAAGGGGGGCAGAGAGGAGGAGGGGTGCTGGTTCCCCCGAGGAAGACTGCGCCTGGGGTGGACTGCCCCATTATACCCCCTTTACTACGCCATTGCCTCCTCTGTTATTGGGTTAAAAGAGTCCCCACTTGTCTGTTAAAGGAGAGGGTAAGTTTGTATGCACCTGATGAACTGACAGGAGACTGGGCCTGTAAATCCTAGTTAAGACCTAATATTGTTTGCAGAATATGCAGGAGAATCATAGCAGTTCAGTTTCAAATAGGCAGACTGGTTCTTTTGTGGGGGGGTTGAAGTAAGGCATTTACTATGCTAAATAGGTGCTTGGTTGAATTGGCAGCCTTCTCAATGCATTGAGAGAAATGTTGGTTTTTGGCTGCTGTTAAGGCTTGGAAGCACTTTACCATGTTTCCTGTTCATGCACCAACTCTTTCTCAGTTTCAGTTCTTCATACTTAAGAGTCCAAAGTTCTGGAGAAAACTAAGTGGTGCTGTTTTCTCCAGGGCCTCAGCTAAGTGTGTATTCCAAATATCAACCTGCTCCCGACATTAATTGTCTTTTCATCCAAATAGTCATTGCCCAAGGCTTCTAGGAAATTTTCTCCAGTCATATTTTTCTTGTATTTGATGCCCTTCCGAACTCTGGAAGGCTCCATCCACTTCAGGTATTCTCTTAGAATGAATCCCATGCTGCTCCTTGTGACCCTGGGCAAATCACTTAATCCCCCATTGTCCTAGGTACATTAGATACAGTGTGAGCCCACCAAGATAGAGAGGGGAAAAAACGCTTGAGTACCTGAGTGTAAAACACGTGGAGCAGCATAATAAAAAAAAAAGTCTAAGTCCATTTGGGGACTAAGTCATTAGTCGTCCAAAGTCCATTCTCAAAAAATGCATCCAAAATATATATTTTTTCAATAATCATCTACCTGTACGTCCAGAAGTTTGATCAGCCAGACCGCTGTCATCTATCTTTATACTCCATTCTCTTCCAAAAAAATCGTCCAAGCCTAAAACGCCTAGAAAAACACCTTTTAGACCAGCAAAGGGACCAGCAAGGTGGGACCAGCAAAGTGATGGACTGGACATCCAGACATGGCAACATAGTAGTGGGGCACCTTACAGGGCACTGCTGTGAACTTTACAAAAAGGGTGCCATAAAAACATCTCACCACAACTCCCTTATAGGTCATGATGAGCTCCCAAAACACTCCCAAAACTTACTATACCCACCTGTCTACCACCCCAATAGCTCTTATGGCTGCAGGTGCCACCTAAATGGCAATAGAATAGGGTTTTGGTGGGTGCACAAGTTTTACCCATGAATGCAGTGGTTAGAGTGGCTTATGGGCCTGGGTCCTCCTCGCTATGGTTCACTAGCCCACCCCCCAAAATACATAAGACACATCTGTGCAGCTCTGCTAGGCTTTCCTATGCCAGGTGCTGATGTTCCGGAAACATGTATGTACTTTTTTATTCTGATTTTTAGGGGGGGGAGTGTCAGTGATCACTGGGGGAGTGTGTGGGGATCTGTACTTTGTCCCTGCAGTGGTTATCTGGTCACTTTGGATACCTTCTGGGCACTTATACCTGGTTTTAAATCGCCTAAGTTACAACGTATAAGTTCCATCTAGGAAGTCTTATTGAACTTCTGACTATCGCTGCAGGACGACAAAGTCTAGGTCGGCCCACATCCTGCCTACCTCCTGCCCTAACCACTTCTTCAAATACTCCCCTTTTCGCTCTGGATGCACAGCAGCACAGAAAAAGCCTAAGCTGTTTTTAGATACATCTAAAACCTGTTTCAATTACCAGCACTTGGACGACCTGTCTTTTAGGTCATCCAAGTACCGATGTAGGCGGGTTTTTAGATGTATTTCTGTTTTGATTATGAAACCCATTGGCTATAAGTGGTATACAAATACTAAAACTAACTAACTAACTAGTTTGGTTGTTTTTGCTTCAAGGTACTTTATGGCTTAGCCCCTAAATACATAACAGACCTTTTCTCTTTCACAACCAACAGACACAAGCAAAGCTCACACCCGAACTTTGTTTCTCCACCGGTTAGAGGTTGTAAATTTAAAAGTCATCACCAACATCTTTTCGCACATCAAGCAGCATTATGGGGTAAAGACCTTGAACAATTGCTCGTGCCTACTACCTATAGGGAATTCAGGAAACGCCTAAAAACGCATCTGTTCCTGAAATACTTAGGAAACCAACCTATTCAATCTTAGTCCTCAACAAACGATCGCTAGAACTATCAATCACTAAGTCTGTACTTTGTTTATTCCATTCAATCTGTAACATTTCTAATCATTGTAAACCGCATAGAACTTCACGGTCCTGCGGTATATAAATTGTTATTATTATTATTATTAACTAAATAAATATTAATACTATTTGAAAGTGGTCTGTCCCTAGCAGAGGTGTTATTTCAACAACAGGTTTGGTATGTGACCCTTTTCATGGGCATGCAAATTGATCACTTGTATGAATCCTAGTGCTATCATCATGTCCAGGAAAACATCTGTGATGGTTTCTAGGATTTTCATGTATAACATCTCCCATGATGTAATCAGAAAAATGAATTCTTGTATAAATAATAATAATAATAATAACTTTATTTTTGTATACTGCAAATACCACAAATTAGTTCAGAGCGGTTCACAATGCAAGAGACTGTACATATACAGCGAAGATAAAGATACAGAGAATCAATTATCACAATATGCAGCGAAGATACAGGGAATCAATTATCACAATGTCGGGGACAAGGCGGTTCAGAGCAGTTCGCAATGCTGTTAAAGTTTGGGAGATTGGCCGGAAGGGAAGGGGTTAGAAAAATTTATCAAAGAGGTAAGATTTGAGGGATTTTCTGAAGGATTGGTAGGATGGGGCAGGTGAGATGAGGGAGGTCAGGCAGTCATTCCATCTGCCAGTTTGGAAGGAGAGAGTTCTGTCGAGGAATTTCCTGTAGATGCATCCCTTTGGAGATGGGTAGGCAAACAGATTGATACTGCATGTGCAGTTGGTACCTGGGAACGCAAAGTGGTGTGACAGGTATATCGGGGATGAGCCAGTTAAGGTTTTGAAGCAGAGGCAGGCGAATTTGAAGATGACCCTGGCTTCTATTGGTAGCCAGTGGAGTTTTCTGTAAAAAGAGCTAATATGATCTGACTTTTTGAGGCCAAAGATGAGGCGGACGGCAGTGTTTTGAATGAGTCTCAGACGTTTAATGGTTTTCTTGTAGGAGCCCAGGTATATGATGTTGCAGTAATCCAAGGTGCTTAGGACTAGGGATTGGACCAGATGTGTTGTTCCAAGATTCTTGGTATATCATGAGCAGGCAAACTAATTTCTCTTCTTCCAGATGTAAGGGAATTGAGACTGAATACCCCATGTGTAACTATGTTTTCCTGTAAACATCACCTCAATGTTGCTTATTGGGGAAGAGGGTATGAAGGTTTCCCTTTAAACAGCATGGCAATTTCTTGCTATGTACTCCAGTGGAGACTGGGGAGAATTATACACCAAGTAAACGTGCCTCATGGTGGATGAATGTCCTTCTGTGTGGCAGGGAAGTACTGTGTGATGCTTCTCATGGGGAGGGGGGTTCCTCCTATGACCAGGGGAGGTGAGCACTTTCTATTCACTATGGTTAGGGGAAAATGTAACTGGTACAACGTGAAAAGGCCGGTTAGCCTGAAGCAGTATGCATGGAAAAATGTAAGACTGGGTCTGATGCATATGTTAGGCTTTTGAATTTACTGGGCCCATGGGAAATAGAAGGTGGACGCTATACACCATGTTATTTCTAATAGCTCTAATAAGGCATCAATCGCATTATGATGGTATCTCATTTATATGCAAATAAGTACTAATTTTAGTGCTCACACATTAATGGACAAGGAGACCATCTTAACATGAGTGTTAGGGACTTTCTGCAAAGTAGGGATGTGCATTTGTTAGCACACATTCAGTCTGCTAGCATGCCATAATAATCAATTTAACACAAATTAACCTAGGAATTAATATCTGTAAAGTTGATTAGAGTATGTTAAAAAGTTCTAATTCAGTTAAAAAAAAAAAAAAAATTAAAACTAATGTGTGAAATGAACCAAAAGAAGTTCTGAAAATCTAGAGCGAATAGAGCCACAAATCTATAACGAATTGAAAATGTTTTTCCCTATGTACATATCTACTACACAGCATGATATTTTCAGCCTGAGCCAATCAGCCTTAATATGTGCAATAGAGTTTAGTGGTGGATTTTGAAGAACTCAGCTGAAAATAAAATGAAAGTCTTCGGTGACCTGCTCCTGGCCAAATCCAAAGGCTTCTACTCCATCCTCATCCGTCTTAATTTAGCCACAGCTTTTTTTTTAATGGGTCAGATATTGTGCATGTGTAAAAAGAAAGGAAAAGAAAAAGGTTTCCTGCTCCAAACAGCCCAGTGAGTTTTTTCCACCTGTTTTAACAGCTGTAGTGATGATTGCATTTACTGACCCGATGCAGAAAATGGCTCACCGCCTGGTTTTCTGCACAATCGCTCATTCCTCGATCCGACCATGCGAATAAGCTGATTAATATTAAAATGCCATGTAAACTAGTAGAGCGATTGATGCTCTAACATGGTTTCCCAATGCACTAAAAAAGTGATTGCTTTTAGTGATCCAAAAACAAGTGACTGGTCAAGACAAGTCGCTTACCTGTCTAACCTTTTTTTTTTAATGGGCACAGATACTGTGGATATTACACATGCACAATATCTGCCCTGTTAGAAAAAAAAAAGAAAAAAAGCACACACACACATTCACATGTGTGCGCATCCCCCCCCCCCCGCCCGCCTCCCGCCAATGACAGCCCTCCCTGATGAACTGGCACCAGGAACCGACACCCCCCACACACATACACACACACCAGCGAAAACAGCATGAAGAATGCCAACTTCCTTCTGCCATGTCGACCCCACCTTCCCCCCACATGAGAAAAAATGGCAGAAGGGATGCTTGCTCCCTCCTGCCATGGCAATTCCACCCCCCTCCCCATGGCAGCGAAACATCAAGAGGGATGCCCACAACCTCCTGCCACCGAAGGCCTACTCCCATGCCAGGCACCTCCCCCAAACAAGTGGGCATCCCTCCTGCTGTTTTGATGGCACAGGTGGGGGTCAGCATGGCAGGAGGGAGTGGGCATCCTTCCTGCCATTTTTGTCTTGCACGGGGAGGAGGCGGCAGCAAAAGGCAGGAATGGCCATCCCTCAAATTAAAGTAATATATAATAAGGAATAGAAGGGAAGAACCATTAAACAATAGAATTCAGTTAATAAAATAAAAAGAATAGGGGTAAAAACAATGGAATAAAATTTAAAATAATTCATAAACTGAAAGAAAAAATTAAAAAACAAAATCAAATAAGTCTGGCAGAAGTCCAATTTCCTGAAGCAGTTCTGTTGCCTCAGCATATTTTAAATAATCCCAAAGGCAAAAGTCCAGACGGGACAGATATTAGCTCGGGCTTTCCAGCTGCTGCAGCCCAGACTCATCGCTTCCAGGCAGAAGATGCACAGAGATAAAACAATACAGCGCCGGGCCACACTGCTCTCGGTGGGCGGCGGATGCTCATGGGCAGCTCCCAAAGAATACAGCACTCTGCCTCCATCGGACAGCCGGGAGGAGGAGTCCACGGCACGGTCCCACTCCACGGATCTGGAGACACCACCAGCTCCTTCCCATATTCCCGCTGTAATTGAGCCACATTCTTGAGTTCAAGCAGTAAGTTATCTTCTGAAAGCCTCCAGTATCACCAGCCATGGAAATACTGGTCACAGCAAAGTATTAGCCAGACGGTCGCATGGTTTGACCATACCTGAGGCTTGAATTTTATCAGTGGAATTACCTAGGAAAGGATCAAAGGTCATATTAAAATTGCCTCCCACAATTATGTGTCCCTCTGAATTATCCCTCAATAGAGCATCTATTTTCTCATAAACCCCCTCCTTTACAATGCCATGCTGGCATTTTAAGCGCTGGCCACTGCAGTAACAGCTCTTAGAATTCCTATGAGCTTCTGAGCTGTTCTGGCCGTGGCTGGCACTAAAAACGCTAGCACAGCTTTGTAAAGGAGGGGGGAAAAGCCTTCTGCTCAGAGTTATGCACATAAATACGAGAACTAAGGTATAGAGGGCATGATCAAGTTTAGCCTTCAATTATAGGCAACACCCATGTTTATCTTTCACTGTACCCCTTACAATTAGATTAAGGGACCTTACAAACAGTATGCCTACCCCATTGGTTTTGGGGTTTTCCCTACTAGAGGCCAAAACACATCAGAAAATAGTTTATTGGTCAATAAGATGCTCATGCTGAGGTTTTAAGGTGTTTCCTGGAAGAATCCTACTCCCATTTTTAATTGTTCTGCTTCCTTAAATAGCAGTTGCCTATTATGTGGGACATTAAGACTGCATACATTTAACGTTAGGAAAATTAACCAGTTGGTTCCCATTTAAATCAGAGCCACAAGTTGCAACCTGAACAGCACAGAAAACTTATGCCCAAACACCCACCATCCTAGCCATACAAAACCTTGCCAATTGAGTGCCAATCAAACAGCCGAAAGCTCTACAAAAATCAATGTGAGTACACAGTCAATAAAATATTATCATTTATGCGGGGAAGACTTATCATTTCTCTAAGTGAATTGCATCATAATCAGATTACATCTGGCACAAGTCCCTTAACAACAAAGCCTGAAAAAAATCTTTTTGAGAGTGGTTCATGTGCTTGTTCTGTGTTTCCATTTAGGACTGTGATTCTGTCTCACCAGAGCCAAACTCTTTTCCATGAAAAATGATTGTAACATCCAGCATCTAGTCAGTGCTTCCAGCTCCTATTGTGCAGAAAGGTATTATCATCATCTGGTTTCATACTGAGATGAAAATTGGAAAATAAAATATAGGTCTAATATTCTGTCATTTAGGAATATCTACATTGTTTTCTTGTGATATTTTCCCCACTTGTCGTATGTCCAGTAATAATATCTCTTCACAAAATTTCATAAGGAATGGAGCCGGCCTGATAGCTCTGTGGCAGTGCTCTGTATTATCATGTGGGAAACCTAAGATTCATTCTAGATCTGTTTTTCGACCTTGCTAGGGATGCAAATAGTCTGCAAATTACAGACAATTACGAGGTCTGTTCAAAAAGTTCCAATACAGTATGAATTGCACACCAACAGGAAGTTCTTTTGAGGTGCTAGGTGGCGTTGAGTAGCTTGAAACCTCATGAGTAACCACCTTTTTTCTGTTTGTTGATATCTGTTTTCGTCTCCGAGCTACAGCACTTATGAAAGTGTGTCTTCGCGATCGGCTATTTTTCATCATTTGTGACCATAATGAGCAGCACTCCAGCATGAAGTTCTGTTTTAAATTGGCTACAGAAACTTTTTGAAATTTTGCAACTGGCTTATGAAGAACATGTCATGAGTCGTGGAAGGTGTTCTGAATGCATTACAATTTGTGAATTTTGCGCAAAAACGCAATGACAGTTTTTTCCCAGCCACCTTACTCTCCTGACTTGGCCCCTGCCGACTTTTTCTCATTTCCTAAACTTAAATCTACGCTGTAAGGAAAGCAATTCAACGCCATTGAAGACATAAAGCATAATTCGACGCAACAACTTTTGGCAATTCCTGAAGTGCTTTTCACAGCTTAGTAAAATTACCCCTTAACTAGCTAAGGCCCTCTTTTACTAAACATCGGTAGAGGTTTCTACTGCGGCCTGGGGCACTAAATTCTCTGACGCTTGTTCCTAATTCTTTGAGCGTCACAGCGACGCTAGAGCATTTGGCACTGAGGGCCGCAGTAGAAATCTGTATCACGGCTTAATAAAATGGGGGGGTGAGTGCTGATTCCACTCTGGGAGTGTCCACAAAATTAGCCAGCTCCAGTTTGACGCTAACCTGACCTAAAAATTCCTGCCAAATATTCAATCTTTTTTTCCAGTTCTTGTTCTAAGTGATAGGCTTTGGCCAGGTACTAGTGACCTGGATTGGCCACCAGGAGAACGGGCTACTGGGCTTGATGGACCATTGGTCTGACCCAGTACGGTTATTCTTATGTTCTTTGGTTGATAGGTTACAGAACTGGGACTAGCTTCTTTTTCTCAAACTGAACTGGCTCTGTTGCAGCTTAACTTGGGTAGGGGGAGGAAGTACTCTCTCCAAATGAGTTAATTTGGGCATCATAAAATATCCATTATAAAAGGTAACAAAATATAGCTGTGGCATTAATTTGGGCATACCATGGCAGTAATAAATCTCACTCCTAAGCTAAAGTACCTCTTTGGGGCAATTTTTCCAAATATATGCCATGACGGTAATAAACCTCTCTTTAGCCAAGATACACGGAGTGTGATCTCAATTTCTCAAATTTAGTACTGGCACTCGTCATAGTACTTGTATTTTACTCAAGAGAGCTTCTTTCCAGAGTTCATAGGATGTAATAGTATAAGTTGCTTTTAATCAGGACTGTGGCACCCACCATCATGGGATTAATGAATCTCTATGCCATATTTTCTCAGTCTTTCACTGCATATCGTAGTACTTAAGGATTTTCTCCCTCTCAATATAATTCATAGCACCAAAATCTCTATTAAATCATTGGTGTTCAAATTTTTTTTCTCTTTTACTACTATGTTTGGTTTTCTTGCATCAAGCCTGCTATCTATCAGTGTAGGAATAAGAGATAATTAATTTGGAGATGATTTGAGAGACTAGTTATGATTTTTGGATATTCATCAAAGGTTGATTATCTTCTGATGTAACTGAAGCACAAAAAGCAGAGATAAGACATTGTGAACAGAGAATGTTCCTCATTGAACAAAATGTGGAGAAAAATCAAGTAGGTATTAGCTCTTTGGTTATAAAGAATATGTTACTCAAAATAAAGCAGCTGCCTTGGAGAATATGATGACAAAGGAATGTTCATTTTATTCATTTTCAAAGATCTAAATTAATATGTTCTGATATGTTTAAGAATTATTTATAAGTTTTAAAGATTCTTAGAAAGGCTATGTTCATGATATCTAAAGCTATTTCATTGTGTGTGTGGGGGAGGGAGGGGGGAGGAGATCAACAGACATAACTAATAAGACACCATCAGCATAATGGAAAATCCCAGTACCCAAATCCTGCTTATGGAAAAAAATGATAAAAGCAGTGGGGTCAAACAGATTTTGGGGCATAGCACAGAAAAGTTAGAGAGTACAAAATGTGGAAGAATCAACTGTGACTAAAAAAAAAAAAAAAATCATGGAGACATGAACTGAACCAGCTAAGGACCTGGCATCCAAAGCTGAGTTTACTAAGCTTGGTCAACAGGAGCTGGTAATCAACCAAAATGAAAGTACATAACAGAACCAATGAAACAACCAGAGCAGCCCCACTTGTATCAATGATACTATGTACAGTATTTCAGTGAGTTAAATGGACAAGGTTGTTTCATTATTGTGGCCATGGTGAAAGTTGGATTGATATAGAAGTTTTATTGATGAATCAAAGAATTTCAGAGAAAGCTTCTCTTTGTGTAAGAAATGGAAGCTCATAATCAAAAATTGAAAAGTCCAAAAAACCGCCTGTCAGTACTTGGACATCATAATTGCCAGGACATCCAAGTACTGATAATTAAAACCATTTTCTTGGACATCTAGCAAGATGTTTCATCTGCTGTGCACCCAGAGTTCCAGGGGGTGTTTTAGGAGGCATGTTATGGGCAGACTTAACTTGGATGTCTTGCGGTAATAATCAACCTTTTCCAAGACATCCTAGACAGAACTTCGGTGTTAGACCTGTTTTAGAAGCCTTTAAATGCCAAAACAGTACCCAAACTAACCAGATGACCACTGGATACCTTAAGGTATGACCCCTCTCCACTCCCCCACTCATCACTAACCACTTCCCACCTCCAAAAATCTGAATTAAAGAGTACATACCTGTATCTAGAACAGCAGAACTTGGTATGGGAAAGCCTAGTAGAGCATCACACAGGTGTCTTAAGTAACCTGGTGAATGGGCTAGTGGATCATAGAGAAGATGAACCAGACCCATAAACCACTATAACTACTACATTTATTGTAGAAAGTGTGAGCCCACTAAAACTCACCAAAACCCTAATCTACTGCCATATAGGTACCACCTGCAGCCATGAGAGTTATTGGGTTGGTAGACGGGTGGTTCTAGTAGGTTTTGGGGAAATTTTGGAGGCCATACCATAAATTATAATGGGTATATGGTGAAAGGTGCTTCTGGCACTCTTTATGTAAAGTTCACAGCAGCACCCTCTAAGAAGTCCCTCTGTTGACATGTCTGTGTGGCCAGTCCATCACAATGATGGTCTGGATTTGGACGTTCTCAACTTGGAAATTTCTTTGGTCGAAAATGGGGTCTAAAGTTAGGCAATTTTAAAATATATATATATATATATATATATATATATATATATATATTTATTTATTTATTTATTTTTGACATCTAGCAATTCAGCTTTCAAAAATGGACATTTCTGTGTTTCCGGCTTTGGATGTTTAGTGGGAAACATCCAAATCAGACTTGACATCCTTTTTTAAAATGGCCCTTCACAAGTTTTAAACTGGGTGGTAATACATATGCAGGTAAAGAAGGCTTCTTCGAGATAGGCTGGATTACTTTGTTTCCAGAGGTCAGGCACTGGCACAGGAACAGACTGGTTTACTGTCTTTATGGCAAATTGGAATAAACCAGGACATGGTTCTCTGGTCCACTGGGATTGTAATGGGTCCAAACTACATGTAGTTGGTCTAATAGAGATACATAATTTACCTAGGGAGAAATCAGTGGCTAGGTAAAAGAGACTCTCAAATCGAGTATAGCCTGAGAGGAGACTGAGGTGTATGAAGAGGTAGAGCTAATAGCTGGAACTAAACCAGAAGAGGTAATCTGTGAGATATCTGGTAAGGAGGATGCTTGATAAAAGACAAGGCTGCCTCAGAGGTCTACAATTTTAGTTCAGAAATGGGAAACAAGATCCTTGTGGGAGGGTCCATGGGCAGAAGCCACAACAGACCCAATTAGTAAAGTGAAAACTGATAAAAGTTTCCTTGAACAATTAACAGGAGAACTGTTGCTCTCTGGAGCCAAGGTAGAATGCATTCTGTGTTCACACCAAATCCTTTCAGCCATCCTAGCTTGATGCTTAAAGAGGTGATGTGCACGATAGAGCAAGGGCAGCAATGTTTCCTAGGGCATAAAGCTGCGCATAGTGAGCTAGGTCATCAAGAGATATATGAGAAAGAGGGGTATAAACTCTTGTCGAAAAAGAATAAGGGGCCAAAGCTTCCAGAAATACCTTATCAAGGAGTGATGAGGAGGATGGTGCACTAGAAATAAATGAGGAGAAAAGCATCAAAAGGTAATCCAACCTGGATAATGAAATGATAGTAAAATGCACTAAAGTGTTAAAATAATGGGTGAAATCAGATTGAGAGTATCCCCAGCAGCGAAAAAGGCTGATGGAAATCTAAATTGTTCATATGGGAAATAAATATCTGATCAATGAGTCTTGTGAGGGTATTTAAATATAGACTGAAATTAAGCACAATCAGACTAGCAATGTGGATGCTATATCAGTAATA
The DNA here is from genome assembly GCF_902459505.1 of Geotrypetes seraphini. NCBI lineage: Eukaryota > Metazoa > Chordata > Amphibia > Gymnophiona > Dermophiidae > Geotrypetes > Geotrypetes seraphini. The sequence goes on from NC_047087.1 coordinate 46,969,454, forward strand.
GTGACTGGACACTAACCCAAGATACAATATCCAAGGGTAGTGAAAACAGATTAGAAATAAGAGAACAGGTGTGCAGAAAGGTCCAGCTGGATAAGGAGGACCCCAGAATATAAATTATGGAAATTATGCAGATAAAATATAATTCGAGTGCAAAAAGAAAGTAGCCTAAGTAAATACTTAAATAGAAGTTGATTTTCAAAGGGTGTTTGGTTAAATTCATGAGATAACACAACAGAATTTGAACTTTCAACTACTTCTCTTTGGCTAACTAGCTAAATTTTGTCTTGGTAAATCATGGTCTGCCTGTTATAAATCCCTCTTAGGGAAACAGTGCAAAAAGTGAGACTTGCATAGAAGGTAGCTCACTTTCTCTTGCTTGCATATTTCATCTCTGACAACAGAAGGAGATGCAGCAAAGCATGCCAAGAGGGGCACAGAATTCAGGCTGGTGAATAAACATTTAATCTTTTCCTCAAACATTGAAAGGTTCAATACAAGAAGAACCTTAAACATTAGCCATGTTTTAAAACAAATTCTGGAGTGACATGGTATTATGGATCTGCAGACATCTGAGCAAACTCAGGACTGCCTCAAACTATTCTGGATGCCATATATGGATGTCACGGTTCATAAATAGTTCTTCCCTACAGACTTCCTCTAAACTAACTCCTACCTCTCTTTGCTCCCTCCACCACAATTACTGTACTCCTTTCCTCTTACTAACACAAAAAACTGTATTCTTTTTAGAAATAAAATGGACTTGGTCTTGCATGGCCTCCTTATACCAGAGATTTTCCTAAGATCACATTCTGAAAAGGTGTGTTTGTCATGGGCTGCCACCAATGGTCCATCTAGCCCAGTAGCTCACAGTGGCAAATCCAGGTTACTAGTACCTGGCAAAACCCCAAAAAGAAGCAAAATTCCATGCTACCAATCCAGGGCAAGCAGTGGCTTCCCCCATGTCTGTCTCAATAACAGACTAAGGACTTTTCCTCCAGTAAAATGGCTAAACCTTTCTTAAAACCAGCTAAATTAACCACTCTTACCACAACCTCTGGCAACGCATTTCAGAGCTTAACTATTCTCTGAGAGAAAAAATATTTCCTCCTATTGGTTTTAAAAGTATTTCCATGTAACTTCATAGAGTATCCCCTTGTCTTTGTAATTTTTGATGGTGTAAAAAATTGATTCACTAGTACCCATTCCTGGAGGAAAAGTCCATAGTCTGCTTTTGAGACAGACATGGGAGAAGCCACTACTTGCCCTGGATCAGTAGCATGGAATGTTGGGTTTTTGCCAGGTACTAGTGACCTGGATTGGCCACCATGAGGATGGGATACTGGGCTAGATGGACCATTGATCTGACCCAGTAAGGCTGTTCTTATGTGATATTATCAGGCAAGTTGTTCCAGGCATATGACATGGCAAGGCAAAAGGAACAGAGTCAGGAGTTGGCCTTAGAGGAGAAGGGTACAGAAAAAAGAGACATACAGGTACCTGGTGAACAGAGGTCCCGAGGCAGAGTATAGGGAGAGCTAAGAGAGGAGAGATATTGAGGAGCAGAGTAAATACACTTGTAGGTCTGTAAGAGGAGTTTGAGCATTCTTAGGGCTCCTTTTACTAAGGTGTGCTAGCGTTTTTAGAGCGCGCTACAGTGCCGTGCACGCTAACCCCACGCTACATGGAAAATACTAACACAAGCTCTATGGAGGCATTGGCGTTAGCGTGTAGCGTGCATGGCAATAGAGCGCGCGCTAAGCGTGCGCTTAAAACGCTAGTGCACCTTAGTAAAAGGAGCCCTAAGTCTTGTTAACTATTCCATTTTTAATCATTCTGTTTGCTTTTTTGGCTGCCACTGCACATTGGGCAGAAGGTTTCAGCATATTGTCTTCAAAGACACCCAGGTCTTTTGGGTGCTGAACCCCCAAGTTGTACCCTAGCATCTGGTAACTATGATTTGGGTTATTCTTCCCAATGTGCATCACTTTGCATTTGTCCACACTGCCCCCATTATTGCAGATTTCTGTTATGCATATTCATTGTGGATATTCTGAAATCCTGACTGGCAAGGCGGTACTCCAGGGCCAAGTTGAGAAATATTGCATTAGAGGTATCTTAAAACCAAGGCATAAAAGAGGTGTGAAGAAGAGAGTCTCTTGTTCTTTTAACACCCATCTCTTTTGCTTCCGACTAGTTCCTTCTTCCTTTTTTATATGCCTGATGGGTTTATTTTTCTTCATCTTCTCCTGCTGCGATACAGTTTAATTAAGTACATTGGGAGTGTTTTTTTTTTTTTTGATGAAGACAAGTGTTCATCAAATTAATTTATGCATTAATGTGTTTGTTTCACTGTTTCCTACTGTGGAGACGACTGCTTTTGCAAATTATTTTATAAAAATGGCTGATTCATAGTTCAATTGCTCTCATGAATTTCATTCAGTGTTCACTGTTCAAGAGCGTCTTAATTCTCCTAGAAAACACGATTCCCAATTATGGAAGTAAAAGTAATCTATAGGTTCTAAATGTACTGTATAGTGCAACTTATGCACACTGTTGGAAGCCGAAGCCGGAGGGATGTTGAGAACACGTGGAGGGGCATAATCTAAAGGAACGTCTAAGTCCGTTTTCGTCCAAGTCACAAGTCGTCCAAAGTAAAAAAATAGCTTAGGACACATTGTCGAAAAATACGTCCAAATTTTTTTTCGTTTCGAAAATCATCTAACTAAACGTCCTGTTGATCTGATCGTCCAAGTCGCTAAATCGTCCATCTTTATACCACATTTTCGTCCAACTTTTCATCCAAGTCAAAAATGCCTAGAACAAGCCCTGTTAGACAAGGGAGGGGGGTCTGCAAAGTGATGGACTGAACACCCAGACATGGCACCTAAATAGTGGGGTACCTTACAGGGCACTGCTGTGAACTTCACAAAAATGGTGCCATGTCATCATCTCACTACAGCTCCCTTATAGGTCATGGAGCCCCCCAAACCACTTCCAGCATCCCCTAGACCCACTTATCTACCACCCCAATAGGCCTTATGGCTGCAGGAGCCACTTATATGCCAGTACAAAAGGGTTTTGGGGGCGTATAGGGGAGTGCACATGTTTCAATAACAATGCAGTGATTACAGGGGCTTATGGGCATGGGTCTTCCTCTCCATGGGTCCCTAACCCACCCCCAAAGACGGTTTAAGATGCCTCTGTGCAGCACGACTAGGCTTTCCTATGCCAGGCTGTCAGGTGATGATGTTTATTTATTTATTTATTCAATTTTCTATGCCGTTCTCCCAGGAGAGCTCAGAATGGTTTACATTAATTTATTCAGGTACTCAAGCATTTTCCCTGTCTGTCCTGGTGGGCTCACAATCTATCTAATGTACCTGGGGCAATGGGGGGATTAAGTGACTTGCCCAGGGTCACAAGGAGCAGCGTGGGTTTAGCTTTAACCACTGCGCCACACTCTCCCCAGAGGCACAATTTTCAAGTTGTGATTAATATTTTTATGGGGGGGGTCGGTGATCACTGGAGTAGTGTGTGGGGGTCTGTATTATGTGTTTGCAGTGCTTATCTGGTCACTTTAGGTGGGTTTTTGTGGATTAGGCCATGTTTTAAATGGTCTAAGTCACAACGTCCAAGTTCCGTCGATCCTGTGCGGTATAACTTTCAGTTATACATGCAGTACGACTAAGTCTAAGCCTGCCCACGTCCCACCCAAATCCCGCCCTCTTCACTCCTCCTGAAATGCCCTATTTAACTATGGTCGTTCTGTGGCCCTATGAAGGCCTAGGTCGTTTAGAAATATGTCCAAATCCCGTTTTTATTATCAGCACTTGGACGTATTTTGACAATGTTCGTCCAAGTGCAGACATAGGCCGGTTTTTGAATGTTTTTCTCTTTCGATTATGAACTCCATAACCTATACAACTAAAGCAGTGGTCTCAAACTCAAATCCTTTACAGGGCCACATTTTGAATTTGTAGGTACATGGAAGGTCGTAGAAAAAAATAGTTACTGTCTTATTAAAGAAATGACAATTTTGCATGAAGTTTATTAAGTTTCAAGTTCAAGTTTCAAGTTTATTAGCATTTAATGAATCGCCTATACAAAGTTTCTAAGCGATGTACAAATTAAAAACCATCAGATGGTGGTTACATATATAGTTTTTACACATAGAATTTTTAAAACAAACTATTGACGTTTTAAACAATGGAAAGAGACAAACATGAATAAGAGGGAAAAGAGGGAAAAGTTACAATTCATTGTATATTGAAATTAACAATTACGGAAAAACACAATAGGAAATAATAGGATTAGAATGTTTAATAGTCTTGGTCAAAATGTAAGGGGTTAATTTGAATTATGCTATGTATCAAAGGCATCTTGAAACAGAAAAGTTTTTAAAAGTTTCTTAAAAGTTAAAAGGTCTTTTTCAATTCTAATAAAGTTTGGTAAAGAATTCCACAATGTTGGGGCCATAACAGAAAATATGTTGTTTCTTCTTGTGCCGATGATTTTCAAAGAGGGAATCGATAAAAGATTTGAAGAGGATGAACGTAATGAACATGATGTACTGTATGGAATAATCATTTTGGATATGAATTGTGGTTCATTAAAAAGTAATGTTTTATATACTAAGAGTATGATTTTAAATGTAATCCGATGGGAAATAGGGAGCCAGTGTGATTTAATCATTAGGGGTGTGACGTGATCGTATTTTTTTGCTTTATGAATTAATTTTATTGCTGTGTTTTGAATTATTATTATTAAGTAAAACTCTTTATAGTCTATAAATCTCCCCCCACCCTCCCGAAGGCCTGCATGTTCCCCCCTTCTTTGCAGCGTCCTCCAGCTTCCCCAAAGGTCTCCCGGTCTTTAGTTTCAGCTAATTACCGCAGCCTGCAGAGAGGATTGCTGGTGCTGTAGCGTTCCTTGCAGGCTGCCATCAGCCTCTGCAGCACATTCCCTCTGCCGCGGTCCTGCCCCTCTTCTGACATCAGGGGTAGGATTGCGGCAGAGGGAACGTGCTGCTGAGGACGATGGCAGCCTGCAAGGATCGCTACAGCACCGGCGATCCTTTCTGCAGGCTGCGGTAATTATCTAAAGGTAAGAGCGGGAAGCCGGGGGGGGAAGCCAGAGGACGCTGCAAAGAGTGGGCAGCACTAGTACAGACTGTGGGCTGCAAAATAGTACCTGGCAGGCCGCATGTGGCCACCGGGCTGCGGGTTTGAGACCACTGAACTAGAGTGAGGCTCATATTAAGAGAACTTCTTTGATAAGTTAGAAATAGATATTTAAAGAGATTTAGGGGAGAATTAATCATAGGGCGCTAAGCAAATTAGTATGCGCAATCGCATAAGCAGGCACAAACAGTGCATACTAAGCGCTAAAGATGCCCATTATATTCCTGGGGACTTGGAGCTAACTCAGAATCCCACTGGTTCTCCACTCACGAAATGCTGTCCCTCCAGCTATAAGCTTAGTACGCTAAAATTAAAATGATTCAAAATTAGTTGAGTTAGGCACAAAACAAATGCCTCATGAAGAGAATGAAGCAGTAGCGTCAAATTCAAGAGACACCATCCCCAGCGGATGGTTCAGACGCCAAATTGTGGGCAGAGAGAGGCGAGTGAGCTGCAGACCTGCGAGTAGAACTAGAGGGGCCACTAGTAGAACCTATGTGCGAGGCGGTGATCTGGGGGGTAGAAGGGAGGGATAGGGTTACCACGTGGCTCCAGAAAAAGGAGGACGGATTGAGATATCCGGGTTTTACTTCCATTGCTTTCAAAGGAAGTAAAACACGGATGTCTCAATCCATCCTCCTTTTTCTGGAGTCTTATGGTAACCCTAGGGAGGGAGATTGTCAGTTCTTTAAGGAAGGGAAGGAGGATGGGATTTGATATACGGCCTTTCTGTGGTCACAGTCAAAGCAGTTTACATATTATATACACGTACTTATTTTGTACTTGAGGTAATGGAGGGTCAAGTGACTTGCCCAGAGTCTCAAGGAACTGCAGTAGGAAATGAATAAAATACCTTGTGCTATTAATTGCAATTAAAAAATTTTAATGGAAATGCAGTCTAATGTAAACTGTTAAGTGCTGAATAGCACACTTAACCTGATAAGAGATAACTGTAGTTGGCAGCAGAGACCTTGATATTCAATGCTGATGCCCGGCAATAGCCCAGATGTAACGAGCAGCACTAGAAGATAAGCTCTGCAGTTGTAGTGATAGCTCCTTTTTTTAATAATTCATTATTGATTTTTCAAACTTCAATAGTGCAATACACAAGAATACCACATATAATGAGTCAATAAAGCACATTTAAATTACAAATGTACATAACCAACCATTTCTTCCCACCCACCTAATGATTATTCAATAAAACACAGAAGCATAGATTTTCCCAATAACCATACCCTATTTGAATTAGTAGTATCCTCCCACCCATCCCAAATGTAAATACTCAAAGGTCAGATTAGGACAGAAATAGCTCCCCGCCCTTCCCTGGATGTGTACGAAAATAAACAAAAACTGATTCATAATCAAAGACCTACTATAGTGAGGTAATATAAGATGCCAATGGGCCCTATACCAATTTAAATATATTACCGTACCCCAAACTATCGGCATTCATCCTTTCATATCTATAACTAGAGCAAAGATTTGCCCACCAGATAGGGAAATTTAGACGATCATAATTCTTCCAATTTCGGGTTATCATCTGGATGGCTATCCCAGTCATTAACATGGTGTTTTGGGGAAGTATAGTAATCAGCTTTTCTTGATGTTGTAGCGCGTTGATTTATGACTCACCTCAGCCCTGAAGAAGTACAGTCAAACCTCGGTTTACGAGTGCACCAATTTGCGAGTGTTTTGCAAGACGAGCAAAACATTCTCGCAAATCGTGACTCGCAAACTGAGCATTGACTCGATTTGCGAGTCCCCCCACCCGCTAACCGGCATTGCCCCTTGCCTGCAAATGCCACCCCTCCCCCTCCCGTGAACCAGCATCACCCCCCCCCCCGCATGAATGCTCGCCCCCCCCCCACATGAACCGGCATCCCCCGCCGGCCCAAACTGAATGCTTACCCCCAATGTGGTACCGGCATGCACAGGAGGTGCCGGTGCCAGTGCCCGAAGATTATGCCTCCTCCGACTGGGCCTTGAGCATCTGCGCATGCTCAAGGCCTTTCTCCGAGAATCTCGGAAAGAGGCGGGAGCTAGAAGGCCTTGAGCATGCACAGGTGCTCAAGGCCCAGTCAGAGGAGAGGCACAATCTTCGGGCACTGGTACCGGCACCTCCTGTGGGTTGCTGCTGCGTGCCGGTGCCACATTGGTGGGTAAGCTTTCAGTTTGAGTGGGCGGAGGTGCCAGTTCACTTAGGGGGGGGCAGGTATTCACGAGGGGGAACGAGCCAGTTCGTGGGGGGCAGCGTTTGCAGGCGGGGGGGGGGGGCCATGACGGTTCGCGGGGGAGGGGATGTGGAAGCGCACCAGCGACCTCGGGGGTGGGGGGTCTTTTGGGGATGTGGTGGAGTGGGGTTGGGCAGCGCCGGTGGGGGGATGGGAGGTGGAACGAATCAAGCGAGTTTCCCTTACTTTCTATGGGGAAACTCGCTTTGATATACGAGTAAATTGGTTGACGAGCATGCTTCTGGAATGAATTATGCTCGTAAACCAAGGTTCCACTGTAAACTGAAACGGAGGCTTGTTGAATGAGGTGCAGTTGCAACAATGAAGCTAAGTAACAAATTTTTTTTACTATAGCTTGATCACAAAACCATAAGATTTAAAATGAAGAAAAAATGAAGCACATGGGTATGCTAAAATAAATAAATATATATATATATATATATATAAGATTTAAAAAAGGATATCTGGTCTACTCTAGCGAGCGGATCAATGACGATTCCAGCCAGCAGACGTTATACTACTTCACTGTCATTCTGAAGATCCAGCTGAAGTTGAACCAACAGTTGCATCTGCATAGTACAAGGTGGAATTAGTAGTACCAATCGGACATAGCCCATAGCATCCCAAAAAAACTCACTGACCACTACCAGCTGATATTTATCTCTTAATTTTTTTTCATAGATTGATTAGCCTCAGCGCACTTTTAGTACTCTGTTCGGAGTATCTGTCTCTATCAGTGAAATATGCCTCAAAATCCCCCCCCCCCCCCGGTCGTGCCCTGCAACTGCAAACCGCCAAACGACGTTCCTACTCCTACTTCATACCGAGCCACTGGAATCAACTCCTCAACTTTAGGAAAGCAATAAAAACATACCTCTTCACCAAACCCTTCTGCCCTTGACCGATGGATCACAAATAAATGTATACTGGTACCAGAACCCAGTATGTGCCACTTAACGAACACTTGTATTATAAACTATGGCAAATCCAACCTGTAAACTATGTGTGTCAATTAGGATAAAACTTGTATTGGAAAACTTGCACTGTAAGGATAATTATGGCAAACTGGGATCTTTTCCAGATAAGCCCCGCCACTAATGGAAAAAGTGCACGCGCCGAAAGTTAAGCCCTGCCGCCTTTTGCTAGCGCACGCAACCTTAACCAGTGAAGTTCTCAGCACAACGGCCCCACAACGCGGCGCGATGTGTATAAAGTAAAGTGGGGGGTTCCCCCCCCGCCCCCCCGCATCAGAGCACCCAAAAAAGATTATAAAAAAGAGGATATGAAACTTAACATTATGAAAAATAGGATAAACTGTTGACCATTTTTTTAAGGGCTCCGACAGGGGGGCGTGGAGGGGAACCCCCCCACTTTACTTTGTACAGATCGCGCCTCTTTTTTATAATCTTTTTTGGGTGGCGGGGGTTAACTTTTTGGCGGGGCTTATCTGGAAAAGATCCGCAAACTGTAACAGGTAAACTATATATTATGTATACAGTATTAGTATTAGACCCCCTAGTTTATGTTGTGGTCTGGTGCTGGCCCTAGTGTGTGCCCAACTGGGTCATCCTGATCACCTACAACTGGACCGAGTGGTTTTGTCCAATATGGAGTCAGTGGAACTCCAATATGGAGTCCGAGTGGTTTTGTCCAATATGGAGTCAGGACACAATGGGCTTGTTTTACATAGCAACAGCCCCGAAGCCCTTTAAATCTCTATGGGCTTCGAGGCCGCTACAGGCCCAATATGTTCACTCTCTTTTGCCAAAGATTCCAAAAAGGTTCAACAGAAAATATGGTAGTGGGAAATCAAAACATAGGATTTATTCCTTCAAACAAATCTTGTGCAATCGACTTCCAAATCAAGCAGTTCTTAGCAGTAACTATGCCACAAGCCCTAAAATCTCATTAAAACAGAAAAAGTTTTCCTTCACAAAGCACTGCTTGTGGATTTTCAGCCACTACAAACCTGGCCAGAGTAGGGGCACCTGCCTCAGCTCTGCCTACAGGGCTAATGGTCTCTGCTTGTGCTGGAACAGTCTTGCACAACTTTATTAGCAATCCTGCCAAAACTGGCTTCAAAATATGCTTCAGCTATTTTCTTTAGCAAACTTTAAGCTTAGCACTGGTTAGCATACGTTTTCCACAATACAGTGTTCCCTCGCAAATTTGTGGTTTGTGAATCGCAGACTTGCTCATTCGCGGTCTGCTCTGACTGCCTCTTCCTGTAGTAAAGTCAGGCTACACCAATCAGGAGCTGCATGTCAAAGCAGCTCCTGATTGGTGTTGGCCGACTTTACTACAGAAAGAGGTGGTCGGAGCAGACCGTGAGTGATTTTCTTCACCCCTCTCCCCCCCCCCCCCCGCGCTCCAGCTGCCCTCTCCTGCCTCCCCTGCCTTTTGACAGGCGAAAAACTGCATTTGCGTTTTTTTGAAATTTACGGGGGTCCCTGGAATGGAATCCCCATGAATTTCAGGGGAATACTGTATTTCAGTTCTTCCCTTTACCAGAGCAGTGTCCATTTCAAACCCATTTGTTTCTGTTTCATTGCCTGCAGACCATCCCCCCCATTCTCCTGCACTTCCATGTAGTTAACAGGCTCTGAACCCTGGGGCTCTTGCTCCCATATCATCTCATCAGGCTCTGAAAATACCTGAGGTTCAATTGTAGCAGGCTCTTGCAATTCTCTTCCAACTGCTTTACCTAGCGTTACTAGATTTTCCCTAAGGAAAATCTGGACCCATGGCCACGCCCCTAGTTCCACCGGTGTCATGCCCTGCCCCGCCCCCATATGGCATCCACGCATGCGCAGACACAACACAATGATGTCACAGTGTTGTGTTCGCACATACACGGATGCCCCTTCCTGACGCAATTTTGACGGGAAGCTTTTCAAAACCGGGACAAAGAGCCGGGTTTTGAAAAGCCGCCCTCGAAAAGGAACACACGTCCAGGGAAATCCAGACATCTGGCAATGCTAGCTTTACCACCTTTGCTACTTCGGGGTTTTGCCACTGGTCTGGTTCTCTGCTCTGCTCCTTTTCCTTGCTTCCCCTGCTCTCCTGTTGTGAGAAAAGTTCCCTGTTTTTCTCTCACAGAGCTGTGAGATTGCTATCAGCCTCAGCTGTGTGCTTCCCTCTAATTGGCTGAGGGTTCTTCACAGTTCTCCAGGGGCTTGAATCAGAACTAGCTTTAGCTTGTGGTCTGGGATTTAACCTTTTCTTGGTTGTTTCTCTGGGAAGTGTTGCTTGAGCCTTAACAGGCTTATTGGAGGACCTGGGAAGGGACAAACCCGTACCTGCAGACCTAAAGCTAAATTGTGCTGTGGTTTCAGGCACTAATCCCTTCTTAGGCACAGATCTATGGGCTAGATTAAAAAGCAAACCGATCATGTACCAATCGGTTTGCGACCCAATTTCCCTCCGACCCAGTTCACTAACCTCTGTCCCGATCATCCTCCGATCTGCGTATGCAAATGAGGGGGAACGGCATTCAAAAGTAGGCAGGCAGCGATTCACTAACCAAAAACTGCAACACCGACTGGGCTGGATGATCAGCAAACAAGCAACTGCTGGGGACCAGTCGTTCACTGCTTTCCGACTGCATATCCTGCTCTCTGCCCTGACTTTCCTGCTGTCTGCCCCGACTTTCCAGCTCTCTTCTCCTGCTCTCTCTGCCCCAAGCGCCGCCCTGCTTCTGCCCCAACTCTCCTGCTCTCTCTGCCCCCCAGCGCTGCCCTGCTTCTGCCCCAACTCTCCTTCTCTCTCTGCCCCCGACTCTCCTGCTCTTTCTATCCCGAGCACCGCCCTGCTTCTGCCGTGACTCTCCTGCGCTCTCTGCTCCAAGTGCTGCCCTGCTTCTGCCCCAGACTTCCCCCGCAGTGCAAGCTCATGGTTTTAACCCGCGGGTATAAAGCGGGTTAAAACCACGGGCTCGCTGGGCTCGCAAAAATAATAAAAGAGTAAAAAAAAAAAAAAGGTTGCTGCATACGTCAGGATTGCTATAGAGCGATCTGGGCGCTCGATTGGGGGCGTGATTCCGATCACCCTATTTGCATGAGGGCGATTCATGAATCAGCCCCTCGGACATGGATCGGATCCAATCCGTGCCCTTAGTGAATCTGGGCTTATGCGTATTGCTGGGCTGGGCCTGTTCAGAGGTGTGTGTTAGACCTGCTGTTTTAGGCCCTCTTTTGCAAAGGCGCGCTAAGCGTTTTAGTGCAGATTTAGCGCATGCGCTAATGCGTCCATAGGATAACATGCACGCGTTAGCATTTAGCACGTGTTTAGCGTGCGCTAATATTTAGTGCGTGCTAAAAAGCTTAGCGCACCTTTGTAAAAGAGGGGGTTAATGTTCCCAGTTTCCCAACCCCCGCAGAGTCTTCCCTGCCAGCGTCTAGCTAGGAAGAAAAATTTGAATCATAAACTGTACTGAAATTATGGCACATCATAAACTGCTAACTGTATACCACGTGTATTTAACCTGTAACCCGTTCTGAGTTCTTTGGGGACCTCGAGATAGAAAATGAATTAAATAAATAAATAAGTTTACTATTCATTCAACAGATACTTCTACTGAAACATTAGTGGAATGCTGCATTTTACGATGAGCAAAGCATCAACTTAATTACCCAAATAGAGCAACATCTAATTTCCATAAGTAAGACATTTCCCTGCTTCTCTGACAAACTGTGTGCTCTTAGACATCCCAGTCCTAAACTTCAGAGACAGTGAAAGAGATTTCTAAGCAATGAGGAGAGGGCTCAATGTAAACATTGAAATAGATACCATAAAGCTATTATAATTGCAAAAAAATAAAAAAAAACAGTTCATTTTATGCTGATCTAGAGGGTTAGTTACTAACATGCATTAAAGGAAATTATACCTATTTGTATTTGATATTTACCCTTAAATACACAATTTTTGTAGAGTGCAGCTTAAGTAATAAGATGCCAAAAATGCAAATGCATGCAAACAACTCATTTTTCTGCAAAAATGGATAACAAAGATTGCATTTAACCTAGCGAACTCATCAGTCATTGAAAGATAATGCCAGTGTGATTGAACTAGCATTTATCTTTCCTCCATTGGAGCATCGGGTCAGTAATGTACAACCTGATGCCACAGGGGGCCTTATAAAGGTGCCAGTGGAAACAATTATCACATTTCTAGATCTACCACTTATAACCACTGATCCCCCAATAGAACACTAACTATTGCACTATCCAGTGGCACAGCTGGGACCCAGTTGGCCCTGGGTGGGAGAACCATGATGCACCCTCCCCTCCATGTGTGTACCCATCCAGTTCCAGCACCTCTTCACAACCCCCCTCCCCCACCCAGCTGCTTACCCGCATGCCAGATCCTCCAGATGCTAAAGTGGCAGAGACAATGTTAAAGGCCACTTCTCTGGCTGGCAGGGCCTTCTTCTGATGGATCTCGCCCATAGGAAGCAGCACCAGAGGGGTGGGATGTGACAGAGAAAAGGCCCCACCAGCCTTAGCACTGTCTCTGCCACTGTAGCATCTGGAGGACCAGTGGGCAGGTAAGCAGCTGGGCACAGGAGTTAGCCACCAGACCTGGGCAAGAGGAAGGGAACTTTGAGCTTCAGCCAGCCGCTACCATTGGGCAGCCATAGGCATTTTGCTAAGTTCACTCAATGGTAGCTATACATCTGAGACAATCCCCCCTAAAACCTCTTTAAGGGTTTTCCTTGTGTTTAATGTGGGGACAGGACCAATATCTGGTAGCGGCTGCAGGTTCAAAATGGCACCCAAATTCCCCCCCAATTGTGGTTTTTAGCACAGGCTGTTGTGCTAAATGTTCTGCGCTGCTCCCAACACTCATAGAGTTCCTGTGAGCATCGGGAGAAGTGCAGAGCATTCAGCGCGCCGGCCTGCGCTAAAAACTGCAATTGTGGTTTTGTAAAAGGGGGGTTTCTTGTTAACCTCAGTGTTTTCCTGGTGGGCCAGTGTACTGACTAGTGCTTTTATTACCCCCCCCAATCCTTTTACGAAGCTGCGTTAGGTTTTTCTATCGCCAGCCACAGTGATATTAGTTCAAGTCTATTAAAAATTTGATTAATCGCTTGTTAAAAATTCTAAGCGATGTACAAAAAGTAAAATTACAAATTTCTGGGAGAAACAAAACAAACAAATAAGACTAACCTGACAAAACAAACTAAACAGAAAGAAGAGATGGGGAAAGAAATACAAATTGTTGATAGTAAATAAGACAAGTAAGGCAAAAACAACAGGGAGGGTGAAAGTGGTAGACTTAAAATAAGTCAGGAAGTAAGATTTATTAGAGGCTCCTAATCTAGCTTTCTAGCAATCAAATGCATCTTTAAAAAGAAAGCATTTTAACTTGCTCTTGAATTTGTCTAGGTTGTGTTCATCCCTTAAATAAATAGGGAGGGAATTCCATGTTTGGGGAGCTGTGACGGAAAATATGAATTGCCGCTGTGTGCTAATGTTTTTGAGAGAGGGAATAATTAATAAATGTTGGTCGTTGGACCTAAGTATTCTTGTTGGAGTGTAGGGAATCAATAGTCTATGAATGAAGACGGGAGTTTTAAAAAGAAGGGACTTGAGAGTTAGCAAACATATTTTATATGTTATTCGATGAGCAACTGGAAGCCAATGTGCTTTCTTAAGGAGGGGCGTCACATGGTCGAATTTCTCGGCTTTCATAATGAGTTTAATTGAAGCATTTTGAATAATCTGTAGACGTCTTGTTTCCTTTTGGGCTACTCCCTTAAATAGAACGTTACAATAATCAATTTTTGAGATTACCAATGAGTGAATTAATGTGTTAAGTGACTTGGGACATAGGAATTCTATGCGTATCTGAGCTAATACCGCCATGGCCGGCAATAAAATAGCCTAACGTGGCTTCGTTCAAGGGGGAGGGGGTAAATTTGGGTTTTCTTTGGTTCAGTCAGCCTTGCTAGTCTGATTCTATTAATTATTTTCTTTGTATTTTGGCAGTAGCTATTATTGCTTCAAGTTAAATGAAATAGCTAGAGAAAACATTCTATACAGGTAAGGCACAGTTTTGAATGTTAGGGGCAATGCTGTTGTGGCTCTGACAACTGAGGCCACAAGGGGGTACTGTGCTACATATACAGTATGTGCAGTTTTGCATGCAGAGTAGCATGGGCTGCAGTATCACAGATGAACCAAGACTGCAGTGGCACTCAAGGGTCATGGATTTCAATATGCTGTCTTTCTGTTGTACAACCAAAGCAGTATACATTTATGTGGGTAAATTCTCTAGTCTATCCCTAGTGGGCTCTCAATCTAAGTTTTTGTATTTGTGGCAATGCAAGGTTAAGCGATTTGCCCAATGTCACAGGGAGCCACAGCGGAAATCAAATACAATTCCCCCAAGTTCTTTGCTCACTGCACTAACTATCAGGGCTACCTGGTGAGAAGCTGAAGAATTATCCAGTCATAGATGGATAGGGAGAGCATAATGCTCAGTTTGGCTGGGAGTATCTGGGATGCAGGCAAGAAGGTACCATTGTCACTGTCCCATAAGTTTTGCAGGTGTATTCTAGTTTGTTACTATTATTGTAGAGCAGGGCTGCCAGAGTCTGGTCCTCGAGATCTACTGGCAGGCCAGGTTTTCAGGATATCCACCATGAATATGCATGAGAGAGATTTGCCTGCACTGCCTTCTTGGTATGCAAATCTCTCTCACGCATGTTGGTGTGCAAGAGAAGCCTCAATTCCTGCCAGCCATCCAACCGCACATTCTAATTTCTTTTCTCATCCACTGTTGCTTATCACCAGTGCCTTACCAAGGGGAGAGGGGGCCGGACCGCCCCACCCCAGGTACACGCCATGGGGGGGGGGGGTGAACATCCGGCCAAGTTTGGGTCCAGAACGTCCTGCCCTACCGTACAACAGGACCTGTACCTCAGCGCGGCTGCCAGTGCACCCCCCTCTGACGTACTTGCCCTGGAGCAGAGTTGGCAGCCGCGCTGAGGTGCAGGAAGGTCCTGTGATGACTACATCTGCCAGCTCTGCTCTGGAAGAAGTAAGTTACGTCGGAAGGGGTGGACCCAGCAGACGTAATCATCATGGGACCTTGCAGCAACTCTCTGTGTCTGCGGGGTCCACCCCCTCCAACGTAACTTACATCTTCTGGAGCAGAGCTGGCAGACGTAATCACCACAGGACCTTCTTGCACCTCAGCGTGGCTGCCAATTTTGCTCCAGAGCAAGCACATTGGAGTGGGGTGGACCGGCAGCCGGCAGCTATAGTCATTGCGGGACCTTGCTGCATGAAGGGAGAGAAGGGAGCAGGACTGCTGGTATGGAAGAGTTGTGGAGGGAGAGAAAGGGGATAGGGTGGTATGGAAGGGTGGTATTGATGGAATTGGTGTGCAGGGAAAGGGGAGAGAGACATAAGAGGGAAGGATACTGGATGGAATTGGATTGGAGGGAAAGAAAGGGGGCAAATGCTGATGGAAATGGGGGAAGGGAGAGACAAGGGGTAGATGCTAATTGAAGAGGGGTGGATGGAGAGAGAAAGGGCAGACATTGAATGGTAGTGGGGAGGGTAGAGGGGGAGCCTATGCTGGATTGAAGTGCGGATGGGAGAGATAATGGAGCAGATGCAGGAAGGAAATGGGGAGGAGAGAAAGAGGGGAGCAGATGTTGGAAGAAAGTGGACAGAGAGAAAAGAAGATATTAGATGGAAGGGGTAGAGAAAGAGGGCACATGATGGAAGGAGGGGATAAATATAAGGAGGGCACATGGTGGGGGGAAAAGGATTGACTTAGTAAAATATTGGAGGGGGTGAGGGAAACAGGTGACAAGGTAGTAAGAAAGTAATCTAGGTTATTGGTTAGATAATTCAATAGGGATAATTTAAAGCCTAGTGGAGCTGCTTTCATAATCTCTGGGGGACATGAGTCCAGGACACAGTATGATTTAGAGTATTTGTTATATAATTTGATGTAGTTATTTCAATCTGAATTGTGGAAGGAACTCCAGATCATGTCATGGTATTTCATTTCTTGGTATATCAATTGATTGATGTTCGTATGCAGCAATTGTCGAGTAGTTATTTCTTAGGTTTTTGATTTTTGAGTCGAAATGTTGTGCTAGTTCATTTGCTGAGGGTAGTTTGGTATTATGCATGGGTTGAGTCTGGCGTGTTGTGTCGAATAAATTTGTAACTATGTTGAACAGTTCTTTTGTGTTGGCTCCTTTTGAGCTAGTATTAGATGAGTTAATTTTGGATGAGTATAAAGTTTTACGTTTTTCTTTTATTTTTTGTTTGTAGAGTTTTATGTTGGATCTCCAGATGTTTCGGTCTGACAGTTTACCCGTTTTTTTCCAGATTCTTTCTAATCGTCTTACTGATTGTTTCATTGTTAGGAGTTCGACATCAAACCATTTGTTGTATTTGTTTGAGCAGCTTTTGCTCTTTCGTATAGGGGCAATTTTATCTACGATGGACGTGCTAGTTTTCATCCAGTGAGCATAAAAGTCAACTCCTTCTTCTTCTTCTATCTTCGCTTGTAAATCATATTGTGACCAATATTCCTCTGGATTGATATGGCCCCTTGTGAGGTGTTCTCTCTTTGTCCATGGGCGTGTCTTAGATTTTAGCCGGGTCCAAATTAGATTGAAATAATAAGTGAAATGGTTGGACCAGATATCATGACACCAAGTACCGTCCGAGAGAGAGATGGGAGGGTTTATGATTTCCTTTATGGACATCGCTACCATATCTAGATGATGGCCTTTTTCATGCATTTGAGTAGGTGAAGGGAGATTGTAATTGAGTACAGAAAGAAAGTTTTTAAAGTCTTTTGATTCTGGATTGCCTATTTCATCTAGATGTAGGTTTATGTCTCCTGTGATTAGATTATGTGATGAAGTGATTGAGTTGTGTAGGACAAATTCGCAGAAGTCCTCTCTAGCTTTTGGCCAGCTTTTCAGGGAGTCTTCTAATTTCTTATTGCTAATTTTACAGGCTAATATTTCTAATTGATTGGTCATTTTGGAATCCAATAGTTCAACTACAAATCCTTCCTTGGCGACAATTGCTAATCCTTCCCCTCTTCTTCCTTCGCAATTTAGCATGTGGATTTTAAAATTATCTGGTATAAGATCATTTATTATTGGGTCAGCTTCAGACAGAAGCCATGTTTCCGTTAGAAAAAGACAGGCTATTTGCTTGTTGATAATCTAATCTTTAATTAAGAATGCTTTGTTCCTAACAGATCTGGTGTTAAGATATGCACAGGGAACGGAAGTAGATGTGATAGGTTTGGTGGAGGTAGTGGTTCTGATAGGTTTTACTTCCCTTATCCTTTTATTTTTTGGGGTACATTGATGTCTTCCATTGCTTGAGATTATCTTGATATGATTTGCTTTGTCTTCCTGTTGGTTGATTATAAACCTAATGGGTTTGAGTGGGTAATGGGATGAGTGTAGCTGTGGATAGAGTGACTTAATATCCTTAATGTTATTGCATATTAAATAGATTAGTAGGATCAGTAGGAGATGCATGCTTGTAGGTTAAACTGACTCCTTCTTGTCCTAATGGCTATTTGGTGTTTCTGTTACTTCCCGTTTCTAGGATAATTAATTAACAGTGAATCAGATAGCCCTAGATCAGATTCAATAACAACAGATGAATTAACAGTTTAATGAGTTAAATAGTAGAAAGGCAGATATCTGGTCTCGGTGCTGATTTTGAGTTTCCCCGCTAGTTCGGGGGAGGGGCGGATCAATTTGCTTGTCTGCAGGATCGGGCTCCTGCTTCTCTCTTCTGTCCACTGGTATCAGTGCTGATGATTAAGTTTCCCCGTGGGTTCAGGGGAGGGGCGGATAGATTTGCTTGCCTACAGGATCGGGCTCCTACTACTCTCTCCTGCCCGCTGGTATCGGTGCTGGTTTTTAAGTTTCCCCGCTGGTTCGGGGGAGGGGCGGATCGCCTGCCTGCAGGATCGGGCTCCTGCTTCTCTCTCTGGTATCAGTCTCATTCCATGCCAGTCCCATTTCCAACAAAAGGACACAGCACCAAAACTTGTCTAGGCCATATCATCTCTTTTCCCCCCTCTTACCAGCCACACCAGCATTGCTCAAATAGCTAGCAGATCCCTCACATAATCACTCATAAGAGAAGGCATGACCTCTATTAAGTAGGATTACCATATGTCTCTAGAAAATGGAGACACAAATACTACTACTACTATTATTAATTATTTCTATAGCACTACCAGACGTATTCAGTGCTGTACAGAATCACAAAGAAGACAGTCCCTGCTCGAAAGAGCTTACAGTCTACACAGACAAACATGATGTAATGGATACACTGTTTGCAGATAGTAGGTCAAATCAAACCACCAAAAAGCTCATATAGAGCTTACCTACTATTAAATACTTAATTTAATTCATACCATATACCTTCTATTCAAGCAAACCAGAGGGTAGGAAAAGCCTCAGCAATATACAGGAGCCATATAGAAAAATCATAAGATCCTTCCAAACTCCCTCTTTCAATTACTGGTATAAAAACTTCCCATCCAGTGCTATTATTCTTCAAATACTGCCTTCCTTCAATATTTCTTTAATATTCTTCAAGGTACTCCTTGGTATTTTTCTCTGAAAAGCTTATTTCCAAAAACACATACCACTGAAGAATGTTATCACAACATAAATTTTCAAATTAGCAAAGTTCAGAGAGTCATTAGACATTCACAGGGAAATATAAACTTTTCACATTAGAAACAGCTCAAGAGATCATTAGTAATGTTATGACTATTCCAACGCTGTCAGCGTTTCACGGCCCTAACAGCTGCTGCTTCAGGGAAATTTCTATTCTTCCAAGAGGGTCACTGATAAAAAACATTATCACTGGTTAAGCAGAGCAACTGGAACACAATGCATTTAGAAACAGGCAACCAATGCAAATTGTATAAGACAGGTACAATGTGGTTCTTTCTACCCGCCCCAGTTAGCAGTTTAGCCACGGCAAGTATGGCAAATTAACCCTGCCTGATCCTAGAAACAAGGTATTGCAATAGTCTAAGGAGAAAAGGAATGAGGACTTGTGTACCACCTTTTTGGTGGCTTTGGTATTTCAAAGCTGATGTTCAAAGTGGTGGGCGCTGGAAGATTAAGAGACTTGGCCAGGGTCACAAGGAGCAGCAGTGGGATTTGATCTCACAACCTCTGGGCACAGAGGCAGCATTCTATGTGGAGTCCTCAAAGAGTAGCAAGATTCCATGTAGAATCTTAAAGAGTAAGCAAGATTCCAGAACCCCAAATAATAAAGGAAAGGGAATGGGGACTTGTGTACCACCTTTTTGGTGGCTTTGGTATTTCGAAGCTGATGTTCAAAGTGGTGGGCGCTGGAAGATTAAGAATCTTAAAGAGTAAGCAAGATTCCAGAACCCCAAATAGTAAAGGAAAGGGAATGAGGACTTGTGTACCACCTTTTTGGTAGCTTTGGCATTTCAAAGGAGTGAGCACTTGAGGACTAAGTGACTTGCCCAGGGTCACTGGGATTTGATCTCACAATCTCTAGCAATGACTTCATGGATCAGTTTAGTAAGATTGTTAATAGTTTAAACTGGCTTCAATTGTCACAATAACCAAAGATGAAAAAACTCCTGTTTTTACAACATGACCGATTTGAGATTTGTAACTCAAACTCAAATCACATCTCACCCCCAATGTTGTAATTTCAGAATAAAATGGTTACTGTTCCCCCCCCCCCCCAATTCTGGCACAACTCGCAATTCTACATTTCTACGAGACAGCCACTTTGCTGAGGATTTTTCTGCATTCAAAACTAGATGATTCTCAGCAAGCCATGCACTGAACTGTTTTCTATTAAGTTCAGAGATCACAAGTTCATGATCATTGCCAACGAACACAAGCAATTGAGTGGCATCAGCAAAAATATGAAGCTTGATATCCCAAGTCTCAAGTATTTTGGCAAGGGATATCAAGTAAATGTTAAAAAAAAACAGTTGGTGGCAATAATGACTCCAGGCTCTATCACAAGAAAGAAGGCACAACCCCACGTGTAGAAACATTTCGAAAAGAAATCAAAACCCTGTTATTCAGAAAATCCTAACACATCTCCATGACTATCCTCACTCTTGTAAATCTCCTAGCAAACTCTCAACCATGTAAACAGCACCCTAAATGTAATTTTCCTGGGAATGGCCAGTTATCTTCTTTTGTAATCTGCCCAGAACTGCAAGGTATTGGCGGAATAGAAGTCACTAATGTAATGTAATGTAAACACAAAGCAAAAAGAGTGGGGAAGGGACACCACACATCAGCCGCAGGAACAAATCAATGTATTACAAACATATAAATAAAAGCATATGCAAATAAATGGCTAAAAAATAGAACTTAAGTCAAGTTTCAGAGAGAGTCCTTAATTCCTTTTGGTGCTGGACCCCAATACGGTCTGTGTTTCGGCTTAAAAAAGCCTTCCTCAGAGGCATGTAGATAAAATCTATAATGCAAAACAGCACAGATATAAAACAAACATCACACAAATAGTATGCATTGAAGAGAAATGATCATGAAAGGACTGTTGATCAAATAATCATGAAACTACATTTAAAAATGCTAAAAACAGAGAAATGTTTCATAAAAAATATATTGTGAAAGATACATCAATAAATGACAAGGCTATATGTACACATATGTTCACCTGACGAGGCCTGTTTCGCCAATAACTTATGACTTCCTCGGGGGTCTTTTATGGAAACTGCAATATAAAACAGAATCTTCCATATAATTTGAACAACTTTTAAATTGTGAAAAACTTAAAGAATGGTGCCGGTGAATTCTAGACGCCGAGCATACGCATTAAATATCCTACATCTCATCCTATTGGATGGAACATGGACATAGGATAATGTACACAATATAATTTGAATCACAGGTCAAAAATTGTTTAATTTGATATATTTTGTTATCAGCTGGATTAAGAAACTCCTTCCCCTGAATGGTTGATTCACAAATACTGCATCTGAAAAAACTTTCCGGAAGAGTTGTATGGTCCCAGGGTCACTGGGATTTGATCTCACAATCTCTAGCAATGACTTCATGGATCAGTTTAGTAAGATTGTTAATAGTTTAAACTGGCTTCAATTGTCACAATAACCAAAGATGAAAAAACTCCTGTTTTTACAACATGACCGATTTGAGATTTGTAACTCAAACTCAAATCACATCTCACCCCCAATGTTGTAATTTCAGAATAAAATGGTTACTGTTCCCCCCCCCCCCCCAATTCTGGCACAACTCGCAATTCTACATTTCTACGAGACAGCCACTTTGCTGTGGATTTTTCTGCATTCAAAACTAGATGATTCTCAGCAAGCCATGCACTGAACTGTTTTCTATTAAGTTCAGAGATCACAAGTTCATGATCATTGCCAACGAACACAAGCAATTGAGTGGCATCAGCAAAAATATGAAGCTTGATATCCCAAGTCTCAAGTATTTTGGCAAGGGATATCAAGTAAATGTTAAAAAAAAACAGTTGGAGGCAATAATGACTCCAGGCTCTATCACAAGAAAGAAGGCACAACCCCACGTGTAGAAACATTTCGAAAAGAAATCAAAACCCTGTTATTCAGAAAATCCTAACACATCTCCATGACTATCCTCACTCTTGTAAATCTCCTAGCAAACTCTCAACCATGTAAACAGCACCCTAAATGTAATTTTCCTGGGAATGGCCAGTTATCTTCTTTTGTAATCTGCCCAGAACTGCAAGGTATTGGCGGAATAGAAGTCACTAATGTAATGTAATGTAAACACAAAGCAAAAGAGTGGGGAAGGGACACCACACATCAGCCGCAGGAACAAATCAATGTATTACAAACATATAAATAAAAGCATATGCAAATAAATGGCTAAAAAATAGAACTTAAGTCAAGTTTCAGAGAGAGTCCTTAATTCCTTTTGGTGCTGGACCCCAATACGGTCTGTGTTTCGGCTTAAAAAAGCCTTCCTCAGAGGCATGTAGATAAAATCTATAATGCAAAACAGCACAGATATAAAACAAACATCACACAAATAGTATGCATTGAAGAGAAATGATCATGAAAGGACTGTTGATCAAATAATCATGAAACTACATTTAAAATGCTAAAAACAGAGAAATGTTTCATAAAAATATATTGTGAAAGATACATCAATAAATGACAAGGCTATATGTACACATATGTTCACCTGACGAGGCCTGTTTCGCCAATAACTTATGACTTCCTCGGGGGTCTTTTATGGAAACTGCAATATAAAACAGAATCTTCCATATAATTTGAACAACTTTTAAATTGTGAAAAACTTAAAGAATGGTGCCGGTGAATTCTAGACGCCGAGCATACGCATTAAATATCCTACATCTCATCCTATTGGATGGAACATGGACATAGGATAATGTACACAATATAATTTGAATCACAGGTCAAAAATTGTTTAATTTGATATATTTTGTTATCAGCTGGATTAAGAAACTCCTTCCCCTGAATGGTTGATTCACAAATACTGCATCTGAAAAAACTTTCCGGAAGAGTTGTATGGTCATCCGTGATCTTCATATTCAACACGGCTGAGCATAAGATATTTTTCAGATTCCTCTCTCGCGTAAAAGCCTTCCTTAGGGCTATATCTTGAAATAACAGATTTGTTTGAAGAATCTTCCAATTTTTCTTCGCAATAGATGCTGGTGCCTGTGTGTCAGCCATGTATCGTATAATATACCTGAGGACCTTATCATCGTCCTCAATATTCTCAGTGTGTCCATTTAATAACCAGTCACAGTTCATGTATTTGGCACATTTGAACACGCGCTTCACAACTATGTCAGGATATCCTCGGGTAATCAATTTCTGCGCTAGTTCTTTTGCTTGAGCTTTAAACCTTTTCATTGTCGAGCAATTTCTTTTCAAACGTAAAAATTGTGAAAATGGGAGACTGTCCCTTAATTTAACCGGATGACAACTTTTATAATTCAATAGTGTATTCCTATCCGTAGATTTTATGTGGGTGTCAGTTTAAAAATGATCGGACACTTGCCTAATGTTTAAATCCAAAAAAGAAATAGCCTCGCTAGAACTGTTCATAGTGAACTGTATGCATTTGTTGCAAGAATTTAACCAGTTAAAAAACAGCAATAATTCAGCATCCATTCCTCTCCAAAGTACAAAAACGTCATAGATGAACTGAAGCCATTTGAATAACTTGTTACCTTAAGGGGAATGATCTAGCCACTCGGCCTCAAATTTCGCCATAAAGAGACTGGCAATGGAGGGAGCAAAAGTGGCTCCCATGGCCACCCTGGATTGTTTTGAATAAATTATTTCTCCTGGACATCCAGAGACTTGTGTTCCTCTTTGCGTTCCACTCGGCATGGTTGTCAATTAACCGCTAAGTGCTGCTTATAGAATCTCGCCTAGCAGCTCCTAGGTATGTAGCTAGGCATCCTAGAGGATGGTGCCAGTGTATTACGCCAGGCTTTACTTGGTCTAATATACCAGTGCCTAACTTAGATGCCTAGCAACACCTAAGTCAACCATGCCTATTCTCCACACATAACCATGCCTACTTTTCATGTAGGCATCATTAGGCATCGAAGGGTTCCTCCACTTAGGTATCGCTAGGCATCCTAAGAGTTTGGTGCCAAACTCCTAATTGCTTATTTTAATTGTTTTGATTGATTGAAAACTGGCGCGGTCAATTACCATGCCAATTAAGAAAAGAAAAGTTGAACGTGGATTCCGATTGATGTCCTGATTAGGGTGCCTAATGATGCCTAATATAGGCACCCTAAACAGAATCTGTCCCATAATGTTCATTTAATCACTATCCGCAGTAAAGCTTTTCCCCTAGTTCAGTGAACAGATAAGCAGTATTTATTGTAAAAGGATTTTTAAATGGTACTCATTCAAACAAGAGCACACAGTACCTTGCAAAGTTTTCACACTCTTTTACGTTTTTCACAATCCACTGTATTAAAAAATACAATCTAAATTGCATTAAGGTAGCGGCTTGTTTCACTGATTTGCGCAATATACTGTAAACTTTCAGCATGAAAGAACAATTACAGAAATATTCAAAACGTTTCTGAAAATATAATTGAACGGAAATTTAAAATTTTCATAATTATTAATATGCTACCAGATTTTCTTTTTCTGGAGCCCAACCAATACACTCCTGTTTCAGTTTCAGAAGAATTCCAGCAGATGGTGGATACTGCCATCAACAGGTATACTGATTTATGTCAAAACAAATACCGGTAATAGAATTCTATTTTTCAAGATTTGGAATTCTGTTGCTATGCTAGACTACGATTGCTGATCTATCCTCTGCATTCTCCTGTTGAGCTTTTTCTAGGGGCATAAATATTTAAAAAGAAAGACTGATAGCTACAAAATGTGCTGAATTAAAGCAAAAAGAAAACATCATGGGAACTAATTTACAGTACAGTGAAGTAGGAAGATTTCTTCTAGAGCCCACCATGAAGGTGATAATATTAGAGAGACCAGGAAGAAGCCATTTTCCCTTTAAAGCATGGAAATAGATAAAGAACATGAAAAAAATAATAGCCTTACTGGGTCAGACCTAGTAGCTTATCTTCACAGTGGCCAATCCAGATCACTAATACCTGGCAAAAATTAAAAAAGTAGCCACATTCCATGCTATTGATCCAGGGCAAGCAGTGGTTTCCCCCATGTCTTTCTCAATAACAGACTGTAGACTTTTCCTCCAGGAAATTATCCAAACTTTTTTTAAAAAACTGGCTATGTAAACTGCTCTTATCACAACCTCTGGCAATGCGTTCCAGAGCTTAACTATTATCTGAGTGAAATAAATATTTCCTTTTATTGGTTTTAAAAGTATTTCCCTGTAACTTCAGAGTGTCTCTTAGTCCACTCGATCCACTTGTACTTGTTCTACACCACTCAGGATTTTGTAGATAAAGAGCATAAAAGTTTATCTGTGAACCTCCTGGAGTGGGAGGATTGCAGTATTTCAAAGTAATAAATAGAAAAAACAAACAAACCACAACAAACCCCCCTCCCCCACACACACACAAAAAATAGAAAAGAAAATGAGATGATTCAGAAACATACAAATCTGGCTAATTTTCCTATTAGATTAAAGAAAAACAGTGTGATCGATCTGATAAGAATGATGTGCTCAATTATCTGCTTTTACAGAGCAGAATAAATTCAGAAGGAAGTACTGTTTAGACCATATTTATTTAAAAGGGCTGTATTAGGGTCATGTTTTTATATAAGAGCACCATTTTGAAGATGGCCAGCAGGGCAGGAGCAATTGAGGATCATTTCTGCCCTAGGACCACTAGACTACCAGGTCCCTGATGCAGGATGAGGGTTATGCTTAAGATGTGTGTGTATGTGATCGAGGGGGGGGGGGGTTATGGGGTTCTGATCAAGGGGGTAGCAATGCTATCATGGTGTTCTGATTGAGGGGGTGGGAGTGCAATCAGAAGTGAACCAGTTCTGGGAGTGCGATAAAGGGGTGGGCAGCAGCTCTTCTTTGTAAACTCTGGCCTGAAAGCAGCGGTCTGAGTCTGTGAGGACCTTTGCTCCCAGGCTGCTGAAATAATATTGCTTGTGAAGTAGAGAGTTGCGAGGGACAGAAATCCCACCCATCCCCGCCCGTCCCCGTCAGGATCCTCTCCGTCCCCACCCGTCCCCGCCAGGATCCTCTCCGTCCCCACCCGTCTCCGTCAGGATCCTCTCCGTCCCCACCCGTCCCCGCAAGGAATTACCTCCATCCCCGCCCGTACCCATAAAAAGCAGCAATTACTTCTGACAGGATCATCAATTCCACAGTTTCTTTTGTGTTGCGCTGTGGAATCTCTTTTGTGGAACCCTTTTTCTGTTTTCTGTTCAGGTAATTAACTTACAAACCCCCTCTTTTACTAAGGCTGACGTGTCCATTTTATTATATGGATGAACCCTGCTTCCAAAGCTTTCCATCCCCGTGGGAGTCCCGTTGGCTAGAGGGGGTCCCCGTGGGAGTCCCGTGGGCCAGAGGAGGGTCCCCGTGGGAGTCCTGTGGGTTAGGGGGGATTCCCACGGGACCCCCGTGGGACCCGTGGGATTCCCGCGATCCCCGTTCCCATGCAGACCTCTATTGTGAAGCAGCTTGCAAGCAGAGTTATTCTTTTACTACTGAAATCATCAACCTGCAGTACTGTGACACCTGAAGTTGCTGATTCCCCTAAAAAATTGAGATGCAGTAACTTACAAAGACTAGGGGACACTCGATGAAACTGCAGGGAAATACTTTTAAAGCCAATATGAGGAAATATTTTTTTCACTCAGAGAATATTTAAGCTCTGGAACACGTTGCCAGAGGTTGTGGTAAGAGCAGATAGTGTAGCTGGTTTTAACCCTTTCAGGACCATAAGGATCGTAGGCCAATTTTTGTGGTTTTGACGACATTTTTATGGTAAAAAGGGCTTGCAGATGCCAAAAAATTGATTTTTTTTGTAAAATATCATTATTTTTATTTAAAAAAATCACACTTCTGGCTTATGGACAGTGTGGCAAGTGAATCTTCTCATCAATCTAGCAACGACGCTAATGAATGAATGTCGGAACCAGTTTGTTTACATAAAGGCAGTATCATATGGAATCCGTACATATCAAATTTAGAACTGTAGACTATCCCAATCAAAATGTATAGGATTTTAAAGTTATGGGACAAATATGTCCCTTGGTCCTGAAAGGGTTAAGAAGGAAAAGTCCATAGTCTGTTATTGAGAAAGACACGGGGGAAGCCACTGCTTGCTCTGGATCAGTAGCATGGAATGTTGCTACTCTTTGGGGTTTGTCCAGGTACTAGTGACGGCGGATTGGCCACCGTGAGAATGGGCTACTAGGCTTGATGGACCATTGGTTTGACCCAGTAAAGCTGTTCTTAACATGCCTTTTACCACACCTTGATAGCTTACCCCCTAAGGTGCCAATTGCAATATTTGACTATTTCATACAAATTAATGGCAATATTATTTTGTAGTTCCAGCTCAGATCTTTATTTTACCTTTGCTGTCCTGGAACTTTAGCCTCTGTTATTCTCAGAGAGCATTATGGTTTTACGTTTATTTCCATGTTTGCATCCCATTGCACTGTTACTTTATGACTGAGCCAGTTCATTACCTGATAGCTCACCATGGATATTTCAACACGCAGCACTTTACCGTGCATTCAAGCTAAATATATTCAAACTGAATGCATGGACAATTTGTGCAAATGGGGGGAGGAGGGGGGAGGGGGCATGCAAGTACTCATCCACACCTGTTCTTTTGTGTCTAAATAAGAGCCTTGCTAAAACTTCTTACACATAAAATTTTCACAAGGCTCATATTTAGGCACGAAACAGGTGTGGATATGAGCTGGCATTACTCACAGAAAGCTAAATCTACTCAAATTATTTGTTTGGAAAACCGAGCAAAGATAATTTCCATGTAAAATAACACAAATCACAATGCATAATGAATATGCATGGAAAACCTGTGCACAAAGGTGATAAAAGATCAAAACCATGACAGTTCATCACTGACACGCAATTTCATTGCACATATCACATTTGGGTTAAGGAAGATGGGAACGGTGTGGGGGGAGGAAGTGAAGCATCGTCTTTGAGACCTTTGTAGATAAAACAGAAGAGAGAATCAGGGGTGGTTGCTGCAGTATGTGTTTAGCAAGGCTCATATTTAGAAGTAAAAGAAAAAGGTGCCAATGTAGGCTATCTGGTTTCCTTTGGCTATGCGCACAAAGAAGCTATGATACCAGTATGATACTCCCTCCCCCCTCCCCCACTATTTGTTGCAAGTTTTCTATACATATCATTTGAATGCATTTAGCTTAAATATGTATTGGAAATGTCACGTGGTTAAATGTCTACGATGGTCAGGTGTCGTAATGAAATGGCAGATTAAGATGATAAAAAAACTTCTGTGTAAAAGCCTCATGAAAATTTTATACGTAAGAAGTTTTAGTAAGATTCATATTTATGTGCAAAAAAACCCCCCAGGTGCAGATGTGTGTTAGCACTAGTGCTGCCCGATTCAGGAAAAAAAAATTCAATTTGATTTGATTCGATTCTGCCTATTGAATCGATTTTTCGATTCGATTCGATTTTCCTGCCCAAGTGGGTGGTTTTTTTAAAAACATCCTGGTGGGTTTATTTTATAACCTCTTCACTCTTTTTATAGCCTCTTCATCCCCTTTGCCTTCTCCTAACCACACTGGCACTTTGGTGTAAGCAAACAAAAAAGACTTTTCCTCTCTCTGTTAAATCCTAGCTCACATTTGCGGTCTAACACCAGCTCTAGCAGGATACACGTTTCAAATCTGACATATTGTAATCACAAAACAGAAAATAAAATGATAACTTGCTTGCCAGGATCTCCTTCTTTCTTTGTGCTAACCATCCATCTTCTATCTCTGTCCTCCCCTTCTGTTTCCTTCCCCTCCCCCGGAGGTCTGGCATCTTTCCTTTATTTTGTCTCCATCCACAGATCCACCTTTTCTCAACTACCCTTTCATCCAGCATCTTTCCCTCCTTCCCTACCACCCCAGAGTCCACCATCTCTCCCTTTCTTTTCCCAACTACCCTCCTATCCAGTATCTCTATCCCCCCTCCATACCATCTCTTGTGTCCAACTTCTCTCCCTTTCTGTTCCTTCCCTCCCTAAATCCCATTGCCCATCATCTCTCTCTCTCTCCTCTATTTTTAGACCCATTATTTCTTTTCCCCCTCCCAAAGTCCAGCATATGCATGTCTCTTGGAACCTCCCTCCGTGTACTTCTACACCAGGGCCCATTCCCCTGAAGGTCTGTCTCCCCCCCTGAAGGCCTGCCTGCCCCCCCCCCCCGATGGCCTGCCCCCAAGGCTTGCTAATCCCCCCTGAAGACCTGTACCCCACCCCTGAAGGACTGCACCCAAGGCCTGCCTGTCCTCCCTGAAGGCCTGTCTGCCTGTCCCCCCCCCCCCCCGATGGCCTGCATCCAAGGCCTGCCTGTCCCCCCTGAAGGCCTGCATCCAAGGCCTGCCTGTCCCCCCCTAAAGGCCTGCATCCAAGGCCTGCCTGTCCCCACTGAAGGCTTGTACAACCCCCCTCCCCCAGAAGGCCTGCACCTCCCCTCCCCCAGGAAGCCCTGCATGTTCCCCCTGGCCTCAATTTACCTAAGTTCATCAGACTGCATAAGATCGCTAGTGTTAGCGATCTTTGCAAGCTGCCATTGGGTCTTCAAGCTGCCTTCTCTGCCTCGGTCCCACCCCTCCTCTGATGTCAGAGGAGGGGCGGGACCGAGGCAGAGAAGGCAGCTCGAAGACCCAATGGTAAGATCGCTAACACTAGCGATCTTATGCAGGCTGATGAACTGAGGTAAATTGATGCCGGGAGGCCAGGGGGGAAGCTGGACAGAAGCACTGACGCTCCCACCCGCCCTCTAAAGCAGGAGTGGCAGCGGCTGGCCAGCAAGAGGCAGCGCTGCCGATCCTGCTTTAGGGGCGAGGTGAGAGGGTCAGTGCTGAATCGGGAGGCCGATTTGTTTTGTTTTTGAATCGATTCAAACCAATTCACCTGAAATGAATCGGTGATTCGATTCGAATCATGAATCGGGCAGCACTAGTTAGCACCCCCAGCCCCATTTGCTGCAAATTTTCTGTCCATATAACTGGAATACACTTAGCTTGAATATGTGATGAAATATTGCCTGATGAAATGTCCATGGAGATGAAGTGAAATGTGATGAAGTATCTCAGTGATGAATAATGAAATGTCCATACACCAGAGATGGAAGCCAGATAAATATTTTGCTGTCCTAACTTATACAGACCTCCTCCCCCCTCCCCTACCCAAAAAAACAAACAAACAACCAGACAAGTGATCTGCACAATCCAGAACAGCAAAAAAATGGAGCAGACCAGTGTGATAAAGCTATATAAAATGTATTCACCACAAACAGATAAAAAAATAAAACGCTCTCCAAAAGCCCGACACAGCCATGTTTCACCCTCCTTTTTTGCAGCCGTTCCTCGCCTGCGGAATTCTCTTCCAGTTATGATTCGTTCTGAGTTTTCTTATGTAAAATTCAGATCAATGGTTAAGACACATCTTTTTGATTTAGCATTTTTATGAGAAGTTTGGTATATTGGGATCCTGTTTTATTGGTAACCATTTAAACATGATTTAAACAAAATTATTTTCTTTTTAGATTAGATTACTTAATTTAGTTAATTTTTAATTGATTTTATTTCTGTTCTTTCTCTATTGTTTTTTCTTTGCTTTCCTATTTTACAAGGGGCTCCTTTTATCAAGCCGCGCTAGCGGGGTTAACATGCGCGACGTTTCATCGCGCGTTAACCCCCGCGCTGGCCTAAAAACTACCGCCTGCTCAAGGGAGGCGGTAGCAGCTAGCGCGTGGTATTACTCGCGTTAAACCGCTAGCGCTGCTTGATAAAAGGAGCCCATGGTGTCCTTCTCGTTTCTTGTTTTTATATATTTTGTGCACCGTGCTGTTGACAAACCGAAGTGCAGTTAAGACTTTTAATAAACATAAACAAGGACTGATTAAAAAGCAGAAGGTGCAATTCCAAACTTTCATTACCTGGTAGAAGCAAATCTCCAGTCACAGCTTCAATTTACACAGCAAACTAACTTATAAGTATACTGTATGGATACTTATCCAGATACTGACCCTGAATATCGGTGGTACCCAGATTTTAGTAGCATTATTTATATTGATACTAGCTGATGACCCGGCGTTGCACGGGTATTTAATTATAGCAATAACACAGTAAATGGATTCAAATAAAGATACTTTATAGTGGTGAATGAAATTATTTTTTTACAGCTTTATGAAAAGTACAATATTCAAATTATAATGTGAAATATTTGACAAAATGAATACAATACAACAAACACAAAACTTGATTATAAACAACATTTTTAGTTTCACCTCCAGGAGCAAGAACATATAAATTCTTGGGTGAAGAGACCCCCAGAACATATTACCCCAGTTAGTGAGGGATCTGCATACCAAGTTTCGTTCAAATCGGTCAAGCCGTTTTAGATTTACTGTGAGAATGGCAGCTGTTTACATTTTTTCCATTGACATGAATGGGTGAAATCTTATGTTCTGTTTGTAGCTCTGCCCACGTGTGCAGGTGGGATGCGAGACCCCAGAACATATCACCCCAGGTAGTTGGAATTACTGTGAGAATGGCAGCTTTTTACATTTTTTCCATTGACATGAATGGGTGAAATCTGATTTTATGTTTGTAGCTCCGCCCAGTGTGCAGGTGGGCCGCGAGAGCCCCAGAACATATCACCCCAGGTAGTGAGTGATCTGCATACCAAGTTTCGTTCAAATCAGTAAAGCCGTTTTTGAAGTACGGTGAGAATGGCAGCTTTGTACATTTTTTCCATTGACATGAATGGGTGAAATCTGATTTTATGTTTGTAGCTCCGCCCAAGTGTGCATGTGGGTTGCGATACCCCCAGAACATATCATCCCAGGTAGTGAGGGATCTGCATACCAAGTTTCATTCAAATAGGTCAAGCCGTTTTTGAATTACTGTGAGAATGGCAGCTTTGTACATTTTTTCCAATGACATGAATGGGTGAAAACTGATGTTATGTTTGTAACTCCGCCCACGTGTGCAGGTGGGCAGAGAGACCCCCAGAACATATCACCCCAGGTAGTTGGAATTACTGTGAGAATGGCAGCTTTTTACATTTTTTCCATTGACATGAATGGGTGAAATCTGATTTGCTGTTTGTAGCTCTGCCCACATGTGCAAGTGGGCCACGAGACCCTCAGAACATATCACCCCAGGTAGTGAGGGATCTGCATACCAAGGTTCATTAAAATCGGGCAAGCCGGTTTTGAATTACAGTGAGAATGGCAGCATTTTTCCATTGACATGAATGGGTGAAATGTGATTTTCTGTTTGTAGCTCCGCCCACGTGTGCAGGTGGGCCACGAGACCCCAGAACATATCACCCCAGGTAGTGAGGGATCAGCATACCAAGTTTCGTTCAAATCGGTCAAGCCGTTTTTGAATTACTGTGAGAATGGCAGCTTTTTATATTTTTTCCATTGACATGAATGGGTGAAATCTGATTTTCTGTTTGTAGCTCCGCCCACGTGTGCAGGTGGGCTGCGAGACCCCCAGAACATATCACCCCAGGTAGTGAGGGATCTGCATACCAAGTTTCGTTCAAATCGGTCAAGCCGTTTTTGGTTTACTGTGAGAATGGCAGCTGTTTACTTTTTTTCCATTGACATGAATGGGTGAAATCTGATTTTCTGTTTGTAGCTCCGCCCACATGTGCAGGTGGGCCGCGAGACCCCCAGAACATATCACCCCAGGTAGTGAGGGATCTGCATACCAAGTTTCGTTCAAATCGGTCAAGCCGTTTTTGCGTGATCGCGGCACATACACACACACATACATACCTCCGATTTTATATATATAGATTGTTCAAAATCTGTGGCTGGTCCTGGTGAATGGCACTTGGCTCTCGGTGGGAGCCACTCCTTGCCAGATAGTTGCTACTGAATATTGGGCCTATTTAGTATTATAATTATTGTGCTAAAGACAAATTAATAATGATGGAATAAATACATTGTATCACAAGGATGGTGAATTGAGCCATAGATACATAATTTTTCCCAGATTAATTGTGGTTTTTTCCTTGTCTTAAACTTGCCTTCAGCATCCTTCAAATTGGCCATATTCTCCTCTCCAATCGCATAGAGGTCCTTTTACGAAGATGCAGTAAAAAGTGGCTTTAGCAGGCACTCACTTAAATGGGGTTTTCCAGCATACTAAGGCCATTTTTACCACAGCAGGAAAATGGCCAATTTTTCAATCTTTCCATGCACTAATGTTGCCATTAACCCACAGCCATTAAAAAAATTAACATGTGAACACTTACCAACACCTATTTTATAGGTGTTAAGACCCAATGCAACAATCCTGTACTAACCAATTAGGGCCAAATTCTGTAAACAGTGTCCCAATTGTAGACGGTGGTAAGCATCCTACTGCCTTCTAAGCAGCATATCAAAATGCACATTTTCTAAAAAAACAAAAACCCAAAATGCACATTTTCTAACAAAAAAAAACCAAAACCAAAAACCCAGAGGCAGGTGTCTGTCAGGAGTGCAGGGATACACCTAGGAGCAATTAAGCTCACCAAGGCTGGGCATGGGTGTGGTTTTGCTCAGAATTGGCCTTAGGTGAGCTTAAGCAGCCCTAGGCATCTCCATCCTGACCTACATTTCAAATAGAAGTGGCTGCTAAACTGATCACGGCAAGGAAATCTCCCTGCAGCGATCAGCTGAGCGTCCACAGCAAGGAACCCCTGAACTCCACCACAAGTCGGCTGGCAGGAGGGATGCCTGTAGGGGTGTTTCTTTATTTGCACCTGAAGGTTAGGCCTCTCTGACATCATCAAGCCGGAACCATTGTTTGTAAGAAATCATTCCAGCCTAAACCTAGCAAGAAGAGAGAGAAGAATACATCTTTGCTGTTTCTGCCTGATGCATTCTGGGTATGTATCAGAACTGTATTCTAGTCAAGGACATCCAGCTATGCCTACATGCTCTGCCTATGTGAATCTTGGGGGACTTATGGCTCATGTGCTGGTCTTATCTAACGAAGGCGCCTCTGTTTCAGCCTGTACGAGACTTTATACAGAAAGGCTATTCATCTAAGTTATGTTTCTGGATTTGTCCGGAGAGGTCATCTGACGAGATCCATGTGAAACATGCTAATTAAGACCTGAAAAGTTACCTCTTGTGACTCTCTGCCTGAGAAAGAGTGAAACCAGATTTTTATACCTCTGGATTCCATCACATAAAGGAAACCTTGGCTGCCAACCTAAGTTACAGCTTCTCCAGTTGCTGACGGACTGTTCCTAAACAGAAGAATTTCTATATCTGCTAAGCTGAGGGAAGATGTCTTCCATTTCACCTGATTTTGGTGCTACGGCCTAATCGGATGGTGAGAATAAGGAATTATTTGTCTTTTCAGCTGGGTTAGAGAGAGAAAATTCTATTGTCTATAGGATAAGGATTTGTAAAGCTACTCTTGGTGATAAACTGTAATAGTTTGCTGCTAATCAGGAATTATTATTATTATAAGGAATTATTTAGAGTGTAAAGAATTAGTTTATTTCATTTATCTAACAAGTGTTGTGTGACAATTGTGTTTCATACATGTATTCATACATGTATTCGGATAATTTGTGAACAATAATTAGTTATTGTTGCTGGCTTATGAATTATATTTTTCTATTTTCATAATAAAATTCTCCCCTTAGCCTTGGTCTCTATTCTTAATATAAACTGGCAAAATAACGAACCTTGGGTAAGGAGATTATGGTTTTCCCTAGCATCTGACTAAAACAGGCACATATTTGTTTATGTAACTGATTAGTCATCCATAAATCTTTCTACATGCCCATTCCCTCCCACCGCCACCACTGAACCCCATCTCCACTGTCTGTGACAGCAGGGATGCCCACTCCCTCCTGTCAGAACCCCTGGAAAAAACTTTGGCAGGAGGGATGCCCAATCCCTACTGCCGCAAACCTCGAAACAATCCCAAGCAATGCCCAATCTCTCCTGCTGGCACCCCCCCAATGTCCCCGGCATGAGGGATGCTCATGCCCTCCTGCCGGTACCCCCTCCAAACCCCCCACCCCCGGAATCCCCAACTTTCCCACTCCCAAAAGCCAACCTGGAACACTCCCCTTAGCTTATTCAGTAAGGCCGACCAGAGGGATGCCTAGTCCCTCTGGCCAGTAGGCCTGCCTCTTCAGAATGATGGGCCTTTCCCTTCCCAGTGCATTCTGGGATGCACTGGGGAGGGTCCTAAGGCCCTGATTGGCCAAGGTGCCTAAGGCCACTTCCATAGAAAGGGCTTTAGACACCTGGGCCAACCAGAATCTTAGGCCTTCTTCCTGGTGCATTCTGGGATGTACTGGAAGTGGCCTGAGACTCTGATTGGCCAGATCCCAAAGGCTACTCACATAGGAATGCCTCCCTCTTTCTGAAGTGTGTTTGGTTTTGTTTCTCCAAATGTCTTGCTAAGTGTTTCACTCTTCTCTAACTCCCTCCCCCATTTTACAAAACAATGAAAGCATTTGTTAGCGCAGGCTGGCACGCTGAATACTCTGCTCTGTTCCCAATGTTCTTAGAGTTCCTATGAGCCTTGGGAGCAGCACAGAGCATTCAGCGCGCTAGCCTGTGCTAAAAACCGCTTTCACGGTTTTGTAAAAGGGGAGTAAGTGTTTTGTCTTTGTTGCTGCAGGTATCCGTATTCACTAAAGTGTAGCAAGATTTACAGTTATGGTATGTTTACGTTTATTAATACTTGATATATCGCTTAAGCATATTACAGATCTAAGCGGTTACAATAAAATACAGGTACTTAAAACTTCCCTATCTGTCTCAAAGGCTAGCAATCTAGCTAAAGTACCTGAACAAACAATTATTAAGATAATGAAGAAGAAAAAAAAAGAGATAACAAAATTCCAAGAATGAAGAGGGGAAAAGAAACAGTATTAGATCATAATAAAAGGTAAACAGAATGGGAAGCAGAGTGTAAGGAATTTTTTTTAAAAAATATGCAAAATAAAAGTTCACTTCGGCTCAGTTCAGTGTCAGGCAGTAGCAGGATGGGAGAGGAAGTAGGTTGTGGGTGATCCCTCGATGCCAATCTGGTTTGCCTCGCCCCTTGTACGGTAACTGCCACAATTAAATACGGCGACTATAAGACCTTTACATTAATCCTCTCTTCTACAAAACCGCGCTTGGGTTTTTTTAGCGCAGAGAGCTCCTATGAGCGTCGGGAGCAGTGTGGGACATTCAGTGCGGCTCTCTGCGCTAAAAAAAACACTAGCGCGGTTTCATAGAAGAGGGGGGTAACTGTTGGGTGCATTCCCAACATTTTCAATAGAGCTTTTGTAGTGTTAAAACAGAGAGAAAAAAAATAATAATTATGTGTTAACTGAATGGCAGATAACTAGCAATGCCTTTATCTAAATCTCTTCAAGTCATGAGAACACAGCAGATAATGCAAAATATTGAACAGTTAATACACACTAATGACATCTACATTAACCCCCTCGTTCTATATATGGCATCCAAAGATAGATGCACAGTTATGGAATAGGGTAATTGATGTATGCAAAGTACTAATAGGCTCAATTGACACTTAATTTTGATGATAACAATGATGTTTCTATGCCAAACAGGTTGAAAAGGCGATGGCAAGCGCTAGAAGGATGCTTGGGCGCATAGTGTAACTCATACCTCCTTTGAGAGAATTACCTACTGCTTTCTAATATTGTAGTTGTGTAACTGAGGGTCTTATCATTACAAATTCTCCCAGGAAAAAGATCAGGCTAACATAAAAATTAACTTTACCCATAAATTAAGGGAAGGGGTGAAACAGAATTTAAATTCTAATAATCAAAAATATTCTGAAAATATGAAGGATTTATTTCACTATAAATGTTTAAAACAATCAAATTAGGAATTCTTATTTTCAATGAACAGTTATAATAGAGTTACTGTTTTTAGCATTTACAGTTGCAATTGGGTTATAACCTTATTAGATAGAAACAAGTTAACTAAAGGTTTGTTATCCCAACAGGTCATAAGCAGTTACCAGTAAATGAACGCAGTTTAAAATACAATTCACCTCACCTCAACAGTTTTTTCTACATGAAAAAGTATTATCAGATAAGTAAACTTTCTCTGATTTTCTTAACTAAACATATACAATAAGGGGTTCATAATCGAAAGAGAAAAATGTCCAAAAACCGGCCTAAGTCGGCACTTGGACGAACATTTCTCAAAAACGTCCAAGTGCCAATAATAAAAACGGGTAAAACATGGTCTAAGTCACAAAAACCCACCTAGATAAGTACTGCAAACACATAAAACAGACCCCCCACACACTACCCCAGTGATCACCAACCCCCTCCACCCCCATAAAAATTTTAATTATAACTTTAAAATTCTGCCTCCAGACCATCATCATCTGGCCGCCTGGCAAAGGAAAGCCTAGTCGTGCTGCACAGAGGCGTCTTAAACCATCTTAGGGGTGGGTTAGGGACCTATGGAGAGGAGGATCCATGCCCATAAGCCCCTTTAATCACTACATTGATACTTAAACATGTGCACTCCCCTATACACCCCCATAGCTCTTTTGTACTGCCATATAAGTGGCTCCTGCAGCCATAAGGGCTATTGGGGTGGTAGATAAGTGGGTCTAGAGGGAATTCTGAAGGTGGTTTGGGGGGCTCACCGTAACCTATAAGGGAGCTGTAGGGAGGAGAAGCCATGGCACCCTTTTTGTGAAGTTCACAGCAGTGCCCTGTAAGGTACCCCACTGTTTAGGTGGCATGTCTGGGTGTGCAGTCCATCACTTTGCAGACACCTCCCATGTCCAACGGGGCTTGTTCTAGGCATTTTGGACTTGGACGAAAAGTTGGACGAAAATGTGGTATAAAGATGGACGATTTAATGGCTTGGACAATCAGATTGGCAGGACGTATAATTAGATGATTTTCGAAATGAAAAAAAAGTTGGACGTATCTTTCGAAAATGTGTCTTAAGCTCTTTTTAACTTTGGACGACTTGCGAGATGGACGTAAACGGATTTAGACGTCCGTTTCGATTATGCCCCTCCACCCATGTAAGCAAACAATTAAATCCAGACATTTGATTCTTTCTGTAAATGTTCTTTCTTACAGGTGCTTCTGAATGCAGCAAGACTACGCTTCAACAAATCAGGTAAGTATGCAGCACTTTCTTAAATATTTTTTCTTTCTTCCCCTTGGGTACCAGCAGTTTTCTTTGAAGTTCTCAGGAAATGATGAGGCCTACTAGCCTATCTCAAACAACTCAAAAAGGCAAAACTCTATTCCTATCAGGTATGAATTTATTCATTGTCTTTATTTGACAGAAACAAAATTGAAAATTACCAAATGGCAAATAGCTACAAATATATAATTTAGGGAGCCCTAAGCTAAACCCCAAATATTTAACAAGCATTCTTTACGCGCTTTTACCAATAAAACAGCTCTGATACAGACAGCCACTAACACATGGCTGCCTAGACCAAGTGTTCCCTCCCAACTGCAGCATTATTTTTAAAGCAATTACTCTAAATTAATTTATTTTTAAACAGTGGTTTTGATGACATGAGAAGCACAAAATTTCAAAAGTTGCAGAGCCACGTATACAGCTTTTGCACATCAAAATATTATTTTTCCCTCAAAAACATTATTTTCTAGAAATGAATAAAAGGCACTTTTTTATTTAGTTTTTTTTAGTAACTACCAGTTACAATAGGGAAAGGAATGGCCAGTTGGAAAAGGTCATGACATCCCTGCATACAACTCTAGTGAGAGCTCATTTAAAATTCTGGAGACTGCACCTTCAAAAAGATATAAACAGGGTACAATTAGTTCAGAGGAAGGCTACTAAAATGTTCGGTGGTCTTTGTCATAAGGTGTTAACTGAATGGCAGATAACTAGCAATGCCTTTATCTAAATCTCTTCAAGTCATGAGAACACAGCAGAATAGACGTAGTAGATAAAGGCAGGTTGTTCACCCTCTCCAAGGTAGAGAGAACGAGAGGGCACTCTCTAAAGTTAAAAGGGGATAGATTCCGTACAAACATAAGGAAGTTCTTCTTTACCCAGAGAGTGGTAGAAAACTGGAACACTGTTCCGGAGGCTGTTACATGAGAAAACACCCTCCAGGGATTCAAGATAAAGTTAGACAAGTTCCTGCTGAACCAGAACGTACACAGGCAAGGCTAGACTCAGTTAGGGCACTGGTCTTTGACCTAAGTGTCGCCACGTGAGCGGACTGCTGGGCACGATGGACCACTGGTCTGACCCATCAGCGGCAATTCTTATGTTCTTATCTAAATACTAGTCTTTAAGCCCGTTACATTAACCGGTGCTAGAATATATATCTGTCTTTCTTTCTGTCTGTCTCACTCCCTGGCCCCCTTTGTTTGTCTGTCTTTCTGTCTCTCTCCCTGCCCCTGTGTCTTTCTTCCTTTCTTTCTGTCTCCCTCCCTACTTCCCTATGCAGCAGCCGCAGCATTCCCTCTCCCTCCATTTCTCTGTGTAGCAGCATTTTTTCCCTCCCCCCCACATTTCCCTGTACAGAAGCTGAAGCAGCAATCCCTCCCCCTCCATTTCCTTGTGCAGCAGCATTTTCCTTCCCCCACTTCCCTGTGCAAAAGCCAAAGCAGCATTCCCTCCCCATCCATTTCCCTGTGCAGCAGCATTTTTTCCATCCCCCCACTTCCCTGTGCAGTAGCCGCAGCATTCTCTCCCCCTTCATTTCCCTGTTCAGCAGCATTTTTTTCTTCCCCCCAACTTCCCTATGCAGCAGCCGCAGCATTCCCTCTCCCTCCATTTCCCTCCCTCTCCTTTTCCTTGTGCAGCAGCATTTTCTCCCTCCCCCCTACTTCCCTGTTCAAAAGCTGAAGTAGCATTCAATCCCCCTCCATTTCCCCGTGCAGCAGCATTTTTTTCCACCCCCCCACTTCCCTGTGCAGCAGCCACAGCATTCCCTCCCCCTCCATTTTCCTGTTCAGCAGCATTTTTTTCCTTCCCCCCACACTTCCATGTGCAGCAGCCGCAGCATTCCCTCTCCCTCCATTTCCCTGTGCAGCAGCAGGATTTCTCCATCCCCCCTACTCTTCCCGCGATCTGGCCGGCTCCCTTGCCGGAGTTATTTTTAAGTTTAAAGGTGCCGCCGCGACTGTAAACTGAAAAATAACTCCAGCAAGGGAGCTGGCCAACTGGCAGTTCAATGAGAGCCACAGCTTCAAAACGGAGCCCTCTGTCGGACACTCTCCTGCCACTACTAATAGGGGACAAACTGCCGGCGCCGCTGTTGTGAAACTGCCACCGCAACTGTCACTCTCCTGCCGGTCCTCTAGGCGCAACGCCGCTGTTGAAAAACTGTCACTCTCCTGCCGGTCCTCTAGGCGCAACTAATAGGGGACCGACAAACTGCCAAACACAGCCGCACGCGCCTGAAGCCGAACACCATTGAAAGAGCTGCATGCTCACGCGCTTCCAGCCACCGCATGCACCGTGAGGTGTCAAGTAGAATACTTCCACAGAAGCACACCTCACGGCGCCAGGAATCACGATGTTTCAAAAGCGCATGCGCGCTTAGGGTTTTATATATAGAGATGTATACTTTAGAGAAAAGCAGAAGAAGGGAATATGATAGAGATGTTTAAATACCTAAGTGGCATAAAGGCACATGAGGCGAGTCTTTTTCAACTGAAGGGAACTCTGGAATGAGGGGGCATAGAATGATGGCGAAAGGGGATAGATTCAGAAGTAAACTCAAAAAATACTTTTTCATGGAAAGGGTGGTGAATGCTTAGAACGGCTTCCCAGTAGAGGAAAAATACACCACTGCTTTAAAGTGCACGCATGCTTTAAAATGCTTTGATACGTGCTCATAATCTGTAACACTTTAAAGTTCTTTAGTTTCAAGCCAGTGATGCAAACAGGAGCAGATGAAGAGGAATTTCTTCATAAGAAAACCCAAAGTGGGTATAAAGCTCCATAACCTGAGGCTTGTAACCCATATAGATAAAATATCTTCAGTGTCATTTCTGATTTTACCGATGATTTTGAATGCTTGGTTTGACAGTATTAAAAAATACCACACAGGCACACCCAACTTGCGTGCCAGGTTTTGCAACTGGTTTCAGTTGGTGTAAATCCTCGTGCCCGAAGTTGGAATGCATAATTTGGCAACCAATGCTATTCTATAAAGAGCACCTCATCCCGGAGCGCTCTACATAGAATAATACTGGGCACTATTTACTGAATCTGGCTCTTATGTGCTGCAGCCTACACATGCTGGCATTAGTAATTCCAACTAGAGAATGACACGGGGACAAATTTTTCCCCATTCCTGCGGGAACTCATTTTCCCGTCCCGTCCCCGTGAGTTCTTTTCCTGTCCCTGCCTCTTCCCTGCAAGCTTTGTCCTCATCAGTACAAGGCTCAAACACTTTAAAACTATAAGTGTTCAAGGCTTGTGCGGTTAAGGCAGAGCTTAGAGGAATGGGGCAGGACAGCGGCAAAATTCACAGGGATGGGACGGGGAAATTTAATTCCTTTGGGGATAGGGAAAAATTTGTCCCCGTGTCATTCTCTACACTGCACCACTCTAGAAATCAAAATGTAGTAAAAGTGAGCCAAGTATAGGACAATGAAGCCATTGTGACATCATTGATGAGCTTGGTTCTTAAGCATTGGTGGAATGAGGCATTAAGATGTCACAATACCAGATCTGGTCTGGTTATCAGAGGCTGAAACTTTTTACACTATTTATTCAATTTTCTATACTGTTCTCCCAAGCAGAGAATGACACAGGGACAAATTTTTCCCCGTCCCTATGGGAAGTCATTTTCCCATCCCATCTCCGCGAGTTCTTTTCCTATCCCTGCCCCTTCCCTGCAAACTTTGTCCTCATCTGCACAAGGCTCAAACACTTTAAAATCATAAGTGGGCGGTTAAGGCAGAGCATGCAGGAATGGGGGCGGGAACAGAAAAAGACGGATACACAGGGTGATACACATCATGTGATACACAGGGTGGGGCCTAAGGCCCTGATTGGCTGAGGTGCCTCAGGCTCCTCCCTTGGGAAGGGCCTGGGGTGCCTCAGCCAATCAAGGACTTCCTTAGGGAGGAGTCCAAGGAAGTCCTTTAGACTTCTCTGCACTGATCGGATCGGGTACTGATCGGATCGGGAGGAAGGTTAGTGAATTGGGTCGGGGAACAATCGGGTCATAACACGATCAGTTTGCTTAGTGAATCTAGCCCTAAGGATTTCATCAAATCTTCCATTTTCCTGCCCAGAGTAATTACCTCTTCAGAAGTCTTTGCTGTTCCATTGTTGTTTTGTAACATCCCATATTGCTTTGAGTGTCACCTCCATGGGGGTTTGCTCCCCGTTCGCAGAGACGGAACGGGGAAAAATTTGTGTCATTCTCTACCTGACACTGTCTAGAGAAAATCCCTGGGAAATAAGCACCTGCATCACAGGTAGCTGTGCATTTCTTATGTCAACATAGTTTTTTGCTTTTTTTTCTCTGAACAAGATTTGTATTCAGGTTACTGGATGTACTGTGATCAAAACACTTTCAGAATGACCCTGCAGATATTAATATGGTTGGAAAAAATAGGCAAAGATTTTGGAGTTAGATTTATTGCAGTGCAGATCAGAAGATCACAAAGTTTATTTTTTTTATGAATAAAACAGTCAGATATTTCATACTGCATAATGTCTCAATCTACAGTGCATTTCCTAGACAACAGAAAAATGCACTAGACAGCAGCAAAAGTCTGCACATTTTATGGCTGGTACCTGGATATGTTTCCAGTGCATTTCTTTATGCCTGTAATAGCTTGCTGAGAATCCTTTAGCCCCATGTAATTGTAAAGATAAAATTTTATAGGTTGCTTCTGTCAGAATGGGCTGCTTGATTGATCACATTTCAGACAAGATGTTGGATCCGCTGCTGAACTTTTGGTGCTCATCACAGTGCAATGTAGGGCTTTTCATTTGGCTTTGCAGGATGCTGGTTTGCTGGAAAGGATTAAAAAAAAAAAAAAGAATGAAAATAAAACATTAGCTGGGGTTCTTTATGCATTTCTCTTGATTTTAGTAAAATGTAAAACTTAGTAGTTTGCAGCCTTCTTGAAAATAGCAAACTTTAAAGTTCCAGGATAGCAAATGTAAAACAAAGATCATCTGAGCTGGAACTACAAAAGAATACTAATTTAATTTAATGTGGTGTCTTATATACTGCTAAATCTTCCAAAGGATTCGAAGCGAGCGGTTTACAAAATAGTTAAATTGACTTAAGTAACGGCCAAAAATCTAAACAGATACTCTGAATTTTCTACTCTGCTCCAATGGGCTCACAATCTAACTATAGTACCTATGAAAGAAATAATTACTTACATTTACCTATATAGAGAAGGAAGACGG
This sequence comes from Geotrypetes seraphini, assembly GCF_902459505.1. Classification (NCBI taxonomy): domain Eukaryota; kingdom Metazoa; phylum Chordata; class Amphibia; order Gymnophiona; family Dermophiidae; genus Geotrypetes; species Geotrypetes seraphini. The sequence goes on from NC_047087.1 coordinate 47,012,988, forward strand.
AAACAATAATACAACAAATTCAATACTATAGGTGTGTAAAAGGCACAACAGAAGGGAAAACTTCAATATCAAAGAATCCCAAAGAAAAATCCTAATAATAAAAGCAGGAAATAAAACCAAGCAAAATTAAACAAACCCAACAAAAATAAAGCAAAAAGAAAATTAAACTTAAATATAAATATTCTCACTACCCTCAGTCAGCTTCTAATTCCATGTCTCCAGTCGAGCCAGGCCAGCCCGGGCCGGTATCACAAAAAGCAACTCCTCTGTTTCAATTTTCCTGCTCCTGGAAGGCTGGAACCAAATGCTGCAGCTTTGCTAGCCCATTCTGAGATGGCAGAGTACGAGAGGTGGCCCATCCTCCTATGGGACTCCAGAAAAAAATGTGGGCTGGGAGCTAGATGCAAGCAGAGGCTCTGGGGTGAAAGCAGGGTGTATGATTGTATGGAATAGTCAAATATTGTGATTGGCACCTTAAGAGGTATCACAGTAATGTAGGTTGCTGATTCCCGTTGTAAATGAATAGCTCTTGCTTGTAAGCCACCTCACAAGCAAAATTATTCCAGTGGTCTGGGAACATAGGACCTCAAAGCCACAGCCGGATGCTATCAGCCCAGAGTTTAAAGAGCAGTAGTGCTGTCCACCCCCTGATCACATTCCAACTCCCCTGATCAGAACTGCCCCTTCGAGACTACAACGGGAGCTCACGGCAACCATTTCCTATGAGAGATCTGCACGGGGCAAGAGCATAGGAAGATCGCTCCTGCCCCGAAAGCCCGCTAGACCACCAGGTAAGGTCCGGGATGCCGGGGGGGAAGGCGGGAGTGGGTCAGAGCTGGCCAAAAAAGTTATTCGCAAATTTTCAACATTCGCGGTCCAGCACTGCCCCTAACCCCCGCGAATACTGAGGGAGAAGTGTAATCCCCATCCTTTTATGAAGCCAGTGTTCACCACAAGTAGCATTACGCTTTCTAAAAAGTAATGTGGAACCTTGGTTTACGAGCATAATTCGTTCCAGAAGCATGCTCGTAAACCAAATTGCTCATATATCAAAGCAAGTTTCCCCATAGGAAGTAAGGGAAACTGCTTTGATTGGTTCCACCTCCTCCCCCCCCTGAGGCTACCGGCGCTGCTCCATTCTCCCCCCTCCTTGAGGAATCTGACGATGTTCCAAACCCCTCCCCACGATCCGACTTCCTCCCCCCTGCGAACCGGCATCCTCCCCCCACTCGCGTTGCCCCCTCTCCACCGCGATCCTACTCCCCCCCAAGCACGTCAATGACACTTCCTTTACCCAACTTGGCACCAGTGCCAGTGCCCGAAGATCCTCCCTCTTCTGGCGTGGCCTGGGCTGGGCGGTGCGTCGGAGATCCTCCCTCTTCTGGGCTGGGCTGGGCTGGGCTGGACTGGCTTTGAGCATTTGCGCATGCTCAAAGCCTTCTGGTCTCGTTCTCTAGATTGAGAACGAGACCAGAAGGCTTTGAGCATGCGCAAATGCTCAAAGCCAGTCCAGCCCAGCCCAGCCCAGAAGAGGGAGGATCTCCGACGCACCGCCCAGCCCAGGCCACGCCAGAAGAGGAAGGATCTTCGGGCACTGGCACTGGTGCCAAGACAGGGTAAAGTTAGTGTCATTGACGTGCTCGGGAGGGGGGAAAGTAGGATCGCGGTGGAGGGGGGCAACGCGAGCAAGGGGGATGCCGGATCGCTGGGGGGGGATGCCGGATAACAGGGGGGCGCTCGTACAGCGAGGCAAGCTCGGTTTACGAGGCACCAAGTTTGCAAATGTTTTGCTCGTCTTGCAAAACACTCGCAAACCGGTGCACTCGTAAACCGAGGTACCACTGTATTTGCAAGTTTTACACCTCACTGCTCAGTTAGGGCAATATAGCCTATATCAGAGCTCTAATGTCAAGTGTAGGCTATTGTCCTAATGCAGCTTGATAACTCCTCCTCCCCATAGTCCACTTGAGCATGTAGAAATAAGAGCAAGAAAAAGCTCTACGTAATACCTTTTTATCCACATTAGCAAAGGGAATGGGGACTTGTGCATTGCTTGTTTTGTTGCTTTGGCATTTCAAAGCTGACATTCAAAGCTGTGGGCACTGGAGGCTTAAGTGACCTGCCCAGGGTCACAAGGAGCAGCACTGGGATTTGATCTCATAACCTCTGGGTGCAGCAACCCAACCAGTGAGCCACAGCCTTCCTTCTAAAGGTAAATTTGTACCTTCTTTAAATCTTCTGTAAACCGCATAGAACTTCACGGTACTGCGGTATATAAACTGTTATTATTATTATTAAAGGACGCCTATGTAAGAAGACCAAAAGTCAGTGCTTTAAGCCTATTCTATGAAGTGCCTGCTTACCTTTAAATATAAGCTCTTAAAACCAGCCCTGACAGCATGCAAGTTGATATGCTTAATTTTACAGCTACTCTGAAGCAGATATATGTGTGACTATGCATGCACCTATACAAAAACAGGAAACCGCTGCCTACAAGCTGAAAAATAGCCACAGTTACAAAAATTAAACAAAAAAGCCTAAGCACACCTTAGCCTACAGGTGGAAAAGACCTCAGCAGTCAACAACTCAGTGTCACTGTTTGTTTTTGGCACAATATTTTAGCTGCCTTTCAGACTCTATAATATTTTGTCAGTCTAAAAAATTATCTGCATTTTTTTAATTGAAATATAATAATAATTATGTAATGCAGAAAAAAAAAACATGAGTGTAAAAGAAAATCGGTCATTCCAGGAATGACCAATGCACTTGTTATCTTGAACAGTGTACCAATTGGGTCTGCCATTTCACGCTCCAGCTTCTACAGGGAGCATTGTCAAACTGAAATAAATTCACACTCATCATGCTCGTTTACCTAAACATACAAATTTTACATTATTCTCAAAATTACAAATGTTGAACTGGAGCTAAACTTTCTCACTTACTCATAAAGCACTTCTGCAGCCCTTCACAGCTGCCTTCAAAATGGCATCTGTGCTTAGCTCATATGCTGACACAAGAAACAAATAAACAAACAAAAAAAAACCCCCCACTATTATTACACTGCTAGCATTACCCTTTCACTAATCAAAAATTATCAAAATTGAAAATTTTTGTCTCCCTTTTAGGGTTTTATCACCGGCCAAATTCTATGAGTGTCGGAGCTTTTACTGCTGCGGCCAGCAATAAAAAAAACTGAATGCAGCTTGATAAAAGGGGGCCTTAATGATGTTCATTCACTTCAAAATTTACATAAACACTGACCGTTCCATACAATTATTTAAACTATAAAGCTCCATTGCATTGAATCTATGAGGGGCTGCTAAAGTTCTCGGTCCAGCCAACAAAGTTGGGGCAGTTTCCATTGAGGGCTATAGAGGTACACCTAGTCCAGAGATTTTTCCTCTTTTTTCATTCTGTATTTTTCCTATAGAACAAAAAAAGTGGAAAATCGCTGGACTAACCCCCCTCCCCTTTTTTTTACAAAACTGTGCTAGCGTTTTTAGCAACAGGATGATCATAAAATTCCTATGAGCGTCAGAGCTGTTACCTCTGTGGCTGGTGCTAAAAAATGCACAATGGTTTTGTAAAAAGAGGGGGGAGGGGGTGTTAAGTGTTTAGCCCTTAACAGGTGATGGCTCTGATTATTTGTTAGTACACATTCTAAATAACGGACTTCACACAGTATTACAATTTTAGGAGATAAGAACCCCTGAAGCAGGTATTTGCCAAAACAAGGCCCGTGTTGGGTTCATTTGAAATGTGTTCAATGTGAGCCACCTATTAAAGTTTTTACCAGCCTGAATACCTTGGTCATCTCTGTTAGTTTTTGGCTGTGTAAATTTGATTTATATGCATAAACCTATGAGGTAACGTGTACAATCAATCTGTGCATGTTAGAATGTTCTAACATATATAAAATATTACTTTAAAACATAAGAGCATAAAAATTGCCATACTGGGACAGACCAAAGGTCCATCAAGCCCAGCATCCTGTTTCCAACCGTGACGGGACTAAATCGCGCGAGACAACAGCGCGCTGACAACTGAGCGCAAGGTTGATGGCGCGCCAAAGAAAACCACTATTTTAAAGTGCTCCAACGGGGTGTGGGGGGGGGAACCCCCCCACTTTACTTAACAGACATTGCGCTGGCGTTGTGCGGGGGGTTGGGGGGGGTCGAACCCCCCACATTATACTTAAAACTGAACTTTTTCCCTAAAAAACAGGCAAAAAGTTCGGTTTCAAGTATAATGAGGGGGGTTACAACCCCCCAAACCCCCCACAACGCCAGTGCGATGTCTGTTAAGTAAAATAGGGGGGTTCCCCACCAACACCTCCCGTCGGAACACTTTAAAATAGTGCTTTTCTTCGGCGCGCCGTCAACCTTGCACTCAGTTGTCTGCGCTCAGTTGTCGGCGCGCCGTTGTCTCACGCGATTTTGTCTATGAACCGTTTCCAACAGTGGCCAATCCAGAAACCCAAAGAGTAGCAACATTTCAGAGCTGTGATTGTGATGTCATAATGCCTCACTCCACCAATGCCTACGAGTCAGCCCTATCTGTGTTATCACAATGACTTGACTGTCCTATACTTAAGAACATAAGAATTGCCATACTAGGACAGACCGAAGGTCCATCAAGCCCAGCATCCTGTTTCCTACAGTGGCCAACCCAGGTCCCAAGCACCAGGTAGAAACCCAAAGAGTAGCAACATTCCAGAGCTGTGATTGTGATGTCATAATGCCTCACTCCACCAATGCCTACGAGTCAGCCCTATCTGTGATATCACAATGACTTGACTGTCCTATACTTAAGAACATAAGAATTGCCATACTAGGACAGACTGAAGGTCCATCAAGCCCAGCATCCTGTTTCCAATAGTGGCCAACCCAGAAACCCAAAGAGTAGCAACATTCCAGAGCTGTGATTGTGATGTCATAATGCCTCACTCCACTAATGCCTACGAGTCAGCCCTATCTGTGTTATCACAATGACTTGACTGTCCCATACTTAAGAACATAAGAATTGCCATACTAGGACAGACCGAAGGTCCATCAAGCTCAGCATCCTGTTTCCAACAGTGGCCAACCCAGGTCCCAAGCACCAGGTAGAAACCCAAAGAGTAGCAACATTCCAGAGCTGTGATTGTGATATCATAATGCCTCATTCCACCGATGCCTAAGAGCCAAACTCATCAGTGATGGCAAAATGACTTGACTGTCCTATACTTAAGAACATAAGAATTGCCATACTGGGACAGACCGAAGGTCCATCAAGCCCAGTAACCTGTTTCCTTCAGTAGCCAACCCAGGTCCCAAGTACCTAGCTAGATCCCAAGTAGCAAAACAGATTTTATGCTGCTTATCCTAGGAATAAGCAGTGGATTTCTCCAAGCTATCTCAAGAACAGCCTATGGATTTCTCTTTTAGGAAATTATCTGAGCCTTTTTTAAACCCCACTAAGCTAACTGATTTCACCACATTCTCTGGCAATGAATTCCAGAGTTTAATTACACATGAAAGAAATATTTTCTCTGGTTTGTTTTAAATCTACTACTTAGTAGCTTCATTGCATTTTCCCTAGCTGGATTGAGGACTAGCACTTCTTACTTTTAGGGTTCATAGACAATTGCGCGCAAGACAATCGCGCGCGGACAAAATCGCACAGACAACTCAACGCGAGACAACTTAGCGCGAGACAAATGAGCGGAAGGCAATTGAGCGTTAAGACAAGTGAGCGCAAAGACAACCGAGCGTAAGACATTTGAGCGCAAGACAATTGAGCGCAAATTATTTCCCGAAGTGTGCACGAGCGGGACAACTGAGCGCAAGACAACTCAGCGCAAGACAACTCAGCGCCAGCAACTGAGCACAAGACAACTCAGCGCAAGACAACTCAGCGCAAGACAAGCGTTGACGTGATCACGTGTAACATGATGTGTTAACGTGCTGTACGTGCGCATGTCATTCGATCGGCAAGCGGCCTCTAGTGGCGCGCTGAATGCGCTGAATTGTCATTGCGCTGAGTTATCTTGCGCTTAATTGTCTTGCACTGAGTTGTTGCTGCGCTCAATTGTCTTTCACGGAGATATAGTTGCGCACAATTGTCTTTAGCGCAATTGTCTGTGAGCGCCATTGTCTTAGCGCTGAGTTATCTGCGCAATTTTGTCCGCGCGCGATTGTCTTGCGCGCTTTTGACCTGTCACCTACTTTTATTAATGAGCAATAGGGGTTCTTAAGTTATCTGGTTCAGGACAGGATGCTCAATTTCATGGACAATTAGTCTGACCGAGCCTGGCATTGCTTTTATTTCAGAGGTAAGAGTCTGAGGGAAGGGAAAGAGTAAAAGAGGGAAGTTAGAACAAATGATTAGATGAAATGAGGAAGATTGAAAGGGTGAGACTGGAAAGAAGATGTAGGTGACAGGAAAAGAGGTATCCTTTAGGGAGAAAGACAATACAGTATAAAGTGAGATAAGAGATGCGAGAAAGAAAAAGGTAAGAGAATTTACAAGTAAAGGAAAGAATTTACAAAAGAAAATGTTGGAAGTTTATTTTATTTTCTCAAAATACAATTTTACAGAGAAATGACATTTGTATATTAAAAAACAAATGTATCCAAATACCTGGTGGTCCAGTGTACCCAAAAGCATGCACATATTCAACAAATTGATGCAGAATCTTAAAAAAAAACCAACCCAATATTGCAGAATTATTTAACATTTTGCACTGAATCTACCCCTGAACTCCATTGTAGTGGGAGATTCAATCATGATTCTTTAATGCCAAGAAAGGCTTCCTTGACGAGTGATATGAACAAAGCATCCTGTAGGATGTCCTTGAATCGTCCCTTATTGGGAAAACTTATTGAAAACATGTGTGTATGTAGGGGGGAGGGCCAGCTTTATAACTTTTGTGATCAATTTAAAATAAACAATCCTTATCAATCTAGGTTATATAGAAGGTCATGAGACTTAAGACAGTGTCAAATTTTATCATGAATGATTCTAACCCCCTCTTTTACAAAACTGCGATAGCACTTTCTATCATGGGGAGCTGTGCTGAATGGCCCGCGCTCAACCCGATGCTCATAGGAACTCAGTGAGCGTCGGGAGCAGTGCGGGCAATTCAGCACGGCTCCCTGTGCTAGAAACTGCTACTGCAGTTTCGTAAAAGGAGACATAAGGGCCTCTTCTATTAAACTGCGCTAGCAGTCTCTAGCACGGGGAGAAGCGCTGATTGGTCCACGCTGCTCCCAACATTCGAAGAGGAAGAACCGCTCCCGATTCCATCATGCTGTCCGCAAGCTGCTGAATCCACTGAAGACACGCTCAGGCTGTGTATGAACTGCACACCGTAGTCTGCAAATCAAGGCCATGACCTCAAAGGACATATTTAGGGAAGACTCTATCTTTCTATCCTGAGTGTTCTTCAGTACCACCCACCTTCCATCGGTAAGGTAGAAACATAGAAACATAGAAGATGACGCAGAAAAGGGCTGTAGCCCATCAAGTCTGCCCACCCTGCTGACCCATCCTCTTAAGTCTATACCTAGCGACCGATATTCCAGTTCGACCCTCGTAAGGATCCCACATAAGTATCCCATTTATTCTTAAAGTCCAGCACGCTGCTGGCCTTGATCACTTGCGCTGGAAGCTCATTCCAACGGTCAACCACTCTTTCTGTGAAGAAATACTTCCTGATGTCGCCATGAAATTTCCCGCCTCTGAGTTTGAGCGGATGCCTTCTAGTGGCAGAGGGTCCCCTGAGAAAGAAGATATCATCTTCCACCTCGATACGTCCTGTGATGCATTTAAATGTCTCAATCATGTCTCCCCTCTCCCTACGTTCTTCTAGAGTGTAGAGCTGTAGTTTGTTTAGTCTCTCCTCGTACGAGAGACCTTTGAGCCCCGAGATCCTCCTGGTGGCCATCTGTTGAACCGACTCGATTCTAAGTACATCTTTACGGTAATGTGGCCTCCAGAATTGTACACAGTATTCCAGATGAGGTCTCACCATGGTTCTGTACAATGGCATTACGACTTCAGGCTTCTTGCTGACAAAGCTTCTACTGATACATCCCATCATCTGCCTTGCTTTAGATGAAGCCTTCTCCACTTGATTGGCAGTTTTCATGTCTGCACTGATGATTACTCCTAGGTCTCGTTCCGCCGAAGTACTAGTTAAAGTTTCTCCATTCAAGGTGTAATTTCTGCATGGATTACCGCTACCGAGGTGCATAACCTTACATTTCCCAGCGTTAAAGCCCAGCTGCCAGGTCGAGGACCATCTTTCCAATGTAAGCAGGTCCTGTGCCATACTATCCTGTAAATTACATTCACTAACGATATTGCATAGTTTAGCGTCATCGGCGAATAATGTTATTTTACCCTGAAGCCCCTGAGTCAGATCCCCTATGAATATGTTGAAAAGGAGTGGGCCCAGGACTGGCCCGCTGGTCACCTCCGATGTTTTAGAGAGGGTACCGTTAACCATTACCCTTTGAAGTCTTTCACTTAGCCAATCATTGACCCAAGTAGTTAGTGTTTCTCCTAACCCCATAGTCTTCTTGGTAACCGCAGCCACCAGTGTGTCCACTTTTGGGAGTCAAAACCTCTCCAGCTCTTCCTGAGCTACTGGGTATAACTGTCTCATGGCCTTTGCCACCCTGAGACCCGCCTCCGACGTGGACCATTGCACCACAATGAGTTACTGCATAGCCTCATGCACAGGAAACTTTTTGGGAGGCTTTCTTGTCCCAGTCATGAGAGGGTTGGAAGCTGCCGACATTTGCGGATCATCCTGAGAAATATTAAGAGGGAAGGGGTAAAACGTGGACCTCACGGACCTTGCAGATCTAAAACCGCACGTCCTTAAAAATCCGAGGTCCGTGCATTGACAAGTCTGCCTTCGCTTTCCCTGCAGCTCAGCTCAGGCCCCCAGCTCCCTCGCGGACCTCACGGATCTGAACTGCACGTCACATCCTTAAAAATCCGAGATCCGCGCCACTTTTGAGGTCCGTGCCACTTTTAGTTTCTGCTGTGACAGAGCTCTAGGATAATTTAACTCTGACGGATCCTAGCATAGGGAGGGAAAAGCATTAGGATACGTCAGAGTTAAATTGTCATAGAGCTCTGCAGTGGCGTACCTAGGGTATGTGGCACCCGGGGCCCATCATTTTTTGACACCCCCCCCATGTAAAAAAATTTTTTTTTTTTTTTTTTTGCAATAACCATGAAATGGAATAAATGGTCAGAATAGAAACAGGCAGTGAAAATTTTCTTTTATTGAACCTCATATATGTAACCATTATTCCAAACATAACATAACATAAATTATGTCTAAATTGTCATGACATTAGAAGTACATATGGAGTAGTTGCAGGTGATGCTTGGGACAGTTCTGATTGTGTTAGTTCGGTTTTATGTGTTTTTTGAATAGAAGGGTTTTTATTTCTTTTTGAAGGTTTTGCAGTCTGTGGTTGATATCAATTGGTTGTAGAGTTGGGGGTCGAGTGTTGCAGCTCGAATGGCTAGGAGGTTGTCGAACAGTTTTTTTCTTTTGACGTTTTTGGTTGGAGGGTGTGTGAATGGTGCACAAGTTCTCCTATGTCTGTTTGAAGTGGATTGAATTATTTAGCTGAAGAAATTAGTTACCCCCCATTCCACACACATTAATTCTCTTCCATTTTTGTTCCCATTATAAAAAACACTGATAAGTTCCCAGAAAAAAAATACATTAAAATAAGAAGTGAAAACAAAGGCCCCTACAGATGAGAACATAACATAAGAATAGCCTAACTGGGTCAGACCAATGGTCCATCATGCCCAGTAGCCCATTCTCATGGTAGCCAATCCAGGACACTAATACCTGGTCAAAACCCAAAGAGTAGCAACATTCCATGCTACCGATCCAGGGCAAGCAGACACTTCCCCCATGTCTTAATAACAGATTATGGACTTTTCCTCCAGGAATTTGTCCAAATCTTTCTTAAAACCAGCTACACTATCTGCTTTTACCATAACTTCTGGCCACTTCATTTTTAAGTTTAGATCTTTCCTTTCAAACAGAGACCTTGCTAGATGTCAAATACAGCACAAGGTAACTTCACATGGACTTAGCTGTGCAGGAAATGTGAATCTCCTCATACACCCACCATATAGTGCAAAAATGTGCAAAGGTCTGTTTTTTTCTTTCGATCACTACATAGCCTAATGCCACACAAGCAGCGCTGTTACAAACATATTCTGTAGGTCAATGCTAAGGATAACAAAGTTTCCTTCCTTGGACCAGAAGGAGATAAACCACTGGAAGAGATCCCAAAACAACACCCAAAGACCCACTCAGTGTGTGAATCAGTTGAGTGGAGTGGACTAACTGGGGGGTGGAAATGGGCCCGGAGTTTGCTCAGCAGAATTTCCCAGACCACCTCTTCCTCTCAACACATTGACACGCTGCCACCATCACCACTAGGAACACCTCACTGGGTAGGCCAGCTATGCTATAAACTTTATAAAACACATTATTATATTTTCTTATAAAGCACATATTTTAACTGACCTCTCTGACATCCTCAGCCTTTCCATTCACAAAAATAGAAGGAAGAAAAGTTCCCATTTCCTGCTGTCTCATGTCCCCGGCCTATACAATATTTTTTTTCTGCAGACCCTTCAAAAGTCTGACCAAATCCTCATTTCACTTGCATTATAAAGTACTGAGGATGCCATCTCTCCCCAATCCCAGGTCCTAAAGTCTAAGACAGTAGCGCAAACTAATGCTGCCAGATACAGGAAAAAAAAAATTTGATTCGATTCAGCCCTATTGAATTGGTTTTTCAATTCGATTTTCCTGCCCAGTTGGGTGATTTTTTTCAAAACTCCTGGTGGGTTTTATAGCTTTTTCACCCCCTTTGGCTTCTCCTAACCACACTGGCGCTGTGGTGTAAATAAAATAAAGAAACAAAAAGGACTTTTCCTCTTTCTGTTAAATCCTAGCTCACGTTTGCAGTCCAACACCAGCTCTGGCAGGATACACATTTCAAATCTGACATGTTATAATCACAAAACAGAAAATAAAATTAATTTTTCTACCTTTTGTTGTCTGGTTATATTTCAAATCTTGTTGGTCCAAGGCTCTGGTTTTCTTCTGATAACTTGCTTGCCAGGGTCTCCTTCTTTCTGCATGCTAACCATCCATCTGCCAACTCTGTCCTCCCTTTCCATTTCCCTTCCCTTCCCAGGAAGTCTGGTATCTTTCCTTTTTTTCATCTCCCTCCACAGATCCACCTTTTCTTAAATACCCTTTCATCCGGCATCTCTCCCTCCTTCCCCACCATCCCAGAGTCCACCATCTCTCCGTTTCTTTTCCTAATTACCCTCCTATCCAGTATCTCTATCCCTCCTCCACACCATCCCTTGTGTCCAATTTCTCTCCCTTTCTGTTCCTTCCCTCCCTAAATCCCATGGTCCATCATCTCTCTCCCTCTCCTCTATTTTCAGACCCATTATTTCTTCCCCCCCCCAAAGTTTGGCATATGCATGTCTCTTTGAACACCCCCTTCCCTCCGTGTACTTCTAAATCATGGTCCCCCCCCAAAGGCCTGTCCCCCCTTAAAGGTCTGCCTGTCCCACCTTGAAGGCCTGCACCCCCCTTGAAGGCCTGTCCCTTCCCCTTGTAGGCCTGTCCCCCCCTTGAAGGCCTGCCTGCCTGTCCCCCCCTTGAAGGTCTGCACCCCCCGAAGGCCTGCACCCCCCCGAAGGCCTGTCCCCCACTTGAAGGCCTGTCCCACCCCCTTGTAGCTTCTCCCCCCCCCCTTGTAGGCCTGTCCCCCCTTGAAGGCCTGCCTGCCTGCCTTTCCCCCCTTGAAGGCCTGTCCCCCCTTGAAGGCCTGCACCTCCTTGAAGGCCTGCACCACCCCCCTCGAAGGCCTGCACTCCCTTGAAGGTCTGCACCCCCCCCGAAGGCCTGTCCCACACTTGAAGGCTTGTACCACCCCCTTGTAGCTTCTCCCCCCCTTGAAGGCCTGCCTGCCTGCCTTTCCCCCCCTTGAAGGCCTGCACCCCCTTGAAGGACTGCACCCCCCCCCCGAAGGCCTGCACTCCCTTGAAGGTCTGCACCCCCCCGAAGGCCTGTCCCCCCCTTGAAGGCCTGTCCCACCCCCTTGTAGGCCTGTCCCCCCTTTAAGGCCTGCCTGCCTGCCTTTCCCCCCCTTGAAGGCCTGTCTCCCCCTTGAAGGCCTGCACCCCCCTTGTAGGCCTGTCCCCCCCCTTGTAGGCCTGTTCCCCCCCCCCTTGTAGGCCTGTCCCCCCTTGAAGGCCTGCCTGCCTTTCCCCCCTTGAAGGCCTGTTCCCCCCCTTGAAGGCCTGCACCCCCTTGAAGGTCTGCACCCCCCCAAAGGCCTACACCCCCCCCGAAGGCCTGCACCCCCCTGAAGGCCTGCCTGCCCCCCTTGAAGGCCTGCACCCCTTGAAGGTCTGCACCCCCCCCCCGAAGGCCTGTCCCCCCTTGAAGGCCTGCCTGCCTGCCTGTCACCCCCTCCCCCTTGAAAGCCTGCTTGCCTGCCCGCCCGCCCCACCCTGAAGGCCTGATGCCCCGACCCACCCCGAAGGACCGCTCGCCCCCCTGGCCTCCCCGCACCACCTATGAACAGCCGCAGCAGGATCGCGAAGTCAGCGTCAGCGATCCCTGCGCTGCTTCCTGCGCCACGGTCCCGCCCCTCCTCTGATGTCAGAGGAGGGGCGGGATCGCGGCGCAGGAAGCAGCGCAGGGATGCTGACGCTGACTTCGCGATCCTGCTGTGGGCTGCTTCACAGGTGGTGCAGGAAGGTCAGTGGGGCGAGCGGTCCTTCGGGGGTGGCGGGGGACTGAACGGCAAGGCCGGGAACACCCCCTTAGGGCTGGTACCCGGGGCGGCCCGCACCCCCCTAGGTACGCCACTGGAGCTCTGTCAAAGCCAGAGACTAAAAGTGGCAGGGACCTCAAAAGTGGCGCGGACCTCGGATTTTTAAGGATGTGACGTGCAGTTCAGATCCGTGAGGTTCGCAAGTGAGCCGGGGGCTTGAGCTGAGCTGCAGGGAAAGCGAAGGCAGACTTGTCAATGCACGGACCTTGCATTTTTAAGGACGTACAGTTTTAGATCCGCGAGGTCCGTAAAGTCCGCGTTTTACCCCTTCCCATATTAAGACCCTGCAGAGCCTTAGATATGAAAGAAGACGGCTGTTCCCCATGAAACAGCCGGAACGCCGTGGGATCATCCACTTCCCCCAACTCACCATCCGACAACTCCTTAGCTCCCGAATCCACTAGAGAAAGAGAGAGATCCATACCTAATTGAAGGTCCTCAGCCGCCGCGGGAATCACCCTGCGACGTTTGGCTGTCTGCTGAAGTAATCTCTCTTCCTCCTGTGGCTGGAGATCAGGGACTGGAGCCGACACCCGCACAGGATCCCCGCCGGGCAGAACGGGACCCACACTCTGTAATAGAATCGCCCTGTGCAACAAAAGCACAAACTCAGGCAAAAATTGCCTCACTGACGCTCTGGCTGCCGCCTGCATAATTTCCCAGGATACGTCATCCCTCAAAACCACTGACATCCTGACCGCAAGATTTTTGCGGTCGGAAATCAGTGAAGAGGCCTGCACAGTTGAAGGTGCCGCTGAGAGCGAGGGGGAACTAGAGCATGCGTCATTTGCGCGGGAAAGCGGTGGCTCCTCTGATGCCATGATGGACTCCTCACCTGCTCTGTCTGAACAACCAGCGTACACAGCCCCAATGGTGTTCTGCGCTTCACACAGCGTGAACACTGCTTCACAGACTGAGCAGCCATGGAACACACCCTAGAACCACTTAAATAACCCTGACTGCAAATCCACAAAGTCAAGCCCTCACATAGTACCACGGTCTATCAAACTAAAGCAGTGCTACAAAGAGCAGTTACAGCCTTAATCCAGCAATAACAAATCAAAGAAAATGCAGGCAAAGTTAGTCTCTGTTTGTTTTTTATTTATGGGAAAGAAGAAACCACGAGAAACAACAGACCCCTTAGTCCATAAGGAGAGGGTGGGGAAGGGACCTGGGATGGCCCAATGTACTTGTGTGCCTAGGGGCCCCCGACAAATTAATCCTGCCCTGCTCATGCACTAATTGGGAAATTAGCATGTGCCCATTTTACAGCCAAGCTAGAAATGGCCTCAGCATGCTAGAAACCCACACACTAAAAATAGTGCCGACCGCTTTCTAGCATAGCTTAATAAAAAGGCCCAATATCTGGAACTGCCTCCTGGCCTGCTTATGCCAGATCCCTTCCTACCTTCAATTCAGGATGGCACTAAAAATGCACCTATTACCAGTATAGTCCAGGACTTAAGTTCCATATTGTCCGACTCATGATATTCTTGTTTTAAACCCTTATTAATCTTAAGTAAGCCGCGATGATTCCTAGTAGATGATTGCAGGATATAAGAAACAATATGATATGGCATATATGCTCTAAACTACATGTGCATATGTGAAAATGAAATCTGCATCTGTATCTGTAATGTATCACAAATTGTGTGCCATGGCACGCTAGTGTGCCTCCTGAGATTTTAGGAGTGCCACAGCATACTGGGGAGGAGTAGATGCGCCTGCGTGAGCTGTCTGCCTACTGGATGTGCCTCTCGTGGTGAGTGGCACGTCCTTGTGGGGAATCAGCCTGCATCAGCGCCTCTCCTCTCCAGCCCTGCTGGCACCCCTCCATTGGCGTTTCGGGGCCTGTCTGAACAGTCTTCACACATGCGCGGATGTCGACGTAACATGACATCATCATGGCGACACCCATGTACTTCTGGGTGACTCGAGATGTGGCCACTACCTTTTAGTGTGCCATAGCTCGAGAAAGTTTGCACACTCAAAAAAGTTTGCTCTAAACCTATTCCTGAACCTTTCTTGTGCTGTTTTGACCTCACAGATAGAGAGGGAGGACAATCACCAAACTGGAAATGGCTTTATTGCCTTCCCTGCACATTTAGGGAGAAACTTTATATGTGGCACTCAAAAAATCTGCATGAAAAAATAAAAAAATAAAATAAACCAACAACCCTTAGCATTGTTGTATAAACTGCATCTAAAGCAGTGATCTCAAACTCTTTGCAGGGCCACATTTTGGATTTGTAGGTACTTGGAGGGCCACAGAAAAAATAGTTAATGTCTTATTAAAGAAATGATAACTTTGCATGAGGTAAATACCTACAAATCCAAAATGTGGATTATCTGAAAGCATTGCAACATGCAACATGCAGAAAATGAAAAACTATCAAGGTATCAACTGCAAGAGACAAGATTTCGGACCAACTATTTTGACGTCTTCGGTATTATAAAGAATGATTCTTTATGGAAAACTTGTGCCTTAATGTCCGGTGCCTTCAGCTCTCACCTCCTCCAGCACCGGACACACACACAAGCTGCACTGCCTACATTGTTTACCTTACGTTCTGGAACGTTGCCTGTTTCACTGCTGTAACCTCATACAAGTGCTTTCCTGTAGCTGTACGTGGAGAGGACAATTGCATATAGATGCAGGAAAGCGCTTGCGTGAGGTTACAGCAGTGAGGTGGGCAACGTTTCAGAACACAACTGCAGGATACGACTGCCAGACACTTAAGGCACAAGTTTTCCATAAAGAATCATTCTTTATAATACCGAGGGCCTCAAAATAGTACCTGGTGGGCCGCGTGTGGCCCCTGGGCCGTGAGTTTGAGACCACTGATCTAAAGGAAGGTGAGGTTTATAGCAATGGTTCCCAACCCTGTCCTGGAGGACCACCAGCCACTCAGGTTTTCAGGATAGCCCTAATGAATATGTCTGGGGCAGATTTGCATGCCTGTCACCTCCATTAAATGCAAATCTCTCCCATGCATATTCATTAGGGCTATCCCAAAAATCCGACTGGCTGGTGGTCCTCCAGGACAGGGTTGGGAACCACAGGTTTATAGAAAGCACTTAAGGGCAAATTCTATAAGAAGCACCCAAAAGTTAGGCGCCTAATTAGGCACTGTTCAGCGCGATTCAAGTCAAATTGGGTGTTGTTTAATGAATCACGCTGAGCGGAAACTATTTTGGAGGCGCCCAAGAAATAGGCCAGCCCTAGGCACAACTAAAAGTTAGGCGCCTAGCTGAGCGCTTAAGCACGCTTAAGAGCAGTGATTCTGCAACAAGGTGCTTAGCATGTAGCCACGCCCACACCTAACATGCATAACGCCTATTTTTTTTAAGGTCGCCTATATTTTTAGAGGCACCTTGTTACAGAATCGTGCTTCCTTGATAGGCGCCTATGTTTCAATCAGTGCTGATTAAAAAGCTTAATTGATATATAATTAATATTCAATTTAGATAGGTGCCTATCTAGTTGGGCGCCTCTGAAATAGGTGTCTAACTTTAGGCGCTAGTTACAGAATTTGGGCCTCAGTGTTAGACCTTTGACTAAATTTAGTGTGGCCACTTGCACCAAATAAAACCTGGTATAAATAAATACCAACACCTAACTTAGGCGGAGATTGGGCATATTCTATACATTTTCAGAATGCCCATGACCCATCTATGCTCCTCCCGTGGCCATGGCCTCCTTTTTGGTTCCACACACTAGAATTTATATGCACTTCTTTATACAATATGAGGCTCATAATAAAAAAAACCCAAACATCTAAAAAGTGAACTAAATCGGTACTTGGACGATCAAAAAGCCAGATCGTCCAAGTACCGATAATCAAAGCTGGTTTTAGACGTATCTAAACCAGCTTAGGCCATTCCCCTGCCTCTAAACGCATAGAGCGAAAAGAGGTGTTTTAGAGGAGGGGAAAGGGTGGGAGGTTGGCGGGAAGTTGGCCGACCTAGACTTAGTGGTATAGAAGGTATAACCAAAAGTTTGTACAGGTTGCCTAGTTGGCACTTATACGTTTTGACTTAGACCAAGTCAAAACAGGTATAAGTGCTTTAAAGGGGCCTCTGAGCTGATCGCGGCTGCCGCGATCAGTTCAGCGACCCCATCAACCTGCCCACCCACCACTGCAACGATCACGGCAGGAGAGATGCCTCATCTCCCCTGCCGTGATCCTCCCCCTCAAGTGCCACAGTTTGGGGAGTGGGGATCACCATCGCAGCAGGAGAAATAGCCAATCTCTCCTGCCGAGTTGTGACCCCCCCACACCCTGATCCGATACGGGCAGGGGGAGCCCAACCCCTTCTGCCCCTGTGAGCCCCCACCCCCCGATTGAATCAGGGGAGGGAGCCCAACCCCTCCTGCCCCCGACACCCCCCCAAATTGATACGGGCAAAAGGAAGCCCAACCCCTCCAGCCCACGATGACACCCCCCGAACCCCGCAACACCCCCCCAACCGGCAACCCGATATCCCCCCACCCCCGACACCCCCCTTACGTAAAATCAGTTGGCCCGACGGTTCGTGGTTTAAGGCAGTTCAGGCGATCGCTATTGCGGCAGGGGAGATGAGTCATCTCTACAGCCGCAATTGTTGCTGAGTGTGTGTGTGGATTCTGTAACCAGTGTTCTTTTTGACAGACACCGGTTACAGAATCCAGCATTTAGGTGAAGGACTGGCCCCCTCCTTCGCCTAAAAGGTCTGGTTTTGGGTGTTTGGGACTTAGGCTGATTTTTGGTTGGTAATGTGTTGTACGTGTAGACGTAGTGGTGGTCTGGGCATTTAAATAGCTGAACGTAGAGGTAGGCCAGTCTAAAAAAGAAAAACTTATTTTGGACATTTTTTTTTTTTTAGAATGAACATTTTCCCTGCTTCTACTTTCAGCATTTAGGGCATAGGCCAAAAGGGGACTTAGAGGTGTTTGTTTTTTTTAATTATGCCCCTCCACGCCTAATAAGATGCACGTGAAAATTCAAAATAGTACAAATTAGTGTCCATAATTGCCAATTATTGGTGCTGATTGGCTTGTTAATCAATTAAGCTATGTACCCAAATTTGTGTGTGACTTAAAGCACCATATATAGAATCTAGGGAATAAAATATCTCATATTTTGGTTTTTTGGACCAGGTAATATGAAAAAAAAGTGCAACATCCATCAAGCTCTGCTCAGCACATGAAAATACAGTTCAGTGAAGCTAGAACACAATCTCATCAGTAGCTGGAACAGCTAGTTACAGAACAATTTCAGCAAGTGGAAAGTGGCAGCTGAAAGCTCCAATAGCTGTCAAGTGAGAAAGTATTGCGAGGATAACTCCAGACTGTTCCGCAGGGAACGAAGCACCAGTTAGCAAATCAATGCACAAGGAAATAGTCTTTTACCAACTCCACTAGTAAGCCTGGCTTCTTGAAGAAATACCAGTGAAGAAATGCAGTTCAGAAGGTAGCATCAGGGAGAAGAATCACAGATTTCACAGTTTTCAAAAAGTGGCTTGGCACATTGCTATTTATTTATTTTTTAAAATTTCTATACCGTCTAGCCCAGTGGTTCCCAACTCTGTCCTGGAGGACCCCCAGGCCAGTCGGGTTTTCAGGATAGCCCTAATGAATATGCATGGAGCAGATTTGCATGCCTGACACCTCCATTATACGCAGATCTCTCTCATGCATATTCATTAGTGTTATCCTGAAAACCCAACTGGCCTGGGGGTCCTCCAGAACCACTGGTCTAGCCCTAGGCGGTTTACATAAGATCAAACATACATAATATTTAAAACAATACAAAAGGACAATCAGACATCAAGATTTAAATTGACAATAAATAAATTGACCCTATAAATAAGCAGTGGCAAAAAGATGTGTTTTTAAGGATTTTCTAAAAATTCCTCTGTCTACCCATTTCCTTAAATGCCCTATCAGCGAATTCCATAACTTTACCCCCAGGTCATTACACAAGTTTCTGCATATTTCGGATTAACATTACCCCTCAGCATAGCTGAATTTTCAGAACGCAAGGATCTTTTAGGGTGGTCAACGGTCATCCTATCCTTGAAATACTCTGGAATGGTACCATACAAGAACTGATGACAAATCATCAAAACCTAGATCTAAGTGTAGTGTGTGCCAAGTTTACCTCCTCCTGTCACCACCATCATTTCTGCCACTGGCTCTCACTAAGCCTAGCTCAACCCACCAATGGGATGCCGTGGCTCCTTGTTAGCTGTCTGTCTTGCATATCCTATCTAAAACTAACACCATCAATATGAGAGGGCCGCTAAAAAGTTCTCAGCCCAACCAACAAAGTTGGGGCAGTCTCCATCAAGGGCTATAAACTTAGTACAGTGATTTTACATTTTGTTTGTTCCATATTTGTCCAACGGAACAAAAAAAGTGGAAAATAACTGGACTAAATGTATATTCATCGAGGGAGACTGTCCCAACTTTGTTGGTTGGGCTGAGAACTTTTCAGCAGCCCCTTGTAAAAAGAGTGAGAGCGAAGTCTCTTTGAGAGGTCAATTGTTTCCTGTTCATTACTTTCAAATTTTGATTAAACCCAACTGATGACTCATCCCCTATGATGTTCAGTGATAAAATTTATTATTATTCCAGATGTGTAGAATGGTCATCTAATATAATAAAAGCCTAAGCTGCGCATGCGCACTCCCACCGCGTGTTCCGTTTTCCGTGCGCTGTAGGGCACCGCAGGTAGGAGTGCGCATGCACGCGAATCTCTCTCTCTCTTTCTCTCTTCAAGGCGGATGTCGGCCACGGCGGCTGTCGGCGGCTGCAGGCCACGGCAGCTGTAGGCCACGGTGACTGTCGGTGGCTGCAGGCTGCGGCGGCCGAGCATGGAGCCGGGCCGAAGTTTCTTTTTTAACTTCAAAGACGCTGCAGCGGCTCCTCTCACGAGCCGCTCCTGCGTTGGAGAAGGCGGCGATCGTGAGAGGAGCCGCCGGGAAGTTACACTGCTGGGGGGCTCAGGCCGTGCAGGCTCCTCTTGCGGTAAATGGAGGGAGTTTAAGAAACTATTAAAATCTTATTTGTTTAAGGATGCATATGACCTTTAATAATTCTAAACTATCCATTTTGTTTTAATTAATATTCACAAAAGTGCTTTGTAAATTTTTACCCTACCTTTTGTTTTTTCCTTTTCTTCATGCCCTTATTGTAACTTCACCGCCTTTCCTTCTTTTCATGTTAGTTATTATTGGATTTTTATGTTATTATGTTTAAAGTTGTTTTATTATATTATGTACATCGCTTAGAAAATTTGTAATAGGCGATCCATCAAGAGTTAAATAAACTTGAAACTTGAACTTGAGAGGGAATGCTGTGGCTGCTGGACAGGGAAGTAGGGAAGGAGATAGGAAGAAAGACACAGGGACAGGGGCAGGGAGAGAGACAGAAAGACAGACAGACAAGGGGCCAGGGAGGGAGAGAGACAGAAAGAAAGACAGCGGGAGGACAGAAGAAAAAGAGAGGGGTAGGGAGAGAAACAGAAAGAAAGACAGACATATATTCTACCACCAGCGGGAGGAAGGGAGACAGAAAGAAAAGAAGAAAGACACAGGGACAGGAAAGACAGACAGACAAAGGGGGCCAGGGAGAGAGACAGACAGAAAGAAAGACAGCAGGACAGAGAGAGAGAGTGACGGAAATAAAGACAGACGGACATATATTCTAGCACCTGTTAATGTAACGGGCTAAAATACTAGTTATTAAATGAAAGATTTACAAAAATACCCGTGATGAAAAAGCTCTTTAGCACCTGAAACAAAGACAGATCATTTTAGGATTAGTGGGGTTGATAACTGTGAACCTCAGTTATTGATTGACTGCCAATGCTTAACTTGGCCCTACAATCTTGGCCTTTATAGTCTGTCTTTTGATATTAGCAGCATTCTACTTCTGTGGAAATATGCCACTTTTCCCCCTATCAATAGCTAGAATGATCCTTCAGAGGTTGGCAACTGCTTCTAATACCTTTTCTCTGTCATCTGGAGTAAAATTGGAAAAAATAACAATGATCCTGAAATGAGCAAATGAGACAACATTTTTTTAAAAGTACATTGCTCTGTTCTTAACCAAGAACAATAATTCTCAGGATTTTAAAACTTTTTACTGTATATACTTGAATAAAAAACTGAGATTTTTGGGCCAAAAAAATGGCCCAAAAATGGGGGGTCTCGGTTTATATTTGGGTCAGCATTGACCTGCTCCCCCTCCCAACTCTGTTGCAGGCCTCCGCTGGGCCTGCCATGAGACCTGATGGTCCAGCGGTGGGCCGGGACAGGAGGGATCCCTTCCGTCTCCTGTCCTAGATGACTCTAATAACTTTTACCTCCCTCCCCTTTCCCAATGTACTTTTGAAATCCCCCATGGGCCAGTGGTGGGCTGGAACAGCAGGGATCCCTCCCGCCTCCTGTCCCAGCCAATTCTAAGAATTTTTACTTCCCTCCCACCTCCCCTGTGTACCTTTAGAATCCCTGGTGGTCCAGTGGTAAACTGTGACAGGTGTGCTCTTCCTTCGCTCCTGCCCATGCAGAGCCGCTAGCTGATTGGCTGCCGTGAGTTCCAAACTTACCCCAGGCCAGATAGAGGCTTGCAAGGCATTGGGAGGGACAAGGTACAGAACCTGACAGGGCAGGGAGGGAGGGGGGCTGGGTGCAGAGACTGGCAGGGCAGAGGAGGGAATGAGTGAGGGGGCTGGATACAGAGAATGGCAGATCAGGGAGGGAGGGGGAACAGGGTGCAGAGCCTAGCAAGGCAAAGCACTGCATTTTAATCTTAACATTTCTCCTCCCCCCCTCCCCGCGGTTTATATTCGAGTCAACCTTTTTTCCTCCTTTTATTGGAGAAAAAAGGTTACCTCGATATATATTTGAGTATATACGGTAAATACATTTCTCTGAAACAGCATTGCACTGAGTTAATACAACAGAGGAACACCTGGCACTGTGCACTTCAACATAACATAGGAGATGATTATAGATAAAGACTAATTGACTCATCTATCACCTGCCCTATTGTAGGGCTTTCTACCACTTTAGCATATAAATTCTCATATTTAAGCAATACCATTTCTGTCTCCCCCCACCTTTCAGATTTTTTACCCAAGCCAACTGTGTTCTACTTACTGCCCTCTGTACCTTTCCTAAGTACTCGTATAAATTCTGCAGTTCTAGATATCAGCATTTTCCTTTTCATTTTTGAGTTTCATACTTAACCAACACCCCCACATTTAATGTTTTACCACCAAGGACTGTCACAACCCAGGTTTCTGCCAAAACTATTGAGACTGTTGTCCAACAGTCTAGTGCAGGATAAGCTAATTAGTATTATTATTTTGCAATTTTTGATATACCACAACATATCTGCTAAGGCATCTATTTAAAATCAGGTCATTTATCAGATGCTCATAAGTGTTTTTTGCTATCTGTCCTGGGCCAATGGAGAGTTAAGAGACTTGGCCAGGGTCACAGGGAGTGAACCTACAACCTCAGGTTGCTCTAACCACTAAGCCACTCCTCCACTCCCTAATGCATTCCTCATTTGTTTTGGGATGGGTGCAATAAGGCCCAGATTATATCAATGGAACCTGAAATTAGGTGCCTAGATTGGTGTGCCTAGCTAATTTAATGATTCAATTAGACTTAATTGGTGCTATTAATTGAAAAGCACAAATTAAAAACAATTAATGAGCTGGTAGGCGCCTAACTCTGTAGGCTCCTACCACTTCGAAGTAGGCATCTAGTCCAAAGTACCTACCAGAAAGTAGGCATAATTAGGAGCGGATTCTGGGCAATTATGGGTGTGGTTTGACTTAGGCGCCGGTAGGCACCGAACTTAGGCGCACTTATTTAGGCCAAGAAACCTTGTCATAAATGGAGTGCACCTAAGGTTTCAACGCCTATTGGAACCTTAGACTGCTTAGGTGCCAATAAGTATGATTGTATATGTAACGCCTAACGGATGATTGACAATTACACTCCTCAGCACCTAGAAGTTAGGTGCCATTTATAGAATCAGAGCCTAACTGTATCCTAAATATTTTTTGTATTGGGGGGAGGTGGCATGTCAGGGGCAGAGAGTGGGCATTCCTGCACTAGTACATGGATAACATGAGAGTAGAGAATGACACAGTGAGAGAATATGTCATCATCCAACCGCAGAAAACCATCCCATGTCATTCTTTAGTGTCTATCTCAACCTCAGTCCTTCTACACCAGCCTTCTTCACTGCAAGGCTTGCGGGTTCAGTGGCTGTGCCCTTTCATACTCTGATTCTTCCCTCTCACATTAAAGAATGACATGGGGATGGTTTCCCACGATTATCCGCAGGGACGGGGGACAATAACAAATTCTGTCACTGTGTCATTTTCTACATGGGAGCTCTTACTGCTACAAAATAGATGACAGCACTCTCATGGTAATTTTAAAAAAATGGCCTAGCTCATAGCCATTAATGAAATAAATAGAAATTGGAGTTTTTACAGCCACAGTAAAAATGACTGTAGTGCATGGGAAAGGCCAATTTTTATCACTGCTTAATAAAAGGACTGTTTACATTTGTATCAGCATTCAGCACAAATGGGAAACAGTTTTCAAACCTATTTAGCTGAAAATTGCTGCCTTCTGTCCAATAAAAAGGTATGCACAGGCTTCCATGGTATGCAAATGTTTCACCCTTATTTCCACCATCTTGCTTCAAATAGTGGTGAGACCTTAGAAGTTTCTAGTTTCCAGAAGATTCTAGCTTATTTTCTAAGCATGATGTGACATTTCCTATTTTTTAACTCTTGATTCTTGCCTGTTAATGAATTATTATGCATAAATGTAAGATAATTTGTCAGCTCATCGACAGCTCTTTTAGCAGTCAGGTTGGTAGCCCATCTGGTCCTTGTGCTTCAGTTGCGTTCAGCTCATGTACAATTTTCATGCAAAATTATGCTATGGTGTTAAATAAGAAGTGTTAATAATTTCAGAAAGTGTTAATAATTTCATGTATCTTATATAATCCTGCCACTTTATTTTCTCAGATGCTACAAAGTTTAAGAACCATATTGGGAAATGGAAAATATTATTTGCCAAATAAATAAGAAGGTTCCAGACACAGATTTATGATTAAAAAAATAGCAGTTTTGAAAATATGAGCTCTGAATGGTAACTGTATATAATATGTAAAGATGAATTATTATTTACTTATGCTGGCATTTACAAAGCCACGGTAGAGGTTTCTACTGCAGGCTGGTGAGGTAAATGCTCTGCCACTCATAAAATTCCTATGAGCCTCAGAGCATTTATATTGCCAGCTCGCAGTAGAAACTTCTACCGTGTCCTTGTAAAAGGAGCCCTTAATTTTTCTCTCTTTTCACTGGAGAGAAATTGTTATTGTGATAATTTGACATTTTCCTGCTTTTTGCTTATATTTTCATATAATGTATATAGAACAATTTGTAAAGTATAGATCAATCATTCAATCAATAAGACATTACAGGCCCCACTACTAAGGAATTAGGCACCTGTCTAGGATAGCAGAACTAGGGAGGTAGTGGTGCCATGGAGGCTTGTCAGGAGAACAGCATTTTAAAGCAGATGTTCTTGCAGGTCCATGCTCAAGACTTGCTGCATCACATCTGAACTAAAAAGGAAATTTGAGTCAGAGGAGTTGAGACATTGCAGATTTTCAATGTGGGTCTGTGTTCAATGCCTTATTCTGCTCTGACATTCATTTTGCAGGGGAAGCCTTGAGAGGATATGGAAGGGAAGAGATGGGATGGTAGGAGAAAGGGGAAGGAAGGAGAGATGCTGGACATCTAGGCTCGGATTCTGTAAACTGCGTCCTGATTTTGGCTGTGGTAGGTGTCCTACAGCTGTCTAATCAGCCAATCAGGATGCATGGTTTAAAAAAAAAAATGCTCTACAGGAAGACCGCCTATATTGAAGATGCCTCTGGGAGCCTAGGGAGGCCTGGAAGCCCGAATAAGCTCGCCTAAGGCTAGGCGGTAGCCTTAGATGAACCTAGGTGGCCTTATGCGTCTCCCTAGTAGAGTGGGACATGCTTACAATGTAGACACGGCCGCTATACTTAATCGCGGCAAAGGATTTCCCTGCCGCAATTAGTATCGCAGCCTCGGCTGCCAGTCTCACTCCTCCCCCTAAACGAACAAGGCAGAAGGGATGCCCAATCCTTCCTGCTGATAGACCCCCCTACGATCACCGGCAGGAGGGTGCCCAACCCCTCCTGCTGGTAGGCCCCCCACCCCCCAACAATTGCAGCAGGAGGGTGCCCAAATCCTCCTGCCCAATGACCGCCCACCCTTTCCTGAAGATTGCCAGCAGGAGAGTGCCCAATCCTCCTGCCGAACCCCCCCAATGAAACACCCCAATCCCCTCCCCGGACCCCCCCCAACAAACCTGCCCAGGCTCACCTAGCAAGTTGGCCGGACGGACGGGTCCTCGCCCGTCTCGGCCCTTGTACCTAAGGCCCCGCCAATAAGAGGGACCTTAGGCACCTGGGCCAATCAAATCCTAGGCTCCTGTGGGTTGGGCAGGGGAGGGGCAGGCCCACCTCATTTGGACGGAGGCGGGCCTGCCAGATGGACAGTGCGAGGACCCGTCGGCCAGCCAACTTGCTAGGTGAGACAGGGAGTTCCAGGTAGGGTGGTGGGGGATTTTTCATGAGGAGGGTCGGGGAGGTTGGGGAATTTCATTGGGGGAGGTTCAGGAACAGGGGGTTCATTGGGGGGTCTAGCAGGAAGGATTGGTCACCTTCCTGCCAGTGATCTTTGGGAAAGGGTGGGCGGTCATCAGGCATGAGAGGTTAGGCTCCCTCCTAACGCGATCATACATGAGCAGGGCAGTCATCGGGCAGGAGGGGTTGGGCTCGCTCCTGCCACAATCATAGATGGGGGTGGGCGGTCATCAGGCAGGAGGGGTTGGGCTCCTTCCTGCTGTGATCGCATGTGGGGTGGGTGGGCGGTCATTGGGCAGGAGGGGTTGGGCTCCCTCCTGCCGTGATCGTACATGGGGGGCGGTCATCAGGCAGGAAGGGTTGGGCAACCTCCTGCGGCAATCGTATGGGGGGGACGGTCATCAGGCAGGAGGGGTTAGGCTCCCTCCTGCTGCGATCGTACGTGGGGGTGGGGTGGGCGGTCATCGGGCAGGAGGAGTTGGGCTCCCTCCTGCCACGATTGCAAGGAGATGAGGGGACTGGCAGCCACGGCCGCTATACTTATCGCGGCAGAGACATCCCTTGTCACGATAAGTATAGTGGCCACGTCTACAGTAACCCGGCTCTGTAACATAGATGTTGGTTACAGAATTGGGTTTATTTTAGGTGGGCCTAGGCCCAATTCTGTATAGGCCGCCCTTCCTGGGCAACCTATACAGAATCCGGGCCCTAACAGGAAAAAGGGAAGAGATGATGCTGGACACAGCAGCTAGTCAAGGTGGTGGAGTAGGGTAGAAATGGACAAATGGAAGATGCTGGATCATGGGAGGGTGAGCAAGAGAAGGAGAGATGGTGGATGAGAGTGAGGGTGGGGATGGAATATCACCAGAGGTTTGCCTAGGACATCAGATGTCTTTAGGGCAGCCCTAAAACTCTTACAACTGAATTCATTGAACTGGAAACTGAACTCTCCATGAAAGGAACAGCTAGCTGTTCTTAAAGTGTGTATACAACCTCAACAGACTTTATTTAAGACAGATTCGGTTAAAGATTTTAATTGCTCAGATAAGGATAACTTGATTATCAGGAAGGTGCTTGAAAATATGTAGAACTTCACTGAAATGAAGCAACAAGAATGCAGTTAATTTTCCTTAGTTGAACAGTATTTCTACAACTGAACTTTTAAAAAAATTGGACACTTTAGATTTTTCAGATGTCAAGAGTCTCTTCCTTGAACTGCAGTGCATATTATCTCCTTAATAACTCATCTAGCAATACAAAAGTAATGCAGAATTGCATATTAATCTGATTCTAACCTGAAATACTTTAGATTCTTCAATTTCCTGTGTAAACTTTATGTCTATCTTTTGTTTAGAGCTAGATAGAAACTGAGTCTGGGAAATAGGTTTCCATATAAGGAAAATTAAAATGTGTGGGGGCCCTTGGAGAGGGGTAGGGGTTTGATCAGAGTCAAATGCCTACTTTCACTTCTCCTACAACTTTTGTTTTTAGATGACCAGGGGTGGGAGGGACAGAACTGTGGCCCCTTTAAGCTGGGGTATGCCAGCATTGGGCCATGGCTTTGAGGCCCAGTACTCCCCAACTTCTGGAATAATGTTGCTTGCGAGGTGGCTGTGGCACTGTGACATTGCAGGTTGGTGACCACTGCGGTAAATCAAGGTGCAGTACACACAAGCCTTTTAACACACATTGATAACTTGTTTATTACCTCAATTTCCTGCTTCAAGTTTGATGTTTAATCTTGGGTGTTTCCTTTTTTAACTTATTTTAAAAGGTTGCTCCAGGTTTTCTTTTTTTCTTTGATTTGTTTCTATGCTGTCAACGTGTTCTGCTACACTTAAATTCTGCAGTTTAAAGTATTAGTCTTAGCTTTTAAACCATTACACACTGAGACCCCTGCCTCTCTTTCCTCCCTTATTATTCCCTAGGTTACCTATCATTCCCTTCGCTCCTTAAATGACCACAGGACCCTCCTGTACCAAATGGGAATCAAACCACAATAGTGTTGTTAGTTGAGTTTTGGGGTTTTTTTGGTAGCATCATTCCTTTGGAATAAATTACCACTGTCTCTTCACTCAGAATCCTCACTTACAGCTTTTAAAACTGATTCAAAAATTCATTATTTCAATATCACAATTGATAATCCCTATGGGACTTCAGCTTGGCCAACTCACCGTGTCAGCTTAATGCCAACTTTGAAAATACCTGTTTAATTATTGTATGAATATACGTTCTTATTGTTTTTACAGAGTTCCTTTATTTCCTGTTTTTTATACTGTACACCACTTTGACTTGTCTCAAACAAAGGTGGCATAGAACGTTCTAATAAACTATAAACCATTTAATTATTTTTTTTTACACTTACCTTCCTTTTAGGGAGGGATGATAATTTGTTTAAATATTGGTTTTATTTCGCTTGTATCATCTGCCTATGACTCCGTGGTTGGTGAGCGTGAGTACCTAAATGTTAGCCACCCAATATTCAGTAGTATTTAGCCAGCTTGCTAAATACCCTTAAGCTAGCTAACCACCGATATTCAGAGGGAAGAGATAGTTGGCTATCTCTCATTGAATATCCCAGTCAGCAGATTAGCTGGTGGCCGACTATGTCACGTAGCATAGAAGGTCACTAGCAATATTAATCAGGTCACCAGCTAAGTCTAGCAGCCAGATAGACCTGCCTAAAATGCAGGTCTATCTATGGCCGCTAGGCCTTAGCTAACCAGCTGATAAATAATTGGCTTGGCCAGTTAGGTCAGACCCAGCTGCACTGAAACTGGAAATTCACTAACATTGGCCGGATTCGACCCCAGCATTCAATATTCAGGTTTGTCGCTGACCACAGGAGATAGCTGTGCTGCCTCCTACTGCCCGGATATCAGAGCCTAGGGTGTATGTACTGGCTCATGCTAATGTTCTATAATGGAACCTAGGTAGCAACTTCCACCAAGGTGATGAGGCATGCAAAAATAAGATGTGGGCCTTTCCAACTGTTGGCCCCTTTCTGTGGAACTACCGCATATACTCAAATATAAACTGAGATTTTTGTGGTGACATTGACTATGCTCCGAAGTAACAGGTCAAAAAGGCTGTGTAGATTTTTGAGGTGCAGCCTGTTGTTGCTGACGTGATGGTTGTTACTGCTGCTGTCTCTGTCTCCTGGGTTGAGAAGGAGCTGGGGTCATAGATTTTGCAGTAAATCATCTATGATAAGAAGATTGCCTGAAGGGTCGAGAAGGTGGAGGCTTCTTCTTAGGCTTTACCAGAGTGTCCCACCTGGTTTCATGGGTCGATAACTTTTGGGTGGTCGTGTCCAAAGAAGCCCAAAAAAGTTTGCTCCCTAAACAAGGGGCATTAACCAACTGATCTTGATGGTTAACATAAAGTTCTGGCACCCGAAGCCAGGCAAGATGCCGCATATCCACAGACATAGCTGCAGCTTGGGAGGTGAGCTCAAAGGTGTCATAAATAGAGTGGACCATGTACTTACGAAGTTGAAGCAAGTCAGCAATGTAACGTTGAAAAAGAGACAATTTTCGGTCAGGTAAATATTTGTGAAAAGTGGCAGCTTGGTTGACTAAATGCTTTAAATAAAAAGAAAAATGAAAAGCATAGTTGCCAGACCGGTTGGCTAGCAAAGCATTCTGAAACAATCGCTTGCCAAAATAGTCCATTGCTTTACCCTCTCTGTCAGGAGAACTGAGGCATACACGCTAGCTCCCATAGACTTCTTCAGGGTTGACTCCACCAAGCCGAATTCATGGGGAAGCTGAGATTTATCAAACCATGGTATGGGAACCACCCTATAAAGTGAATCGAGCTTACGAGGAGCCACAGGGATGGTCGAAGGAGTTTCTAAATTTTTGTAAAAAGTCTCTCTTAAGATGTCATGGAGAGGCAGCTTCAGAAACTCCTTGGGCAGCTGGTCATAATATAAGGCATCTAAAAACTGCTTAGATTTCTTGGAGTCAGCTTCAAGGGAGATAGAAAGAGTCTCAGACATTTCCTTTAAAAATCTGGAAAAAGATGACTTGTCAGATTTTTGAGTAGGCTCTTGAGAAGATGGTAAATGAGAATCTTTTATTGAAGAGACCTCATCATCAGATACAAGGGGTTCTTGATAAGAATCACCCCACAGGTCTCGGGTTGGTGGTGGTCGGTGCTAAGCACTGGGTGTCGAAGGCTCGAGATGCTTCATTTTCTTCAAAGCCTTGCCTGATCTGACTGACACTATCTCAGGAGATATCTGAGAGGAAGAGTGGTGCCCGGCTGTCCCCGACACCGGTTCCTTAACCAGGTGAGGCGGTACCGATGGAGATTCTCAAAAAGTCAGTGCCGGTGTTGAGGGCTCAGACCTGACTGGCACTGGAGGAGCCGGCGTCACCATAACGGGAAGTAAAAGTTGTAACTGCTCCCGTAACTCCTCCTGCAGCAATTCTTTAATTTGCTGTTTAAGGGAATGCACCAGAACCGCTGGCTTTTTTGCCAGTACCTTCTGTGCAGCTCTGCACTCCGGCGATGAGGAGGCCGATGTTGAGGCACTCACCAAAATCGGAGCTAAGCATTTTTTGGGTCTCCTCAAGGTCAACAGGACTTTGCTCACTGCCGTTTTGACCAGAGGACCTGAAGGGGTGGGGGAAGGCTTCTTAGTTGGCTTACCCACTGGAACATTCAACACCGAAGATGGCTCTATCGACGTCGTATGTTGCGGTGTCGATTTAGTTGTAGACCCTGACGTCGGTAATGATGTCGACTCACCCTCCATAGCGATACCGAAGAGAAGGCGCTGCTGGATCTGATGGCTTTTAAGAGTCCGCTTCTGAAGGGAAGAAAAACGGGTACAAGATTCAGGCCTGTGCTTGGGCCTCAGACACTGGAGACACCAGCGGTGCGGATCAGTGATGGAAATAGGGCAAGCATAGCGTCCGCACTTTTTAAAACCCATTTGAGGACAGGACATTGAGGGAAATATGGCCACGGCAAAATTAAAGTCCGAGGCTGTAGGGGTGGAACAGGCCCTGCTGGGCCGAACCCGCGAAAGGGAAAAAGTAAATTTTACTAGAAGAAAAAAGAAAGAAAAGAAAACCAAATACTGACTGAAAAGTCAGAAAACAAGCCACGTGAGCAGGAAGGCAGCGAAAAAATATCAACAGCCGTTGATAAGCGACTTTTTAGCTCCACAAAAACTAAGAAACTGAGGGACTGCTCGCCCTACGTTGGGCGGGAAGGCACTCGCACATGCAAGGTTCGGGCTATCACAACCTTTATAGAGTCTTAAAGTGGCGATGCACTTTTAAAGTGGTCCGTACCGGGGCTCCATCGGTGACGTCATGCTGAAGGTCGGGAATCAGCAGACTTTGTGCATGTGCAGATGTTCAAGGCCCTGCATCAGATCAATGCAAAGCAATGGCGGCACAGCTTTTTTCTTCAACAGCTGATGGGTAAGAGCAATGTCGTCTGGGGGGGGGGGGTGCATAGAGGGCAATAGTATGGGTCAGCTTAGGGGTGGCAGGATAGCGGCACCGGTGTTCTTTGGGGAGGGCGTATGACTACAGCAATGATGGGAGCGCACATGGAGGGCAATGGTGCAGGTCATTTGTTTAGATATTGTTATATTGTTTCATAGGAAGGCAGAAGGTTTGTTTGTCTTGAATGATTCTGAGAGCACCTCCTACTCCTTCCTTAGAAAATAGTGAAATAATATGATGTAATAATGTCTGAAAGTAGATGAAAAGTACATGTATAAAAACATGACTGAACTTTCTTGGAGAAGTATATTAGTTGTACAAACCTATATTTTAAATTGGACCAGCCACCCAGACCCTTTCTCCCATCCTCTACCCTCTTCAATACAATAAATATTGCTGTACCTGTGGCTCCTCCTAACATATATACTTAAATATAAACTGAGATTTTGGGGGGATCTCAGTTTATATTTGAATCAACCATTTTTCTCCCTTTCTTGGGGGAAAAAAGGGTACCTCGGTTTAATGAACATAAGAGTTATATTGAATTATGCTGCATGGCCATAAAAATACATATATGCAGAGTCTGTTGGAGGGAGTCAAATGCCTACTTTCATTTCTCCTACAACTCTTGTTTTTAGATGCTTATATTAATGTTTATTCAGGCACTCAATACACTATTTTATGAGCTTAATTTTTAACTTTCGTTACGTGGGGTGGGTTTTGTCTATTACAGGCAGTCCCCGGGTTAAGATCGAGTTATGTTTTTAAAGCTGTTCATAAGTTGGATTTGTACTTAACTCAGAACTTGTAGATTTTAAGGTTCCTATTGCTTACCTCTGCTCCCAGTTGACCAAAGGGCCAAGTTTCCCTATCACTGTTCCCTCTAATGTACAGCATGCACAACCACACACTGTTCTTAATGTGGCCATGCATCATTCCTGAATATGCTACAGGAGAAGTGTAGGAGTCTGCCAATGGAAATACTGCTCAGTGAAATCAAATGAAGCCACAACTGCATTCTTAAGTACGAGTCATAATTAAGTCAGACATCTGTAACTAAGGGACTGCCTGTATATATGTTCCTAAAAAAACATATATATATATATATATATTTTTTTTTTTTAATACTGTAATTTATGTTTTATTTATTTTAATTTCTACCACT
Source organism: Geotrypetes seraphini (assembly GCF_902459505.1). Lineage (NCBI taxonomy): Eukaryota > Metazoa > Chordata > Amphibia > Gymnophiona > Dermophiidae > Geotrypetes > Geotrypetes seraphini. Next base: position 47,045,220 of record NC_047087.1, read on the forward strand.
AAGGGTAACTCCATGGGGAGTGAAATGGTTCTCAAACCTGTCCCATGTCCAGTGGGGTTTTCAGGATATCCCTAATGATTATGCATTAACCTAAAGCCTAAGTTTGGTTTTTTTTTCTTCAGTTAATTAAATAGCTGCCTATTGGATAATTCAATATTCTTAAAACCAGCTATTAAATATTTACAAGTATTATCTGAATCAATTCAATTTTAATTTTATCTCCCACAATTCATTTCATTACAGTAGTTTTACAACTTAACAATACTTAGGGCTCCTTTTACAAAGGTACTCTAGCGGTTTTAGCACGCGCTTAGTGCACGCTAAAATGCCACGCGTGCTAGCCGCTACCGCCTCTTTTTAAGCAGGCGGTAATTTTTCGGATAGCGCACGCTAATCTTGTGCGTGCGCTACAAACGCTAGCGCATCTTTGTAAAAGGAGCCCTTCATTTATTAATAAATATCAGAATAATTTAGGCAGCGAACCTAATCCACATCACTCACACTCACTTCCCAACTTTCACACACATACTACCGTATTTTCACGTAGATAACGCGCACCCGTGTAAAACGCGCACACGGGTATAGCGCGCGGAAAACACAAAATTATGTACAGAAATTTTTGTATACCGCGCACACCCGTATACCGCGCATGCTGCCCGACTCTCCAGTCGCCCGCCACGACTCTCCTCTCCCCCTTGAAGTCCTGTCCCCACCCTGAAAGCCTGATGCCCCCCCGACGTCCGATTCATCCCCCCCCCCCGCAGGACCGCTCGCACCCCCACCCCGAAGGACCGCTCGCACGCACCCCCACCCTGAAGGACCGCTCGCACCCCCACAGCCTCCCGACCCCCCCCATCATGTAGAAGCTCCTACCGGTGTCCTGCTGCTTCCCCTCTTGCCCCGCCGACTCCCCGACACGATCGGGGCAAGAGGGAGCTCAAGCCCTCTTGCCCCAGCCAACCGCGGCACCCCCGACACGATCGGGGCAAGAGGGAGCTCAAGCCCTCTTGCCCCCCCCGACTCCCCGACACGATCGGGGCAAAAGGGAGCCCAAGCCCTCTTGCCCTGCCGACTCCCCAACTCCCCGACAATATCGGGCCAGGAGGGAGCCCAAGTCCTCCTGGCCCTGGCGACACCCCCCTAGTTGTTCGGGCCAGGAGGGAGCCCAAACCCTCCTGGCCACGGCGACCCCCTACCCCCACCCCGCACTACATTACGGGCAGGAGGGATCCCAGGCCCTCCTGCCCTCGACGCAAACCCCCCTCCCCCCAACGACCGCCCCCCCAAGAACCTCCGACCGCCCCCCCCAGCTGACCCGCGACCCCCCTGGCCGACCCCCACGACACCCCCACCCCCCTTCCCCGTACCTTTCTGTAGTTGGCCGGACAGACGGGAGCCAAACCCGCCTGTCCGGCAGGCAGCCAACGACGGAATGAGGCCGGATTGGCCCATCCGTCCCAAAGCTCCGCCTACTGGTGGGGCCTAAGGCGCCTGGGCCAATCAGAATAGGCCCGGGAGCCTTAGGTCCCTCCTGGGGGTGGGGCCTGAGGCACATAGTCGGGTTGGGCCCATGTGCCTCAGGCCCCACCCCCAGGAGGGACCTAAGGCTCCCGGGCCTATTATGATTGGCCCAGTCGCCTTAGGCCCCACCAGTAGCCGGAGCTTTGGGACGGATGGGCCAATCCGGCCTCATTCCGTCGTTGGCTGCCTGCCGGACAGGCGGGTTTGGCTCCCGTCTGTCCGGCCAACTACAGAAAGGTACGGGGAAGGGGGGTGGGGGTGTCGTGGGGGTCGGCCAGGGGGGTCGCGGGTCGGCTGGGGGGCGGTCGGAGGTTCTTGGGTGGGGCGGTCGTTGGGGGGAGGGGGGTTTGCATCGAGGGCAGGAGGGCCTGGGATCCCTCCTGCTCGTAATGTAGTGCGGGGTGGGGGTAGGGGGTCGCCGTGGCCAGGAGGGTTTGGGCTCCCTCCTGGCCCGAACAACTAGCGGGGGGGGGGGGGTCGCCAGGGCCAGGAGGACTTGGGCTCCCTCCTGGACCGATATTGTCGGGGAGTTGGGGAATCGGCGGGGCAAGAGGGCTTGGGCTCCTTTTTGCCCCGATCGTGTCGGGGAGTCGGAGGGACAAGAGGGCTTGAGCTCCCTCTTGCCTCGATTGTGTCGGGGGTGCCGCGGTTGGCTAGGGCAAGAGGGCTTGAGCTCCCTCTTGCCCCGATCGTGTCGGGGAGTCGGGGAGTTGGCGGTCCTTCGGGGTGGGGGTGCGGGTGCGTGCGAGCGGTCCTGCGGGGGGTGAATCGGACGTCGGGGGGGGAACTATGTAAAAAAAAATTTGTACAACGCGCTCACGCGTATACCGCGCAAGGGTATGCACGGTTTGTAAAAACACGTATAACGCGCGCGTTATATGCGTGAAAATACGGTAGTCTTTTATCCAAAACTGGATCTTGGTTAGTTCATGAGTTCATTAGTCCATGATCATCTAGTCAGAGAGGCTTCAAACTGAGAGTTGCACAACAGTCTAGCACAGTGTTTTTCACCCATCGGTCCATGGACCGGTGCCGGTCCACAGAAATTTCCTGCCGGTCCACAGTGCCAGCATGTGCATCAGGCCCAAAACTGTGTTCTTCAATTGCCGGTGTGCGGTGCGATTGAAGCATTGTTAATAAGATTATATTGTGTGTGTATATATGAAAAATGAATGAAAAAAATAGTGTTACAATTAGGACTATGGGGGCAGGGTCTGGGGTGGAGATTTGGTAGAGATGGGCAGGGTCTGGCCCACAACTTAGCCCAGTGTTCTTCAACCGCTGGTCTGTGGACCGATGCCGGTCCACAAAATAATTATTTTATTTCTGCCGGTCCATAGGTGTAGAAAGGTTGAAGAATACTGGTCTAGCACATAAAAATCACAGTTTCTTAAACACAATCGCCAGGCCTCTCTGTCCTCATGATGGTCCTGTTCTTCAATTCATAAAGCATTCAGCTCAACACAAGACTGTGTTTCGCCACCTGGCGTCTTCAGGAGCTTTGTTTGCAAGGCTCACCAACATCACAACTTCACCTACAATACAAAATAATTCACATACATTCCCTTTCATTCATACTAAAACCTCACCAAAATCTTTAAAACACCTTTCACCTACCAGTAAACTAAGCATGACTCGAGCAGGGACCCAGGGATCGGCACAAGCCGGGATCAGCTGACAAGCAGGAAACACATCGTCTACCAGGAAATCAAACTGCATGACCTCACTTCCTCTCTATAAACCTTATATCCCTGTTCCAGTTATAACACCTTCCAGTCCACTTATTTGTTGAATACAATCATATTCCTGTTACAAAAGATTCCATTCCACTTCTTTGTTGAGTCCATAAGGCTCAACTGTATTCCACTCATAAATTAATCTCTGTTCCCTTCTAAGCAATACCTCAGAAATATTACCACCACTTGGTAAACACACTTGAATCAAAACCACAAACCGCATATCCTCTACCTTACGAGCGTTTGTTTGCCAGTGCAAAACAAGCGGGGTATCCTCCTTACCCAATCTGAGATTACTAAGATGTTGAGCCACCCTAAATTTGATCTTTCGTCGTGTTTGCCCCAGATACCATTTATCACATGGGCAAACTATACCATACACAACCTGCTTAGTGTCAAAGTCCGTGTGTGCTCTTAAGAAAAATTCACGATCACCAAAACCCTGTCAGTTACCAAGGCAAACTGGCAATATACACACCCTGCACATTTAAAATGCCCCAGTTGTATTGCAGCCCCACTCACTGTCACTGCAGGACTAGAAAACAATTCCTTCAAATTCCTACCCCTAGTGTAGGCAAACCTGGGCATTTCCACTAGTCGGGGATGAAAGTGAAGAAGCGACCATAATTTCTATAGACTTTTCCGTAGCTCCTGTGCCTGATAAGAGTGTGGTAGCACACATGTGACCGGCTGCGCACATCGCGTCTGAAACTATATAAGGGGACTGTGTAGGCTAAATAATAGAGGGGCTAATATTCAAAGGCACTTACATGGTTAGCAGATGCAGTGCAGCTGAATATCTTCTCTATCCACTTCGGTACAACCCAGAGGTTGATGGGTCATTTTGTGGGTAGTGCCAGGGTAAAACTGGAGGTTATCCTAATAGAAGGGATGTTCTCAAAGCTAACTTGATAAAGGATAGCAAAAAGGCTGTTTTAACAGTTTGGTTTGTTACCCAGTTAGCAATTTGAATATTGCTACTAACAGAATTACACTTCCAGGTCAACACTGAAACCAGATTTTCAGCACCAGCCAGTATCCGGGTACCTGGCACTAAATATCCAGTTTAATTTTATCCATGATGGCCAGCGGTTTTCTTAATTATCGTGGATGAGTATTAGGCCTACAGTTTGTAAAACTTAGGGCTCCTTTTCCTAAGCTGCGATAAAGGTTTTAGCGCACGCTTAGCGTGCACAGAATTACCGCTCGTGCTAAAAATGCTATCGCAGCTTAGTAAAAGGAACCCTTAGATTCATATCTACATATAGAATACAAGATGTTTCTATTTGTATTCTTATTTTTTAATTGCACAAATTCATAATTAATATTTCTAACATGAAATATCAGTGGCACTATTAGAACGAATTAACAAATTAACAAAAAACTCGATCAAATCTATCATTGGCTAGACTTAAATAGATTAGCACTAATGTGATGCTTTTTCCCTGGAAAGACAACTTCTCCCTTACTGTTCCCATTTCTATAAAAAATGTTCCCCTACAATTAGTTAGTAATATCAAAATTTTAGGGGTGTTCTTCGATCACAAACTAAATTTTCATGATCATATTAGTAATATTATTAAAACAACCTTTTACAGATTAAGACAAATTCGATCAATCTCAAAATTTTTATGTTCTAAATCACTTAACATTCTAATTCATTCATTGGTGATCTCCAGGATTGACTATTGTAATGCCCTTTTCAAAGGAATCTCCTTAAGCGAAATAAAACGATTACAGATCATTCAAAACACTTCCATTAAACTTATAACCAAAACTAAGAAATTTGATCACGTAACACCCCTTTTAAAAGACGTGCACTGGCTCCCAGTCTCCCACCGGATAACATATAAGCTATGCATACTCACCTTCAAAACCCTTCTTAATAAAATCCCAGCGTTTATTTACAAATTATTGATACCATATTCTCCAATCAGAACCCTGAGATCTAATGAACAGAATCTACTAACTATTCCATCCCTTAAGGTCATCAATACAAGACGACAATTTATTTTTTCTGTTACGGCACCTCAGTTATGGAACGCCCTTCCAATTTATTTAAGGGAAGAGCAGAATCTTGAGAAATTCAAAAGTAACTTAAAAACATTTCTCTTTAAAGACGCTTTTGATAATTGACGAAACTTACTGCAGCTTAAAATATTTTATTGTACTATATTACACTGTTTTTTTGTTATTCCTTTTGTATTTTTCCTTTTTTGTTCTACTTTCCTATAATGATTTGTATTTCATCTCCCTCCTTTCCTTGTGTTTTTAGTTTGCAATCGTAAAATTTTTTTTTTTTTTCTTAATATTGTAAGTTAATATGTATTGTTCTGTTTCGTATTATTTCCCAGAAATTGTAATTTTAATTTGTTCATCGCTTTGAAATATGATTAAGCGATTAATCAAAACAACTATGAAACTTGAAACTTGAACAAAAAGTTTTCTTTTATATGAATCCCAACACAACTGCATTTTTGGAAACTATTGCAGCTCCTCAAATGTATTTTATACCACTTTACTGAATAAAAATGATGTATTCTAGTTATAAAGTACGGTACCTGCATTTTCTTATTTGATACTTCTTGTAGCTGGCTTTCCCCCAATACTACAGACAATTTTTTTCAGAGCTCCAACTTTAACATGAATAGTACAAATCATTTGTTATCTCTGCTCAGATGTGATAAATTAAATTGCTTAGAAATAAATATGCTATAGATAAATGCTATGTGAATGATCCATTAATCACTCTTTGTAATTAAAATCACCAAATCTAAGTACATATCATCTACACTTTATTATACCGTACAATTTCCAATTTGAAAGTTTTAAGCGATTGTATTGATTGTAGCCATATTTATCGTACCTGATAATCAAATAATTTATTAATCAGCGCATACCCCAAGTGATATGCTGTTTAATTAACTTAGGGGTCCTTTTACTGAGCTGCAAGAAAAAATAATGATTGGGTTTCTCAAACATAGAAAACAATTTTTAATGGTCTAGAACAGCTATATTCAATATATGACACCGAAGGGAAGAAACCTTATCCCAAATAACATGTAATTTAATTGATATTGGTCCCCATTAGTGGTCATCCACTCCCTCTTCCTTTCCTTCCCCCCACCCCTGTCATCTGGTGCATAATTATCTGCTTTTATCTTTTCCTCCTCATTAAGAGCCTCTTTTATCAAACCGTGGTTGCAAGTTCCACACGACAAATGCACAAATGCCCATTCAAATCCCTATGGGGCTCATAATCGAAAGAGAAAAATGTCCAAAAACTGGCCTAAGTCGGCACTTGGACGAACATTGTCCAAATACATCCAAGTGCTGATAATAAAAACGGGTTTTGGACGTATTTCTAAACGACCTAGACCTTCATAGTGCTGCTGAACGACCAAAGCTAAATGGGGCGTTTCAGGAGGAGAGTTGAGGGCGGAAGTTGGGCGGGACGTGGGCCGGCTTAGTCTTAGTCGTACAGCATGTATAACCGAAAGTTATACAGCCCACGATCAACGGAACTTGGACGTTGTGACTTAAGATCATGTAAAACATGGTCTAAGTCACAAAAACTCACTTAAAGTCACCAGATAAGCACTGCAAACACATAAAACAGACCCCCACACACTACCCCAGTGATCACCGACCCCCCCACCCCCATAAAAATATTAATCACACCTTTAAAATTCAGCCTCCAGACCATCATCACCTGGCAGCCTGGCTTAGTCGTCCAGCACAGACGCGGCTTAAGCCATCTTCAGAGTGGGTTAGGGACTCATGGAGAGGAGGACCCATGCCCATAAGCCCCTGTAATCACTGCATTGATACTTATACAAGTGCACTCCCCTATAAACCCCCAAAACCCTTTTTTACTGGCATATAAGTGGCTCCTACAGCCATAAGGGCTATTAGGGTGGTAGATAAGTGGGTCTAGGGGTTTCTAGAGGTGGTTTTGGGGGCTCACTGTGACCTATAAGGGAGCTGCACTGAGGAGAAGCCATGGCATCCTTTTTATGAAGTTCACAGCAGTGCCCTGTAAGGTACCCCACTATTTAGGTGCCATGGCTGGGTGTTCAGTCCATCACTTTGCAGACCCCTCCCACATCCAACAGGGCTTGTTCTAGGCGTTTTGGACTTGGACGAAAAGTTGGATGAAAATGTGGTATAAAGATGGACGATTTAACGGCTTGGAATGATCAGATCAGCAGGACGTATAGTTAGACGATTTTTGAACAAAAAAAATTTTGGACGTATTTTTCAAAAATGTGTCCTAGGCTGTTTTTTTACTTTGGACGGCTTGCGACTTAGACGAAAAAGGACTTAGATGTCCCTTTCGATTATGCCCCTCTATGGGCTTTAATGCATTTACTGCGCCGGCCCGCATTATTCAGCTTAATAAAAGAGGCCGCAATTTTGGTAATCGTCTAAGGCCATAAGAAACCAGGCTTCAGGTGACTAGTTTATTACTGGTGTTCCCTGAAAGGTTTAGATAGGTGAGGGGAGAAACAATGATTAATGTTGCAATGGTTTGCTCTTGCTCATGGATGTTTTAATTTATTGCTAAAAATTAATATAAATTTTTCAACTAAAAGTCCTTACCGTAGGACACATTCAGGCATGCCACAGTAATTTTAGCATCGGTGTATGCTACCATGCAATAAAAATACAGATTTTATTTATTAGCACTCATGGGTGGGTCTGGGGGGGCGGAGAGTATGTGTGTTTTCACTTGTAAAGTACCCATGTTTGTTTTATCACTGAGAAATCCCCTAACCCTTATTCATTCTGTAATCCTTACTGAGCAGGAATTGTCTCTTACATGTTTAATGTACAGCGCTGCATATGCCTGGCAGCGCTATAGAAATAATTAGTAGTAATTCTACACTAAGGGCTCCTTTTACAAAGGTGCATTAGGGCCTTAACGCACAGAATAGCGTGCGCTAAATTATCCCGCGTGCTAGACCTTAATGCCAGCACTGAGCTGGTGTTATTCTAGCACGGTAATTTTGTGCTTGCACTAAAATCTCTAATGTACATTAGGTAGATTGTGAGCCCGCCGGGGACAGACAGGGAAAAATGATTGAGTACCTGAATAAATTCATGTAAACCGTTCTGAACTCCCCTGGGAGAACGGTATAGAAAAAATTGAAAATAAATAAAATAAATAAAAATAATGCACCTTAGTAAAAGGAGCCCTAAGGGCCAGATTCTGTAAACAGCGTTTAAATCAACAGCCGCCTACAAAACCGCGTGTCAATCATGCTTAGGCAACATTTTAAAAATCAAGGCTACTCATGCTACCAAAATATGTAGGTATCAGGGTTTTACTAGCTTACATTGCAGATGCCTAAGTTTAGTAAGAACATAAGAACATAAGAATTGCCACTGCTGAGTCAGACCAGTGGTCCATCATGCCCAGCAGTCCTCTCACACAGCGGCCCTCTGGTCTAAGACCAGCACCCTAACTGAGACTAGCCCTACCAGCGCACGTTCTTGTTCAGCAGAAACTTGTCTAACTTTGTCTTGAATCCTTGGAGGGTGTTTTCCCCTATAACAGCCTATGGAAGAGCGTTCCAGCTTTCTACCACTCTCTGGGTGAAGAAGAACTTCCTTACGTTTTTAAGGAATCCATCCCCTTTCAACTTTAGAGAGTGCCCTCTTGTTCTCCCTACCTTGGAGAGGGTGAACAACCTGTCCTTATCTACTAAGTCTATCCCCTTCAGTACCTTGAATGTTTCGATCATGTCCCCTCTCAATCTCCTCTGTTCGAGAGAGAAGAGGCCCAGTTTCTCTAATCTTTCGCTGTACGGCAGCTCCTCCAGCCCCTTAACCATCTTAAGTCGCTCTTCTCTGGACCCTTTCGAGTAGTACCGTGTCCTTCTTCATGTACGGCGACCAGTGCTGGACGCAGTACTCCAGATGACGGTGTACCATGGCCTGGTACAGCGGCATGATAACCTTTTCTGATCTGTTCATGATCCCCTTCTTTATCATTCCTAGCATTCTGTTTGCCCTTTTTGCTGCCACCGCACATTGTGTGGACGGCTTCATCGACTTATCGATCAGAACTCCCAAGTCCCTTTCCTGGGAAGTCTCTCCAAGTACCTCCCCGGACATCCTGTATTCGTGCATGAGATTTTTGTTACCGACATGCATCATTTTATACTTATCCACGTTGAACCTCATCTGCCATGTCGATGCCCATTCCTCGAGCTTGATTATGTCACGTTGCAGATCTTCGCAATCCCCCTGCGTTTTTACCACTCTGAATAACTTCGTATCATCTGCAAATTTAATCACCTCGCTCGTCGTACCTATGTCCAGATCATTTTTAAAGATGTTAAAGAGCACCTAAATTACACCTAACGGTGCCCAAGTCCCACCCTACCCTTAACCATGTCCATTTAGGTGTAAGGCGCCATTGGGTATCCTGCTGTGACACAATTCCAACGCCAGCACTGAAGATGCCTCCCGGAGCCTTTTTTAATGAGTTTTTAATGGGTTGTAAATGATACAATCAATTACTGCATCGATTAAAGCCAATTAGAACAATTAAAGTTAGGCAGCAGTAGGGCGCCTACTGCTACCTAACTTATGGCACATTTATAGAATATGGCCCTAAGTGCAGCTACATTGCTGTGTACTAAGGCCCAGATTCTATAAATAGCGCCGTGATTGGTAGCTGCCCACAGAAATGGTGCTGATCGCATGCCAATCATGTAACAGAACCGTCTATAGAATTGTGTCTACCTCACAGATAGGCGCATCATTTGCATGCAAATTTGATAGTGCATCGATCGCTGTTGGGAGAATCGGCCAATAGCGATCAAGTCGCTATCTTTGTGTATCTAGCCCTCAGGGGAAAATTCTATAAGAAGCGCCCAAAAGTTAGGTGCCAAGATAGACATCATTCAGCGCGATTCAAGTAAAATTGGGTGCTGTTTAGTGAATCACGCTGAGCGGCACCTATTTTGGAGATGCCCAATAAATAGGCCAGCTCTAGGCACAACTAAAAGTTAGGCGGTCATGTGAGCGCTTAAGCGCAGCTATTCTGTAACAAGGTGCCTAACACGAAGCCACACCCATGCCTAACATGCACAGCGCCTATTTTTTTGAAGGCTGCCTAAATTTTTAGAGGCGCCTTGTTTCAGTTATTGATGATTAAAAAGCTTAATTGAACTTGTTATTCAATTTAAATAGGCATTTATCTAGTTGGGCGCCTCCAAAATAGGTGCCTAACATTAGGTGCCAGTTACAGAATCTGAGCCTTAGTGGTTAATTTGGACAAATCTTTGTCTCCACAAATTCAGAGTTTGGATGGAAGAATAAAAAACAAGAAGATGTAGTAAAAGAATTAAGAGTTGAAAAGGGATCTTTGATTCCCCGACTAGATAAGTTAGATAAAAAACTAGATGATCGTTTAAATCAGGAAGCTATGATTAAAGATAACGTAAACCTAAGGAGAAAGATATAAATAGTAGAGAATTCTGCATGAAATAACAATTTGCAATTTTTTAATTTCCCTTCGGTACCTACAGTAACACCGAGGGAAATGTTGAGAAGATATTTTTTAGAAACTTTTTTTTTCAGTCCCAGAGACATCAATTCCTGCTTTCTTCTTGGTTTACTATTACCAACAAAAAACGATACAAGATCAGGAACCACTAGACATTTCCACCATTTTGGAGACCTCTGATGAAGAGGTTGCTAAACCATCTACTTTACTAGCTTCAGTGGCTCTTTTACCAGATAAAGTTTGGATAATGAAGATGTTCTTCCAAAACAGACATAAAATTTTTTGGGTCTTAAAGTTCAGATTTTCCCAGATGTCTCACGTGAAACCCAAAAGCGAAGGTGCCATTTTTGCTTTTAAAACCAGGAGTTCTGTTTATAGGGAGTAGTTTTTATTTAAGATACCCATGCAAATGTATATACTAAAAAATAAATCCTTGAAATATGTTTTTTTTTTACCTTCTTACTTAACTGCATTTTTTACTTTAAATGCCTTGAAGGGGTATGAAGATTGAACTCTTAGGGATTAAAACTTCTGGTATCAGATGTTGTTGGAACTTACCCTCTCTGCTACGAAACTGCGCTAGCAGTATCTAGTGTGGGGAGCCGCGCTGAATGGCTCGCACGGCTCCCGACGCTCATAGGAACTCATCTTGCGGTGTCCCTCAGGGATCACCCCTATCCCTTATTCTCTTTAACATCTATATGTCCTCCCTGAAACTCCTCCATTTATCCCCCCTTGAAACAATCTACACATACGCTGATGACATCCTTGTCCTCCTTGAGACAGACCAGAACCTCACCAACCTCCACGAGAACATTATAGCTTGCATAATGAGACTCCATTCCTGGTCCTTTTCGGTACAGATGAAATTGAATGAATCAAAAACAAAATTACTCTGGCTCGGCCCAAAATTAGAACACCTGCTCACCCTCTTCGCACTACCCTCAGGCGTTGCACTGCAGCTTGAGTTCTCAAGCAAGGTCCTTGGCATCATTTTGATATGTATCCTCTTGTAACTACTCTCTCCTTACTGTTTGCAACGCTATGTTCAATTTGATATGTTACCACTTGTAACCACTTGTTCAATTTGATATGTAACCACTTGTAATCTTTGTCTAACTAATGTGAACCGCCTAGAACTCTTCGGGGTATGGCGGTATACAAAAATTAAGTTATTATTATTTATTATCGATTCTTATCTCTCCCTCAATGACCACCTCAACTCCTTGGCTAAATCATGCTTTTTCAGCCTCCACATGCTGAGGAAAGTAAGATCCTATTTTCGCCAACAACATTTCGCCGTCCTTGTCCAATCCATCATCCTCTCCAAACTAGACTACTGCAATGCCATCTACTTAAGCCTATCAAAAAAAAGTCTTCAAAGACTCCAGCCAATCTAGAATACTGCAGCCAAGTTGATCTTTGCAAAACGCAAGTCTGACCATGTCTCCCCACTCCTAGCCAAACTTCACTGGCTCCAAGTGATTTCCAGAATCCATTTCAAATGCTCCTACCTGGCTTTTAAGATCATTCACGGCATCCTTCCTCCCTTAATAAAATTATTATTTTTATTATTAATCCCACTATCTTATAACTCCTCGAGTCCTGAATCTACCAGACCTGCCCAAAGGTATAAACTATCCTTCCCCTCTCTACACTGTACTCGCTATGCAGGCAAACTGGGAAAATCCCTTCTCTTCATAATCACAGGTCTTTGGAACGACCTTACTACCCCGCTGCGGAACCTGGGCTCCCTCCAATTATTCCACAAGCAACTGAAAACCTGGCTTTTCACTAAAATGTAATTCTATCCCCCCTTACTCTTCTCTTCTATATATAAGTTCATGTAAACCTTTTTTTTCCTTCTCTTCCTATATTTTAAGTTCTTGTAAACCGTGCCGAGCTCCACATCTGTGGAGATGATGTGGTATATAAATTTAAGGTTTAGTTTAGTTTAGGGAGCAGTGTGGGCCATTTAGCGCGGCTCTCTGTGCTTTCTCTGTGCTAAAAAACGCTTGCGCGGTTTCATAGAAGAGGGGATTAATTTCTTTGTCTGTTTTTTTCTTTTTGTTCCTAGGTAAACTAGTTGTACTTTTTCTGCTTATGCAATCAAGGATTTTAATTATTAATGTGGACTGGAGAAGGAGTAGTTTATATATTCTCTTGGATTTTGAGTTTCTCAATTTTTCTTAGGCAAAATTTTCTTTTGAATACACCATCTTTTCTGTACAAGAATAATTCTTGATATTGTTATTTTAAAAATTGATAAATAAATAATAAACATGTTTTTAAAGAACTTTAAATAAATGACCCTCAAATTTAATTTTTATTGGTTTTGCAATTTTATAACTTCAATTATGTGCCACAAAAAACATTTGCTCTGTTTAGTGTGTCGGAGCTAAAAAAAAGTTTGAGGGGCACTGGCCTAGAAAAACAACGCCTTCATCACATCTATGGATGCAATTTACAATGCCCAAAGACAAAGTAGGCATGGTTAATGCCGGAAACAACCTTAGGCATTCTAAGACATCCCCATAGAAGCAATTCTCCTCAAATATAGGTGCCAGAAATATAGGCCTTTAAAACCCTGGCCTACATTTCCAGCACTTACCTTTGATGAAAGCTGCGATTCTGTAAACGACACTACTGCATGATTGACATGCGATCAATGGCCGTTTATTAGGCGGAATATGGTCCAGAGTACATAAGGATATAATCTTCTAGAGCCAGAGTGCTTCTTTGAAACTACTGTAACAGTACTAGGGATGAACTGTCATTTGAAACAAATGCTGCTTGACAAGAGGGCACACTATTTACAAATACAGGCAGTCCCCGAGTTACAGACGCCCGACTTAAGTACGACTTGTACTTAAGAACACAGTTGTGGCTTCATTTGATTTCATTGAGCAGTATTTCCAGTGGCAAAGACTTCTACATTTGTCCTTTAGCAGATTCAGGAATAATGCATGGCCAAATTAAGAACAGTGTGTGGTTGTGCATGTGGTAACTTAGAGGGAACACTGGTAGGGACAGTTGGCCCTTTTGTCAGCTGGGAGCAGTGGTAAGCAGCAAGAATCTTAAAATCTACAAGTTCTGAGTTACATGCAAATCCGACTTAAGAAAAGCTTTAAATACGTTACTTGTTCTCAACCCGGGGACTGCCTATATTTCCTTTTCTAAAATACCTGCAGGAGTGCAATGTATTTGTTGGTACATGCAGAGGGAGCAGCTGCTTTACAAAGATACAGACTGAAAAAAAACAAAAAACCCCAAAACGATGGGATGGATGCCAAGGATTTCTGGACATAACATCAGTGGCGATCAGCTAAACTCTGAGCACTGATGGCTGAATATCAGGCCCAAGGGTTCTGGAGTAAAACAACAATTTTGACAATTCCTGCACGGTAACTGTGGAGTGAGTACAAAAATCAAACAGTACTAATGAATTATTAGGAGGGGACTAGAGAATATCATAATGCCTCTGTCTTGCAGCATGCACTGTCGATTCGGTGTGCAATTCTGGTTGCCGCATCTCAAAATAATATACAGCAGAGTTATAACAGGTACAAGGAAAAATGACCATAATGATAAAGTGAATGGAATGACTCCCCTATGATGAAAGGTTAAAGAGGTTAGGGCTCTTCAGTTTGGAGAAAAGACAGCTTGGGGGAGAAATAATTGAGGTCAATAAAATCCTGAGTGGAGTAGAACAAGTAAACACCAATCAGACGATTACTTTTTCAAAAGCAGAAAGGCTAGGGGACACGCCATGAGGTTACAACCAAATCAGAGAAAAGATTTATTTCACTCAATGCATAATTAAGTTCTCATATTTGTTGCCAGAGAATATACTAAAAACTGGAAGAGTAGTTGGGCTAAAAAAAAAAAAAGGTTTGGACAAATTTTTGGAGGAAAAATCCATAACCTGTTATTATGTTAGACTTGGGAAAAGCCAGTGCTTATCCCTGGAGACAAGTAGCATGGAATCTAGCTATCTTGTGGGATCCTTCCAGGATACTGGACTTCATTGTCTTTTGGTCTGACCCAGTAAGGCAGTTCTTATGTATTTAGGTTATTAAGCAAAGCCTTAACATTTGGGGCTCCTTTTACTAAACTGCGCTAGCGGTTTTAGCACGCACTCGACACTTATGCCTCCATTGAGCTGACATTAGTTTTTGGCGCGTAGCGCGGGGTTAGCACGCACAGCAATGTAGCGTGTGCTAAAAACGCTGGCGCACTTTAGTATAAAGAACCCTTATTCCGTTTAATAATAGCTGCTGCTACAGCCGAGGGAGTGAATCCAGCTGGCTGTGTTTCATCTCAGCTGGATCCATGGTCATGTGACCTGTCCCCATGTTGAGGTAAGTTGTACCATTACTGGCCAGCCAAGGCAGTAATGTTACATGCAAGAACATCACTAACTTGGTGCAGTGAGGCAAAAAAGGGGGCTGGGGGAGCACAACAGCTACCTGTCCCTTAAATCAGTATTCTTCAACCGCCGGTCCATAGAACGGTGCCGGTCCACAAAAATCTCCCGCCGGTCCGCAAAGGACCAGCATCCCCCGCAAGCACCGAGGTAAAAAGATGGCTCACTGCAAATGCCTCTTGGCCCACCCAGGCAGCCGTCCTCCAACACCTCCAGGCAGCGCCGGGGCCGCCAACGGGGAGTTTGCACGAACCTGGTGCAGTGGCCAATGGGCAACTCTGGATCAAAGGCCACTGGAGAGCTGGAGGCGCGCAAAGCAGGCGCCACACAGCGAGTCAGCCAACCGTGCTGCCTGAAGGCATCCGCTGTGCATGCACCAACAGCCACCGCCTCCCCGGCCTACGCTTTCCTCTCGGTCCTCCCCGGAAGGAGCGAAAGGTCTCCCCGCTTCCAGACCCGGCCAAAAGGAATGAACACGTGGCACGGAACCGGAGCAGCAAGACAGAGCACGAGATGCGACCTCCCGAGCCCCCTGGTAGGCTGAGGAGAAGCCTCCTAATAGGAAAAGTCACTCCCCCCTCCCCCCCCCCGGTCTCCCTTGGCAGTCCAATAGCAGCACCCGAGTCCACACCAGCATTTCTCAACCACCGCTCCACAAAACAATTCCTCCACTTCTACCGGTCCATAGGTACAAAAAGACTGAAAAACACTGCCTTAAAAAATGAAGGGCTCTTTTACTAAAGATTAGCATACACTAAACACTAAGAAGCTCATGGGTATAAAATGGGCTTCTTAGCATTTAGCAAAACTACGCTATAATAAAAGGTATCCTTAAATAATTAACCATTTCAATTTCAATTATCAGTTAACATTTTAATCCCCTTTTTTACTAAGACAGAGGTTTCTAATGTGGCCCAAAGCGCTAAATGCTCCAACAATTATAGAATTCCCTTGAGTATCAGAGCTTTTACCACTGCGGCCTGCGATAAAAAAAACCCTAACATAGCTTAATAAAAGAGGAGGTAAGTATCCACTGGTAAGATCAGTGTCTACCCCCTAAATTAAAAGTTCTGACATGTTATAAATAATAACCTAAAACTAATCACCCCAGCAGTATATAAAAATATAGTAGAAAGCAAACCTAAATACTGCTAATAACCAGCAATACACATCAGTGTTATTAGCCCAACAAATTTGAAGGGCTATGGCCTCAGAATCGGAGCCTACGCACAGCAGTGCCAATCACAAACTGAAGATAATCTGCGTAGTGAAATCGCTCCTGCTCCAATCATTGGCCAACACACATAAATTTTTTTAGAAAATTTTCAAAAGCATTTAAATGAAGCTATAGATACAACCCCTACAGGGTTACATTGTGTAAGTGCAAGCCAGGATATGAAAAACATAGACCAGAAAAACGACTTAGCTTTGTAGCTGACTTGTCTTTACAGAGAAATACAGTCACTAGTGTTTGTTTGCCGACACGGCCAGCGTTTCGCGGGAATTTTATAATAAAGACCATCCGCAGCTTCAGGGCCACCAGGACATTCAAAAATCAAGGCTCACTGTAAAATTGAGAAAAAAATTTGAAAATGTATTTAGCTCCCAAAAACCAAAGAAATAGAAAAACAAATTAACAGCACTCACATCACTGCACTCGGTCACAGAATTTCAGATCGTGTTAAGATGGCAGTCGGCTACGTTTTATAGCCGTTACGTAACATACCGTAATGACGTCACGGATCACTGGACACACTGTAAACACTAGTAAAAATGTTGCCACTCAAATGATCTATTAAGTCCCAAAGGCCATAGTGTGTCCAGCCTATTTATCCACCGCTGCTCCCTCTGTGCTAGATACCTTCTGAAGTCCCCCCCTCTAGTACTTGGCTGAACCACCTCCAAAATCAAAGCTTTCAGAGACCCAAAATCGTGAGATTTTTCAAGGCAGTGTTTAGCTAATGGAGCCCCAATTATTTTGTTCTTAATATTGCTCTTATGTTCTGTGAGTCTTGTGGTGAATTTACGAGAAGTCTGACCCACATATACTAGTTCACAGGGGCATTGTACAATATATACCATACCGCAGGATTTACAATCAGAGTTATGACATAGATTGTACTCTTTTTTGTCTCTAGGATTACAGAAACAATTGGTACAAATCATGAGCTTGCACATTTGACATGTTCCACACGCTTTATGTCCCATCCATACTTGATCACGCCCAGGACTAATATTGGGCAGTACAGAAGAGCATAAAATCTCTTGCAGATTCCTAGTTCACGATTTTGGGTCTCTGAAAGCTTTAATTTTGGAGGTGGTTCAGCCAAGTACTAGAGGGGGGGACTTCAGAAGGTATCTAGCACAGAGGGAGCAGCGGTGGATAAATAGGCTGGACACACTGTGGCCTTTGGGACTTAATAGATCATTTGAGTGGCAACATTTTTACTAGTGTTTACAGTGTGTCCAGTGATCCGTGACGTCATTACGGTATGTTACGTAACGGCTATAAAACGTAGCCGACTGCCATCTTAACACGATCTGAAATTCTGTGACCGAGTGCAGTGATGTGAGTGCTGTTAATTTGTTTTTCTATTTCTTTGGTTTTTGGGAGCTAAATACATTTTCAAATTTTTTTCTCAATTTTACAGTGAGCCTTGATTTTTGAATGTCCTGGTGGCCCTGATGCTGCGGATGGTCTTTATTATAAAATTCCCGCGAAACGCTGGCCGCGTCGGCAAACAAACACTAGTGACTGTATTTCTCTGTAAAGACAAGTCAGCTACAAAGCTAAGTCGTTTTTCTGGTCTATGTTTTTCATATCCTGGCTTGCACTTACACAATGTAACCCTGTAGGGGTTGTATCTATAGCTTCATTTAAATGCTTTTGAAAATTTTCTAAAAAAATTTATGTGTGTTGGCCAATGATTGGAGCAGGAGCGATTTCACTACGCAGATTATCTTCAGTTTGTGATTGGCACTGCTGTGCGTAGGCTCCGATTCTGAGGCCATAGCCCTTCAAATTTGTTGGGCTAATAACACTGATGTGTATTGCTAGTTATTAGCAGTATTTAGGTTTGCTTTCTACTATGTTATAAATAATACCCACAAAGAAGTGTACACATCTTTTCCAATAAAGATTTATTTGTCCCAGTTCTGTTGGCGTGTACACTTTTTTGTGGGTGTTACTGACTGGTGTATTTGGATCCCTTTTTCAGTAATGTTATATAATAAAATAATGCAATGGATTCACTACTTACACGCTAGACATAAAACAATGCAGCTGTTTTATTCTTGGTTTACATGTTTTAAAATAAATATAGGAAGCTTTTGTCTAATCTTGCCCTATAGTGTAGCATCAATATGCATTATAAGTTTCAGGCATAGCAATATATATTTCCATATTGCTAGGTACAATTAAGATGAGAGTTCTATGTGTTGAGTTTTCGAGTCTCAGAATCAAGATGTGAATCATTATGGTGCCGAACACAGAAGAACATTAACATAATGCTGTTAAAATATTCAGCGTTCACAGTACCTATTATTTTTAACCTATGAATATTCAAGCTCACTGATTAGGGACATAATCATGGAGGGACATTTGAAAGACGACGTCCAGCTCAGAATAAGAATGTCCAGGTCAGTTTATTATCGGTAGTGCTAATACTTTAGAACAGAATCTATCAACATACAGTTTTTCTAAATTGCATGAGAAATAAATGTGCTGGTGAAATCCAGCATGAACATTCATTTTACAAACTGAAATATCTAAATTATGAACAGGGCAAAACAAGGGACATGGACATCATTGTGAAAGCACAACATGGGGGGGGAGGCTGTTTGAGGTGCAGTGGTTAGCGCTACAACCTACAGCACCCTGAGGCTATGGGTTCAAATCCCTCACTGTTCCTTGTGTATCTGGGCAAGTCACTTAATCTCCTCATTGTCCCAGATAGATAGAGTTTGAGCCTGCTGGGACAGATAAGGAAATATAACATACCTGAATGTAAAACCACATAGGATATAAGTGGTATATAAATAAAATAAATAAATAGTCACATAAACATCCATGTTCCATAGCCTAATAGTAGACTGAGAATAAGGGGATCTGGTTCAAATCTCACTTCAGCTCCTTGTAATTTTTTTTTTTTAATTGTGAGCCCACCAGAGACAAAGAGATACCGTATTTTTTGCTCCATAAGGCACACTTTTTTTCCACCCAAAAGTGGGTGGAAATCTCGGTGCGTCTTATGAAGCGAAGGTGCAAAATTTGAATCCCCCACACAGCTGCAACCCCCCCTCCATGCACCAGCCGCACCACCTTGTTAAACACCGCCTGCCACCCTACGCGCCGCACCACCTTTCAGTACCACTCACCACCCTACCACGCACAATTACAAACACCCCCTGCACCGCAGCCGCACTACCTTTCAGCCTGGCTCGCCGCCCCCCGTACAATTACAAAACATCCCCCGTGCCAAAGCCACACTATCTTTTTTAAAAACAACGCCCCCCCCCACTGCTGCTGTCATCATCACCTTACCTTTTTCCAAGCCTGGTGGTCTAGCGTATAGCTCTGTATTATTATTATTTCCCGGCAGCATGCACACGAGTCAGGAGCACGGCGGTCAGGGCCATGCTTTACACGCTCCTGCTTGGGCCCGCGCCACTTTCCGAATGGCTGGCTGCAGTTCTCATGAGACTCGCGAGAACTGCCGGCATCTATTCTGAAAGCGGCGCGGGCCCTAGCGGAAGAGTGTAAAGCTTGGGCCTGACGTCCATGCTCCTGATTCGTGTGCCTGCTACCCGGAAATAGCAAGGAGCCGTCGAGGGAGGGAGGGAAAAATTTAAAAAGGTATGGGGTTTAAAAAAAAAAAAAAAAAAAAGGTACCGGGGGGTATGATTAAAGGTACAAGGAGAGTATGATTAAAAAGGTACAAGGGGGGGGGATGATTAAAGGTATGGGGGGGTGATTAAAAAAGGTACTGGGGGATGTGGGGGGATGTGGATGATTTAAGGTACTGGGGGGATACATAGGGCTATGGGGCCTGCCTGCCTGTCTGTTACTAGGTCTGCCTGCCTGCTCTATGCCCTGTCCCGGCCTACCACTAGACCACCAGAGGGGGGGACAGGGTACAGAGCCTGTCAGGGAGGGTGGACAAGGTGCAGAACCTGGAAAGGAGTGTGGAGTTGGGTACAGAGCCTGGCAGGGAGAATTTGGTTCAGAATTATTTTTTTCTTGTTTTCCTCCTCTAAATCTTATGGTCAGGTGTGTCTTATGGAGTGAAAAATACAGTACCTGTTATATCTGAATGTACACTGCTTCAATAACCTTTGGACTTGCAGGTGGTATGTAATGAATCTACAAGAATGAAGGCTATTGAAGCAGTATACAATCAGGTATTTTTCTGTCCCTGGAGGGCTCACAGTTAAAAAACAACAAACAAAAAGAAGAAGAATTTGAACTGGCAGCAGGTCCCCTGATTCTCAGCCCACTGCTCTAACCATTAAGACAACTACTCTGTTCCACATAGAGGGCTATTAAGAAGTTAATTTTTATTTTTTTATACTACAAGGACATTAGGGTTGTCCAGAAAATCTAAAGTTGGAAAAACTGCACAAATTGAAATTTTTCACATGAATTTGATTGTGCTTGACCAGAAAATAATTTTTTAAAAACTTTGGAAAGCCCATCCAGAGGTCTCTCAAAGCCACCGATTACATAAAGCTCAGTTTTTCTTAAAATTTGCTATTTTTGCATAATGGAGCAAATTTCCTGATTTTATAGCCATAACTTTTATGTTTTCACACTCAGCAATGACACATTGATAAAAAGACATTTTATGCAAAAATAAAATCTAGCAATATTAATATCTGTACTTTATTGTAGAAAATAACTGAAATTTAACCTACTTCACTAATAGCTAAACAAG
Organism: Geotrypetes seraphini; assembly: GCF_902459505.1. Classification (NCBI taxonomy): domain Eukaryota; kingdom Metazoa; phylum Chordata; class Amphibia; order Gymnophiona; family Dermophiidae; genus Geotrypetes; species Geotrypetes seraphini. Next base: position 47,066,355 of record NC_047087.1, read on the forward strand.
TACACTTTGGTGTAATCTTCTACCAACGGCATTCCAAACACTGAAGCATTCAGGGCCGGATTCTGTGTAGGAGGTCGGTTTCTGCAGCTACCTAAGAAGCGGCTGAGAATCGCATACCTTGATTGTTATGTTAAGGAAGTTTCTACATTGATGATGAGTGTCACAAATGCTTTTATCTGAATTTTGTTTTGTTTTTCAGTCACTTAATTTGACAGTAGCTGTCCTTGATTGCAACCTAGAGGTGTGACAAGATTAATCCTAAGGTGTTAAAAAATTGTTATTACCATATCTTAGTAACTGTGTCTTCTACGTCAGTGAAGGAAAAATACCAAAGCAGGTAAAGACAGCAGTCTCAATCTGAACTGCAACTAGAAATCATTGGTTTTCTCCTTAATAGTGCATTTTAATGAGTCTGAAATGTATGTGCTGTTTTGCTATATTATTAAGAATTGATATGAATGTACTTTGATGATTTACCCCCCCACCCTTTTACTAAACTGCAATAGCGGTTATTAGCGCAGGGAGCCGCACTGAATGCTCTGCGCTGCTCCCGATGCTCATAGGAACTCTATGGTCCAGCAGGTAATTTGGCACTAAACCATGTAGAACTTTATATAGCCAGTCCTATAGATCAAGAAGACCCTGGAATAAATAGGGAGCGCATAAGTCCACTTTACGTGCTGCTAGGTGAGATTTTATAAATGGTGCTTAACTTATGTTTGAAATGCACTATGATAATATCTGCCTGCTGTCCCTGGATAACACCTGTTACGGTAAGTAACTGTGCTACCTGAGTTGTCCACTGTTGGAAACAGAATAATGGGCTTGATGGACCTTCGGTCTGTCCTAGTATAGCAATTCTTATGTTCTTTTTTCTCGGTGCCTATTTTTTAGGCACTGTTTATAGAATCAGGGTCTTTGGGCTAGATTCACTAAGCCCACCGATCAAGTTCCGACCTGATTTCCCTCCAACCTGATTGATTAACCTCTGTCCCGTTCATCCTCCGATTCATGCATGCAAATGAGGAGGAATGGCATTCAAATTTAGGCAGGCAGCGATTCACTACAAAAAAATGAGGGACACCGACTGGGCTGACCAGTCCAAAATAAGCGACTGCTGAGGACCAGTCGCTCAGGTCCTTTCCGACTGCCCTGCCTTCTGCCACCCTGCTCTCTGCCCTGCGTCTCTGCACTCTGCTCCAATCTCCTGCTCTCTGGCTCAATATCCTGCTCTCAGCCCCAATCTCCTGCTCTCTGCCCTGACTCTCCTGCCCTTCCCCGCAATGCAAGCCCGTGGTTTTAACTCGCGATTTTAAAGTGGGTTAAAACCACAGGCTTGTGAAGAAAAAAAAAGGAAAAAAAGGTAAAGTTTCCTGCTCTGCCGGGTACGGAGGGCTAGCGCATACGAACCATCTACAAATGGTCTGCACATGCTTTGGGATTGCTGTAGAGTAATCCGGGCAGTCGGATGGGGATGTGATTCCGATCGCCCTCATTTGCATGAGGGCAATTCGTGAATCAGCTTTCCGGCCACGGATCTGGGCCTTTGTGTCTAACTCTGGGTGTGAGCATTTATATCTGCTAAAGGCGGGTGCAAATGTTTGTGCTCAACTGATGGCAACAAAGTGCCCAAATGCAGGAATTCTATAATTTCTTAGAACACTCTTGACTTGCTCACTGCCAAATCCTCTATGGAGTTGTGCACTATGAAATTTAGGCACTCATGTTACAGAATAGGGTGTAGGGCAGATCCATGCATTACTCCTAATTACTGCCAATTAACACAAATAATTGACTATTATCACCCAATTGACTAATTAGCTTACATGCAAATCTGAGATCTGCACCCACATTGGGCAACCTATACAGAATCCAGGGGTTTATGTTTTGTTGAATGTGAACTTACTACCCAGACACAATAAAACTGGACAGTAGTGTTATATAATGCTTTGCTATAGCACTAAGCTAAATAGCTGAGATGTGTATACCTTGAGTTGTTCACTTGCTACTGAGGTTACATCACGGCACACTGCAATTGTTGCATCACACTTATTTTGGACTTGTTCATAATCCACATGTTTCTCCATAGAACCCTTAGGGACCCCTGAGGAAGACAATATTGTCGAAACACGGACCTTGCTGGGTCCACATCTCTCAGAGGATTGGGTCCTTGTTGTTTTTATGTGGATTACGAAGTTGTATTTTAGTAACATAGTAGATGATAGCAGATAAAGACCCGAATGGTCCATCCAGTCTGCCCAACCTGATTCAATTTAAAATTTTTAATTTTTTTTTTCTTAGCTATTTCTGGGCAAGAATCCAAAGCTCTACCCGGGTTCCAACTGAAATCTCAGTTAAAACCTACTCCAGCCCATCTAAACCCTCCCAGTCACTGAAGCCCTCCCCAGCCCATCCCCCACCAAACGGCCATACATAGACACAGACCGTGCAAGTCTGCCCAGTACTGGCCTTAGTTCAATTTTTAATATTATTTTCTGATTCTAGATCCTCTGTGTTCATCCCACGCTTCTTTGAACTCAGTCACAGTTTTACTCTCCCCCACCTCTCTCGGGAGCGCATTCCAGGCATCCACCACCCTCTCCGTAAAGTAAAATTTCCTAACATTGCCTTTGAATCTACCACCCCTCAACCTCAAATTATATCCTCTGGTTTTACCATTTTCCTTTCTCTGGAAAAGATTTTGTTCTACGTTAATACCCTTCAAGTATTTGAACGTCTGAATCATATCTCTTCTGTCCCTCCTTTCTCCACAGAGTTTTTTGTTTTCTTCTGGATTTTTTTCTTCTGTGGAATCGTTAGGGTCAATTTTTTGTCTCTGCCTTTGAGTTGACCACTGACCCATGCTGCTTGCACAGTGAGAAATCCCTCCTGTGCTGTTTCAAGGCAGAGTACAGGAGTGGTTTGCCATTGCCTTCTCCCATGCAGTGTGTGGTTCCACTATGTTGCTGCTGCCCAACATGGGGCCCTGCAGCCTACAGCACCTAGTATTCCCCAGTGGTCCCCCATCCAGGTACTAGCCAGGCCTGAGATGATAGCGACTATTAATCAAATTATGCTAGCTAGATAATGCTGGATTTCCCCACCCATACCCTGCCCAAAAATATACATAAGAAACCCATGTGATTCATGTACACAAACAGGCAAATTACTGCAAAACACTTTAAATCAGTCATAAAAACTCCACTTCATAATATTTAGAGAACTTCATAGTGTCTCTGCACATACACATGCATATACTTTTAGAAGCACTATGAAATAAAATACTGTACTTGAATTGCCCTATTTCGATGTAGTTGTCACAGGGGATTTTGTCAGACTCATTCACCAAGCAACTGACAAGGTATATTCTACTCAATTTTCCTGTTATTGACATTGGTTGGTTAATCTATGAGCCCTTTTTTCTCCTCTATTCCCTCTTTCCTTCTCTCTCTCCTTCCTCTGCTCTCTGATTCCCCTTCTTCTCATCCATTCCCTATCCTTCTGCCTCTCTTAACTGAGATTTCTTCTCCATTTTACTATTCACATGCCAATAGCCTGTTTATACTCTCATGATTTTGTAAACATATTCAACTATGTCCCTCCTCCACTGGGCTGATTAGCTTACTTAATAGAAGCACAGAAGACTACAGCAAATAAAGATCAGCAAGTTTGACATCTGCATTAGCAGTGGAATAGGTTGGGCTATTGAGGCTGAAGCCTGACCAACCTTTTATTCCACACAGCACCAGCAACTAGTAGGAAGTTTCTCAGACAGCAGCAGCAGCAGCAAAGATTGATTTCTTTGCTCCTTCAGCAACCACCTCCAACCCCAACCCCAGAGGTATTCCATTGTCCCTTCCAGTTTTAGTACCTCTAGCCAACAGTGGACTTGTCGGCATTCAGCAAACAGAAGCACAACCTATTTCATAATGGTTTCTCCCTGGGCTTGTTTGCACACATACGGCAATGAACCTCAGCCCCCCACTTAATTTTTCTTAATCTGTAAACCCCTTATATTTTACTTTGTTTTATATTTGTGTTATATTAAATAAACTAAACTAGTCTTTGAAATATACTGAGTAGTGGCGCTGGCTGGCTGGTAGGGGGCGCTATAATGCTGTAAGGGAATGGATAGTGTGCAAGACATGTTTGTGGAGTACGTTGTAGATTTTTCTACATATGACACCTGCCTTTCATATGGTTCTGGGTAAATCTAGTTAGATGCATATGTGATAGTTAAGGCCACACCCAATAGAAACTTATGAAAAGTTGGTACACAAATATAAACAAATTGAATATGGATTGCGGCAAAGGCCAGAAAAACACTAGGGGTTACTAGGAGGGGAAAAGTATATGTATTTTGCTGAATTAAGCCAGATCATAGGGGAAATTCAGTATTAGATATACATAACACACTTATAGAGGCATTAAAAACTCCATTTTGTATTAATCTGCCTCCATTTTGGTTCCTGTTTTTCTTTGTGCCTGTTCTTTAAGCTAAAGAGTTTGCGCCAAAAGATCCTCATTGCCTAATTGATAACAGATGTTCTTGAGCTAGTCAGCTTGGAGCATATCTGATTTCACATTCCAATGCTGGGTATAAAAGAAAGTGAATATGTTCTAAAGTATGAAATATGAATGAAATTTGTCATTTGGTTTATGAATGTTTGGGGCCCCGAATATGTGTGAGAATGTGTTTGATTATGTGTGTGAATGTATGTTTATATCAAACTACACTCTCGACCTAGTTTACAGCACAGCAACCCCAATCATGAAAAACCAATAGAACCGTAAAGAAAAATACTGTCACCATAGGCACCAGATTCAACAACCAAAAACAGACAATCCACAACCAGCACTTCAAAAACGCTTCTTCTCTGAAAATTATCTTGAGGTAGGAAAAAGCCTCAGATCCCCCCTCCACCAAACCGATATCTCAGGTTGTAAATAAGTGGAGACTAACTGGGGTACATTTAAGTCATTGGCATAAAACACCTCCTCATATAATGTTTTACTATGAGAAAAAGCCTTGTGCAATGCAAGTGGGTCAAAGTCTGCTTAAGGTTCAAAACTACTGGCACTTATAGTGACATTAAAGAGCAATGTCTCGCAGAGATAGAGACAAAAGCATGTATGTTTAAACATGTATGTTTAAACATGAGAATTGATTTTGAAAATTGTATTTTTATAAAATTGTATTTTTATATATTTTAAACCTGAAGAAATCCTGAAAGACATCTGCAATTTGACCTCTCTGACCTTTAAGCTAGACAACTCTCTCTACTCTGTGACATTAGGGGGGGGAGGGGGGCTCACACAAAGAGGCTGTCATTTTCTGTACAGCCTTTGAGTTCCTGACACAGAAAGCTGGGTTGATGCAAAGTTTGCTCTGGGTATATTTAAATGGGATATATATATATCCCTGATTTCCTCTGCTGCGTCCCCGATGACGTCATCGGGGACGCAGCAGAGGAAATCAGGGCAGTAGAAGGCTCTGAAGCAGCGTATTTAGAATTCTGCGGACGCCGCTGGAGCCAGGAGGTTTGTCGGTCGTCTCGCGGTGAGAGGGTCAGTGGGATTGGCTGCACGGCGGCGGTAGTGGCGGGGGAGATGGAAAGATGCTGCTCAAGGGTTCTACTGCACAGGGAGATGGGAGGGAGGGAGGCAGGCAGGCAGGCAGGCTTTGGAGGTGGGGGTGGGACAAAGTCTGATAGGCAGTGAGGGGGACATAGGAAGGAGGCACTGAGGGCACTAAGGACATGGAAAGAAGACACTGGGGGCACTAAGGACACAGGACGGAGGGACTGGGGGCACTAAGGACATAGGAAGGAGCACTAAGGACATAGGAGGCAATGAGGGCACTAAGGACATAGGATGGGACACTAAGGACATAGGAAGGAGGCACTGGGGGCACTAAGGACTTAGGAAGGTGGCACTAAGGACATAGGATGGGACAATAAGGACATAAGATGGGACACTAAGGACATGGAAAGGAGGTACTGGGGGCACTAAGGACATATAAAGGTGGCACTGGGGGCACTAAGGACATAGGATTGGACACTAAGGACATAGGATGGGACACTAAGGACATAGGAAGGTGGCACTGGGGGCACTAAGGACATAGGAAGGAGGCAATGAGGGCACTAAGGACATAGGAAGGGGGCCACAGAGAGACAGGCAGGCATGGCGCAACAGAGAAATACAGGCAGGCAGGGAGACAGAGACAGAAAGAAAGACAGACAGACAGGGGGCCAGGGAGAGATACAGACAGAAAGAATGACAGACAGCGTCCAAGGAGAGAGAGACAAGAAAAAAAAAAGATAGACAGACATCTACTCTAGCACCCGTTAATGTAATGGGCTTAAACACTAGTATATATATATATATATATATATATACATATATATATTTAAAAAGTTCTGTGAAAAAAATATATAATTTGTAAAACTTTTCTTAAGCCTGTTAACTACGTTAAAAGAAATTTTCTTTGTTCATACCTATGGACGGCCTCTCTGTTGGCTGATTGGTTGACAGGTGTGATGTCATACTAAGCACTGCAAAAGTATATAAGTGAACCTTGTGGGAGTGGTTCTTTGAGTTCATATTTGTCAGGAGAGATGTACTTTGACATGCCTGACTATATATAATTCCTTGCACAAATTACCTTTTGAATGCTGAATTCTGGTAAAGCTAATAAAAAATAACCGATTGGAAAATATTTGTGCAATTGTCATTATTCTGGAACACCTAAGAGCAGGGCTAGCTGCTTAAGTGGCGACTCAGATGAGACTGTTGCTTTAGGGCAAGGTTAGGTTAGGTTTACCCTGCTTACCATTCCACAGAGAAATTCCTTTTGGAGTCCAAAAAATATAACATTTTATGCATAGGCAACAGGAACACATTTTAAATTCTTTATACATCAATATATAAATTGACATACAGAAATTTAAAAAGGATAAAGGTAGACTCAATGGATTATATGCCTTAACTACTAACTGTATTACAAAAAAATATCCTGTTAATATGAATGGCTTCAAACTTACTGAACAACAGAATAACTTCACGCCTAAAACAAGCACCACTTACATGTGTCAAAGGTGCCTTTAATTGACATTTCCACACACAAAAGTGCACTAAGTGCTATTCTGTAAAGCAGTATGTAATTGCTATAGTGCTTAACTCCAAGGTGGGCATAAGCATGAGAGAAGCACAGGTGCAACCATAGGAATTGTGCCAACTAACATATAGAATACTATCAGTAATGTGTGTCACTTGATGCACCTAGGTATATAACCACTTGCACCTTCCATTGATAAGGCACGAGTCATGCTTACATGTTTTGTACACCAATGCAGGATTACGCTAGTATTCAGTAACAACTTTGGCATATACCTAAGTGCTGTTATATAACTGGCTCTAAGCACATCCCATTATTGAGCTTAAATCAAGGAGCCAAGTTATAGAATCACTTTTTTAATGTTAAATTAAATTGTAATAAATACAAAAAAATGTGAAATAAGCTGATACCGTTTTATTAGACTAACTTAAATACTTTTTTTTTAATAGCCAAAATTCCTTCCTCAAATCAGGAATAACACCTCTTACATTTTCTGCATGTTAACTGTGAATACAACATAAAAAGAAAAGTCCCTCTGGATAGTTTAAAGGGGATGGGGCTTGTATACTGCATTTTCTGTGTGTGGTTTCAATCAAAGTTGTTTACATATTTTAGATAGGTACTGTATTTTTGTTCTATAAGATGCACCCGACCACAAGACGCACCTCTCCTGTAGAGGAGGAAAAACCAAGGAAAACAAATTCTGCCCATTGCCCTGCCTTGTACCCTGTCCCCCCTCTGGTGGTCTAGTGGTAGGCCGGGACAGGGTATAGAGCAGGTCTAGTGGTAGGCAGGCAGGCAGGGCCCCCCCCCCTTTCTTTTTTTTTAATTCCGGTGGTCCAGCGCTGTAAAGCAGAAGAGGATGCCAGAACTTACCCCCCACGAGATCAGGTCTGGCTCGTGAGAACTGACAACAGCCATTCAGGGAGTGGCGTGGGACCAGGCAGCAGTGTGAAAAGCTCGTGCCTGCCTTGTGTGCCGCTCTGCCACAAGATGAGGCAGCCATCCAGTGAGGGACATCGTTGCAGTGGTAAGCTTGAGCACCTGTGTGTCTCAGCAGCTTCCAGACCTGGTCTTGAGGGGGGTAAGTTCTGGCATCCTCTTCTGCTTTACAGCGCTGGACCATCGGAATATTTTTTAAAAAAAGATACAGGTGGGGGGGAGGAAGGGGGTGTTTAAAAAAATTATTATTCGCTCCATAAAATGCACCTACATTTCCACCCATTTTTGGGTGGAAAAAGTGTGTCTTATGGAGCGAACAATACGTTACTTATTTTGTACCAGGAGCAATGAAGTGTTAAGTAACTTGCCCAGTATCACAAAGATCTGCAGTGCAAATCAAACTCACAACCACAGAGTGCTGAGACAGCTGCTCTAACCACTAGAATAGGCCGCTCCTTCATCATTCTAACTATAAAAATTTGACTATAAAACAAAAGATATTTAAAAATAATTAATTAATGTAGTTCTGATTTCTTTTTTTAAATTTTCACCAACAATATAACTATGAGATAACCCCTCCCCCCCCTCCCCCCCCCAACTAAGCCTCTTAAACTGCAGCGTGTCGCGACAGCTCTTACTAAGAAACCAGTCCGAGACGTCAAGACCGAAGGGCGTGCGACAAGTCTCGGCAGTCCTAATCAGGAAGCCCGAGACGTCATCACTGCGCGTCGCCATCTACGTCATCCGACCTCGACGGCCTTCTCCTTTACTTCGGCCTGGAAGGTCGCGCTGCAGGAACGTTTCGCGCTGGTATCGGTCATGTTATCCTTGGCCGCTCGCGCGGGGCCTTTTGCCCCTTACCTGTCGGCCACCTCGTACGCCGTGACCGGGCAGCTGAAACCACTGGCGCCCGCCGTGGCTATGAGCGCTGAGAAGATGCTGCTGGACATGAAGAAGCCATTCCGGAGCCGGGACTCTCTGAGCGGGCAAGCGTCGCGTGGCGCACTGGTCGCCACCGTCAGCTTGACGGGTAGGTGAGGCTGGGGTCCCGGTGAGGGTTGCTTGTAGCCAGCTCCCATGGCGGTATTACGGGTGTCTTCACCCGCGTTTGCTCTCTGTAACTAAAGAGGTTGGGGGCGGGGAATTGGCCTTTTCAAACTAACATTAATTACTCTGATAACGAAAACTAAATAAAAGGAGGACATTGGATTGGGCCGTGTTTCTTAAAGCAGGAGACCATTCTCGTTATTGGAGTAAGATCGAGGGAAGTATTTTTCTCAGTAGAAGCCGGAAGTGAAAGTAAGGATTTGTTATATGTGTGTTAAGTTTCAGAGATGGATGTATGCTCTTCCTTTCTGAAATTAGCCTACAGCAGGGTGTCTGCTCACATGCTGGAAGTACGAAGTATCGGCAAAGAACCTCCGTTTTTTGACTGGACAGAGTCTTGACGTGGAGAAGACAGGGCCATTGGCATGTTCCTGTCCACCCCCAATAAATAAATATAATCTTAGTTTATCCTGTCCTATGGCTTCTCTTTTCATCCATCTTAAGTTGTGGATATGATGTCTCGGGTAGTTCTGTTTCTTCCCTTTACCTTGATACTATTTCCCTAAAGAAAAATAGGAGCTCTGGCTGAGTGGCGGCTTTTGATTGTAGCTAGGGGTGCGGTGCCTGGAGGACACACATGCACAATCTTGTGTTAGATGTTGCCTAGCACATTAAAGTGGGAATGTGTGGTGCAGTGGTTAGAGCTACAGCCTTGGCACCCTGAGGTTGTGGGTTTGAATCCTGCACTGTTCCTTGTGACCCTGGGCAAGTCACTTAATTTCCCAGTGCCCCAGGTACATTAGAAAGAGTGGGAGCCTGTCAGGTCATTTAGGGAAAAATGCTTGAGTGAACATTGCGGCACAAATGGATGTGGCCTTCGGCTCCTCTGCTGGTCGCAGGCTCATCTGTCCCATCCTAGACTGAAGGGACTGCTCTGATATGTCCCATCCATAAGAAATCGTATGCTGCTTGCACAGGAAGGAAGGATTAGGTTCTTAGCTCGATTAATCCTCTTTCCTGTAGAACAGCATACAATTCCTTACATACCACCCCATCAGATGTCTGTTATACCTATGGAGATTTGTAGTCTTGGAAGAGTACTCGGCGGCTTGGCTTGTAGCAATCAAGGAAGAAAAGTGGAGCCTTGAAGTGGCAGCTAGTTGGTGCTAAAATTGATGATAACACATTTTGCCTTGATGAGAGCTGTACAAGTGGCGGTTGCACACAGGTAGGTGGGTTTTTGTTTCACCACCATTCTTTGTTGCCCTGTTGGGTGGTTTGTTTAACTTTTATTTACTGTTGCAGAGCAGATCAAACTTATCTGGATGAATCCTCTCCTTATTTTTATTTCCTCTCCTAGGGGTTATCTCTTGCTTTAGTATGGACTGAGGAGAGGGGGCACTGCCTAGAGAGACAGGGGAGCAGAGAGAAGAAAATTATGCTTTCTGCAAGCATCACACGAGTTAGAGGTGCTTAACCCATCTGAAAGAACCTTATGCTGTTCTACAGGAAAGAGGATTATTGAAGTAAGAACCTAATTCTTCCATATTGATTGGCCTTTTGATGCAAATTTGTAAATCCCTATTGGATTAAATAGGCTCTTGAGTTGTAAATCATCTTGGGGGACCAAGATGATAAAGGGGATGGAACTCCTCTTATGAGAGAGACTAAAAAGATTAGGGTTCTTCAGCTTGGAAAAGAGGCAACTGAGGGGAGAAATGACTGAAGTCTACAAAATCCTGAGTGGAGTAGAACGGGTACAAGTGGATCGATTTTTCACTCTCAGAAATTACAAAGACTAGGGGACACTTGAAGTTACAGGGAAATACTTTTAAAACCAATAGGAGGAAATTTTTTTTTTTTTCTCAGAAAATAGTTAAGCTCTGGAATGTGTTGCCAGAGATTGTGGTAAGAGTGGATAGCGTAGCTGGTTTGTTTGGACAATTTCCTGGAGGAAAAGTCCATAGTCTGTTATTGAGAGAGATATAGGGGAAGCCACTGCTTGCCCTGGATTTTGTCAGGTACTAGGGACCTGGATTGGCCACCATGAGAACGGGCTACTGGGCTTGATGGACCATTGGTCTGACCCAGTAAGGCAGTTCTTATGCCAGTGTTTTAAATATTGGTTTGATTAGTCTTTTTGAAGGTTTGTTTTACTCTCTTGGTTTGTTTATTTTTTTAATGCTGCTATCCATCTCAAACTGCATGCTTTATGTAAACATCTAAATAACAGGAATGATTTCATAGGTAGGAATTGTTTAAAATATGCAGCATAGCTATATCTTAATGAAAACTGTAAAAAAAGAAAAACTTTACAATAAGTGAAACATGCAAATATATAGTTGAAGGAAAAAATACCATGTACTGTATACTTTAATTTAAACTGATGTAACCTTTTTCCCCCATCGGGGGGACGGGATGGGAGAGAGAGCTGCGCCGGGCATTTAGATGGGTGGAAAAAAGCATTATTGGTCATCGGGGGGGGGGGGGAACAATCATCCAAAGGAGGCTCAAATGTAAATCATGAACCACTTTTTTTGTGGGGGCCCCAAAATCTCAGTTTATATTCGAGTATATATGGTATTATCAAGAAATGCATGAGATTTGGGAGAGAAAATGGGTAACTGTCTTTCAAATGAAAACTAATAATTTATTTACTTCTTTTCAGAAGATTCTCTGAGGATTGTCACCTGCAATTTGGTTTTATTTAGCTTTTTTCCTCCTTTCAGCATTTCATTTTTTCTTTTATTTCTTTGTTAGGAACATCTAGTGTCCGGTTTGCTCACAATGACATTACAGTGCCTGATTTCTCAGACTATCGTCGCCAAGGAGTGTTGGATAGTGAAAAATCTTCTCAAAGCAGCAGCGATTCTAGAAAAGGATTCTCCTATTTGATGACTGGCTTGACAGTAGTTACCACTGCATATGTAGCAAAGAATGTTGTCACCCAGTTTGTCTCGAGCATGAGTGCATCTGCTGATGTGCTAGCAATGTCAAAGATTGAAGTCAAGCTTTCTGACATTCCAGAAGGCAAGAACATGGCATTCAAGTGGAGAGGGAAGCCCCTTTTTATTCGCCATAGAACCCCAAAAGAGATTGAACAGGAGGGTGAAGTGAGCTTGGCTGATCTACGAGATCCACAGCATGATTTAGACAGGGTGAAAAAGCCTGAGTGGGTCATACTGATTGGTGTGTGCACTCACCTTGGTTGTGTACCCATTGCAAATGCAGGAGATTTTGGTGGCTATTACTGCCCCTGCCATGGGTCACATTATGATGCATCTGGCCGAATCAGAAGAGGTCCTGCTCCTTATAACCTAGAGGTTCCATATTATGAATTTCCTTCAGATGACATTGTGATTGTTGGTTAATGATTATACTTAAAATGCAGCACCTTTTTTAGCTCAGTGTGTACACACTATGGCCAGGTTTATTTAAGACATTCAGGTTCATTGATTTTGAACATGTAAGCATTGCTAATGTGGTATATTTAAACATTAGTTTTTAAGCAACAAGCATTTGTTGAATACTTTTAATGATCACTGGTGTTTAAGGGTTAATAAACAATTATCAAATGCTGACTAATGGGTTTTGTCATTTTTGATTTGTGCTTAAAAAGTAGTAATTTCTGCAGGAAACATTTCCTAGGGTTGGTAAATAAATCACTATATGTAATTTGAATTACATGGAAGCATAAAAGACTGAATGTGATTTTGGCTGCAGTGCTTTTTGTATAAACCTAGTTATTAAATTGTATTGCACAGTTAAAACAGCTTTATTTTATGATGTTTCATTCTCATTGTTAATTGCCACAATTATGGATTTTACTTAGAAATTGACTTGGTGCTTGGAGCTCTGATTTTGGATTATGTTCTTCTAAGTTCTCAAAATCTAAGCAGTATCTGTTTTGGCCAGTATGTAAATACAGTGGTACCTCGGTTTACGAGTGCACCGGTTTGCGAGTGTTTTGCAAGATGAGCAAAACATTCACAAAATCGGCGCCTCGGAAATCGAGTGCGCCTCGATTTGCGAGCGCCCCCCCCCCCCGCGAACCGGCACCCTCCCCCCGCGATCAGGTACCCCCCGCCGCAACCTGAAGTCCCCCAGAGCCCTCTTCTTACTTTAATGTAGCACCGGCATGTCGGCCTCCTCTTCTGTGCTGGCCTTGAGCATGTACGTGAGGATGTGTGAGGATGGCTTAAGTAAAATAGAGGAATATGTGGTTCTTTTCACTCTGTGCTGTTTATAAGCCACAAGTGGTCAATACCGATAGCATGCTTTTCTGTAGCATTATAGTATATATAAGAGCCTTATTTACAAAGGCTTTTTACCCCATTGTGTCTGGAATGAGATGATTCATCGTGGGACGTTTCATGGCAGCACTACTGACACTGCTGTGATGAGTTGTCCTAGACACAGAGCCCCAAGCAAGCCAGAGGAATGGTGGTGGGGTTAGACGGGCTGGAAACCATAGGCTTTTCCTCCCTGGGGCTTCTTCTCCCTGGCCTAGGACATGGCAAGCTTGGAAGTACATGAAAATGTAGAAGAGTCTACCAGCCACACCTGCAGCTGGTGACAGACTTAAAGATCTCAATCTCTATACTTTGGAAGAAAGGCGGGAGAAAGGAGATATGATAGAGATGTTTAAATACCTGCATAATGTAAATGCGCATGAGTCAAATCTCTTTCAATTAAAAGGAAACTGTAATGAGAGGGCATAGGTTGAAGTTAAGAGGCGATAGGCTCTTTTTTACAGAAAAGGTGGTAGATGCATAGAATAGTCTGCTGAAAGAGGTGGTGGAGACAGAGACTGTGTCTGAATTCAAGAGAGCCTGGGATAGGCATGTGGGATCTCTTGGAGAGAGAAAGAGATAATGGTTACTGCGGATGGGCAGATTAGATGGGCCATTTGGCCTTTATCTGTCATCATGCTTCTATGTTTCTACTAGCTCTATATCTCCCTGCAATGCCTCTTCCAATAGCAGATACCACTTGTATGTTAATAATCTTTTCTTTAGTAAACTACTATTCTTTATTAAACTTGCTAGTTCCCTGGGAATAATACCAGCAGCTTTTAAAAATGACCTTTTTTTTGGGATGGGGGGGGGGGTGCAGGGGCTAGATTGTTTGTGCAAAGATATTAAGGAAATGAGATTAAGGCTACATTGTGAACTTCCACTGCATTAGAACCAGCAAATTTCAATAAAGGGACCATGCACAAGTTCAACAGTTACAATAAATGTCATTCGTGCATACAATCTGTAAACAGAACAAAATGCCATCGAAGCCCTTCATGATAACCTTGTGGTATTAACAATGCTGTTTTTTTTGTCTTCTGTTTTACATTTTAAGAACAACCTAATGAGGACAGGAGAGCATGGTAATTATCTACTGCAGCAGATGTTGAAAAAAATGTCATGGAATACTAGTATAATTAAACAAAGATTGAATTAACCCTGAAGTACAACTTGCCAATTTCTTAGGTCAAATAACAAAAAGCACATTAGAACTGAGTGAAGTCATCCATAACACTCTCCTGCAATTAACGTTGCTAAGATTACCAAATACAAACATCTAAACATTATTTAATTACATTTGATTTTGTAAACCTTTCAAAAAGTTGAAGGAAACAGCATGCATTATTTTAATTATGTTGGTAAATATCAGAATATTAACCTTTTTAAGCTGATAGTTAAACTTGCATTATAACTGGATGGATCTGTTGGTGTATAGAAAAGTTAAGAACGGTCTGTGATGTGAAGCTGCTGAGTATGGACGTTTTAATTGGGATAACATTTATTTAGATTTAGCTCGTTATTTTAGTAGTAGTACAAGGTGAGGTACATTCAGTTACAGGAGGCATTTCCCATCCCCCAAACGTCTTAATACATAGAAATAAAGTAAAAGACAGGAAAATAAGGTGATATTTTTATTACAATGGAAGTGTAAATGGGTTCAAAAGAGCTGTATGTTAAACTACAGTCACCTTAGGAAGTTCACTACGGATGTAAGCTTGTCTCCTATGTTTATTTTTAGAATGGATTTAGTTGCTAATAGCTTAATACATACTCATTTAAAGACACACAATATGCGTTTACGGTTTGCTGGAGTAACGAAGTAAGGACTGTTTAGTGTGGGCTGTTTAGTGTGGGCTGCTGCGATTACTGCCCCAAAGCCCGTAGGGATTTAAAGGGCTTAAGGGCCATTGCTGCACAGCTTTGTAAAAAGGGGGAAGGGGGTAAATGAGTAACTCTGTATTTGACAATGAGACATTATGGGGTTTTGTGTGTTTTCTTTTTTAAGAATGCATTTTTAAAGAATGTCTTTACCAGCCATAGTATCTAGATAATCTATCTTGATTTTTACAGCTTTGCTGAGTATTAGCATGCTTTGTCAGAGTATGTGATTGAGACTAGTATGTAAGATTCATTGTATGGCATTTTAATATTTTTTTAACATTCATGTTATCTTTTGGATCCCTTCTAAATATTAATATTATGTTTTGATATGTGTTTTAGAGCTTTGCCCTGATCAAGCCCTGTTTTGGGCAAAATGTGACCCACATCAGGTACTTTTAAGACTGATTGTCTGAAATAAAGAATTACTTTTACTATAGCTGGGATCTGCTCTTCATTCCACGTTCAATGAAAGTTTAAGTGACTTGCCCAGGACCACAAGGAACAGCGACAAGATCTGCTATAACCACTATATTACCCCTTAGTTTTCCAACCATTAGCCTACTTCTAGGTCAGGGGTGTCAAAATCCCTCCTTGAGGACTGCAATCCAGTTGGGTTTTCAGGATTTCCACAATGAATATGCATGAGATCTATTTGCATGCACTGCTTTCATTGTATGCTAATAGATCTCATGCATATTCATTGGGGAAGTCCTGACAACCCAACTGGATTGCGGCCTTCAAGGAGGGACTTTGACACCCCTGTTGTAGGGTAAATCAATTTGTTTGAATCATATAATCATTCACAGAAGTAAATTATCAAACTAACTACTGTGCTGGTCTCTTAAGAATATTCCAAGATATCAACTACATTAAATTGTGAATAAGTAACTATTGAATTTAGTATGAAACTTACCTTCTATCATTTCGGTACTTAAATGTGCACTTAAGTGTGTAAATGTGACATCCACCTATTTGTTATGTGCATACTAAGAATAATGTTAGAAATTTTGTACACAACTCGCATCATGCACTTCTGCAAGGGGCCATGGGCAGGTCCTACACTTAACACTTTTAACTTACTGAATACTATATATGCTAAAATGCAACGTTTAGTGGTGTACTTTATGGGTGTCATAGACCAGATGTGAGTGTTCAATCTAAAAGGTGGTGTGTAAATGCTGAAATTATACTCTTGTTACAGAATGGTACTTTGAACCCAGCATTTCACATGTACTTTAGTACCTGTCTTTTTGCAACCTTTACTGAATTGTCCCATGGTATGTTGGGGGGGGGGGAGTGATAAAATGTTTATCCCATATAAAGTAACAGAATGATTCCAGTGCATATATTGCATCATGGTTCCACTTTATATTCCTGTTATATCCTTAGAATTCTGCACATTACATCTGTGCATAAGATGGTGATCAAGAAATGACTATCCCCCCAGCTTTTACAAAACCATAGCATGGTTTTTAGTGCCGACCGTGGTGGTACAGTTCTGACGCTCATAGAATCCCTATGAACTTTGGAGCTGTTACCACTGCAGCCAGCGCAAAAAAACATGCTATTATTTTTTAAAAGGGGGGTATATGTTACAAAATCAAGTGATCTAGGAGAACATGGCCACCCCTACTGTGCTTCCTAAGACTTTGTTGATGGCAGGCTTCGAGTAGCAGCTCATGAAAACTTTAAAGGAGATGAACACTTCTTGTTCCATGTTGCAACTTTGACATCTTCAATGTTGAGATAAGAGGGATATTCAACCAATTCTTGAGACTGGGATATACTCTTTGCTGGGATACATCAACACCGAGACCTCAAAGGGACTTGTGATCAAAATCTACTGCATTGAGGGAAAATTTTTTACTGATTTGTTGGATATTCCCATGGCCTAAGCCTGACTGATCTCATTATATCAAGACAGGCAGAGACCCAGATTTCTAGAGTATTTTTCAGGGTCTGATACTGAGACACTTCTAGGGTTCGGATAACGAGCCACAGGTATTCTCTGAAGAGAGTGCATCTGGAATACGATCAGTTCTTTCCTCACCTCATGCCAGAAGACAATTCTCACCAGAAAAGCTCTTTTAAGTTAGAGATGTAAGAGGAACCCAGGGCAGAAACAATGGTAGATATCATCCAATCCTTACTTCTCTCTCTCCCCACCCCCAATGAAGGCAATGACAGGGCCAATTCATGGAATCTTGACGGATTTAAAGATGAGAATGTGGGAGATCTGTGAGTGCCAATTTGCATAGCAGTTTTTTTGTGTGTGTGTGTTTTTTTTTCACCATTCCATGGTTCTTGAATCTATTCTGAAAAAGGCCCAAAGTTCCAAGACTGACTCCTTGGTGCCCCTGAGGAATTAAACTTAGACATTTGAATCTTTTTCAGAATTCTATGTTTTTCTTGCAGGAATCAATTCCTACTGCAGCTTCTTGTGACCTTGGGCAAATCACTTAACCCACCATTGTCCCAGATACAAAGCTTAGATTTTGAGCCCAGACAAAGTACTTGCATTTAATACATATGTAAATTGCTTTGGTTGTACCACAGAAAGGTGGTAAATCCATGACTATAGCTTCTTACAAGTTATTCATGAGCAAGTACTTGTTACAAATTGTGCACAAAATGGTAGAGTTTGTTGACTCTTGGAAAAAGTCTGACACATTCCATTTGCTAGTGGATAAAGGAAGAAGTTTGGAAAATACATAATCCAAGTAACATAATACTGTATCTTCAGTGTAGCATTGTGTGCTCCTGCAATGGATAGTAATGACTGAACACTTGAAATTCATACTCAAAGTATGCTATGAAGGAAAAGCATGCTGATATTCTCTCTGCCACAGTATATCTTTGGAGCTAAGGTGCAAGAACATAAGAATTGCCGCTGCTGGGTCAGACTAGTGGTCCATCGTGCCCAGCAGTCCGCTCATGCGGCGGCCCTTAGTCAAAGACCAGCACCCTAACTGAGACTAGCCCTACTTTGTCTTGAATCCCTGGAGGGTGTCTTGAAAAGTAGCATAGTGATGTTTAGAACCCTCTCCAGGCCCACTTCTGATCTGACTATGGTAACAAGTTCCAACAATATACAGCTAAACACAAAACGAACTTGTGGACACTTGACTGGAAGCACTCCAAGTCGAGTAATTATATATGAATCCTGCGCTGTTCAATATATTGATTGAAACAGCTGATTGCAGATGGGCAGTTTTTCTTTCATTGGGTTTTCATATTGTCTTTATTTTTCTTTTGTTACTTTTTTGTTTTTTTTATCTTTTAACACTTATCTTTTAACACACAATCCCTTAAGCACTCCAATAGCTACATACACTTATGCAATGGGCAAAAATGTTGAAAAAAGCGACACTTATCTTTAGTCGAGTTGCTGAGTTGTGTAGCAGGAACGCCCAGCCGGTATGTAAAAATCCTGACGGGACCCGTTTCGCCGATTAAGGCTTTTTCAAGGGTCAATCAATTCAGGCTGTGAAAGAGAATGAAACTATTGAGTGTCTTAACTTATATTCAAAACAGTCAAATGAAGATAATACACTACATGAAGGTACTCACTGTGCACAGCTAGATCTGCGGTTCTCAGGTCAAAAATGGCACCGGCAAACTGCCAGATGTGCGCTTGCGCTAAATGTTCAAAGTTCAATGACATCACTAATTAACCTCACACACACTCTTTGCTGTTATTTTATTGTAAAAGTTATTCTGATAGAAGATTTAAAAGAAAGCGTACCAATCTATAGCACTGTTCAAACCTGCTGGTTCCAGTCAAGTGTCCACAAGTCCACTTCTGATCTGACATCCCAGCATCATCCAAAGCTTTCAACCAATCTCAATTCATACCAATTAGTATTATATTTATCAGCTTTTTAAATAAATTTATCTTCGTTTTCCATTTTTTTTCCCAAAACGTTTTTGGACCATAAATAATAATAATAATAATTTTTATTCTTATATACCGCCAAAGCCATGGTAGTTCGAGGTGGTTTACAACAAGAAGAGCTGGACAATCAGCTAAGAATAATTACAGTGGTATCATCAAGTACAAGTGGAGAGGGAGGATACAAGTTGAGTGGGAGTAAGACAGAGTGAAAGACACAGAAAGAGGTGTATAAATGTAGGAAGCTTACATGGTAAGGCATTAGATCTTGGTTACAAATCAGTTGAACAGGTTTGTTTTAACAAATGGCATATTTCAAGTGTCTACATCTGTCTTACTACTACCCACCCAAATCTCATCATTGGTCCTTTATTACAAAATCTAGTCTTATGAATTATATTTTTCTCCAATAAATTTAAATAAAATTCAAAATTGACTTAGCTTAAATCTTCCAATCACCAACATGGCCAATGTTTTGATTCCTTCATAAGGGAAACAGTCCAAATAGTAGTGCTTAAATCTATGTAGACTTCAATCATATCTCCCCCTCAGCCATCTCTTTTCCAAGCTGAAGAGCCCTATCCTTTTAGTCTTTCCTGTGATTTTGATTATTCTTCCCAATGTGTATCACTTTGCATTTGTCCACATTAAATTTCATCTGCCACTTGGATGCCCAGTCTTCAAATTTCCTAAGGTCTGCATTCAATTTTTCACAATATGCATGCGTTTTAACAACTTTGAACAGTTTAGTGTCATCTGCAGATTTAATCACCTCGCTCATCCCAATTTCTAGATCATTTATTAATAAATTAAATAGCACCAGTCCCAGTACAGATCCCTGCGGCACTCCACTGAGTATTCTCCTCCATTGAGAAAAATGACTATTTAACCGTACCCTCTGTTTTCTATCCGATAACCAATTCCTAATCCACAACTGAATTTTGCCACCTATCCCCTGACTCTAAGTTTTTTCAGGAACCTCTCATGAGAAACTTTGTCAAAAGCTTTCTGACAATCTAGATATACTACATCAACCAGCTTACTTTTATCCACATGTTTATTCACACCTTCAAAGAAGTCAAGCAAATTGGTGAGGCTCAGTCTTGGCCATGTTCAGTTTTAAATGGGGGCGAGATATTTAGGCAGCAATGTTGGACAAGTAGGCTGAGGACTTGGGCCTGAATTCCTGTAGAGATGTCTGGTTTACAGAGGTAGATATGGGAATCATCAGCATATACGTTATACTGAAAACCATAGAAGCAGAGAACCAAGGAAATTAGTATGGATGGAGAAAAAAAGAAGAAATCCCAAGATAGAGCCCTGAGGTACACCTACTGATAGTGGGATATCGGTGGAGGAGGATCTACCACTGCATACACTAAAAGTGATGGGAGAGATAAGAAGAAAGCCAAGAACAAAACTTTGAAATCCAAGTGAGGACAATGTATCAAGGAGTAGGTAGTAGTGCTGCCCGATTTACCGATTTGAATCGATTCATGAATTCACTTTGGTGAATCAATTCAAATTGATTTGTTGTCTGAGAAAATTGGACTCACTGATTCAGTGACCCTCACCCTAGTGAGACCTGACATACCTCCGAGGCCTCCTAAAACAGCAGTGGCAGCAGAGTTCTGAACTGGCTACTTCATGGCCTTCTCTGTCGGGGGCTTTCCCTCTGCCGCAGCACTGATGATGTCATCAGTGATGCTGCAGAGGGAAGGCAATGAAGCAGCCTGTTCAGAGCCCTTCCACTGCTTTAGGAGACCTCTGAGGTATGTCTGGGATGCTGCTGAACAGGGGGATCAGTGGGAGAGAAGGAAAGCTTGTTGCTGATGGGATGGGAGGAAAGATGCTGTGCATGGGGAAGAGAGGAAGAATTGGGGTGGAGGAGAGGAAGGGTGAGAAGAAAAGAGGTAGAAAGGGGTGAGAGAAATCCTTCATATGGTGGAGGGGAGTGAGACATGCATGGAGAAGAGAGAAGGAGAAATGTTGGACAAAGAGTAGAGGGCAGGGAGAAATGGTGCATGGGGAGAGAGAAAGTAATGTTGCACATAATAATGCAGGGGAGGAGATGCTGCATGGAGGGGAATAGAGATTTTTGACCCAGGGCACAAGGCAGAGAGAGAGAGAGATGGTAGACATGGCGAAAGAAACAAATGTTGGATATGACAGTGGAAGGTAGAAAAAAAATAATTTTATTTTCTATTTTGTGATTACAGTATGTCAGATTTGAAATGTATATCTTGCCAGAGCTGGTGTTAGACAGTGAGCATGAGCAGAGAGGGAAAGTATTTTTTGTTTATTTTGTTTACCTCTGCACCGGCATGGGATTGGAGAGAGCAAAGAGGGTGGGTTGGGTGGAAAGACTTCAGAATAAACCTGCCGGGTTGTTTGGAAAAAATGCCCAATTAGGCAGGAAAATCAACTCAAAAATTTTTTCCCTGAATCGGGCAGCACTACATTATGGGCCATTAATAGAGGATGAGATAAGTTCAAATGTGTCTTGGTAAATGTTTTGTGTGCAAGCTATAAGAATGGAAAGACTAGTATAATGAGAGGCTTGAGAGCTAAAAGTGATTTGGATTTAACAGTTCAGATAGACAAAGGATGAGAATAGTAGAGAGGTGCTGAGTGAGGCTCTTTTTATCATTTTAAATCAATTTGAAAGCAACACACAAGCAATGAAAGTGAAGATAAAGATAGGAACTGTCTTGGGTGCTGAAAACTGCTGTTTCAAAATAAATCTGTATGCGCTATGCATGACAGAGTGAGTGATTTTGTGGGGTTGTTTTTTTTTTTTTAGGAATAGGGGCATTTTCTATTTCTTGAAGTAGGTATTTGAATGAATTATATGGGATTTAAATATTGAACAGAATTGTATCTACAGCAAAAGCTAATGAATAAAAAGTGATGCATAAAAACTTGCAGGGGACGTCTGAGTAAAGTTAAAACTGATGAATAAGAGATCTTGACAAATATTGGGGTCCTTTTATCAAGCCGCGCTAGCGGGGTTAGCGCATTGGACATTTCATCACTTGCTAACCCCCGCAGCTGGCTAAAAAAACTAACACCTGCTCAATGCAGTCGTTGGCGCTACCACAACTTGATTAAAGGACCTCATAGTTTCAGTTATATTTTAATGATTAAAATATAACTGGACTAATGATAAATGTTAAAAAAAAAAAAATCAAAAACAAACAAAACCCCCCCCCAATAACATTTATTTGGGTAGACTCCTGAGCCTGCTATTATGGTATTATTTGAAATTCTAGTATGTGCCAAATAAAATATTTCACCTGTATTGGGCTGACATCACTAATATATATGTTTATATGAATATGCTTTCCATGCTGCTTATTATGATGTATCATTTGAACTCTGCTGTCATAAATTATATTTTTATTACCTAATTGAGTTACTGTGCTGTTCAATTGTGCACATTTGATACAGTATCATACTATTATTTCTAGGATTCAGTTTACCATCTCCAGGTTAACTCATTGATTTTATTTGTGCTTATTTCACTATTATTATGTTAGCAAAATTGTAAGTTTTATGCCAAGTTGTAGCGGCTGTACACTGCTTTGAGTGAATCTCTTCCTAAAGGTGATTAATAAATCCCAATAAATAAACAAATAGTGCATTAACACCCTCCCCCCCCCCTTTTTATAAAACTGCAGCACAATTTTTAGTTGCGGCTGTGGCAGTAACAGCTCTGATGCTCATAGGAATTCTATAAGCATTGGAGCTCTTACCACTGCGGCCTATGCTAAAAACCACACTATGGTTTTGTAAAAGAGGGGGTAAGATGGTAATTCTATTAAGGGTGCCTAGATTTAAGCCATAAGAACATGAACATATACACACATGACTGAAATGTTCTGTAAGTATATATTTATTTTGTAAATTTATATTCCACCTAAACACCAAGAGGCTGATTCCATAAGCGGCGCCTGCCGAGACAGACGCCTACAAAACTGGCGCCTGCCGTGTGTCAGTCACTGACAGGCACAACTTCCAGAATCACGGCTTGACGGGACCCTAGGCACTGGAAATGTAGGCCAGGGATCCATAGGCCTACATTTTTAGCATCCTGTCAGAATCACGGCCAGTGGCGCATAGTGATGCCGAAGTCCAGTGCCACCCTAACTACGCACATTTCCAGGCTTTAGCATTCCTATGTGCCGCTAGCCACCAGAGACCTAGGTACCGGTCCCAGAGGCTGCGTATCGGTGCATTTTTTTATAATTTTTAATTGGTTGTAAATGATGTCAATTACCATGTCGTTCAGCACCAATTAAAATAATTAAGGTAGGCGATAGTAAGATGCCTATTATCGCCGCCAAACTTTTGGTGCCCCGATGAGAATCTGGGCTTAAAGGCCTCTTTTATCAAATGAAATAGCACAGACTGACGCAGTAAATGCACCAAAGCCCTTAGGAATTTAAAGGGCTTTGGTGCATTTGCCACTCAGCATTTACGCAGCCTGATAAAAGAGGTCCTAAGGAGTGTGTACTTTGCAGGTAGGTATTCACATGGATGAAGTTCCAAAAGGAAGCACTGTTGCTGTTGAATCACCTCCAAGATTTGCTGCTAATGGTGTAGGTGGTTGGCAAACTATCGTGGGATATTGTTGGCTTCCATGATGCTTAAAGTATGCTGTCACCATAACAATAGAGACAACCAGGCACAGCTCCGCCAAAAGGTTTCCCTCTCCTCCCACTTTGGGCCCCCTACCACCAGCTCCCTTGTCATCCCTTAGCTCCAATGACCACTGACCAGGTTAAAGTGTTGCAAAATCTTTTCAAGCGGTTTTATGAGCCAAGGATCTGAATTACCTATTTACGTCTTCCAATTCTTACCAATAGTTTTGTTGTGCTTTAAATATGCATCTTTTTATTGAATCTTTTGGGAATTAGTTGTTGTTGGGAATTAGTTGTTGTTGAAATTCATTTGTATTCTCTATCTTTTGTGACCCGCATAGAAGTAAGTTTTATGTTATGTTTATGTATACATTAGGAAAGAGCCATTTTCTAATAGCTAGGTGATCTTCTTTGAGCTGTTCACCTCCATGCATTGGTCACTGACTCCATGTTGCCACCACTTTGTCGCACTATTCTCATTAAGCACATCTTAGAAGCAGGACACTGCAGTAGATCTGGCTTCATTCTAGCCAGCATGGTTTCTGTAAAGGAAGATCTTGCCAAACTAACCTACTGTACTTCTTCGAGAGGATAAACAAACAATTGGACAATGGTGACCCCATAGACATCATATATCTGGACTTCCAAAAAGCCTTCGACAAGGTACCCCATGAGCACCTGCTAAGAAAACTGTGGAACCATGGAGTGGAAGGAGACGTGCACAGATGGATCTGTAATTGGCTGAAGGACAGGAGGCAGAGGGTGGGAGTAAAGGGACAGTACTCAGAATGGGAAGCAGTTACGAGCGGTGTCCCGCAGGGGTCAGTGCTAGGACCACTGCTGTTCAATATATTCATTAATGACCTAGAAGCAGGGACAAAGTGCGAGGTTATAAAATTTGCAGATGACACAAAACTCTCCAGCAGGGTTAGAACTGTTGAGGAATGTAAAGAGCTACAAAGAGACCTGAACAAACTGAATGAATGGGCGAATAAATGGCAAATGTGCTTCAATGTAGAGAAATGCAAAGTCTTGCACATAGGGAAAGGAAACCCGATGTACAACTATAGCATGAGGGGGATGGTATTGGGCAAAAGCAACCTAGAAAAGGACTTGGGGGTTCTGGTGGACCAAACAATGAAGCCGGGGGCACAATGCGCAGCGGCCTCAAAGAAGGCGAACAGAATGCTGGGCATTATCAAAAAGGGAATCACTACCAGAACCAAAGAAGTTATCTTGCTGCTATATCGGGCGATGGTGCGCCCTCATCTGGAGTACTGCGTTCAATACTGGTTACCGTACCTTAAGAAAGATATGGCGACACTTGAGAGAGTCCAAAGAAGAGCAACGAAAATGATAAAGGGCATGGAAAACCTTCCATATGCCGAGAGGCTGGAGAAACTGGGGCTCTTTTCCCTGGAAAAACGGAGACTTAGAGGGGACATGATAGAAACTTACAAGATCATAAAAGGTATAGAGAGGGTAGAGAGGGACAGATTCTTCAGACTGGCAGGGGAAACAAGAACAAGAGGGCACTCAAGAAAATTGAAGGGAGACAGATTCAGAACAAACGCTAGGAAGTTCTTCTTCACTCAGAGGGTGGTGGATGCCTGGAATGCACTTCCAGAGAAGGTGACGGAGCAGAGTACGTCAGAGAAGGGGCGGGACCGCGGCAGAGGAAGCAATGCAGGGCTCACTGGCATCGCGAACCATGGTAGGCTGCTTCTCCACCGCAAACGGTGCGGGGGGGGCTGGGGGATGAATCGGACGTCGGGGGGGGGGGGGGGGGACCAGCAATGTAAAAAACAAATTGTATAACGCGCATGGTTATGTTCGGTTTGTAAAATCGTGTATAGCGCGCGCGTTATATGCGTGAAAATACTAATTAATTTAAACCAATCTCACATAGAGCTTCACTTTAAAAACCTGAGCTGTAATAGAGAAACCCACTGGTGCAAATGTACCTGTGCATATAACATAACATAACTTTATTTTTGTATATCGCCACAATCAAAAGAATTCTAGGTGATTTACACAAAAGAGAAAAACTGGACAATAAAAATTTAAATTAATGCAGTAAAATTATTATGTTAAGGATAAAAACATTGAGTTATGAGATAAATTTATCAAATAATACTTTTCAGAAGGCACCGTAAGATATGCTAAATTACTACTATTACTACTAATCACTTATATAGCACTGAAAGGTGTACATTTATAAACAGTCCCTGCTCAGTCAGAAGAGCTTACAATCTAAATTGGACAGACAGACGTGCCATATAGGGTTGGGGATGCAGAGTCTGAGTTGAAAGTATTCTCAAAGAGGTGGACTTTTAACTGGGCCTTGAGCATTGCCAGAGACGGAGCCCGCCATAGGGATTCAGGCAGTTTGTTCCAAGCATAAGTTGTAGCAAGGCAGAAGGGACAGAGTCTAGAGTTGGCAGTTGAAGAGAAGGAAAATGTTCAGAGTAGACTAAGGGATTTACCCAGCCAACTATTTGTTTACCTGGGCAAATTCCTTTGAAATTGGCCTAATATTGTATATTTATATCTTAGGCATATTACCTGTAAATCTCACTCCTGGAGCAGTCTACCCTTGACAGTGGAAACAATGAAGGGTGTAAAGGACTTGCCCAACTGTGTTCTCAGTCTACTGCTTCAGAAATACCAAGTTACCCAGCTTCAGGAGGGAGACCTTTCGGCCAGGCATGTTTTTGAACTTAAAGTATGCTTTTTGTAATCACTGGTTTTACCCACTGATGTCAGTGCTACATGTCCCGATGCTACAAACAGTCCAACAGTGCTACATGTCCCATCATGCACCATGGTGCGGTTGTCAGAAATCCAGAACAGGCCTAAAATCTCCCCCTTGTGACTTGGTAACTTGGGAACACTCCAGTTCTACATAGATAGAAACATAGAAACATAGAATATGACGGCAGAAAAGGGCTGTAGCCCATCAATAATAATAATAATAATAACTTTATTCTTATATACCGCCAACAATCTTGCGACTTCTAGGCAGTTTACAATAAAGAGAAACTGTACATACAGCGAATTACAGAGTATAGCAGTGTACATCTGATAATGGGAACATTAATGATAATAACAACAGTTCGTATGCTGCAGGGCCTTGAAGTGCCATGCGGCTTACAAAGAATTAGAAAAATTCCATAAATTGAATGGGGTATTCATAGTTTGTGATTGGGGGTTAACAGTTTACAAATTCAGTTTTGGGAATGATATTGCGAAGGGGGCTATTGTCCTGGTTCATTACCTAGGTGTTTCGAGAACAGGTACGTTTTTAGGTGTTTTCTAAATTCTCCATAGTCATTTGTGTGAGTAATTAGTTTTTCTAAGTCTTTGCCCCATAAGGCTGCTTGATATGATAGAAGTCTGCCCACGCTAATGACCCACCCCCAGACTTCACCCGGCTAGAGATCCCACATACATATCCCATTTCTTTTTGAAATCGAGCACGCTGCTGGCGTTAATCACCTGCAATGGAAGTTCATTCCAATGATCGACTACCCTTTCTAGTCATTAAACCACTCCATTCAAAACATAGCTTGCCAAGTCCTAATGCTCATTAACAAACTATTAGTGCTGAAACAATTAAAGCTATAGTAGACTGAGCACGTTTCTCTGCTGCTTCTGCAGAGGTGAAATGTTGCCGGGGAAGGCCATGAATGAATATCTGAGGGCAGTGGCATAGTAAGAGGGGGGCAGATCTATCCCGAGCACTGTCTTTATGTTCACAGCACCCCTCTTTCTCTCCACCCCCCTCCTTGCCACACTCCCCTTGCTTTCCCCATACTTTTTTTTACTTCCCCAGTGTGAGGTTGCTGCCCGCATTGGCATCGGCGCTCTCTGTGACATCACTTCCGGGAACTGTGCCTAGGGAGTCATCAAAGGGCGAGCTGACACTGACGTGGGCATGCTGCTCTCGCTGGAGAAGTTAAAAAAGTACGGCGGGGGAGGAGTGCCACCACCCCAGGCACCGCTCACCCCTTACTACGCCAATGTCTGAGGGGGTGGGGGTGGGGTGAAAAATATTTTGCCTTAACCATGGCTGCTAACCAGGTCTTCTAATGCTCTATTTCTGCCTTTGCTTCATACTCAAGAGGGTAAATCTTATGACAGTACCTAGACAGGGACAGTACATAGGAGCTCCAAGGATGAGGTAAGTTTGCTTATGTGCAGGAATATGACCAGGAAGAGGAAGAAATAGAAAAGGAAGACCACAAATGCCTGTTTGCCTAGGATCCAATATACAGTAAAACCTTGGTTTTGTGCAATACTGAACAGAGATACACAGGACACTGTGATATCTATTTTAGAAGCTCTGTTCTTGTTTTGGATGTCTGAAACTGACATTTAGATGTTCATATTGTGAGGGGCAGATTAAAACTACAGTCAAACCTTGGATAGCGAGGGTCGTGGTTTGCGAGTGTTTTGCAAGATGAGCAAAACATTTTATGAAGTTTTAACTCGATAAACGAGCGTTGTCTAGCAGTATGAGCACGTAGATGCGTGTCACATCAATTGCACACAATACTCAACCTGTGCATTTTTCTTATATTAAAAAAGGCATTTGCGAGCATAATTCATTCCGGAAGCATGCTTGTCATCCAAAGCACTCCTATATCAAAGCGAATTTCCCCATAGGAAATAATGGAAACTCATACGATTCGTTCCACAACCCCAAAACTATAATACAAGTTACAGTACTGTACATACTTGTATTGCAAGACCTCACTCGTTTTGAACCGTCACTACACTGCGGGTGAATTGGGCGTGATGCTTTTATTATGTTCAGCTCCGCTCAGCATGATATGTGTGTATGTTGTGCACGCTTGAACTTCTGTGGGTGCTTGTATTACTTTCAGCCATGTTCAGCAGATGCGACGCGTATATATTGTGCGTAATTGATACGACGCGCGTCTACATGCTAGTATTGCAAGACAACACTCGTTTATCGAGTTAAAACTTCATGAAATGTTTTGCTCGTCTTGCAAAACACTCGCAAACCATGACCCTCGCTATCCAAGGTTTGACTATAGTTAGTTTTAATCTGCCCCTCACAATATGAACATCTAAATGTCAGTTTCAGACATCCAAAACAAGAACAGAGCTTCTAAAATAGATATCACATATCCTTGTGTATCCCTGTTCAGTGTTGCACAAAATGCTTTCTTTTTAGTTTGAGCAGGGAGCTGGGAAAGAGCAGGTGAAGGCTATGCATTGCTTTATCTCTCTCCCTCCCAGAAAACATTCCCTTTTTGGAATGTTGGTGAAATTTATGTGAGTGATAACATTCTTTGTATATCATCACTTCGTGATTCTCAAGACTCCTGAGGCAGGCCTGTTGGCCGAAACATGTACATGTCGAGTCATTAAGTCATAGAGTCGTTTGAATATACCATAGTGACAATTGGAGGAATAAAGATCTTCACATTATCAGATGAGTTGGAGGACACTTTTGTAGTGCACGTCATTCTGATCTGGACAATTCCATTTTGTTTTGTTGTATTTGTATCTGTGGTTTCGTTTTTTCCCCCTGGTTTGTTCTTTCCAGGTTGAGTATCTCCCAGATTTCCATTTCAAAATTTACTTTTCATAAACATTCAAACTTCTATTTACAAAAAAAAAAAAAGTTTTAATATTTAATACCTACTGTTGCTTTGCTGAAATATTCTTTACGTTTATGCTATTTTTCTCTCAAAACTTTGCACGTATACTTTGTTGGATGTAAATAGGGTTATTGATCCTGCATGACCAAAATAGTTTCACATGAGCTGTATTTTTTTTTAGCAGTTGCTGAATTGTGGTTAGAGTCATTACACAGCTTCTTAATGAAAACTGCAGCATAACATTTGCAGTGCTGTGCCTATGGAATTATAATAATTTGATAAATCATTTTTATAGTAGCACTTGCTAATTCAATTTTTCTTCTGTGGACAGTGTTTTACATGAACCATTTTGCTAAAATATGCTTTGAGCTCATTCCTATGTTTATTTTCTGTGGAAATTTATGCCCGCTGAAGTAGCTGATCCAACTGTTTTTTTTTTTATAACTTTTCACCCAGTAAAAACATTTCAGCTTGCAAACTTAACAAAATGCTTTGAATCTAATTTTGGTTGCTTCCATATATTTTTAGACGTACTTACACTCTTGTTTCAATCTCTTGGCTGTAGCCCACATTGATATACTGACAATTTGCATAGTCTCTTCTCACTGCCATCATGTCTACAGGTATCCACCTGGTTTAGTGACTACCAATCCCTGAATACTTCAAAATGTGAATTTTTACCTTCCAGACATTCATACTTCTGCCTTCCCTTCCTTCTTAAACATGGCTATCCTCTTCCCTTGTCAAGAAACAGTAAGCATACTTGGGGTGCCTTTGACATTATTAACCAGAAAAACAATCCCCCCTGCCCCAAAAATCTGAAGGGTGAGGGGGAGAGATAGCTCGAACAACGCAGCACCAATAAAATAAATTATTGTGATAAAGGAAAGCCTGGGCTAACCTTGTGTGAATTAAATGTGATAAACCAGTGCACAAACCAATGTGCTAAAGGTGAAAAAATCAATAATGATAAATATAGCAAATTGTAAAAGCTGTCTCTACCCCTCATCCGGGGAAGGTGAGCGACCAAGATCAGCCAAGCAGGCACAGGTGAAAAACCAAAATCAATTGCAGGAAGTACTTAACTTCTCCAACGTAGCACAAAAGTAGCCAGCCAAGAAGAGGCTTGTCCAACGGGACTCCGTTTCGAGGATAAAGATCCCCTTCCTCAGGAATGGCCATTTTCAACTTTGCGATTCTATCTGGGGCCGGTGTTTATAACTTCTTTGGTTATAGCCTGGCCGGTTCCTAAGGAAGGGGATCTTTATCCTCGAAACGGAGTCCCATTGGACGAGCCTCTTCTTGGCTGGCTACTTTTGTGCTACGTTGGAGAAGTTAAGTACTTCCTGCAATTGATTTTGTTTTTTCACTTGTGCCTGCTCAGCTGATCTTGGTCGCTCACCTTCCCCGGATGAGGGGTAGAGACAGCTTTTACAATTTGTTATATTTATCATTATTGATTTTTTCACCTTTAGCACATTGGTTTGTGCACTGGTTTATCACATTTAATTCACACAAGGTTAGCCCAGGCTTTCCTTTATCACAATTATTTATTTTATTGGTGCTGCGTTGTTCGAGCTATCTCTCCCCCTCACCCTTCATATTTTTGGGGCAGGGGGGATTGTTTTTCTGGATTACAACGTTTTCTCCCTGGTAGAGGGTTCTGTTTGATTCGTTTTGACATTATTAATGCAGAGGCTAATTCAGTAGTCCAATCATCCTTCTATGCCCTCCATTGCACCTGTTCATTCAAGTCAGTTCTCCCTATGAACTTAATCAGAGTATTTATACTTCTTCTTGTTAACTCTTTACAGTGGTCTACCTCTTGAATCTTTTAAACACCTTCAATAGATCCAGTCTATTGCTGTTCAATTACTACATAATTCCCACTATACTGATTTTATGTAACTTTCCTACTTCTCTCTGAGCATTGGTTTCCTCTTTTAGCATGCCTTAAATTCAGAAACTTCAAAACTAGTGGTTTTGAGTCTCACACCACAATACCCCAGCTATCTAGCTGAGTTGGAAATGAAGGGGGAGGTGCTGTTTCTGTTGGATATGAATTGGAAGGTCCCAGCTGTGGAATCAAAAATAAGTAGAGAGATTGTGGATGCTTTTCAAAGTGCATTGCTGAGAGAAATGGTGATGAAACCCACAAGGGGAGGGGCAGCACTAGGTCTTCTGATCACAAATGGAGATAGTTTGTCCAACATCCGAGTGGGTTCCCACCTGACCACTATTGTTCATCACGTTGTATGTTTTGATGTAAGAGCTAAAGAAGAATGTGGGGACACAGCTCAAAATTTTGGATTTTAATCATGCGGACTTTGTTAAAATGGGGGAGTACCTGAAGAAAGAGTTGGACATCTAGCAGTTTTGAAAATGGATGTTTCCCCGCCTCGATATGTGGACTTCTTGCGAGATATATCCAAAGTTGAACTTTGATGCACTATCAAAAATGCCCCTCTGTGTCTTTATAAAATAGCCCCCAATTGGTGACCAGCTGGACTTCATCCCTAGGTGGCCTGTTATAGAAACCAAGATCACACTATAGCCATACATTTGTAGATAATAAAGGAGTCTGATAATTTTCCAGAATTTCAGCTTCCTGTGGTAAACGTTTACATAATATTCTTTCAAAAAATCTGCACCTGTCTTTTACATTTCACAACACTTCCCACAAGAATACTATTATTTTTATCTTGAGAAATACCAAGTGGAAATTACAGTAGAAGTATGAGATAATGTAATCACACAATACAGAGTACTTACCGAAGGAGGCAGTTTACAAAAGAAATGTAAAGTCCTTTCTTCCACCTTTATTCATCCATGATCACCTCTGTAGCCACTTATGTCATTTTTGAAGGGTTTGGAGCAGTGGATGATTTTCTAGTGAATTGGATTTCCATTATACAGTAGACATTGTGTTCATCCCACAGCTTTTGGTAATGAACAGAAAGAGCTGATATAGAGCAACAGACACTAAAATGTAATCCGCATGGTTAATTTTTAAAGCCGTTTCATAAATGACCCATTTGTACCTGAAAGATAAATTATGATGGCAGTCTAGGAAGAAAATTGTATTCTTCCAAGGACACTTGTGGTCCAACCCTTCCATGACAGGCATTAAATATCTTGGGAACCAAAAAACATTAACTTGCTTCAGGTCTGTTTTATAGAGTCTGAAAATCATACAGAAACTACTCATATAATTGTTAATCCAAATTTTAAATAAAATATAGTGTGCAAGAACCATTTTCACACTGGGAGACCACCATTAGGGATAGCCTGTGCCATTTTGAACCTGGTCCCAGAAGAGATAGGAACAATTGGGGTTCATTCCTGCCTCAAACCCACTAGACATCAAGGATTAATAACAGTGAGCCTGGGGGAGGAGGGGATAAGGGAGGGAGAAGGTGAGTGCTTGGGTGTAGTTGGGGTAGGGGGGACTCTATAGGGCAGGAGGGATATCACTAGGGGCTTCTAGGCAAGGGGTCTTCAAAGTGAGAAGGGTGATATAAAAGGGGCCTTCAGGGTGGGAGGGAAACACTTGGTGGAAAAGGAAGAGGGGGATAGATTCTGACAGCAAATGTTGGCCCCTTTAAGAAGCGCCCAAGTGCATTTGGTCTGCAGCCAGATGCTCCCAGGATGTAAACATGCCACCAGCAATTTGCCAGCAGTATTTTTTCAGGAATAAGAGCTTAATCGCAAGCCATGGTATTCATTTGTGTGTTTTCCATCTCATTACTATATAACCTCATATTATTGTGCCTTATGGTAATATAATGCACAATAATTGGGAGGCGTGGTTATTTAGACTGATGACTGCAAATGAATAAACACCAAGAAAAATTGTTAAATGCTTCAGAATTACATTACATTACATTGCGGATTTCTATTCCGCCTATACCTTGCAGTTCAAGGCGGATTACAAAAGATTTGTCTGGACATTTTCCAGTGAAGATACAATTTTTTTTTTTTTTTTTAAACATAGGGGAGATAGCTGGATAGAGTCCTATGTGAACTTACAGGATGGATATTAAACTGACAGTGCAGAACTGTGTGATAAAGACAAATGGAATACAGTTAGAGTGGGTAAGATTACAATCTATTTTAGGGGTTTGTTTACTTGGAAGGTGTTTAGGTGGGTAATTTGGGGGAGAATTATCTGGAGGTAGGTGAATCTTCTGGAGGTAAGGGAAGAGGGGTTAAGATATTTGGATGAATTTTTTGAAAAGCAGGGTTTTGATTTCTTTTCGGAATGTTTTGAAGTTGTCTGATATTGTCAGCAGATTGGAGATGGAATGGTTGAGTTTTGCTGCTTGTGTTGCCAGAAGGTTGTCAAACATTTTCTTGCGTTGTGTGCCTTTGAGTGGGGGGAAGGCAAAAGGGTTTGAGGTTCTTCTGTGTCTTGAGGTGGAGATCTGGTTTAAGCGGTTGTTTAGATAGGAGGGGGAAGAGCCTCAGACAGAATGCTGTCTGAGGTCTTTTCTTCTTGAAAAGCAGTTCTTCCACCTAATGTATATTTGAAGTTTGGAGTTCCAGAAGTGTATGAATTACGTTTCTATGTTCTTTATTCCCCCCGTGGTGTGGTTTTTAGTGCAAGCCACGGCGGTAAGAACATAAGAACATAAGAAACGGCTTTGCCGGATCAGACCCTAGGTCCATCCAGTCCGGCGACCCGCACTCGCAGAGGCCAAGCCAGGTGTTCCCTGCTGAGAAACCTTGTTTACTCATATCCCTCAATGTAATTTGCGAGAAGGTGTGCATCCAATTTGCCCTTGAATCCCGGAATGGTGGTCTCCATCACGACTTCCTCCGGGAGAGCATTCCAAGCGTCCACCACTCGTTGTGTGAAACAGAATTTCCTAATATTTGTCCTGGGCCTGGTGCCCCTCAGTTTCAGTCCATGACCTCTTGTCCGAGTCACATTTGACAATGTGAATAACGATGTTTCTTGCTCTATTTTGTCGAATCCTTTTAGTATTTTAAAAGTTTCTATCATGTTGCCTCGCAGTCTTCTCATCTCGAGGGTGAACAATCCCAGTTTTCCGAGGCGTTCTTTGTAGCTCAAATTCTCGATACCTTTAACTAGCTTCGTGGCTCGCCTTTGCACCCTCTCCAGCAGGGTTATATCCTTCTTTAGGTAGGGAGACCAGTGTTGGACACAATATTCCAAGTGTGGTCTGACCATTGCTCTGTAAAGTGGCACCAACACTCATAAGAATTCTATGAGATCGGAACTGTTACTGCCATGGCCGACATTAAAAACCACAGACTGAAGGTTCATGGAGCTCAGAATCCTGTTTTCAATAGTGGCAAACTCGGGTCGCAAGTACCTTACATGATCCCAAAATAGTAAATAGAGATAAGCAGCAGATTTTCCCAAGTCTATTTAGTGGATTATGGACTTTTCTGTTCAACCCTTTTTTAAACCCTGCTAAGTTTCAAGTTTCTTTATTTTTGATATGCTGAAACCCTCTAAGTAAGAGCAGGACACTGAGCAACCCATCAGCATGGGTTTGTCAAAATAGAAATGACCCCAAAAGTGGAAGCCCAGACTAGGGAAGCGATGCACTGGTAGCAACCAAAAGGCAGACTCAGGGGTCCTTTTATCAAGCCGCACTAGCGGGGTTAGCGCGTCGGACATTTCATCACACGCTAACTCCTCCGCGGCCGGCTATAAAACTAATGCCTGCTCAATGCAGGTGTTAGCGGCTAGCGCGGCAGGCGGTTTAACGCGCGGTATTATGCGCGTTAAACCCCTACCGCAGCTTAATAAAAGGACCCCTCAGTGTCAATCTTACCTTGACTATAAAGCTTGGCCAGTCAAACTGATTGATGAAGGGATGCATACTGGATAGAACAGGCCTGGGGGTTGGGTGGGGAGGGTGGAGAAGGAAGAGGAAGAAGTCATTCACAGAACCCCCATACCATACTCTGAATTTAGCTGGTTCTTTTTTTGGCACAATGGCTAATAGAATAATATATTAAGAAAAAGTTTGTTCTTAAAATGTCCCACAATCCTTCCCAATTTCTCAATCTTAGCCTGCACAGTTAATGCTAAATGCGAGACAGATGAAGAATCCAGAAACCAATTAAAAAACTGTTCAAAAGAATCTGAGTGCCCTTTTTTCACAGCTATTTTGCCAACCATCATCTAATTCTATCAAGTTGCATTAGAGAATGAGATTTTTGAGAATTACTATTAAGATTGCTGAGAGGACATTTGCTTGTGATCTACTAGAGCAGTTGGCAGCTGAAAGTGCCACTCCAAAATGGAATTGGCATGCCTGTATTTGCATTCTCACAGACTGAAGGCAGTTTTGATAAAAGGCCAGCAGCATCTATCCTGTTCATTTGTGAGGCCCTTCCAGATCCTCCAAGGGTAGCCCGATGAAAGGATTTATTGGAAAAATTGGAAAAAGGAGCCTTATTGATCATAATATATAGCTACAGATCTACATCTCTGGGCCTCCAAGTGAGCAAGAAGTTTTCCTCCATCTTGTCCCTGAAGTCCTCATTGCACGCCAACCAGCAGAAACCCTTATAATCCATATAGAGTAGACCCATAATCTTCTAGGCATAAACTAACATTAGACTGAATTAAGATGGTACTACATCTACAAAATAGAAGAGGCCATTCTTTTTCTTTCCCTATTTGCATTCTCATCATTTTTCTCATCAGGTAGTTCACCATTCTCATCATTTGTCTGCCCCTCTTCTTATCCCATAACAACAATAACTCTCTATGCAACAGCCATACTAGGTCAGACCAGTGGTCCATCTAGCCCAGCCTCCTGCTTCTGACAGCAGCCCATTCAGTACCTGGCAGAAACCCAAATAGTAGCAATATTCCATGCTCCCAATCCAGGGCAATTCAATTTTCTGCCCTCCAATGACTGGAATGTCAATAAACTGCTTGGTGAAGGGATGCATACTTGATAGAACAGGCCTTGGGAGGAAGAAGGAAGTAATTCACAGAATCCCCATAAAGATAGAACAGGTTGTGAATTAGCCTGAATTTAGCTGGTTCTTTTTTGGCCCAATGACTAATGGAAATAAAATCATTTTAAGAAAAGGTTTGTACTTAAAAGGTCCCACAATCCTTCCCAGTGCAATCTTCTTCTCAATCTTAGCCTGCACAGTTGATGTTAAATGTGAGACAGATGAAGAATTTCAGAGAAAGGAATCCAGAAACCAATTCAAAAACTGTTCAAAAGAATCTGAGAGCCATTTTGTACAGGTATTTTGCAGATAGCACTGGAGGGTAATTATTTTATTCAGCATTTAGATTCCTACTGGTCTTATGGAGTGTCCTCGACTGATAAGAAAAGGTTAAGGGGGAACTAGAACTACTGTCACTGTTAGTGGAAATGGATTTACCAATTTCCTTTTTTTTTTCTCTTGCCCTTTTCCACCTTTTAACAAGCCTGATTAGAACTAGGCGCCACCTGTGTGGGAGAAATAGATTTCACTGACAGTGTTTCGACTCTTGCCTGCATCAGGAGTCTTTGCTCTCTTTAAAATAATTCAACCGAATGTAATAAAAAAAACCCCCCAGATATAACATGTCTACTCCTCACTCCAGCGATTTGAACGTTGTATCTGATTTTATTATTACATTAAAGAGAGCAAAGACCCCTGAGGCAGGCAAGAGCCGAAACACTGTCAGTGTCGGGTCATACGTCTTGATCATACATTGTGAAATAAAGCACATTTTTTATCCCAGTTCTGGAGGCAGTTTCACCATTCTGGGTGCTGTTTTTTGTTGCATTTCTGGACTCCCTTCCTCTGTCTTCTGTTTTGGATCACTTTATTATTCAAATCATGTTTGTCCCAGGCTCTGGTTTTCTCTGTGCTCACCATCCATCTTTAACCTTCCCTTCCATTGCCATATCCAACATTTCTGTTTCTTTCCCACTATCTACTATCTCTCTCTCTTTCTCTCTCTCTCTCTTCCTGCCTTGTGTGCTTGGTCAAACCTTTCTATTCCCTATCCTGCAGCATCTCTCCCTTCCTCCCCTCCATTATCATGTGCAACATTTCTTTCTCTCTTCTCATGCACCATCTCTCCCTGCCATCCACCCTATGTCCAACATTTCTCCTTCTCTCTTCTCCATGCATTTCTCCTTCCCCTCTACCATATGCAGGATTTCTTCCTCTCACCCCTTTCTACCTGTTTGTTGCATTTCCCTTTCTCTTCTCCAGCTCATGTCCAACGATTCTTTCGATCTTCTATCTCCACCCATGTGCATCAGCTTTCCATCCCTCTCTCCAATCCTTCTGTATAGCAGTTTTCTTTCCTTCCCTCCCATCCCCCTGCTCAGCATCTCTGGACCTAACTAATCCCCCCCCCCCCTGTTAGATTTGACATTCCTTTAGCCCTTCAACAGCAGCAGCACCAAACAAACTGTTTGCAGCCTGCTCCACCAAGGCTTCTCTGTGCCATATCATCAGTGATGCAGCAGAGGGAAAGCCCCGGCGGGCTAGGCCACAAGAAGCCTGTTCACTGCTCCAATACTACTGCTTTGGAAGGCAAGTCCAGAGGTATGTGAGTTCTCTGTTTGTTGACAGCCTTAACTCACTGCTCTGCCGGTGTCAGGCCTTCCTCTGTGTCAGATCTTCCCACTTCCTGCTTCCACAAAAGCAGGACCCAGCAGAGAGGAAGGCCCGATGCTGGCAGAGCAGTAAAGTTCCCAAACCATGACACCAACCCTGGGAGTATTAACTCATGGCCTGCACACAGGGCGGACCGTCCTCCCTGCATCCTCCCTCCCACCCACCCCTATCTCCCCCGGTACGCCACTGACACTAAGGCCACGTTTTGCTGCTCCTTAGTAAAATGATCCTTAAATTTACCAGTATATTTGTCATTAAATTAATGTCTGTAAGAAGAACTCTAGATAAGCAATTATTGAAGGATATACAAATTGACTTCTAAATTATTTAGGGTTCCTTTTACAGAGCCGCAGTAGAGGTTTCTACCGTGGGCCAGCGAGGTAAATGCTCTGACATTCATAGGAATTCTATGATTGTTGGAACATTTACCTTGCCGGCTCACATTAAAAATCTCTACCGCAGCTTTGTAAAAGCCAGCTTTAATTTACTAAATACCAGTTAATTTGTAGATCATGTTATTGCAAGTATTATTACTTCAACTATAACTTTATTTTTCTTATTTCATAGATTAGATATTAAATTTTCTTGTTACCTCTTCCCCTGCTGTCAGTTCATATCAGCCATCATCAATGCTATATTACATTCAACTAATCAGCTTAGAGCAGTGTCTCTCAAACAGGGACAGCATTAGGGGGAGCAAACAGGACATCTGCCCTGGGCCCTACAGCTACAGGGGCCCCCTATTGCCTGATGAGGTGATATAAGCTTCCCTCCTTTCAACTCCCTCGCTGCCCTCTCTCCTGCCGCTTCTGCAGCCTGTAAGTGAACTGAACCCATGCAAAGGGCTTTAACACTATGTGTGCCGGCTTCCCTTCTCCTCCCTCCCCCTCACGATGTAACTTCCTATTTCATCAGAGAAGGGAACTCGGCATGCACAGAGCTCCGTGGCATGGGTTCATATGGCATCTTCACTTCAATAAACCGTGTATCCTGTACCTGGATGGACTTTCCAAAACCAAGCAGTTTGTTCGGGTTTTGGAAAGCTCCAATGAGCTCTGGCTGCATCTGGAGGGCCTCTGAGCATACGTAGATCACACACATCCACACATGCTCCAGGCCCTCCAGATATGACTGGAGCTCATTGGGGAAGAAGAGAGGAGGCTTTGTGAGGGTTGGGGCATAATGGAGCAGGGCTGGAGGCAAACCTAGGCAGGGCTGGAGGCGGAATAAGGTGGAGCCATGTGTCCAGGGTTTTGCGGCCCAAAATCTGGTAATCCTAAGCAATGCCCCTCTGCCCCCCCCCCCCCAACTAAGCCCATAATTAAGAGCCAGATATACCTGTGATATATAACTTGCATTAATGTGCATGTTAATATACAGTAATATAGCAGCACTTGTTAATAAATCTAGTTCTTTATTTCCAATTCATATAATTTGTTAATGCAGACCAAAATAGCATAACACTAGCCTACACGGGAGGCTTGTGTGCTATGCTGTTTGTTTGTAGACTCTTAGTTACTTGAATTATTTTGTGACTTTTGTGTTTTTATATTTAAGGTAGCCAAGGACCCTTTAAGACCCCTGAGGAAAACATTTTTGTTTTGCTGAAACACGGCCACTGTTGGGTCATTTGTATTTTATACATTATTTGGTTTTTTTTTTATCTTGTGGGTCGCTATTTGTAGATTTTTAAGATTATTGTTTTTAAGTTATTTGGACACTTATTAAACTACAAACTACATTCAGTCTTCTATTCTACAATCTTTTTGTTGTTTTGCTATAATACTAAGGGGTACAGTTATCAATATGGGCCTCTGTTAAGAAATTTTTTAAAATTATTTTAAAATTATATTGTAATTGACTGTAAATCACTGTAATGGTATTCCAAAACAATGATATATCAAGCAAAATAAACTAAACTAAGGATATGCTATGTTATCACAGATCCCATTTTCTGCAGCGAGACCTATTTACGAACGTCTTGACAGTAGCCCAAGTTGATAACCTTCCCCTTTAAATGAAATTTCTTTCATTTCCTTTTGCCTCTTTTGGATGGAAAATAACACAAATGATCTAACTATTATTACTGATGTATTCATGTCATTTTACAGTGTCAACACATCCCAAGCATTTGCTGGTGTCCATCAGAGGTACTTTCTGAGATGTGTTCATTCAAGCTGAAAAGTGGTGTTGAGCTAAAATAGCAAAAAAAAAAAAATATATATATATATATGTTGCTTCTTTCAAAGATGAGGAGCAGAGAATTGGTATTCGTGAAAGGTAGAGAAATTTCTGATTAGAGAAGGCATGATTGTCTCAGCTAATGAAAGATGTAATGCTGGTGTAGATAAGAGAGGCTGGTCCTGAGCTAATTAAGAAAACACATTTCTCATGATATATTGGCTAGCAAGGTACCTTCTTGCAGATAGCTATAAGTAGAGCCACTTTGCTATATGCATTTGGGTTTGGGGATTTAATTATTCACCTTTTCCAAATTCAGGCTCAAGGCACGTTAAAATAGGTCGTTAATTCCCTGCCTCAGAAGAGCTGCATTCTAACAGCCTCAAGTAATAAACCAATATTAAAAATCAAAATTAGATTTTTAACACAAGTTATTTTGTACTTTCATGTTCATGTTCATTTTTTTTTTTTTTTTTTTTACTTTACTTTTGATGAAATCAGCTAATTTACTTTTGGGGAAAGAAACAGTGAAGTAAAAGTTTGCACTAAACTGAAGTAAGGCAGCATGCCTGAAAAAGGGGTCAGGATAGCAGAAAAAAAGCAAATGCCATATATTGTATACCAATACCATTTTGAGACTATATAGTTTGTATACTCATAGATTCACTAGCAAGTGTGTTCCTTTATGTGTTATAGAAAACTGTCTTATTTTCTATAAAACATGTATACTGATCCTGTAGCTCGTTATTGATCCTGAAAACTTCTGTGTATGTTTCTTTGTAACCTATTCTGGGCTCCTGGGAAGGACGGCCTATAAAACTAACCAACTAACTAACTAACTAAATATTTAAAGGAAATCTGATAGAAGACAGGGAGTCACAGCTCTGAAATAAACAGGTGTGTCACATGTTCATAATTCCCCCCCCCCCAAATAACAAATGGCACTGTCCTGGACAACGTGAAGTCACTAGATTGGAGAAACTAGTTGGCCATGATATAGGGAATTATAATAATCTGGTTTTGTAATGACCATGGCCAAAAGGAGCAGATGAATTGGATCTGCCACAGTATATAAAATCAGCGTTATATTATAGATGATATCTGCTTTTGAAAGGAGAGGGAATTATATGGGTAGACCTGAAGAATCTTAGCAGAGTTCTTGATGGAACATCTATGCTGTGAATACGGAGCAGCAAAAAGGGCACCGTACTTGGTCCAGAGGAGAAAATAATTGCTTCAGATTTGTCTGCATTAAGTTTCAGATGTCTTGCTGAATGTTGGCAGTATTTAGATAAGTTTCGACTCTGCCTTGAATCAGTCCTGGCAACAATCTATAATAATAAAACCCTAGCCACGCTGTAAACAGGCTGTTCGCGGCAAGCCCTTCAGGGCCTATCCTCTACCGCATCACTTCGTATGTGGTAGAAGAAAGGCCCTGTCGGGGCTGGCCGCGAACAGCCTGTTTACAGCGCTGCCACTGCTGCTTTGGGTAAGGAATGGGGGGTTGGCGGGTCAGGACTGCTGCCGCTGCTACTGATATTTGGGTGGGGGAGGAAAGAGATGCCTGATTGGGAGTTGGGGCCTGGGTTGGTGAAGAGAAGAGAGACATGAGATAGCCACTGGAAAGTGAAAGTCACAGCTGGATTGAGGAAAGGGCAAGGGATCCCTTAGCTGGCACAGCTGGAAGGCAGTTTCAGTGAGGGTCTGGGCAGGGAGAGAGACAGAAGGAAAGAAAGAAAGATAGAAAGCGGGAGAGAGAGAAAAAGAAAGAAAGAAAGATAGTCAGGGCAGGGAGAGAGAGAGAAAGAAAGAAAAAAGATAGATGGGGCAGGGAGAGAGGGAAAAAGAAAAAAAGATAGACAGGGCAAGGAGAGAGAGAAAAAGAAAGAAAGAAAGAAAAAAAAAATAGACAGGGCAGGGAAGAAAGAGAAAAAGAAAGACAGACAGACATCTATTCTAGCACCCATTAATGTAATGGGCTTAAACACTAGTCTAATATATTCAGATAGCACTGGGGTATTACTGATTTTCAGTGGAATTATGCTAGTCTATACTGCTGAATCAGAAGTAATTCATTAAACCGAGAGTAATGTTAACCTAAACGTAAACTTTACTTTCTTCTTAGTTTCAATAATAGAGTAAAAGTAAGTTAAAGAAGTTAATTATATATCCTCTTTAATTTTGTAGGCTGTGTGATCCACAGACCACCCATGACAAAGACCTTCTTTAAGGCACTGCTTTGTCTCGAGTACATGCCAGAGCATCTCTGGCTTGGACACCACAGGCCAATCAAGGTGGTGATAGTTTGGCTGACATTAGCCAAACCATTGCCAAGTTTTCCAAGATGGTGTGGGAAGAAAACCAATTTAGGATGCTAACCTGAACCAGGTAAATATTGCTAGTCCCCTACACTGAACCCTGGATTCTATATATGGCACCTAAGTTTGGGATGCACAAATCAATTGGTTAATAAGCTCATAACCATCAATAATTGAGTGCCAATAATCATCCATCATGCTGTGGCTTTCTATGCACAGGGGTTTTTGGTAAGTGAAGTTATAATCTTACTAATTTTGTAGAAATAGAGAGAGTTTTTTAAATAATTCCACCTATGTTCTTGTCAGGAGTGTCCTTGATCCAGCGATGAGTGAAACATGTCACATGTCAGACTGAATTTCCCCCTGATTGAGCGTTTTTCGGCTTGAAAACTCACGTGCTTAACTTTAATAAAAATATCTGTTGAAGAAGTATGTTTATAGATATAAAGAACTGACTAATAAGAAGTGAAATAATATATAAAGTATAACATTAAGGGCTCCTTTTATGAAGCTGCGTTAGCAGTTTAATGCGCATAATAGCGCACGCTAAATTGCCAGCCGCGCTAAACGCTAATGCCAGCATTGAGCTGGCATTAGTTCTAGCAGCGTAGCGCGCGCTAAAAAGCTGCGTGCACTAAAACCGCTAATGCAGCTTCGTTAAAGGAGCCCTAAATGAATGGGCCAGTGACGATTGGATCCATAAAGCTTTGGGCTATGAGAGTAATGGAGCTCTGAGTGGTATCGCTGAGGTCTTGTTAAACTTATCCATAATGCCAAGAAATACGACCACGTTACGCCCTTAATGATTGACTCCCATTGGCTCCCAATTAGCCACCGCATCACCTTTAAGGTACTATTTTTAGTATATAAAACGCTAATTTTTAATGAACCCCAATTTATATCTAGAATGCTCATCCCTCATAATCTCTCCGATCGACTTCTAAAAATCTCTTAACTATTCTATCCCTGAAAATTGTAGGCACTAGAAGACACGATATGTTTTCGGTAATGGCTTCTCAATTGTGGAACTCATTACCTCAATAAATTAGAGAAGAAAAGGATGTTACTTCTTTTAAAAAATCATTAAAAACCTATCTTTTTAAAGACGTTTTCAACAGATAAATTTTAATCATACAACCAAATACTTTACGTTTTTTACTCTTTACCCTCCCTTTCATCTTTCCCCTTTTTGTTTATTCTCTCTAAGAAAGAATTGTAACTTTTCCCTCCTTTCCTCCCTGACTCATGTTTGTTAAATTTGTAAGTCTGATGATATTTTGTTGGTTTTTACAACTATGTTTTTAAGAAAGTTGTACATCGCTTAGCAAATTGAATAAGCGATTCATCAAATATCAATAAAAACTTGAAACTTGAAACTTGGAATATTGATGTGGAGAGCTTTATGATAAGTTTATATATGTGGCTTTCTTTGCAGCATGATTGCTGAAACATTGGTTCTACCTATCCAGATGCAGCGAGACCCAGAAAACTGCAACAATCGGATTCTTAATCAGTTCTCTGTAGTTCTCTGTTTCAAAATCCATCATTTACTTGTGTAATTAGCAAAATCACTAATGCATGTAACTTGTAAGTGGCGCCACTCAAACTTTCAAAGTCCCAAGTGACGCTGCTTTCTTTTTGAATCTTCTGTTTTATAAAT
The DNA here is from genome assembly GCF_902459505.1 of Geotrypetes seraphini. NCBI lineage: Eukaryota > Metazoa > Chordata > Amphibia > Gymnophiona > Dermophiidae > Geotrypetes > Geotrypetes seraphini. The sequence continues at coordinate 47,110,589 of NC_047087.1, forward strand.
TTGCTTCTTCTGATGTGTGTTTTATCAAATGGACATATTTCTTCTCAGAAGTATGCATATTATATAAACCACTACATCCTATGAGCCTTTTATAAAATACTATTGCATCATTGTGCACATGGATCTTAGACATTCGTATTGTGGCCTAGACACCCTATACAAAACTATCCTCCACGTCTATCAATTCAGTTAGAATCTGAGCCTTTATAAAGGAGTTGCAGTTTATGTACTTCATACGCTTGATCAGACAGAAATATGGCCTGCTGATAGGTGTCAAGTATTCTACCAAGAATCAAATTAGAAACATAGAAACATAGAAACATAGAAAGATGACGGCAGATAAGGGCCGTAGCCCATCAAGTCTGCCCACACTATTTACCCACCCTCTTAAATCTACTGACCCCCTAAAGAATAATTGTAATTATACTGTCACTCTACTGACCCGCTCATTCAGTCCTAGTGACCCTATCCCTTGTAATTATACTGTCACTCTACTGACCCGCTCATTCAGTCCGAGTGACCCTATCCCTTGGCATGACCTCGTAGGGATCCCACATAGGTATCCCATTTGTTCTTGAAGTCTGAGATGCTGCGTGCCTCGACCACCTGCACTGGAAGCTCGTTCCAATGCTCAATCACTCTCTCCGTGAAGAAGTATTTCCTGGTGTCTCCACGAAACTTCCCTCCCCTGAGCTTGAGCGGATGTCCTCTTGTGGTCGAGGGTCCCCTGAGAAGAAAGATATCATCTTCCACCTCTACCCGTCCCGTGATGTACTTAAATGTCTCAATCATGTCTCCCCTCTCCCTACGCTCCTCGAGAGTGTAGAGCTGCAATTTGCTCAGTCTTTCTTCGTACGGGAGACCCTTTAGCCCCGAGACCATCCTGGTGGCCATCCGCTGAACCGATTCAACTCTGAGCACATCCTTACGGTAATGTGGCCTCCAGAATTGAACACAGTATTCCAGATGCGGTCTCACCATGGCTCTGTACAGTGGCATCATGACTTCAGGTTTCCTGTTGACGAAGCTTCTCTTGATACAGCCTATCATTTGCCGTGCTTTAGATGAAGCCTTCTCCACTTGAGTGGCTGCTTTCATGTCAGCACTGATGATTACTCCTAAGTCTCGTTCTGCCGTAGTCCTTGCTAAAGTTTCTCCATTCAGGGTGTAAGTTCTGCAAGGATTTCCATTTCCGAGATGCATGACCTTACATTTCTTGGCGTTGAAGCCCAGCTGCCAGATCAAGGACCAACTTTCTAAAGTACGCAGGTCTTGCTCCATAGCATCCTGAAGATTATAGCCGTTTACTACATTGCATAGTTTGGCGTCATCAGCGAATAAGGTTACCTTGCCTTGGAGCCCTTGAGTCAGATCCCTAATGAATATGTTGAAGAGGAGTGGGCCCAGGACCGAACCCTGTGGTACTCCGCTGGTCACCTCTGACATTTTAGAAAGGGTACCGTTGACCACCACCCTCTGAAGTCTGCCACTAAGCCAATCCTTAACCCATGCAGTTAGAGTCTGTCCTAATCCCATAGAATTCATCTTGTTCAGCAGCCTGCGGTGTGGGACGCTGTCAAACGCTTTGCTGAAGTCCAGGTACACGACGTCCAAGGACTCTCCTGAGTCTAGTCTTCTTGTTACCCAGTCAAAGAAGCTTATTAGATTGGACTGGCATGACCTACCCTTGGTGAATCCATGTTGGCTGGGATCCCGGAGATTTCCCTCGTTCAGGATCGTATCTAATTTATACTTAATTAGTGTTTCCATGAGTTTGCACACTATTGAGGTGAGGCTTACCGGTCTATAGTTCGCAGCCTCAGCCTTGCAACCCTTTTTATGTAGAGGAACGACATTGGCTGTTTTCCAGTCCAACGGAACTTTCCCCGTACTTAATGAGAGATTGTAGAGCACCGCCAACGGTTCTGCCAGGACATCTCTCAATTCTCTGAGCACTCTTGGGTGTAAATTGTCCGGTCCCATGGCCTTGTTTACCTTTAGCCTTGCCAGTTCGTTGTAGACGTCCCCAGGAGTGAACTCAACGTTCTGAAACGGGTCATCTACGTCTTGTATTATCATCAACTGTGGTCCGTGTCCCGGTGCTTCGCAGGTGAAGACCGAGCAGAAATATTCATTTAGTAGTTCTGCTTTTTCTGAATCCGCCACCGCGTAGTTTCCGTCCGGTTGTCTAAGGCGTACTATACCGTCTGTGTTCCTTTTCCTATCGCTGATATACCTAAAGAAGGCTTTGTCCCCTTTTTTAATGTTTTTTGCCAGAGTTTCCTCCACTCGACGTTTGGCCTCCCTAACTGCTGTTTTGACCGCTGCCGATCTGGTTTTATATTCTACTTTAGTTTCTCTTCTCTGGGTGCGTTTGTAGGAAAGAAATGCTTTTTTCTTCTCCTTAATGAGGAGTGAGATCTCTTCAGTGAACCATTGGGGTTTGTTGTTTCTTTGCCGTTTATCTTCTGATTTTATGTAGCGATTAGTTGCTTCGTGTATGGATGATTTCAGGTACGACCACATAGTTTCCACATTGCCGGTCTCTTCTTGGTCCTGTAGCGTCTGATGAACATGATCTCCCATACGTGCGAAGTCGGCGCCCCGAAAGTTGAGCACCTTTGTTTTTGTGATTGATTTAGGGGATCCTTTCCCAATGTTGAACCATACCATGTTATGGTCGCTGGAGGCTAGCGTATCTCCCACCGAGACCTCTGAGATGCTTTCCCCGTTTGTGAGCACCAGGTCCAGGATCGTCTGGGCCCTAGTGGGCTCCGTTACCATCTGTCTGAGATGTACTCCTTTTATGGAGTTCAGAAGCCTCCTGCTGCTGCTGGTTGCTGCTGATAATGTGTTCCAGTCTGCGTCAGGCATATTGAAGTCCCCTAGCAGCACAGTGTCACCCCGTAGAGTTATATTCTCTATGTCTTCAATTAATTCTGCGTCCATGTTTTCCGGTTGTCTTGGAGGTCTGTATACCACACCAAGATACAGGCATTTTTTACTACCTCGTGCCAGGTTAACCCAGAGGGACTCCCCGGTATACTTAACATCAGTGATCCTGGTAGTTTTGATGTCTTCCTTAATGTATAGTGCTACCCCTCCACCTAACCTGCCCTCTCTGTCCTGACGAAGTAGATTGTACCCCGGTATAGCCATATCCCACCCATGTGCGTCAGTGAACCAAGTCTCGGATATTGCCACCACGTCCAGGTTGGCATCCCTTATTTCAGTTTCTAGTTCTAGAATTTTATTGCCTAAACTGTGTGCATTAACATACATGGCCCTCCACACTTTGTGTTTGCTGAGTCCCTGTAAGGCTATTCCTGACCGAGTCTGTGTGGCTCCAAGAGAACTGTTTGCATATTGGGTCCTTACCTCGGAATCTGAGTGTTGACTCGTCCCATCAGGATAGTTCCTTTCCACCCCAGTATATGAGTAGGTCCCCTCCCCCAACTTACCTAGTTTAAAGCCCTGCGAAGTAGGCGGGCTAGTCGGTGTCCGAAGACGTTCTTACCTCTGCTGGTTAAATGGAGTCCGTCTGGTCCCTGTAGTCCTTGCAGCGCCTCTCTATGATCCAGGAATCCGAAGTTCATATCTCGACACCATCCTCGTAGCCATTCGTTCGTTCTCAGGATGCATTCATCTCTGGCTCTTCCCTTGCCTCTAACTGGTAGGATTGATGAGAAGACTACCTGCGCACTTGTCTGCTTCAGCCTCTCACCCAAGGCTCCGAAGTCTCTGGCGATGGTTTCTGGGGTGTTCCTGGCAGTGTCATTCGTACCTATATGGATAAGAAGCATAGGAAAATGGTCATGAGGTGTAAGTAATTTCCCTAGGCTGGTGGTGATGTCCCGTATTTTGGCACCAGGCAGACAGCAAACCTCTCTTGATTGTGCATCCGGTCTGCAGATTGGTCCCTCGGTGCCCCTCAGCATGGAGTCCCCGATGACTATAACTCTGCGCTTCTTCCGTTGTGGAGGAGGAGGAAGTCGGTCAGCAGATGGGGTTGCGTGTTGGGCCTGTTCTTCGAGTTCTTCGTGCTGGGCCTGCTCCTGTACCTTGTCGGCAGCTTCTTCCTGAAGAATCTGGAATCTATTCTTCAGGACGAGATGAGGGGTTGATGTAGGGTCGGCCTGTTGGGGAGAAAAAGAAGAGGATGAAGAGATTGAAAAAAGGAGGGGGGATCTTCTATGTTTACCTGTGGAAGAGGTCACCAACTGCCAGGTGTCATTGCCGCCAGCCCTTTCCTGTAACCCAAATGTTGGCTTCAAAACTGATGATTTGGGTGTCTCAAGGATGGACTTGTCGTGGGTCTGCTCTGTAATTTGGGACAACTCCTGAACGGCTCCGTCGATGTAGGCCTCATCCTCTCGGATGCTTCTCAGGCGAACCACCTCCTCCCTGAGGCTCCGCAGTTCTTGCATGAGGGCTCCATCCGGCTGAGCAGCCTCCTCTGTCTGCGTGGAGACTGTAGTGTAGTGTCGGGGGATGGATTCGGTCTGCACGGAGACCTCTGTCCACCGCCCTGAGTCCTCCTCCCTTCGTTCGCCGTCCATGATCTCCTCCAGGGTCCCCATGGTGACTGGAATGCTGGATGTGGTTGTACCCTTGGCGCTTCTAGTCCTCCCTGCCATCTTCAAGTTGTGAATTAGGTCAGCCTGTCAGTAAATTAGAAAAAGAAAGGAGAGTTAGAAAAAAAAATCCTGCTGAGAGCAAGTGCGAGATTATGAAAGATTTAGGTGTCTGAGAGAATAAGAAGTTAAGAGCTGAGGGTATCTGAAAGGGGTTAGCTGAGTGTGAGTTAGCTTGGCGTGCAGCTAGCTGAAAGAATAGAGAGAGAAGAGAAGAATGGGAACAGAAGAAAAGGTATTATATTTTTTTTTTTTTTTTTTTTTTTTTTAGTTAGAAGTTTAGAGTTCTCTGCTGGGCTGCCTGTGCTCCTTCTAAGGCTCCTTCGCAAAGGCGCTCTCGCTAAGGCGAGCGCCTTTGCCGCTCGCCTTCGCCGCGCGCCGAACGGCCGCGCGCCGTTGGCACCCCCCTCTTAAGGGGGAGTCCGGCGCTGGTGTCGCGGCTGGTGACGCGGGTGGGCGGAGCTAACTCTCGCCGCTACCCGCTCCTCACCGCCGCACCTCTCCTCTCCCTGAAAAACAAAAAGCTGTTTTTCTCCTCAGCCACGCGGCTGCTGTGGCGTCCTTCTTCTCGCCGGCTCCCTTCTCTTAAGGGGGAGTCCGGCGCTGGTGTCGCGGCTGGTGACGCGGGTGGGCGGAGCTAACTCTCGCCGCTACCCGCTCCTCACCGCCGCACCTCTCCTCTCCCTGAAAAACAAAAAGCTGTTTTTCTCCTCAGCCACGCGGCTGCTGTGGCGTCCTTCTTCTCGCCGGCTCCCTTCTCTTAAGGGGGAGTCCGGCGCTGGTGTCGCGGCTGGTGACGCGGGTGGGCGGAGCTAACTCTCGCCGCTACCCGCTCCTCACCGCCGCACCTCTCCTCTCCCTGAAAAACAAAAAGCTGTTTTTCTCCTCAGCCACGCGGCTGCTGTGGCGTCCTTCTTCTCGCCGGCTCCCTTCTCTTAAGGGGGAGTCCGGCGCTGGTGTCGCGGCTGGTGATGCGGGTGGGCGGAGCTAACTCTCGCCGCTACCCGCTCCTCACCGCCGCACCTCTCCTCTCCCTGAAAAACAAAAAGCTGTTTTTCTCCTCAGCCACGCGGCTGCTGTGGCGTCCTTCTTCTCGCCGGCTCCCTTCTCTTAAGGGGGAGTCCGGCGCTGGTGTCGCGGCTGGTGACGCGGGTGGGCGGAGCTAACTCTCGCCGCTACCCGCTCCTCACCGCCGCACCTCTCCTCTCCCTGAAAAACAAAAAGCTGTTTTTCTCCTCAGCCACGCGGCTGCTGTGGCGTCCTTCTTCTCGCCGGCTCCCTTCTCTCTTCTTGACTTTGATTTCTCAGTTGGGAAGCTCCTCAATGGTGCTCAGTACTCAGTTGCAAACCTTAAACATTTGAGACCTGAGAATGGTCAAAAAGGCAATGTACTTCTTGCCTCTGGTACTTGGTACTGAAAAGTCAACTTATCAAATTCAATGGATTTGTAATAACATTAATTCTAGAGTCTAATCTCACATAATATTTTGTCCTGATTATATAAAGCAGCTTGGCCTAATTTCATCTGGCTAGCCTTCCTACAATATAAGTAGGCTAATTGCAGGCACATAGAGTCAACCTATTTCTCCTGGGGTTTTTAAAAACTGTTTTGTTATGATTTTAATTTATTTTCTTAACTAATATTTTAACTGGCAATATAACATAACACTTTATTTCTATCCCGCAAACACCTTACAATTCTATAAGATTCACTTGAGAGAAAACTACATTTATGGCGAAGTACATATTTAAATAATACAGGTTAATATTCAGTCAATATCATTCTCCCAAAACTGTCTAAACAAATAGGTTTTCAGAAGTTTCCTATAATGTTGATAAGACTAGGAAACCTGTATTAGAGGGCCAACCTTTCTTTTCCTCTTATCAGCCTGATAAGATAACATATTTAATTTTCAGGCAGTCCCTTATTGTATGAAATACAAAAAAAAAAGTGGGAATTTGGGAAGAATGTGTTAAAACATTAACCTCCCATTTTGCAAAACCATAACATAGCAGGAATTCTATAAGCGTTGGAGCTGTTACCGCTGCGGCCAGTGCTAAAATTCACACTATGATTTTGTAAGGGGGGGTGGTGGTAAAAGAAAATTGTTAAATTAGAAACTAGGTAATAAACCTTAAACCCGCCTCTTTTATGAATTCAGCTCCGGTTTTAGCTCCGGCAGTGGTGGTAACTGCTCCGACGCTCATAGGAATTCTTATGAGCGTTGGAGCAGTTACCGCCGCTTCTGATGGTACAACCCGTGCTATGTGTTCGTAAAAGAGGGGGAAAGTGCATTATATAACAAAAACAACCAAATTTAAAAATTGTCCTGGCTTTCATGGGACGCTAGAGCAATTTTAAAAGATAAGGTTTTTGACCTCTGCATTCTGGATTAATTGCAATCTCTTAAAGTGCTTTTGATAACCAGTAAAATAATGTTACAGTAGTTTAACAGATAAAACCAAAGATTGCACTAATTGAAAAGCATAATTATGGAACCAAGCCCTTAATGAGCGCAGCTTCCAAAGTACAAAAACCCCCTGTTCTTGACCACTGCATCAACCTGTGTTCTCAAAGTCAAATTTCTGTCCAAATGGACTCCTAGTATTTTTATAAAGGAAAGAAAAGGATAATGTAGACCTAAAGAGGAAAATTTATTATTCTTAAGTTTAGTTGCAGTAGCAAAAAAGACTTGTTTTTTCCTTATCTAGGTTCAGCTTGAATTCTTTCATCCATTTTTTAAGTGCCAGATTCACACTGGAGATCTCTGCACACTGTCTATCTAGATGGTAAAGAAATTGTAGTTATCACAATAGTGACATTATCAGCATAGCTAAATAGCTTAACTCTAAAACCTGAAAGCTTAGCACCCAAAGAGGCTAGGTAAATATTAAAGAACAATGGAGAGAGTGGTGCCCCAAACTAGAGAATGACACGGTGACATAATTCATCACCGTTCCCGTCCCCGTGGATAACCGCGGGAAACCAATCCTATGTCATTCTTTAAGGAGCGAGGGAAGAATCAGAGTGTGAATGGGCACAGCCACTGACCTTCAAGCCTTGCTTTGACGAATGCTGGTGTAGAAGGACTGAGGTTGAGATAGACACTAAAGTATCTGGTATCCAGAGCAGATATTGTGATGTCATAATGCCTCATTCCACCAATGCCTAAGAGCCAATCACATCAGTGATGTCACAATGGCTTCATTATCCTATACTTGGCTCACATAAGAATCAGAGTATGACTGGGCACAGCCACTGACCCTCAAACCTTGCGTTGAAGAATGCTGGTGTAGAAGGACTGAGATTGAGATAGACACTAAAGAATGACATGAGGATGATTTCCCACGGTTATCCGCAGGGACGGGAACGGTAATAAATTCTATCACCATGTCATTCTCTACTCCAAACATCCAAGTCTGCGTTTCATAGTTTTGAATCATGCCACAGATCAAATTTATGCTACTGTGCATATGAACGTTTTGGAACAATCCTATCTAAAATTGTAATGCAGGAAGATTCCCAGTGCAGGTAGCAAATCATAATTAGACCAAAATTCTTTAGCATCTATGGGGCTCATAATCAAAAGAAAAAAACTTCTAAAAAGTGGCCTTTCCCCTGCCTCTAAACACATAGAGCGAAAAGAAGCGTTTTTAGAGGAGGGGAAAGGGCGGGTCTTAGGGCCTCATGTGCTTAAGGCCCCACCCACAGGAGGGGCCTAAGGCTACTGGGCCAATTCCGGTTGGCCCAGGTGCCTCAGGCACTACCTGTGGGTGGGGTTTGAGGCGCCTGGGCCAATCAAGCCCTAAGGCCCACCATTCGCTAGATAGCAGGCCTGCTAGACGGACGGGCTTGGGATCCGTCTGTTTGGCCATCTATTTCCAGGTATGGGAGGGGAATGTTGGGGTGGGGGGTCTCATGGATCGGTGGGTGGGGGGCCGATTGGGGGTTCTGGGGAAGCGATTGTGGGGGGGGAGTGCATCAGGGCAGGAAGGCCCGGGATCCCTCCTGCCTGTATCTTAGTGGGGTGTGGGGTAGGGGGGTCACCTGGGCAGGAGGGGTTGGGCTCCCTCCTGCCCAGATCGTTCTCGGCCAGGGTGGGGTCACCGGACCAGGAGAGCATGGATTCCCTCCTGGCTCGATCGCTGTCGGGTACCGGGGAGTTGCCGGGCCAGAAGGGCTAGGGCTCCCTCCTGGCCCGATCGGTCGGGCACAGGGGAGTCGCCGAGCCAGGAGGGTTTGGGCTCCCTCCTGGCCCGATCGCTGTCAGGCACTGGGGGGTTGCTGGGCCAGGAGGGCTTGGGCTCACTCCTGGCCTGATCCTTGCTGGAGTGGGGGGGATTCTGTAGCCGGTGTTCTTTTTGACAGATACCGGTTCCAGAATCCAGCTTTTAGGCGAAGGACTGGCCCATCCTTCACCTAAAAGCCCTTGTTTTTATTATGCCCCTCTATATGTCCTTGCGAAATATTTATCTTTGGTGAACAATGCTTCATAAGAAGCAGTTTCCTCCAATTCAACATTAACCCACCCCTAAATAATGATCAGACCATAGGTTGTTTTTCCAAGAAACATCAGAAAAAAGAAATATGTGGTCTTAATACCGCCCTACTGCAGAAGGTAATCAAGTCTAAATGATGTCCCTTCTGATGCATCTTGTAAAAAGATGGAATGGCATAACCCAGAGAGTCCAAAAAAGACAGAAATTCCATCACTACAGGAGCAGAGTGGCCCTCAACTGTAAGTTCATATCCCAAAGTAACAAAAGGGGACGACAAAGTATTATTACTTACAAACTCATAAAATCATCATGTGCTTTATTCTAGCTGCCTCGTGGCACGTCAAAAAAGTAGACAGCTAAGAGTTGAGAAAGTCATTCCACAATAATAACTTTCTAGAAAAATCCATTCTTAACCAATAAAGGAGAAAACATGAGAAATCAATCAGTCATTCAGATTGCAACATGCATATAACAGAGCCCCTAATAACTGCTGAAAAATTACATCCCACCTAATATCATTTATTCTAGGTCATCCAAAACTTTCCTGACCTGTACAGAATAAAAAACAGCAATATATTTCTGATATTCACAAATTCCCTAAAGGCTTCTAATCCATTCTCATTCTCCAGATTCTTGCAACCATAATTCTCCTGCAAGCTTACTCAGGGGCCATTTTATTAAGGTGCACTAAGCCCTAACATGGGTTTAGCATGCCTAAAAATGATTCTTGCAGAGGGTGCTGTGAAAATTTCTGTTTTTGCGCTAAAAATATTTTTATATATATTTTTAGGAGGGTGTATTGCATGGGCAGGGGAATTGGCAGAGAGTGGGCATCAAAGTGTTAACCAGCTAGAACACTTACATTACTGCTCGCTAACTGGTCAATGCAGGGTTAACATGAGAGCACTAAGGGCCAGATTCTGTACAGTTTATTTGATATACTGTATTTCTTAACAATTGTAGTCAAATCAAGGAGGTTAAAAACAATGGGTCCAAGTTTAAAATATTAAAAATAAAAAAACCAGACAGGGGAAAGACCGATACTGTAAACAAACTGGGACAAAAGGATATTCAGGGAAGGAATGAGTAACAATATTTATAAGGGAATGGGGAAATTAACAAAACAAAGGAAAAACACAAGCGTTTATTCCGGGGTAGGAAGTGTCTGTAGGGATTCACAGTCAAAAGCTTTTTTTGAAATAATAAGCCCTCAGCTGTGACTTGTAGACTTTAAGAGATTTTTCCGATCTCAGATAAAGGGGTAACGAGTTCCATAGGCTCGGGGCCATCACTGAGAAACTTGACTCGCGGTTAGCATCCAGGAACATTTGTCGAAATGATGGTACCTAAATGTGCCTACAATGTAGGTGCCACTTGCAAAGTTGTCAATCATACCTAGCAGTGTCTAAGTGAACTTGGATGTCACTAGGTACCGGTACATTATGCCAGGTTCTACTGGATCTAAATTACCTGCACCTAGCTCAGATGCTTAGCGATGCATAATTAAACCACATCTATTCTCCGCCTCTAACCACACCTACTTTTCAGGTAGATGTAATTAGCATCAGGGGGCACCTTGACTTAGGTATCGCTAGACACTGATCTGAATTCCACGCAGAACTCTTAATTGGTAAAATTTTCAATTAACTTCAAATGGAGTGGTCAATTATCACGCCATTAAAGCTACGTGTCATAAATGCACATGAGGCAAATCTCTTTCATTTGAAAGGAAGCCCCAGAATGAGAGGTCATAAGAGGAAGTTAGGAGGTGATAGGCTCAGGAGTAATCTAAGGAAATACTTTTTTTTTTACAGAAAGGGTGGTAGATGCGTGAAATAGGCTCCCGGTAGAGGTGGTGCAGACAAGTGTGGGACAGGCATTTGGGATCTCTTAGGGAGAGGAGGAGATAGTGGATGCTGCAGATGGACTAGACCAGAAGGGCCATTTGGCCTTTATTTGCCTTCTTGTTTCTATGTTTAATTTGGGTCGAATGCGGATTTTAGTTATGCAACACTAGACATCTGCAATTAGGGTGCGTAGCAATGCCTAACCGGGGCACCATTTATAGAATCTGACCCTTAGTGCTTTCTTGTTAATATTTTTAGATGTCCATATGCTAATGCTAGCATTAACATATGATCAAAAATGTAACAAATAGGAAAAGCTGAAAGGAGCGTAGGACATGAGAGAGTCCCACATTAGGGTGAGTCAAGCCTATTTACTAGTGTGGCTTAGTAAAAGGATCCTTCTGTCTGTTTTCTAACTGTTTCTCAATTACTGTCTTCAACATTGGTCAGCTAGGTTTTTTTTTTACCTTGACAAGGATTTTCCTCTATTGCTATACCAGAGGAGGTAGTTGCGGAATCCACCGATCTAGGATTTAAGGGTAAGCTAGATGCACTTCTCCTAATGAGAAGCTTAGAGTGATATGGGGACTAAAACTATGCCAGGGTACACCTGGCGGGGCATCTGCGTGTGCGGATCGCTCAACTTGATGGACCTAGGGTCTGTTCCGGAGATGGCACTTCTAATGTTCTTATGTGAATGCTACATCTTACAAAGTATTTGACTTATCCAAACAATTCCCTCCTGGATTTCTACAGTTTTGTGATTAGGATAAGATACAGTTCATTTTTTAAAATCCAATTACATACACTGTCTATTATAGTGCAAATCATTTTGAAGTCATTTCCATTATCATCGCTAAGGGCTCCTATTACTAAGCTGCGCTAGCGGTCTTAGCGCGTGCTACATTGCCGCACGTGCTACACGCAAATGCCGCCATAGTATTTTTTTGTGTAGTGCAGGGTTAGCGTGTGCTACAAACGCTAGCGCAGCTTAGTAAAAGGAGCCCTAAGGGCCCAAATAGACACAAGGTGGGTGAAAATCCTTAAGGAGTCAGACCCAAAGTATTATTTGGCACCTTATGCCGAGCATCGCATGCATTTCTTCTTGATGTATCTGCTTATCATTGAACTATTTAATAATGCATACTTTTTCTACAATATTGCACATGCTGAACTCAGAAAAGAATATACCAACTAATGTAGTCCAGTATTTGAATATGCAAACATAAATCTTTCAAGCAGGAGTATAAATGAAGCACCATCTTTTTTAAAAAATCATGTACTGTCAAAGTCAGCCTTGGAAAACCTGAAAATAATTTAGTGCCAGTAACCAGTTCATTTCAAAAGCAGCACACAGTTCTCTGAGAGACTCAATCAGGTGCTGGCATGCTGCAGAAGAGATAAAGAATATTCCTCAATATGCACTAGAGATCTGCATTTGTTACTGTGTATTTGGTTTGTTATACCCAGTGGTAGGAGGGGCACGGGGCAGTGGCACCCCCACCCCCCCCACCTTCCGCATCACACTCTTGCCCTCACTTCCCACCCCCAGGGCGAGCGTGAGCAGCTTATCCAGTCTGCTGCTCACGCTACTTTTCCCTCTGATTTCACTTCCTGGACCCGCGACCCGGAAGTGATTTCAGAGGGAGCCAGGCCAGCGCGAGCAGCAAGTTAGAAGTAGTTGTTCAGGCTGGCGAAGATTTTAAATAGGGTGGGAAAGGGAGGGTATGAGCAAGGAATGGGGGTGGAGAGGTGCTGGCACCCCCACCAAGACAGCACCCGGGGCAGTACGCCCCCCTGCCCCCCCTTACTATGCCACTGGTTAGACCACCATAAAACATTTAGCTGCACTAAGCAGTTAGCAAGGATTTTGGAATGCAGGAGCCATTAATAATGCGCCTCACATCACACTAAATTCAGCTAGTGCAGTAAAGTTCATGCCAGCTACTACTACTATTTATTATTTCTATAGCGCTGAAAGGTGTACGCAGCGCTGTACATTTTAACATACAATGGACAGTCCCTGCTCAGAAGAACTTACAATCTAATTTAGACAGGGCATTTCGGGGTTGGGGAGATTATGGTAGAGGAAATGATACAGTGGGTATAGATAAAAACAGGGCCGGTTTTAGTCATGCTAGGGCCCATGGTAGAAATTAAAGAGCGGGCCCCAGATTAGGGTCATCATATTTTACGATTGTAATTTCTGGACACGTGGTCCCGCTCCCAGTTCAGCCCTCCCCCACCCCCGAACCTCTTCTTGAGTTCAGAGCCGCATTTGGAAAGCCTCTGAGCACGTGCAGGTGTGACGCAATGATGTCACAAGCATGTGCCCTCCAGACGTGGCCGTGAGCGCTGTTTTTCAAAGGGTGTATACAGTCGAGATAAAATCCAAAATGATGTATAAAATACAAATGACCCAGCAAAATAAAAATGCCTTCCTCAGGGGTCTTATAGGGTCCTTGGCTGCCTTAAATATAAAAACATACCGGTAAGTTACATAAAAATCCAAGTACAATAAAACCTTGGTTTGCAAGCATAATTCATTTCAGAAGCGTGCTTGTAATCCAAAGCACTTGTATATCAAAGCAAATTTCTGCATAGGAAATAATGGAAACTCAGACAATTCGTTCCACAACCCAAAAACTTTCATACAAAATACTATACGTACTTGTATTGCAAGCCCTTGTTCATTTAGAACAGTCAATGCCCTGATCATGCAATTCGACATGAGCTCTGCCTTTGACTTGGTGGACCATGAGAAACTATTAAAATGCCTAGATGCAATTGGAATCAGAGGAAAGGTATTAAACTGGTTTTGAAGTTTCCTCATATCCCGCACTCCCAAGTCCGTTTTAATTACGATCTCTCTGATATATCCCCTCTGCTCTTCAATGTTTACATGTCCTCATTAGGTGTGCAATTGTCCCAGCTGGGGATAAAACTATTCAGCTACGCTGATGACTTCACGATAATTATCTCATTTACTACCTATATCTCAGAAGTCACCCCCAAAGCAACAGAAGTTCTAAATCTGATGGAGCAATGGATGACTGAATTCAAACTGAAGCTAAACTTAGAGAAAACAAAATTTTTTATAGCATCGCCACACTCACTTGACAATAAAGCATCAGTGTGCATCAATAACCTTAGTTATCCCATTCAACCCACTATGAAGGTATTGGGAGTAACACTGAACCAGAGTCTGACCATGAAAGACCAGGTTGATTCCTTGATTAGAAAGATCTTTCTCATCCTCTGGAAACTTCGGTCCATTAAAACTTATTTTGATGTCCCATCATTTAGAATCCTGGTACAATCACTTATACTGAGTCAACTTGATTATTGTAACATCGCCTACTTGGCACTCTCCCAGAAGAATATGCGGCAATTGCAACTGGTACAAAATGCAGCGGTTAGGCTACTTTGTGGACTGCGGAAGTTTGATCATGTAACACCTTCCTATCGACTTCTACACTGGCTGCTGATGGAGACACATGTGAAATTCAAGTTTGGTTGTTTTTGCTTCAAGGTACTTTATGGCTTAGCCCCTAAATATATAACAGACCTTTTCTCTTTTGCAACCAACCGTCATAGGAGAAGCTCACACCCTAACTTTGTCTCTCCGCTGGTTAAAGGTTGCAAATTTAAAAGTCATCACCAACATCTTTTCTCACATCAAGCATCATTATGGGGTAAAGATCTGGAACAACTGCTCGTGCCTATTAGTTATAGAGAATTCAGGAAACGCCTAAAAACACATCTGTTCCTGAAGTACTTAGGTAACTGACCTATACAATCTTAGTCCTCAACAAATGATCTTTAGAACTCTTATTCACTAACTCTGAACTATGTTTATTCCACTCAGTCTGTAATACCTTTTAATCATTGTAAACCGCATAGAACTTCACGGCCCTGCGGTATATAAACTGTTATTATTATTATTACATTCCTGCAGCATCAGAGAGAGAAGAACCATTGGCTCAGTTGTGATGATGTGACGCATGTATACTGTATGTACTTTGTATTGCAAGACTTTGATTGTATAGCAAGTTAAAATTTAATAAAATGTTTTGCTTGTCTTGCAAAACACTTGCAAATCAAGTTACTTGCAATCCAAGGTTTTACTGTAGTTAAGAGGCTACACTAACTGATGAATGCACTCTCTTCACCCCCAGATACGCCCCTTCTGTGAAAAATAAAACATATTTTACTGTGTGGTTTGCACCTGCATATCGGGAAATTACCTCACAATAACTGAGCCTATCTCTCAAAAAGCCATTTTAAGCTGTGTTAAGCACGCAGTTGTGCTTACTGCAGCTTAGCAAAAGGATCTCACAGCATCCTAATAGACAGCTGTTTAAGCTGAGATTTGGATGTGCTAGGCTGCCGCTGTGAATGGAACAACCTATGAAGAATTTTAAGTTGCTGTGCCTGAGAAATAGACTTGTTTACACTCTGCACCATATATAATAAATTCAAATTAGTGATACAGCCCACCATTAGACCTCAGTGGTGACTTGATTCATACAGATAAAAACCCTGTGACCCACCAAACTCTTCATTGGTACTAACCCTTATAATAATTATAATTATTGTTAACAACCATTGCATCCAATCAAACTTATCTTATTAAAACTGAAATGTGTCCCATGATTCTCCTACATAATTTGAACCAGGGCCCCATAGCTAGGATTACTGGATTTTTCTGAAGGCCATGCCCGCCCAGTTCTGCCACGTTCTGTCTGTGTCACGCCCCCCACCCCCAGATGGCATCTGCGCATGTGCGGACATGATGCAGTGCCGGGTTTTAAAAAGCTGGACATGTCCGGGTTTTCGTAAAGGAGAACTTGTCCGGGGGAATCCGGACATCTGGTAACCCTACCCATAACCAACATAGGCCTTGTTTCACAATAGCTGCTGTCTCAAGGCAGGTCCTGCACATTTTTAATTTTTTCTCCCATTTTTACATTTAAGTTGAAGCTCTGGACACTTACTGACACTTATTTTCTAGGTGGTAAGGGCTCCCACACTGACCACATGTCAATCAGTTGGGGCACACAGATGTAGCTGTGCTAACCGATTAGTGCAGGGCCCCCCCCCCCCCACTAAAAAAAAAAGAAAGTATTTTTTAGTATGTGTGAAACAAACACAGATCTGAAAACTGCCGTGGAAAGCCTGAGCATGCCCTTTGGTAATGGATTTCAATCTGCGGCAAGCATGCATTAGTGTTTACCACAGCTTAGTAGAAAGGCCTGTTAGTATGTTTGATCATGTGACACCTTCCTATCGACTTTTACACTGGCTACCGATGGAGGCACGTGTGAAATTCAAGTTTGGTTGTTTTTGCTTCAAGGTACTCTATGGCTTAGCCCCTAAATACATAACAGACCTTTTCTCTTTCTCAACCAACAGACACAAGTGAAGCTCACACCTGAACTTCGTTTCTCCACCGGTTAGAGGTTGTAAATTTAAAAGTCATCATCAACATCTTCTCGCACATCAAGCAGCATTATGGGGTAAAGACCTTGAACAATTGCTTGTGCCTACTACCTATGGAGAGTTCAGGAAACGCCTGAAAACACATCTATTCCTGAAATACTTAGGAAACCAACTTATTCAATCTTAGTCCTT
Source organism: Geotrypetes seraphini (assembly GCF_902459505.1). Lineage (NCBI taxonomy): Eukaryota > Metazoa > Chordata > Amphibia > Gymnophiona > Dermophiidae > Geotrypetes > Geotrypetes seraphini. Next base: position 47,127,204 of record NC_047087.1, read on the forward strand.
AACAACCGAGCGCAAGAACCATCTGTCGCTAAATCTGTACTTTGTTTATTCATTCAATCTGTAACATTTCTAATCATTGTAAACCGCATAGAACTTCACGGTCCTGTTATTATTATTATTATGTTTTAAGTTTTGCCATTAAGGTATGCTAAGTGCAAAAACTTAGCACACTTTAATGAAAGACCCCTTCAGTAATCTTCGTAGCAGCATTCCTGCTAAATATTAATCCTCAGGTTTTTAACCATTTTGGAACAGAGTCACTACCAAGCAGGGCAGTATTAACTGTTTGTTGGGCCCTAGGCAAATAGGTTTGTTGTAATTTAAATATATTTTAAAGCTCCCACAAATGGAGCCTTGAATGATTATGACTACAGAAGAAAACTGGCAGAGGAGGAAACAGAGGCCTTGCTCGCTGGCTCCCCCTGCTGACTAGAAGAACAGACAGAGCTCTGTGGCGAACAATGGCTCTGCGCCCTCCCGATTCTCTTCTCTGTGGCAGCAATTAATGTACCAGGGCAAAATTCTGCCTTGACTTACACATTTGAGAGGGCCCCTCCTAAATATTTGGGCCCTGGGCCCATGCCTAGTTTGCCTATGCTTTAATCCTGCCCTGCTGCCAAGTAGCTCTGGTAGTTTTATCATCCCAAGATGTCTCCAGGGGCTTGGATTTATAACAAGACGCCAATGTGAGAAGTCCAAAATGTTTCATAAATGCAACTCCACGGCACACTAGTGTGGAATCTGCCACGGCACACTAGTGTGCAATACACTGACTTATAGCCTAAGTGGTTTCCATTCAGGTATTTTGCCCCTATCTGTTCCAGAGGGCTCACAATCTGACTAATGTACCTGGGGCAGTGGAGTGTTGTGAATTGCCCAGGGTCACAAGGAGCAGTGCTGGGCTTGAACCTGCAACCTCAGAGGGCTGAAGCTGTGGCCCTAACCACCAGGCCATGCCTCCACTCCCAACATAAGTCCCTACTGTATGTGCTTTCATAACACTGGTTCCAAACCTGTCCTGGGGGAATCCCAAACATTTGGGTTTTCAAGATAACTGTAACGAATATTCATGAGTTAGGTTTGGAGTCTTAGGAAGATTTAACGATGAATAAATGAAATACCGAATGACTGAATTTGTATTTGCCTGAATGAACTATCTTGGTAAAGTGTACTTGCCCGCTGTTGATCATTTTACTTCAGTTTCCTGTTGTGCATGCAGTTGGCCTGTATCCAGTCATGACCATGCCATGTACAGCATTCTTTTAACAGATTTAGATTCAAACGGTTTTATTGATGCAAACATCATCAAATGCAACAAATATAACATCAAGGCACTGATTACAAGAATAATGCATCAAATATAATAAAATAATATACATAATAAAATAAACATATTTCATTTTCAATAAACCCCCACTTTATCTATATGTGACTATGTGTTTGAACCTTTCAATAACCTCTCCACACCTTCCCCACCCAACCCAATGGTACTCTCTACCCTACCATATCAAAACATACCAGTATTATTTTCATTCAGTTAAATATAAGCCCAATTAAGAGACCCAACTTAAAACCGCACTACGGCCCTTAGGATGTAAATCTTGCAAATATGAATCTCAAGTTTGTAGAAACAACATCTTTCGCTTTCTAGTAAATCCAGCATCTCTAGCTTCCCAAATGGCCAACTGATGTAATTGGTTTCGCTAATGCCAAAACCTCGTAGGGTCAGGGATCAGCCAATATTGAAGTATACAGTGGCCTAACGTGGGACATGCTAAAGCGTTCCGCATTAGTTTTGCCATCTGTTATGCAAAGAGTGTGGTATTTATTTGTTAATTTTTTTGGGGGGGAGTGGGGGCATGTCAGGGCAGAGAATGGGCATGAAAGCTAGCGCACTGACATTAGTGTGCGCTAATTGAATAATGCAGACATTTGGCCAAAGCCCTTAACGTATCTTAAATAGGAGTCAGCATGTGGTCTTGCATTAATTTTTGATGGCTGCATGCTAATGCGAACATTGGCGCATGGCAATATATCCAATAAATATTTTCAAAAATCCTTTTTTTCAAGGCCATGCTAAAAATTAGGTTAGCACGTGGGAAAGTAAGAATACGCTAAGCCCTTTCCTTAGCTCAGCTTAGGAAGAGGGCACTTGCTCTGTGCGTGTCAGGGATCACTGTTCCATGGTATTACTTGAACTCTTTAAGCAGAATGTTCCCTTGAAGCAGCTGTCAAGATGAATGTTTTAAGAGTTTGCCTCACATGAATCACAAACAAAATTCAACATATACTTGTAGAAAACTGAAAGGCTTTGAAGCTCTCATTTATTCTAAAGTGCTGACGACCTTTTTATCACATTTAGTAAGATCAAAACTCACCAGATAACCCAAAACAGGTTTTATCTTGTACTGCTTTGGATAAGACGATCAGTCAGTTGTGTTCTCATCTGGCTGTGTGGTAAAGTTGTGAATTTTGGACCCGATTCTATAAGCGGCGCCTAGATTGGAGATGCCTAGCCAAATTCCGCGCTGAACTCAAAATTGAGCAATGAGTTTAATTGGCGTGGTGATTGACTATACCAGGGGCGCCCACACTTTTTTGACTCGCAAGCTACTTTTAAAATGACCAAGTCAAAATGATCTACCAACAATAAAATTAAAAAAAAAAAACACAACGCACACTGTACGCATAGAATTGTTAATTATCATTCCTATTCTGGGGTTTCTTCAAAGAGGTCAAAGCAGATGACTCTATGCACTGTCACCTCAGTAACAACCATACAAAAATAGACAAATACCCACCCCCCTCCCTTTTTACTAAACCACAATAGCAGTTTTTAGCGCAGGGAGCTGCGCTGAATGCCCAGCGCTGCTCTCGACGCTCATAGGCTCCCTGCGCTAAAAACCACTATTGCGGTTTAGTAAAAGGGGACCGTATTGTAAAATATAGACAGCAGATATAAATTCAGACACATTTTGATCACTAAATTTAAAATAAAATCATTTTTCCTACCTTGTCTGGTGATTTCATGAGTCTCTGGTTGCACTTTCTTTTTCTGACTGTGCATCCAATCTTTCTTTCAGCCTGTATGCTTCCTCTCCTCCACACCTCATTCCCTCCCCCAACTTTTTCTTCCTCTCTCCCTGACCTTTCTTTCTTTCTCTCTTCATGCCCCCTTTCTTTTTTTCTGTTTCACTTCTTTCCTTCTGTCTCCCTGCCTGCCCCCTTTCTTTCTTTCTTTCTGCCCTTCCCCAAGCCACTGCCACTGCCATCGGGGAACAGGACCCAAACCGCCACCAATGGATAACAGGCCCCAAAGCCAACGCCGACGCCGCCCCATGCTTTCCCTGCTTCGGGCCGACCAGCATTCCTCTCCCCGACGTCAATTCTGCCGTCGGAGAGGAAGTTCCGCCCAGCCAGGCAGCGATTGGCTGGCCCGAACTTCATCTCCGATGGCAGAATTGATGTCGGGGAGAGGAAGACTGTTTGGCCCGATAGATCGCCAAGGCAAAGTGAGTCCTGGGTGATCGACTCACTTTGCCTTGGCAAGCTACCCGTCGATCGCGATCGACCTATTGGGCACCCCTGGACTATACCATTAAAAGCTTATTTAAAAAAAAACAACAATTAAGAGTTCCATGTGGCTTCTAGTGACACCGAAGTTGAGGCGCCCACCAACATCTACCTAAAAAGTAGGTACAGTTACTGGCGAAGAATACGCGTGTTATGACTTCAGCATTGATAGGTGTCAGTGTTAGGCGCCTGTAAATTAGGCCCAAGAAAACCCTGGCCTAATATACTGAAGCCTAACATTAGGACGCCTAGCAATGCCTAAGTCAAGCTACTGTAAGCACCAGCTAGATACAACTTTATAAATGACACCTAGCAGTTGATTGACAGCCACGCCAAATGGCACCTAGGAGTTAGGCGCCGCTAGCAGGCCCTTTATGCCTGTGTAGTAGATAAAACCAAAAAAACTCTAGAGTGACGATGTTCCTAAATGGACTTTATTTGAAAGTGTCAAAGTTCCAAAGGTACACTGAAATCATCCACATAAAATAATTTCATCCACATAAAAATAAATCATCCACATAAAATAATTTCATCCACATAAATATAAATCATCCACATAAAAGCCTTAAAGGACCTAGCCCGCTAGGGATACAGGACCCAACACGGTCCGCGTTTCGACAAAAAAGTCTTCTTCAGGGGTCCTATAAATAATGAGGGGTACTTTAAGAATGCTTGTAAGTTATGAATAGTCGTGGTGATAAGATGTGAGACTGTGAATGATATCTGACATGCAAAGAGCATGAAAGATATGTGATAAAGGACACAGTGATGTAAATGGCACTAATAAAAATGAGTTGGTGAAAAAAGTGATAAATATCATAAATATGTGAAAACAGAAAATATTTGAGTCTATGCAAAATGCAGAGTGAAGTGAAAAACTTAAAGGTATTATAAAAATGGTGGACGTGCGAAGACCATGCTAAACAAATGATCTGTAAATTCTTGCGTTTAAACAAGCTATAAAGACACAAAGGGAACTATATAGGACAAAAAAATGAATGAAGAATACATACCCTGGGGGTCCTATAAAGGTGAATACGTGGGAAACTAAAATAACATTGAATTTAAAATTTCAGGAGTTAAAACCATATATAAAACTCTATACCACTGCCAAGTTTAAGATTAAGCATATTAGCAAAGCCATGTAGAATGTTTTTTTAAAAAAAGCTATGTAGAATGTTTTAAAACCCAAAAACAGATACAGATGATAGATGATAGAAAAAAGAGATACGCAGTAAAAAAGAGGGAGTGAGAGCTTCCAATAAAGAGGCTCAATTGAAAACCTAATTGAGAAACTAACAAGTCAAAAACCATACAAGTTAGCATACCCAGTGAACTGTGATTGAAAGAAAAATGGTGAGAAGAAACCACAGAAAAGTGATAGTGGAGGATGGGCTCAGAAAAGGAACCATGCTGCACATTACTAAATAACACTAAAAAAAAAACTATGCAAAGTAGAAGACAAGGGATATAAAAATACATAGCTGAATACTGCTAATTAAGAGAAAAAACCAAAAGAGGGTCATCCAGTAAACAATATGGAAGACATCCATTGAAAGTTAGAGGAAAAATGAAAGCTGAGAAGAACGAAATCTAGAAGAAATCAAAGACCCAATTTTGGGGTCATTTGACTATTTTGTTTTTAAGTGTAGTAGATTATAGGACTCTACAAAATGGTTCAAAAAAGGCCATGAGGCTTATTTACTAAAATGAGTTAAACGGTGCCGTGTATTAGCGTTGCACGCTTACAAAGGCCTCTTGAGGAAATAGTGCAATAAATATCTGCAATCATAACTGAGCATTTTTAACCTGGTGTCTCGCAAACGTTGTCGAGCCACGGTACGTTAAATGTAGTGGCTGCGGGGGGAAGCATTTCCTGGAGGGCGCAGTGATAGGAGACCAGGGAGTTATCTGTGAGCTGTTTTGCCTCCTGTTCCCTCGGAGTGTCTCTCCCGATACTGCAGTGCCTATTGCTAACAGACACTGAAACTGGACACCCACAACATCGGGTCCTGCAGCCCGGGAGATAAGAAGTGCCTCCTCCTATGGCGCAGCCACAGACGCGCGGCCGGAGGGGCGTGCCCTGAGGGGCAGGTCATGCCCCTTACGAGCCCCTTGAGAGCCACTGGAGCCTCTGGAGTGTGAACAGTTTTAAGTTAAGTTGAATTTAATTACCTAACTGTGCTATATGCTTGTTCCCTGATTGATATGGGGAAGCGCAAGGGGAAACTTCAGGTCTCAACACCAATTAGTGTTGAACCTATGGATAAACATTTGTTGTTACCAGGTTCCATGAGGTCAGTAGATAAACCTGACTCATTTTCAGGAGCTTCCCTGAGTTCTCCAGAGCGTACCCCTCCCCTCCCTCCTGATCTTCCCAGGAACTTGGAACCTACAGGTTCGCAAGGGGCTTCTTTTGAAGCCTCCGACCTCCAACAAATTGCAGAGATTGTTTTTTCGCAGATGCGTCAAGTTTTTCCTGGAATAATTAATCAGTCAGAGGGGTTGGAAGAAAATCCAGAGGAAGTTACCTTAAAAGATTTGTGGACTTTGAATACGAGGATGGAGGTGATGTTAAGGAAAGTTACTAATCATGTTCAAGTTTTCTCCAATGAAGTTGTTGATAAATTGGGAAATGTAGATGCTAACATCGGGAATATAGATCAACGTACGCTTTCTCTTGGAAAGCAGATAAAGAACTTACAGTCATCTATGGTGGCAGTAACAAAAGACTCCCTGAATCTATATATATAAAATCGGATGTATGTATGTATGTGCCGCGATCACGCAAAAACGGCTTGACCAATTTGAACGAAACTTGGTATGCAGATCCCTCACTACCCGGGATGATATGTTCTGGGGGTCTCGCGGCCCACCTGCACACATGGGCGGAGCTACAAACAGATAATCGGATTTCACCCATTCATGTCAATGGAAAAAATGTAAAGAGCTGCCAACGCAAAAACAGCTTGCCCAATTTGATCGAAACTTGCTATGCTGATCCCTCACTACCTGGGGTGATATGTTCTGGGGGTCTCGCGGCCCACCTGCACATGTGAGCGGAGCTACAAACATAAAATCAGATTTCACCCATTCATGTCAATGGAAAAAATGTAAAACAGCTGCCAACGCAAAAACGGCTTGCCCGATTTGAACGAAACTTGGTATGCAGATCCCTCACTACCTGGGGTGATATGTTCTGGGGGTATCGCGGCCCACCTGCACACTTGGGCGGAGCTACAAACAGAAAATCAGATTTCACCCATTCATGTAAATGGAAAAAATGTAAAAACTGCCTCCGCAAAACCGGCTTGCCGATTTGAACGAAACTTGGTATGCAGATCCCTCACTACCCGGGATGATATGTTCTGGGGGTCTCGCGGCCCACCTGCACACGTGGGCGGAGCTACAAACAGAAAATCAGATTTCACCCATTCATGTCAATGGAAAAAATGTAAAAAGCTGCCATTCTCACAGTAATTCCAACTACCTGGGGTGATATGTTCTGGGGGTCTCGCGGCCCACCTGCACATGTGGGCGGAGCTACAAACATAAAATCAGATTTCACCCATTCATGTCAATGGAAAAAATGTAAAACAGCTGCCAAAGCAAAAACGGCTTGCCCGATTTGAACGAAACTTGGTATGCAGATCCCTCACTACCTGGGGTGATATGTTCTTGGGGTATCGCGGCCAACCTGCACACCTGGGCGGAGCTACAAACAGAAAATCAGATTTCACCCATTCATGTCAATGGAAAAAATGTAAAACAGCTGCCTCCGCAAAACCGGCTTGCCCGATTTGAACGAAACTTGGTATGCGGATCCCTCACTACCTGGGGTGATATGTTCTGGGGGTCTCACGGCCCAACTGCACACGTGGGCGGAGCTACAAACAGAACTTCAGATTTCACCCATTCAAGTCAATGGGAAAAATGTAAAAAGCTGTGGGACCGATTTGAACTAAACTTGGTATGCTGATCCCTCAATACCTGGGGTGATATGTTCTGGGGGTCTCGCGGCCCACCTGCACACATGGGCGGAGCTACAAACAGAAAATCAGATTTCACCCATTCATGTCAATGGAAAAAATGTAAAAAACTGCCATTCTCACAGTAATTCCAACTACCTGGGGTGATATGTTCTGGGGGTCTCGCGGCCCACCTGCACACGTGGGCGGAGCTACAAACAGAACATCAGATTTCACCCATTCATGTCAATGGAAAAAATGTAAAAAGCTGACATTCTCACTGTGACCAATTTGGACGAAACTTGGTATGCAGATCCCTCACTACCTGGGGTGATATGTTCTGGGGGTCTCGCGACCCCCCTGCACACGTGGGCGGAGCTACAAACAGAAAATCGGATTTCACCCATTCATGTCAATGGAAAAAATGTAAAAAGCTGCCATTCTCACAGTAATTCACAAACGGCTTGACCGATTTGAACGAAACTTGGTATGCAGATCACTCACTACCTGGGGTGATATGTTCTGGGGGTCTCGCGACCCTCCTGCACACGTGGGCGGAGCTACAAACAGAAAATCAGATTTCACTCATTCATGTCAATGGAAAAAATGTAAAAAGCTGCCATTCTCACTGTGACCAATTTGGACGAAACTTGGTATGCAGATCCCTCACTACCTGGGGTGATATGTTCTGGGGGTCTCGCGGCCCACCTGCACACGTAGGCGGAGCTACAAACAGAAAATCAGATTTCACCCATTCATGTCAATGGAAAAAATGTAAAAAGCTGCCATTCTCACAGTAATTCCAACTACCTGGGGTGATATGTTCTGGGGGTCTCGCGGCCCACCTGCACACGTGGGCGGAGCTACAAACATAAAATCTGATTCCACCCATTCATATCAATGGAAAAAATGTAAAAAGCTGCCATTCTCACAGTAATTCAAAAACGGCTTGACCGATTTGAGCGGCCCACCTGCACACGTGGGCGGAGCTACAAACAGAAAATCTGATTTCACCCATTCATGTCAATGGAAAAAATGTAAAAAGCTGCCATTCTCATAGTAATTCAAAAACGGCTTGACCGATTTGAACGAAACTTGGTATGCACATCACTCACTACCTGGGGTGATATGTTCTGGGGGTCTCGCGGCCAACCTGCACACGTGGGCGGAGCTATAAACATAAAATCAGATTTTCACCCATTCATGTCAATGGAAAAAATGTAAAAAGCTGCCATTCTCATTGTAATTCAAAAACGGCTTGACCGATTTGAACGAAACTTGGTATGCCGATCCCTCACTACCTGGGGTGATATGTTCTGGGGGGTCTCTTCACCCAAGAATTTATATGTGCTTGCTCCTGGAAGTGAAACTAAAAATGTTGTTTATAATCAAGTTTTGTGTTAGTTGTATTGTATTCATTTTGTCAAATATTTCACATTATAATTTGAATATTGTACTTTTTATAAAGCTGTAAAAAAATAATTTCATTCACCACTATAAAGTATCTTTATTTGAATCCATTTACAGTGTTATTGCTATAATTAAATACCCGTGCAACGCCGGGGCATCAGCTAGTAGTCACTATAAGTTGGAAATGAGTGAGAATCAGGTTAGATCAAGGAATCTGAGATTAGTTAATTTCCCAGTGACTCACTTACTATCTCCTGAGATACTATTGAGAAGTATCTCAAGAAGATATTAGGGGTCACTAATTCTGACACCATGATGTTCTCTAACTTCTTTTATATACCTCAAAAGAAAAAAGTTCCAGTAGAAGGGAGAATGGATCAATTGAGTACTGTAGAGGTAGATTTAACAAAATTTCTTGAAGATTCTCAAGATTTGATCCAAACCCGGGCTACTCTCTTGATTACCTGTGTTAATGAACTAGATAAAACTTTAATGTTGAAGCTATATTTCCAGAATAGAGAGGCAAAATTCTGTGGAGATAAGGTTTTAATGTTCCCTGATGTGGCAAGGGCTACTCAATATAGGAGGAAAGCTTTTTTGGCTTTACGTCCTAAAGTTCTTGAATTGGGTGCAACGTTTTTCCTTAAATTTCCCTGTAAATGTATTCTGCATCTTCAAGACAAAGATTATGTGTTTTGGGAACCTTCCCAATTAGAACTTTTTCTTAAAGGAAGGAAACAAGACTAATTACTAGCTTTCTTTAGTGGGGGGTTTATATAATAGCGTCCTAAGAGGTATATAGGTTTTTGAAGGGGGGTAAGTCTGTTCTTTTTTCTTCCTCTCTCCATACCTATTTTGTATTTCCTGTTAAGTTTATATGAATAATGAGATGTCTTCCTTCATTAGTGGGCTAGATGGATATGTGCCTAAGGGCGTAAAATTTGGTTTTTGGATAGTGTATAATTTATTTATAATCCATATCTTATTATGTTTGAATGTAATAATGTTGAAAATAATCAATAAAAAAAAAAAAAAGAAGTGGCTGCGGGTCGAGGCATCCGGTATTGTAAATATGGCAAATTATAACCCATTTGACTATGTATTATATAAGTTTGACAGATTGTAACCCATTTGTCTATATACTATGGATGTTAACCTGTAACCCATTCTGAGCTCACTGGGGAGAATGGAATAGAAAACAAATTAAATAAATAATCACATTTTCATTAGTGAGGGATAGAGAAGCTTGCAGGACTCTGCTCTTAGCGAATGAAAACACAATATTGAACCCCTCCCCCTCCCCCCCACTAGCAGCAATGCAGTTGGAAGACTCCTACTCAGCTTCCAGAGAACAGTGCACACACAGACCTGGCAGCGTCCACATGGAGGTAGCAATGCGCACGTGCGTAAGTGGCAACTTCATACCATACCAACTCTTGTATTCCACAAATGTCAGCTAGGAACCATTGCAGCTTATACAGTATTAGAACTGCTACAGAGAGATAGACATTAAATAGAAAATGCATGAAAGATATCATGCAGGGGACTCCACGGGAAAGGATCAATGCATTGAGGAAAAAAAGGTGAGTTTTTAGTGCTTTCCTGAATTGGAAGTATGTGGGTGTTTGTCAAAGGCTGCCCAGGAGGTTGTTCCAGATTCTGGGCCCCTGAAAACTCGAACGTGGTTTCAAAGAGAGCCTTCCTATGAACATGGCGTGCAGGGGGGGGGGGGGTGCCATCATTGGATTTTCCTTGAGTTGTGGAAGGATTGTGTGATTTTTGACTTGCATATGTAAGTCGTGCCCCACCATATGTATCTTCCCCATTTTGCATACATGCACATGTAAGTACCAGTGGCGTAGGCACAAGTGGGACTTAGTGGGCAGAGGCCCACCCACCATTTTGGGGCTCAAGCTCACCCAGTAGCAGTACACCCTTACTGTAGCTGTCAGGACTTCTCAAGCCCTACAGCTAGGGTTACCATATGGTGATTGTCTGTCAGATCCCTGTCTCTAATTCCTCCTGGTTTGGCAACTATCTGTTCCTGATTTTAGTATGGGGACAAAGGTGCCATAGTATTGTTCTATATTCTTTCTGCCTGCTTCCTCTTATGTTATCCAGCCTCTTCCCTCAAGCCCCCCTTTGTGATCTTGGCTCCTTTCCTCTGTTGTCAGCATTAGGAAATGTAATGCTGTGATACAGAAACTCTCTTCAACCATATTATGTGTCTCTACCAGGTCCCTTGCCCATGACAACAGGGAGTGTAGAAGGGGTAGGACCTGGAAAAAATGAAAATTATGGTCGAGGAGAGCCTCCATATCAAAGCACTGCTCTTCCTAATGTTGACACTGGAGGGAAGAAGTTGCAAGTCATGAAGGGAGGTTGGGGGACCTGGGGGAGGGATTAGAGGAATGGGAGATAATTAAATGCGGGGCTGGAAGAGGAAAGAGAGAGGAACAAGTGCTGAACTGAGTCCAGAGATGGAGAGATGGGTGGGGATAGTTTACTGGAGAGGGAAGGGGGGAAGAGGAAGGGTAGAGATAGGTGGAACGGAAGGGCACAAAAGAGAGAGAGAGGTGGATATAGCTGGACTGGAAGGGGGAGGGAGAGGTGGAAATAGTTTACTGGAAGGGCAGAGGAGAGAGGGAGTAGATGTAGCAGGGGTTGAAGAGGGGGTGAGAGAGATGGAAATGGCTGGATTGAATGGGTAGAAGACAGAGATGTGAAGATTATCATCTTTAGGTGGAAAATAGCAAAGGGAAAGCCCCCACCCATCTGAACCCACCCCATCCCACAGAGCTGATAATGGGTCAACAACATTGGATGGGTCATATGGGTCTCAAGTCAGTGTCTGTGACCCATTGACCCACAATAACATTTTTTTTATTTACCTGCTTCCTTGAACTTGCCTTGCTCTCTGGAGGTTGGTGACCCTGATGATCACTGTAGTGTGTGCTTGTGGCTTGGCCCTTCTCCAAATCCCATTGGGCTGCGGAAGTGGAGAGGAGTGCTGCTGCTGCTGCTGGAGGCCTGAGCTCTGCTGCCTGCTACAGAATGCAGCTAAGGGGACACAATTAAGCACAGTTCCGCAAAGCTGCCACAGAAAATGCCTGCACAACTTAGCCGCGCTCGTGGGAAGAATGAAAACTGCAATGAGATGACTGGGCAGGTACAGTCCAACCCCGACAAGGACTCCCCAGTAAAAACAAAACGCCAATGAACTGGTGGCTGAGTGTGGCTGTGCAAGACTGGACTGACTGCAGATAGGATCCCATTGGAGGCCCGAACTGAGGCTGGGTGGGCGTGGGCAATCCAGGCTTGCGTGTAAGAGTAGTGACATATCGGTTGAGATGTGTAAGAATGACTGGAAACCATCTTGGACGTTGGGCAGTTGTGTAATGTGATTTGAAATGGTTCTGTTGTTCTGAAAGAAAATGCAGATGGCAAAGCTGAATGTTGAAAAACGTTCAAATTGGTTGAAACTGAAAATGGTGAGAAGTTTTTTGGCTGGGCGGCCTGTGTGAGTTGTTTGAGTCAAGGTCAGACGAAGGATCGATTGAACAGTGTGGGACAAAAAAAATATGACAGATCAAAGGAAATCATATGCTGTCGCCAGTCTAGGCAGATATACACTGATTGATCAGTTTGTGAGAAAGTTTCCTGGTACAAATATTTCACCAGGGGATAGAGCTGCTGTGAAGAGTGCTGAACTGCGTCTAGTTGTTGAGGCTGGACTACCATTCTCTGTTGAGAATTTGGGTTTGAAATCGTTTGCCCAGCAAATGATTTTAATTGGCAGCAATTATGGAAACATAAGTGTTAATCAGATTGTAAGCTCTTCTGAGAAGGGACTGTCTCTTGCACGTACAATGTTCAGGGCTGCATGCACCTGGTAGCGCTATAGAAATCATAAATTGTTGTTTGCTGTTGACGATGTATCGTATGGATGCCTAATAGTTTTTGTTATTGCAGGCGTAGTCGTACGACACATGACTCGCACATATAACTGTGACCATTACAATTGCAATGTGTGTCTTTCTGTTATTTATGAATGAATGGAAATTGCATAAAGTAATCATAAAAAATAAATAATAAAAATAAAACAAGAAGAGAAGTTGCACCGTTGCTGTCACAATTAGAACCAGTTTGGCAATTAACAATGAAGTGCCAGTTAGCAAGAGGCCTGTCAATTATTAATATTTATTAATAAATATTTTTACATTAATAAATTTTTTTTACAAATATAAACAATCTGTCAAATATCCAAAAAGTTAGATTATCATATTATCAGATTATCAAATTATTAGATTATCAAATGTACAGAGACACAGGCAAATAAGGCAGGCATATTATAAAACCTAAATAAATGAAAAAGCCGAACATAATCTAACAGCAGGTGACTAAAATTATAATTATGATAAAAACATAAACGAGTGACTAAGGAGAACATGATCTTAGGCTCCTTTTACTAAGCTGCGGTAGAGTTTTTAGCGCGCTCTGCAGATTAGCGCGCACTAACCCCCGCACTACGCAGCCAAATACCAGCTCAATGGAGGCATTAGCATCTAGCGTGTGTGGCATTGTAAATCGCACTAAGCATGCACTAAAACTGCTAGCGCAGCTTAGTAAAAGGAGCCCCAAAATTCTAAATAATTATTATTGTTTTTTTCCATATGTTTTATTGTTGTTTCACAACAGTATTGCTTATTGTCTTGATACGTTTATACATGCATATTTATTTGTTTTTATCTTTTGTTCCTTTGTGATGCATCAGACTCTTGACAAAGGCAGAATTGCCGAAACACTGTCTGTGTGGAGTCTGTGTAACTCGCATTGTGCTGTTGATGTAATAAAGTGGGCTTTGGATCGTCCCCCTGTTGTATGTTGCATGTGGATTGCTCTCCTCGTCGTAGAGGCTCTTCTGGCTATTCTCTTCAGTAACCTTATCCTCAGAGCAGAAGCACCGCCATCATCCAGGCAGTAAAACAGTGATTTTGGCATGACTGCTAGCTTTATGCAGGTTCCTTAAATCTAAGGTCATGATTTAAAAATACTATGACCCAGAAATAATCATGTTTAAGACACAAAATGATATGTTAAAGGTGAAACTAATCATACAATATCTCAATATCACCACAACTACACCTAAAAATAAACATGGTCACTTTAAAAACCCAATTTTATAATGGGAATTTTTTTTTTTTTGCAAAACTAAAGGTACATTTTGATACTACTCCTCATTCCTTCCTGAAATCACTATTTTTAAATATCAAAAATGCTAAAAATGGTTGAGAAAGCACTAAAGCAACATTAAAAATGGATGTGTTCCAGTGGCCCTCTTGAAATCATGCTAATGACATGAATAGTGTCACTGGGGGGTACAAATGCTGTATCTGTGCGGGAACAGTCTGAAAAGATTATTAAAAGCATTTAATTATTGTCTGAATCTCAAAAATGGTGAAGAAAAGAGCTGTGTAAATTAGGTTTAAAATGTACACAAGATGCAAATTCTATAAACAGCGCCTTCATTGTAAGCGGCGGTAAGCATCCTACCACTATCTAACCAGCCAATCAGGACACACACACAAAAAAAATCAACACCGCGAGGCAAGCTGCCTACATTGTAGGCGTTTTTGTGAGCCTAGAGAGACACGTAGGGCAGCATAAGCTCGCCCAAGGCTAGGGGTAGGTATGAATTTGCCTGGATGTGACCTTAAGCAAGCTTAGGTGACCCTAGGTGTCTTCCTAAGGCCACAATAGGCACCTGAACTGTAGGCCAGCAAAATGCTGATCTACATTTCAAATAGACGCAGCCACTGAGCCAATTGTGGCAAGGGAATCTCCCTGCCATGATCAGTTTAGCAGCTGCAGCAGGGGAACCCCCCATCCCCCCACACAAAGTTGACTGGCAGGAGGGATGTCCTCCTACCGCTGGCCCCATCATCTCCTGAAGCTCCCCAAGCACTCCCTGACTCCACCCAACACTCACCGACTCCACCCTGATACTCCCCAGCTCCACCCTAAAAGTCTCCAGTTCCACCCCTCACATTCCCCAACACCCTAAGATCCTCCTGACACTCTCCAAATGCCCCTGACACCCAAAAAAACCCCTGCCACCCCCTAAACCTCCCCATACCTTAATCTGATGGTCAAAAAGAGGGATGCCCACTCCTTCCTGCCAGCAGATCTGCCACTGCAAAATGGTGGGCGTTCCCCTTCCCTGGGATGAACCGGGGAGGGGCCTAAGGCCTTGATTGGCTCAGATTCTTAAGGCCCCTCCCATAGAAGGGACCTTAGGCACCTGGGCCAACCGGAGTCCTAGACCTTCCCAGTGCATCCTGGGATGCACTGGGAGTGGCCTAAGACTCCAATTGGCCAGTTTCCTAAAGCCCCATAGCCAGTTCCCTAAACCCAGTGTCAGTAGCAGCGCAGAGCATTCAGAACGCGGTCTGCCCTAAAAACCGCTTTTGCGGTTTTGTAAAAAGTGTGTGTGGGTGGGGGGTAAATAAATCACATAGGAACATCTTTAAATAATTTAATATATATTCATATATGCTTAACTAAATAACAAACAAAATGTTCATTAAATTCAATGTTCCCTATTGTAATAAAAAGATATCCGTGTTGGTGTTCATAAAATACTGACACATCTGTTTCTTGATTGAGACCTTTTGGTACCACAGTATCGTAGTTAAAAATAAACTTCTGTTCCATTTATAATAAAAGCTTGTCCACATTTTGTCCTCTCCAATGTGGATTAACTTTATATAATACAGTAAACCGTATTTCATCAAACCTATGGTGCTTTTCTTGCATATGTTCTACCAATGGTTTCTTGCAAGCATTTTTCCTTATGGCACTTCTATGTTCAATCATACGTTTAAGACTTTCTTAGTTTTGCCTATATATAGTGAAACATGGCCATATTGAGTTATGATATTAAGAAACCACACTTCTCTTCATCATGATTGATCTGCTTGTTGTATTATTAATGACTAGAATATTACCATTTATTTAACTCCTTATAAAATTCTCTCCAATATGACCAGTTATACTGTGAAGTCTGTTTACCTTGTTGACTGTAAATATACCATAATGGATTTCAGTTATAGGCTACCTATGGGAAACACCAGAGAGCTATGCTACCTTTCTGGTTGAAGCCATCAAACTCTATGCCAGTCACAAGGGCCGCCATAGATGTTCAGTAAAAAAAAACTAAAAAAACTAACAAACAACTCTGCTGGCCAGTGGCCACTGCTGAATTTCAGCTTAATACAGCTTTATAATAAATAGTTATCTGTGGGTTCTAAAATATACCCTATGGTAGAGTGATGCCATTTATCAACTTTGTATTAAGAGGCACTACTTAGAAATTTATGAGCTATAATTAAACTGTCTCCAAGCAACCTCTACTAAACGCAGAATATTCCATTATTTATAATATCATTAGATGCATTACTTTGAATAATGTTGTCAGTTATCGCTTTGAACAGTTGTATTCTTTTCCAAGAGCTGTCCTGCCATGCTATTCATCTTGTGGAATTTTAGTGCGTAAACATGTTATAGCCAATTCATAGGACCAAAATAATATTGATCTTGAAACACAG
The DNA here is from genome assembly GCF_902459505.1 of Geotrypetes seraphini. Taxonomy (NCBI): domain Eukaryota; kingdom Metazoa; phylum Chordata; class Amphibia; order Gymnophiona; family Dermophiidae; genus Geotrypetes; species Geotrypetes seraphini. The sequence continues at coordinate 47,143,762 of NC_047087.1, forward strand.
CCACGAACCCTGCAAAACACTGTCGAGAATCAGGCTGCATGGCAAACAGATTTCTTAGAAAATCACTGAATATTCTGGTCCCTGCTGCTTATACGTAAGCTTAAGTTGATAATGAATAACTCTTCAATAATAAAAGAACACTCTTCCCAATAGCACGAGCCTTACCTAAAACATATTTATTAATCTATAACAGGGGTGTCAAAGTCCCTCCTTGAGGGCCGCAATCCAGTCGGGTTTTCAGGATTTCCCCAATGAATATGCATGAGATTATTTGCATGCACTGCTTTCATTATATTCTAATAGATCTCATGCATATTCATTGGGGAAATCCTGAAAATCCGTCTGGATTGCGGCCCTCGAGGAGGGACTTTGACATCCCTGATCTATAATCACCCCTCTTTTACAAAGCCGCGTTAGCAGTTGCTGCTTTGGAAACAGCCCCGAAGCCCAAAGGGATTTAAAGGGCTTTGGGGCTTTTGCCATGTGGCTTTGTAAAAGAGGGGGTAAATTTATACAAATATCATCAATAAAAACAATATAAACTCCCCCTCCCCCTTTTACTAAGCCATGGTAGAGGTTTCTGCCACAGCCCAGAGCGCTAAATACATCGATGCTCAAAGAGTTCCTATGAGCATCAGAGCATTTAGCACTCCGGGTCACGATAGAAACTTCTACTGCCATAATGAGCAACCTTAGACCCCGTATGAAACTGCTTGACAACATCTGTGTTACTATAGAAGTGACTCAAAGGTCACATAACAGTATTATAACAGGCTTAAGTCTGCAAAAGCTTCTGTTTAAAAATAAACTAATAAGAACATAAGATTTTCCGCTGCTGGGTCAGACCAGTGGTCCATCGTGCCCAGCAGTCCGCTCACGCGGTGGCCCTTAGGTCAAAGACCAGTGCCCTATCTGAGTCTAGCCTTACTTGCTTATGTTCTCTTCCAGTAGAAACTTATCCAACCTTGTCTTGAATCCCTGGAGGGTGTTTTCCCCTATAACAGCCTCCGGAAGAGCGTTCCAGATTTCTACCACTCTCTGGGTGAAGAAGAACTTCCTTACATTTATACAGAATCTTTTCCCTTCATAACTCCAAATTATCATAAATACACAAAGGGGCTGATTCTTTAAACCTAAAGTTAAATGCCTCTTACCCTCCCCCCTTTTACAAAATCACACAAGAGGTTCTTAGCACTAGCCAGCATGCCGAGTGCTCTGCGCTGCTCTGAGGGTCATAGAGTTCCTCTTGTGTGGTTTTGTAAAAGGGGGTATTAATTGGTAAAATACCCTTAATAACCTCAATAATAGGTAAAAAAAAATAATTATTAACTATAAATGATAGGCATCTATGACATGGTGCTTAAAGGTGCCTAATGCCTAAGTGGGCGTTTCTAAGGGCAGAGCATTCCCAGAAAAACATGAAAAATGAATATTCCCGGAAACATAGGAATCAACATTTTTTGGCTACCATTGTAGTAATTAGCTCTGTTTGGCATGGCCCACCCAACCATTAGGCAAGACCAGGCAGTTGCCTAGGTCAGAACAAAGCTTCATGATGGGCAGCATACAGTCAAATTGAAACAATAGTCCTGACATCCACACAAACTCAAAAAAACCCATTAGTTTGTACTTTTATGTAGTTGATGCAAATGGCCACATCTACATTTAATTGTGATTCCTGGGTACATGCATTATTCTATAAACTATGACTAACTTTAAGCACAGCTTACAGAATAGTGTTTTTTTTTTTCTGTACCAATGTTTTGGGTGCCATATATAGAATTTAGCCCACAATATGTAATTCTCTTCCCTTGTCTTATCGTTGGGTCAATTATGTAAATTTTCTAATATTTATAGGGCGAGAGATAGATTCATTTTTTAAAATCAATAATGTTCAGAAAGTATGGAATACAGTGCAGTATGTTGGCAATGGAGCATCTGATTTTGTCAATAAGCAATATACAGTATATGTGTTTAGAAGTTTATCCCCAAGTGTCATGGCAGTCTGATTCAGAATCTTGCCATTTCCAAGAGTAATAAAAAATATTTGAATTAAATCTGAACCTCAACTGACCTAGAGGAAAGGTAGGTGTATGTGTGTGTGTGGAGGGGGAGGGGAGTGTAAATCATTCAAACAAAATTGGGTTTGTATAAATTAATGATATATGCAGTTTCAGTTCAATAAAACTAGATCATTCATCATTCAGATCAAATCTTCATATTCGCCCAGTTTGATTATTTTTTTTGTTTACCTTGCTTCTATTGCAATGTTGGATAATTGATATTGGCTATGAATAGCTTAAAGCTGCAAACATTTGCATAAATTGATCTTCATATTTTTAAAACATGAAGCTGGAAATGGTTATTTTAACAAAATGTCTTGTAATCTAAACTTGGATGTAAGCTTAGGTTGAGAAGATTCAATCAGGCCTTTTAATCCTGGTATTGCCTCAGGGTGATTTACACAGGATTTCATATTATATCATCCAACCAGACTATGGTGTATCTACTATAATAAAAACCCTAAGCGCACATGCACACTCTTACAGGCGTGTTCCGTGATCCCTGATCTGTAGGTCCGTGGCTGGCAAGAGTGTGCATGCACTAGAAGACACCAGTACTCCTCCTCCCGAGCACCAGCCACGCTGACCGGCTTCGGCCCCATGGGCCTCTCATGGAGCCCACCTTCCCGCCCAGCATGGATGGCGGCGGTGGCAGCGATGCCGGGAGCAGGCCAGTGGCAGGGCGACTTGAGGCGGCTGTCGGATTGAGGTGCACGCGACGGCTGTTGGCATATGCAGGCCGCAGCATCTTGAGGGGGGCTGTCGGTGCATGCAGGCAGTTGAGATGTGGCGAAGTTGGATGCTGGACAGGGGGAGCAGGTAAGGGGTGCTGCTGGTTGGACAGGGGTAGCAGGGAAGAGGTGCTGCTGGACAAGGGGGAGCAGGGAAGGGAAGAGGTAACAGGAAGGGAGGTCTACTGCTGGACAGGGGGAGCAGGGAACAGATGCTGATTGTCAGGGGGAGAGGTAACAGGAAGGGAGGCCTACTGCTGGATAGGGGGAGCAGGGAAGAGGTGCTGCTAGACAGGGGGGAGGTAAAACGAAGGGAGAAGGGCTGCTGTTGGACAGGGGGAGTAGTGAAGGGGTGGTGGTGGACAGCCGAAGAAAGAGAGAGACAGAAAGAAAGACAGACAGCGGGAGGGAGAGAGACAGAAAGAAAGAAAGACAGACAGACATATATTCTAGCACCCGTTAATGTAACGGGCTATAAGATTAGTACTGATATATTTCTCCACTTTTGTTGCTTTATGATTTTTGGGATTTTATATTTTGTTTTTAATTTTATCTTTTGCTTTGGTTTTTATATATATTTTTCTTTAGATCTTCCATAAAGAAAGAAACTGAAAAACTGTCCTCCCCTTGTTACTAAGATGTGGTAGAGGTTTATACTACGGCCCAGAGCACTAAATTCTCTGACGCTCCTAGGAATTCTATGAGCGTTGGTGCAGCATTGGAGCATTTAACGTTCCAGGTTACGGTAGAAACCTCTACCATGGCATGGTAAAAGGGTGGGGTATTTGGCAATGGCAAGGGGATATCAACTATTTATAAAATAATAGTCTTCTGCATATTACTTCATCATCAAATTGTTTCTAAACTGTAGCCTGATTAGCCAGTACCATTTGAAAATGGATAGCAAAATTGAATCGTGGCAGATTTTAATTGAACAACCTGAAGAATACTTTTTGTTCTTCTAATCTAAATTGAATCAGAGTGAGAGATGGTTACATAATCTGAAGAAAAATAATAATAATAATAATAAAAATCAACATTATCAGGGAGCATACACATGAAATTAAATTGCTTAAATACTTTTTCACACATAGATTGCTGAACACATCTTGTTTGCTAAAAATATATGAAGGAAAGATTTCAAAATTACTGGCTTGTAAAATTGCCTTTTATTATCTCTATCATCCTATCCATATATTCTGATTCTACAGTATGTTTATATTTCTACTGTACTACTAAGCAGGATATCTCCATCAATGATATCATTTTGATCTTTTGCACTGGTCATAAAGTTATCATAACGTTTTATCTCATTTAGAGCCAAATTCTATGTATTGCACTGAAAAACTGATGCCAAAAATAAATGAACACTAAGGCCTTGATTCTATAAAGTCTGCCTAAAATTAAGCACTGATATAGGCCCTGATTCTATAATATGTATTTTAAAGGAGCACCGAGCAGCTTTAAAATATAAGATAAATGCTCGTTTTCAATTCAATTAAATAGAAATACAAATCTTTTGATATGGTTGGTAGTGCAGTGGTGGACCAATGAGGAGGCTGGCTACATATAACCCAAACTTGAATGAAATAAGTTTGGGTGTAGCTGCTGAGGCCATTTCTCCAGATAAATGATTGTACCAAGCGCTCTTGAAAAATCTGTTGTGTTAAAGAGAAGATATTTGAGGGAAAAATAAGATTGAATAATATATTATAAAGTTCAAAGTACTCTGTAAGTGAAGATTTAGATATGTGCTTCACTTAAAAATAATTACTGAAGAAAGAAACTGCCGAGTGCTTAAGTGGCCATTTTTATAGAACAACATGTAGCAAGATGCATGTGTAAATTCTAATTATTGCCAAGTAGCGTCAATAGTTGATTATTAGCACCCAATATGCTAATTGGTTTATTGCCCAATTCAATTGCGCACAAAAACTGGGCATGGGCTTCTTAAGTGTCAAGATGCAGGGCATGGGGAGAAGGTAGAGTGGAACTTGCTGCTTGAATTGAATGCTGGTGCCTCCTACAATGGGTTTTAGCAACTCTCCCTTCAACTCCTAATCCCAGCTGCTTAGGTTATGCCCCTAGCTGCATTCAGACCAGAAATATAAAAATTTAAAAATGGGCTGGAGTTGAAAGCAGCAATTTAGTCCAAAGGGGTTTCGTACAAAGCTGATACCATTGTCAAGAAAAGGGAGACTGAGCAAAACGGTCAATAAAAGGAAAACCAGCAATGCAGAACATAATAGTCAGTATCAGGTAAGATGGCTCCACAGACATCTACAACTTGGACTGGTCCCTTGCACCACAAGATGACAAACTTAGATTCTCACTGCCACTGGGCTACCATAAGGCCTGAGATAGGAGTATTTTATTATGCCCCTAAGACAGGGGTACTTTTATTATGCCATGTTGGGCACCTTCTTTTAGAAACTGGAGCGAGGTAAGTGAATAAAGTTTATTTTTATCTTCTCATCGGCTTACTGTTTTCATGTTATGTTGCCAACCGATTGCCTTGTTTTCTGGGACCCTGATATTTGTCTCCTTTTCTGCACTCTGGCACTGAAAAGTATGCAGTACTGAATCAATGTTATCGTGCCTTTGTGTTGCTTCATGATGCAGCTGCACCTTGAATTCAGTGTGCAATTCTGGTTTCTCAAAAAAAAAAGTTATAGTGGAATTAGAAAAAGTACAGAGAAGGGCAACAAAAATGATAAAGGGGATGGGACAGATTATCTGAGGAAAGACTAAAGCAGCTAGAACTCATTGCCAGAGAATGTGATGAAATCAGTTAGCTTAGCAGGGCTTAAAAAACTTCCTAAAAGCCCATAAGCCATTATTAAGATGGGGAAATCCACTGCTTATTTCTAGGATAAACAGCATAAAATCTGTTTTACTCTTTGGGATCTTGCCTGGTACTTGTGACCTAGGTTGGCCACTGTTGAAAACAGGATGCTGGGCTTGATAGACCCTCAATCTGTTCCAGTATGGCATCTCTTATGTTCTCATAGAAACATAGAAAAAAGCGGCAGAAAAGGGCTATAGCCCACCAAGTCTGCCCATTCCAAGTATCCCCCCCCTGAATTTACTCCCTTAAAGATCCCACGTGAGTATCCCATTTTTTCTTAAAATCCGTCACGCTGCTGGCCGTTATCACCTGGAGTGGGAGTCTATTCCAATGATCCACCACTCTTTCGGTGAAGAAGTACTTCCTGGAGTCGCCATGAAACTTCCCTCCCCTGATTTTCAGCGGGTGCCCTCTGGTGGTCGAGGGTCCCATGAGCCAGAAGATATCATCTTCTGACTCAATGCGTCCCGTGATGTACTTATACGTTTCAATCATATCTCCCCGTTCTCTTCTTTCCTCAAGTGAGTACAGCCGCAATTTCTTTAGTCTTTCTTCATACGTAAGATCCTTGAGCCCAATGACCATCCTGGTGGCCGTTCGCTGAACCGACTCGATCCTCAGTACGTCCTTTCTCAATATGAATGCTGTAGTTCCTATCTCCTGGGGGGAGGGGAGTAGTGGCATCTGACTAAGCCGGGATCAGGCTTCCACTTCTCTCAAATTCCTTTAGTGCAACCAGTGGGTGAGGGAGGTGAGTACCTTGGAATCGGTCAGTTCCTACAAGTACTTCTCTCCTTGTCTTTTGCTGAATCCCCTGAATTGAACAGACTTTCAGAACTGCTGTTTCTGAGTCTTGAAGGTAGCCTCTGGGGTGGACTCTCTCTCCATGCATTCCTACTCTAATCTTCTCTGGGCCTGAATCAACTGTTATTTTCCATTCATAAAAAAATAATATTGTGAGACTGCACCATTTAAACCTTAGGCCTATTGCAGTTAAATTAGTGACTATAGTTCATAAGTAAGGATCATTATTTCATCACTGGACTACATAAGAACATAAGAACTTCCATCTCCGGATCAGACCTTAGGTTTATCAAGTCCGGTGATCTGCTCTCGCGGAGGCCCAGCCAGGTGTATCCTGGCAAAAACTTAGTCACCCATATCCTTCTATGCATCTTTCGAGGAGATATGCATCTAGCTTGCTCTTAAATCCTAGAACGGTGGTTTCCGCAGCAACTTCCACCGGGAGAGCGTTCCAGGTGTCCACCACTCGCTGTATGAAGCAGAACTTCCTGGCATTTGTCCTGGGCTTGTCCCCCCCTCAGCTTCAGTCCATGACCTCTTGTCCTAGTCACATTTGACATCGTAAATAACTTTTTATCCTGCTCTATCTTGTCGATTCCTTTTAGTATTTTAAAAGTCTCAATCAGATCCCCTCGCAGTCTCCTCTTCTCAAGGGAGAAGAGTCCCAGTTTTCTAAGTCGTTCTTTGTAGTTCAAGTTCTCCATACCTTTTACTTCCTTCGTTGCTCTCCTCTGCACCCTCTACTTATGCATTCAGAGCTGGCTTAGGCAATACTGTGCGGTATAGCAATCACACTGCATGTGATGCACTGGGAGGAATCATGATTTATATATATAGAGAGACTGAAAGAGAGATAGACAGACAGCGAGAGAAAGAGAGCAAAAACTTGCCCTTGTGCATGTGACGTTATCTCTGCTACAAGGGGTTTGATTGATGCTTCCTTTTCCCCTCTTTTTAGCATGTTTCTTTCCCTAAAATAAATCTCTTGCTATATAGACACTTGCTATAGAACTTGATAGTACACAGAAAACTCAACAGTTTTACAAAGGTGCATTAGGGCCTTAACGTGCGGAATAGAATGCGCTAAATTACCCCACGCGCTAGCCGCTACCGCCTCCTCTTGAGCAGGTGGTAGTTTTTTGGATAGTGCGCGCTAATCCGGTGCGTACGCTATAAACGCTAGCGCACCTTTGTAAAAGGACCTGCTAGTCCTTTTTGCTACAGAAACACCCCTTCTTTTCTTGATAATTTAATTATTTGAATGGCAGTAAGTCCGAGTGCTGGGTTCTGAAAGCATAAAGGGCTGTGCCTATGAATTTCCCTTTGCTTTCAGTGATGCTGCAAGCTAATCTTGCTCATTTCCTGGAGGAAGTTAGCAAGAATGACATATTCTGATGTATGGCAACAGCCAAACACACCACAAAATCAATAGGCACAAGTACAGAAAGAACCGAGACTGATATAAATATAATTAGGCTGTGGGTTTGAATCCCGCACTGCTCCTTGTGACCTCGGGTAAGTCACTTAATCCCCATTGCCCCAGGTACATTAGATAGAGTGGGAGCCCACTGGGACAGTTAGAGAAAAATGTTTGAGTACCTGAATAATTTGTAATCCGCATGGAATTGTAAGATATGTAGAACATAAATTATAAATAAATATATATATTAAAAAAGTAGAGAAAAAGACCTCAGAGATAAGGTACTCCCACCTAATAATAATTACATTCAAGAGTGGGAACCACACACCATCACTAGTCAGAAAAAACTCCACAAAATACCAAATTTAGCCTCTTTTTACAAAGGCCATTATCATGGTGGGCCACAGTAATTGCTCTGATGCCCATATAGATTCAATGGTCATCAGAGCATTTGTGTTACCATACCTTTGTAAAAAAAAAAAAAAAAAAAAAGGGGGGGGAGAGGCTAATTGTCAGACACAGAAAAAAAACTGTACTTAAAAGAACAGGAAAACTTAACTAAAGCAGAAAATAAAAATTGTCGCACTTGGGGGAGTGGCCAAGATGGCGGCGCTAAGCTGGAAGCGTTGAGAATGCTCCCATCGCTGAAGGGATTTTTTACTAGCGATATGCCGCATACAAAGAGAAAAGGTATGGTTAGGGTGCCTATCTCCTCAACACCCTCACCTGCCTTGGTTCAGCGAACGCTGGAGCAGTCCTTTCCAGCAATTTGCACGAGATTCGGCGAGTTTAGCCCCGCTACGGGAATGAGTGGAGAGGACTCACTCTCGCTGGGGCAGGAGACCTCACTCTTGCCGGCACCGGTTGTCCCGGCTCCTTGTCCGGCTGATGCTGCTGCCCTGGAAGTGGAGGTAAGGGATGCCGAAGTGGTACCCGACGCTCCCGCTGGGAGAAGTTCCGCGGCAGATAAGCTTCAGCCGATGCAGACCAGCTTTCAAGTTTCAAGTTTCAAGTTTATTAACTTTTTAATATACCGACCATCACAAAGTATCTGGCCGGTTTACAATAAGATTTATAAAAATTTTAAATATAAAATGTAGTGAGTGAACATTAAAGACATAGTTTGACTAACATGAACGTGCGGATAGGAGGGAAAGGGAGGGGGAAAGTTACATATTTTAGAGAAGAAAGGGAGAAGTGGGGATGGGAAAAAACATATTGGGTAGGATTGCTTTTTTAAAGCGGTTGGTTGCATGAATTGGAATCAGAAGAGTTTAAGAATAAAGAAAATGGGAAGAAAATGGGAAGAAAAGAGAAGAAAAAAAAAAAAATCTAAGAAGAGCCAAATGCATCTTGAAATAGAAATGTCTTCAAATTGATCTTGAATTTATCTAGATGTTGTTCTTCTCTAAGTTGTTGAGGTAATGCATTCCATAATGTAGGGGCAACAACTGTAAAATTTATTTTTCGAGTATTATAGAATTCTTTGATAGAAGGGATTCGTAATAGTTTTTGGTCAGTAGACCTCAGAATTCGTGGAGAGCTATGGGGGATAAGTAGTTTATGAAGATATAAAGGCTGGTGTATGAGATTTATTTTGAAAGTAAGCAGGATGACTTTATAGGTTATGCGGTGTGCGATTGGTAACCAGTGTGCATCTTTCAAAAGCGGAGTAACATGATCATATTTGCCTATTTTATAAATGAGTTTTATTGCAGTATTTTGTATTAATTGTAAACGGCGGGTTTCTTTTTGTGGGAGGCCAGTATAAAGTGAGTTACAATAGTCTAAATGAGAGATGACAAGGGAATGTACTAGAATTGTAATTGCTTCTGTTCCTAAGATCGAGATTCACTCTCCTCAAATGAGGACACTTTGTCAGCTATCTTGAAGATGCTCCAGAAATTGGATGTTGCCACAATGAAGACGGCAGAGAAGTTAAAGGCTCTTGGAGCCAAATTAGATAATGTTACTAAACAGATTGAGCAGATGAATATTGAAACCAAAAGCTCACTTGAAAAATTGCAAACTGAGGTTCAATCAATAAATGACTACAAAAACAATGCTATAAAAGATAGTACTTGTTTGCAACGGAGGTTGGAAAACATGGAAAATTACAATCGTAGGCTGAATGTGCGAATAATGAACTTTCCTAAGCCTCCTGTAATTCTACCATATGAGATGTTTAAAAAATATGTGATGGAAATGCTTGGTTACTCTTCAGAATTTATTCCCCCCTTTGAACAAAATATACTATTTACCATCAACTCTTAAAAAATCTCAGGAGGCCATGGAAGGGGAAAGCGTTCAACCCCCATAGGTTGATTTAAAGAATTTATCTGTTATACTTGAAGAATCTATCTCCGAGTTAACGTTGAGAGCAACATTGCTGATATCTTTTGTTTTTCAACAGGACATGAATTCTTTTATGAAATTATATTTCAAATTTTCAAAAAATCCGTTCTACGGTAAAAGAATATGGGCGTACCCAGATGTGACAAAAATTACTCAAGAAAGAAGGAAACAGTTCCTTTCTTTAAGACAAGATGTAATATCTCTGGGTGCTTCTTTCCTTCTGGCTTACCCCTGTAAATCTATATATATAAAATCGGAGGTATGTATGTGTGTATGTGCCGCGATCACGCAAAAACGGCTTGACCGATTTGAACGAACCTTGGTATGCAGATCCCTCACTACCTGGGGTGATATGTTCTGGGGGTCTCGCGGCCCACCTGCATACGTGGGCGGAGCTACAAACAGAAAATCAGATTTCACCCATTCAAGTCAATGGAAAAAATGTAATAAGCTGTGGGACCAATTTGAACGAAACTTGGTATGCAGATCCCTCACTACCTGGGGTGATATGTTCTGGGGGTCTCGCGGCCCACCTGCACACGTGGGCAGAGCTACAAACAGAAAATCAGATTTCACCCATTCATGTCAATGGAAAAAATGTAAAAAGCTGCCATTCTCACTGTAATTCAAAAACGGCTTGACCGATTTGAACGAAACTTGGTATGCAGATCCCTCACTACCTGGGGTGATATGTTCTGGGGGTCTCGCGGCCCACCTGCACACATGGGCGGAGCTACAAACAGAAAATCATATTTCACCCATTCATGTCAATGGAAAAAATGTAAAAATCTGCCATTCTCACTGTAATTCAAAAACGGCTTGACCGATTTGAACGAAACTTTGTATGCAGGTCCCTCACTACCTGGGCTGATATGTTCTGGGGGTCTCGCAGCCCACCTGCACACATGGGTGGAGCTACAAACAGAATATCAGATATCACCCATTCATGTCAATGGAAAAAATGTAAAAAGCTGCCATTCTCACAGTAATTCAAAAACGGCTTGACCGATTTGAACGAAACTTGGTATGCAGATCCCTCACTATCTGGGGCGATATGTTCTGGGGGTCTCTCGGCCCACAACTCTATGTTGCTTGCTCAAGGGTGGGTTCACCCAACAATTTATATGTTTTTGCTCCTGGAGGTGAAACTAAAAATGTTGTTTATAATCACGTTTTGCGTTAGTTGTATTGTATTCATTTTGTCAAATATTTCACATTATAATTTGAATATTGTACTTTTTATTAAGCTGTAAAACAATAATTTCATTCACCACTATAAAGTATCTTTATTTGAATCCATTTACAGTGTTATTGCTATAATTAAATACCCGTGCAATGCCGGGGCATCAGCTAGTGTATTATAAAGTACACCCAAATTAAATATGTTTTTTTTTTTTTTACCAGATCAATTAAAATCTTTCTTGGAGCTGAAAAAGATAGCTTGATGAAGTATACACAGGTGCAATAAATTAATGCTAGCAAATTTTTCGAATTAGTGTGAAGCCTACTTATTATTTTATGTAAATTGATTTATTCTCTCATATTATGTAGACTGCACTCCCCTTCAATTGTGGTCTAAGGAAGGATGTCTAATTATGCCACCTGTAAATTTTTGTTGGATGTATATTAACATTATTCTACTGTATTTCTTTAACAAGAAGTTAATTGTCTTGTAAAAATTTTAGTGAAAATATAAATAAAGAATTAAAAAAAAAATTGTCACACTTATCTCCTCACTGTACAAGTCCACTTGCCATTTGAATAGTCAAATCATTCATCATTCTTTAAAAATATACCACGACAGGGATTCTGTGTTTTGTTTCCACTGCGTCAGGGAGAAGCTCTTGCTCATATAGCTCAGCAGGAACAAAATGGCACTGGGAGAGAAGAATGTCAACATTTCAAGATTTCCTATGAGTCTTTCTCCTGATGGCAGCACCATATGATATCTCAACATGTTAATTAAGCCATTTCCCTTAGTGATTTCCTGTTGTTAAGTACATTTAGTTTTTTACTGCTTCATATCAATTCTTAAAAATCCTTACAGTGTTATATCATTATATTATAATGCTTCCTGAATAGTTCCCTTTCTGTTTGCCTATGTAAGGAGCATCTGCTGTCCTACAGAGAAAATATTCTAGCCTGAAAATATCCGAAGCAGAATTGTGCATGTTCACTTCCCATTTTCTCTGAATAGGGAAATCCAAAATTGAGATACTAACCGTTTTCCAACATAAATTGCAAGAAACCCTTTTCTATCTCTGGCCCCAGAAATAATCCAATAGTAAGAAAATGTCGACCAATGGTTTATCTGATATGAGAAATGCAGAAAATCACAATAACAAAATAAATTTTTTCAAACTCTTGAAACAAAAGCACAGGAAAATTGAGTGGTGCTGCTCTGTGTACATGGATTCTAGTAAGCAGGGCCTGATTGGTGTGAAGTCAGGGCCTTCAGGGGATTCACCTCCACCCCCTAAAGGCCCTGTGGGTACTTCTGTGAATTTGATTGGCTAAGCAAACAACAGGCAAATGCTGCTCAGCCAATCAAATTTGGATCAGTACTGCCAGGGCCTTCAGGGGGTTCTGAGAATCCCCAGCCCAAAAGACTACAAAGAAATGTATATTGGTACCAGAACCAGTATGGGTCACATAAGGATAACTTGTATCATACAATGTCTGTGTGTCAAATTAGGATATACCATACTGAAAACCTTGCACCGTAAGGATAACTATGATAAACTGTAACCAGTAAACTATATATTATGTACTGTATATTAATATTAGACCCTAGTATGTATCAAGTTAGGATAAAAACTTATATCGTAAACTTGTACTGAAATTATGTATGTTAAACCTGTAACCCGTTTTGAGCTCTTTGGGATCAATGGAATAGGAAATGAATTAAATATATACAAACATAAATAAAGAGCCCTGCTTTTTTGTTGTTTGTGTGTTTTCTTTTTCTTTCATGCAGTTTGACTGGTTGAGCAGGCTGCTTACTCAACAAATCAAACTGTGTCAAGCAAAAAATAAACAAATAACCCCCCCAAAAGCAGGACTCTAAAGCTGAGGATTCACTGAATCCCCTGAAAGCCCTCACCGCATGCCATTGGATTAGGGGGAGCTTAAAGCTTGTTTGACCAAGTCAAAAACTTCTTTTGATCTTCCATGGAGATTTTACTTCATCAGAGCATGTTTAAGGGGTGAGCCAGCATAGGAGACAACTGAATTCCAAAATACAGTGGTACCTTGGTTTGCGAGCATAATTCGTTCCAGAAGCATGCTCGTAAACCAAAGTGCTCGTCTATCAAAGCGAGTTTCCCCATAGGAAGTAAGGGAAACTCGCTTGATTGGTTCCCCCCCACCCCCTCCGAGGCCACCAATGCTGCTCGCTTCCACCCCACCACATTCCAAAAAGACCCCCCCATGAGAACCGGCATCGCCCCCCCCCCCATGAGCCCCCAGCCCATGACCGGGCATCGCCCCCCCACCTGCGAAATCCCCCCCTGAGAACCAGTATCGCCTGCCCGCCCAAACCCAAACCCTTATCCTGATCTGGCACCGGCACACAGCACCAACCCACAGGACGTGCCGGTGCATGAAGATCCTGCCTCTTGCCTCTGGGCTGAGCCTTGAGCATCTGCGCACGCACAAGGCCTTCTGGCTCCTGCTCTCAGAGTGGCAAGAGGCAGGATCTTCAGGCACTGCCATGTCCTGTAGGTTGGTGCTGTGTGCCGGTGCCAGATTGGGGTAAGGCTTTGGGTTTGGGCAGGTGGGTGATGCCAGTTCTCGGGGGTTCTCCGGGGGGGGGGGGTGTGCAAAGGCAGGGGGAGGGGTGATGCTAGTTCAAGGCGAGGGGCTCGTGGGTGCGGAATGATGCCGGTTCTCGGGGGGACGACTCGCAAATCGAGCCAACGCTCGGTTTGCGAGGCACGATTTGCTTGAGTGTTTTGCTTGTCTTGCAAAACACTCGCAAACCGCATTACTCGCAAACCGAGGTTTGACTGTATAGGGAAGAGATGGTGTGAAGAACCTTCAGGGTTGGGGGAGGGGTGGATCGTATGGCAAGATTTACCCAATGTTGTGGGTGCAGAAACAAAAGTTGGCTCAGGGCACTGCAGTCCCTTGATCCAGCCCAGCTTTTCATGTTTTCTCCATTCTGTCAGTGTATGTATCTATTTAAAAGCTCTGTCACAGGCACATCTGATGACATTTTTTTTTCTATTGATTGTTCTTGTCAGTCTTTCTCCTCTATGTAATTCAATGTGGTCAGGAGGACTGAAAGATAATGACACCTATACTGACTATTAAAATCTGCTTTTACAGGTCATTTATGTCTCTGTGTGGCTAGTCTTATCGACCAGTGAACCAAAAGCTTACTAATTTTCTAAAGGATTTTTCATCATTCATTTTCCTTAATATATTATTTCCTGTTTAAATAAGTAATGATACAAAGTGTTCATAGGTAAGAAAATGCTGAATATTGTCACTCACTGGCTATGGCAGGAACTCCTGCACACTTAGACCCCTGAGGCTGTCAGCCCGAGATGAGGATGTAAAGCACATCACTTCTAAACCAGCCTACTATCTTTGCAAGGCCAGTAATCTCCCCCATATTAAGTTGCAAAAATTCAGGCAGGTGGGGAGGGGAGAACACAAAGCCCAAAGCCCAAAGCCCAGTGTAAATGGGAGCCTTATATTTCACGACCAGAGAGGGAGCCATAGAGCTCAGACTAGAAGTTTGGGGCATGGCACACATACTTAAACAGGTGGGGAGCTTGGCTAGAGACACAGAGGCAGAGACAGAAAGTGCAGGATTACACAGGGCTGAGGGTGACACAGCCAGAAACTGCTGAAGCAATGGAGATTGGCAGCAGTGATCATTAGTGGAGTTTACAGTGTTCAGAGCTTATTCCAGAAAATGGAAATATTTTCTTTCACAAATAAATTAATGAAAGATGATCGTGGGATATCAGCAATTAATTAATGGTGTGATACTTAAATTTTTTAAAATTCAATCAATTACCCTGCCCCCTTTTATCAAGCTGTGCTTGAGGTTTTTAGCACGGGCCAGCAAGGTAAGTGCTCCGATACTCCTAGCAATTCTGTGAGTGTTGGAGCATTTTCCATGCTGGCTCTGTAGGTAGTAATTAGTGCTATAAACTAATTATCAATAATTAGTCCTAAGTTATATGGCTCTCATGGGTCTAGGGGAATGCGCTAAATTACAAATCCAGGGAACTAAATTTTTACTTGCTTATTCACTTGGGTAAGCCAGACCAAGTAAGGCAAAAAAGACTTTTGTTCAGAATTTTAGCATTTGATTGAAAAATAAAATTCTGGCATACAACAATGCTAAGATTAGATACATGCATAAATATTTAAGTACTGTATATATATATCACCACTAGACAAAATGTGCAAACACAGAAAATCGGGATCAGACACAGGATATGCATTTAGAAACACAGATCTTGCAGAGACAAAAAAAATGCACAGCTAAAGTTATAACTGAACTAATTACCATGTCCTATAAACCTTTTTCCTTTCAGCCAAATGCCCTGTAAACTATGTAATCAGCTGAACAATAGAGGAATTCCTGTTCTCACCATTAGTGTATAGAAGGGTGTCTCCACAGGGTGTGAAAATTTTCTCTCCCGGACAGCTAGCCAGATGCATGCCCAAGTTCTACTGGTCTTAGACAGATCACAGCACTGCTGAAGGATCAGGTTTTGCCGGATGGTAAAATGCCAGCATAAAAGCTGTCAGTCCTTCATTTGTCATACAGAGGGAAAGTTCATAGGTCTCTGAATTCAGACAGTCTCTCACACTCTCTTCCCAGAGCAGCACACAAGGAGACTTTCTCGGTAATCTTGTTTCTTTCTGGGGTAGCACATAAAGCCACACATGTCTAAGCAATGAACTCCTTTTGCACCTCTGACCAAAAGTACTCCCCTTCTCATTGGCCACGGGTGCTGCCACCCCACCCCCCCTGGACCCATCAATGCCTGTGCTGCAAAGGCATTCTTTGGTCACATAGCAGAATGATGAAGTCTGCTTGCCAGTGTCAGATGGAACCACAAATCATGCCATAAAGATAAGGTACCAGCCACAAATTGTCCAAGTTCTACAGATGAAGGCTCTCTCCTACATACATTCTACTGAGGAAACAAGGGGCCCCAGTGCTGGTAAAGATGACCTTGTCCGAGCACACAAACAGCTACGTAAAATTCCAAGATGCTGCAAACGGGAAAGAAAATGGTTCTTGGCCTAAGTTAGGCTACCGGCCTAAAAGGCAGTACAGAAATAGTCCTACAGCTTGCAATAAAAACCTCTAGCACAGCTTGATAAAAGGGATCCTTATTCTAATAGTTTAAGGGTAAAACAATATAATGCAAATACCTTTAGAAAGTTTCCTAGTCATGTCTTTAAGGAATTAAATCATTAGATGACAGTGGCTAAATTTTAAGGGCCCTTGACCTTCTTCCACCGGGGAGCGGGTGGTGGTGGTGGAATGCATCAAATCCCAGATGGCCCAGTAGGCCTCATATGTCATACACACATCATAACAATACACTCAAGAACTCAGTGAGTGAATCTCTTCATAAAGGCAGTTAATAAATCCCAAAAAATAAATAATTATGACTGCACATATCCAGCAGAACTTCATATTGAGGATAATGATCAAATGTTTACCTGTATTTGACCTCTGCTTTAAATATATAAGTATCATACAGATTCCCCTTCCCCCCCTAAAAATAAAACCTGGTTGTCGTACCTATCAGCAAGGTATTGTCAAAGAACAAATTCATGTTCAGTCTGTGAAAATACTTACAATTATGGTAAATGGCTTCCTGGTTCCTTAGAGAAATTAGGCCTGTGTGAGACCAATCAATAGTTTAATCATACCAGAGAAGAGTGGTCTGCAAAGATGTAAGGAGAAGTCTGTGGAGATGTCAGTGAATTGCTGTTTATTTCTGAAGAGTAAAAAATAAATATATCTCTAGGTATAACACAAGCCAAATTTCAGTAAGGCAACTATTACAATTAAAGTTTGACAAGGAGGAGAAAATAAAAACATTCATACTGGCCACATAATAAATAATTTCCATTAGCATAATTACTAGGGCTGCTATGGTGGTAGCAATAGTGCTGATACACCTGGTGCAACTGTAGGCCAAGATGAACTTGTTCATGAATCTACTGCAGCAGAAAAAAAACAAATGAAAGACAAGAAGTACCTGAATAATGACATCTTATAACAGCTGAGAGTGCATACAGAAAGAGAAATTGAAAAAAAAACAAAAAACTATTAAAATATGGAAAATTATACTCCATCTGGATCAATGACATAGCCAGACAGCCAATTTTGAGTGTGCCTAAGCCCAAGTTGGGCAGACCTAAGCCCAAAAAGAGCAGACATCTCTCTCTCGTTCCCTCCCCCCAAACTTTTGCAGGTAAGATGCCATACCAGAGGTGGGCAGGGAGATGGAAAGAGAGGTAGCAACTGATAGGGGTGGGAGGGTACCCCCTCTGCCCTCCCCTATGTCGACCTCTCCTTCTCTTTCTCTCTCTGTTCTCCTCCAAGTCCATCTCTCGCTATCCACATTCTAGCTCTCTCTGCTACCTCTCCCTGTCATTCTTCTACCTTCTCTGCATTCCCCAAATCCATCTCTCCCTCTTCCTCACAAATCTGACATCTTTCCCTCTCTCCTTTCCTTAGCCCATCCTTGAGTCTCACATCTCTCCCTCCTTCCCTCATTTGAGTCCAACATCTCTTCTCTCCCCCAAGTCTCCTAAGGATACTACTACTTCTTATAATTTCTATAGCACTGCCAGATGTACACAGCACAGTCCCTGCTCAGTAGAACTTACAATCTAATCAAACAGACAAATAGGACAAGTAGGAGGTTAGGGAATTTCTCAGGCATGGGTGCTTTACAAGCAAGTGTGTGTTAGGAGTTAAAAGCAAACTTGAAAAATTGGGCTTTTTGCCTGGATTTGAATACTCCCAGAGAGAAGGAGCTTGACAAACTGACTCAGGCAGTCTGTTCCAGGTATATGGTGCAGCAAGAAAGAAGGAACATAGTCTGGAGTTAGCAGTAGAGGAGAAGGGTACAGATCAAATTTCAAGTTTATTAGGTTTTTATATACCGCCTATCAAGATTATCTCAGTGGTTTTACAATCAGGGACTCAAGTATTTTTCCCTGTCTGTCCCGGTGGGCTCACAATCTATCTAACATACCTGAGGCTATGGAAGACTGAGTGACTTGCCAAGATAGGAGAAACTTACCCAATGAACAGAGTTCCCAAGAAGGAGTATAGAGAGAGATAAGAGGAGAGATACTGAGGAGCTGCAAAGTGAATGCACTTGTAAGTAAATAAGAGGAGTTTGAACTGTATGCAGAAATGAATAGGAAGTTAATGAAGTAACTTCAGGAGAGGGGAGATGTGAGCGAGTCTGGCAGAATATAAGTCATGCAGCAGAGTTTTGAAAGGATTGAAGGGGAGGGAGATGGTTAGGTGGAAGACCTGTGAGAAGCAAGTTGCAGTAGGCTAGTTGAGAGGTGAGAGGTGACCTACTTGTATCCCTGGTAGACCAGTGGGTCATTTGGGGGCAAGAGCTTAGCTCCCTCAATCCTAATCCTTGTGGTGACTTCTCAAAATGGCTGCTGTGACTTCTTACAGCAGCTCACTATACTTCCTATAAAAATTAGAACATTTCTATTTACAGTAAAACTGAAAATAACTTTCATACATTGAAGAAACGGATATAGCGAAGGGTAGGTTTTGGGGGTTATGGTGAACTGTGTAGCTGGTACCCTTTATGTGAAGTTCACAGTATTGTTCTGTTGGCATATCTGTGTGGCCAATCCATTAAAATGCTGGCCCAAGTTTCCAAGTTTATTTACAGTTTGATAGGCTGGCCTTCAACAAGTATCTGGTTGGTTTACAATGCTAAAATAAGAGTTTAAAATAATTAAAATAAAATAGGGCAATACATGGACAGGACAAAGATAACAATAAAGACAGGAATTGATACAGAAGGTGCTGGGAAGGGGGAAGATTCAAAAATACATTAAAGTTAAAATAAAAATTAAAGGGTGGTAAGAAGGGGAAGGGGAAGAAAAGACAGGGAAGGGCGGTTTCTTCTTAAAAGTCGAAAATGGCTGGAGAAGGGATCTAACTTATTAATCGTTGAAAATGGCTGGAGAAGGGATCTAATTTGTATTTTGGTAAGCGTCTTGAAATAGGAAGGTTTTAAGTTTGATTTTGAATTTGTCAAGGGAGTTTTCAAGGCGGAGGTGTGACGGCATGACATTCCAGAGGGAAGGGGCTATGGCAGAGAAGATGGTGTTTCAAGGGTAGAAAAATTATTTGATTGAGGAAACAGTCAAACGATTCTGATCAGTAGATCTCAGGGCCCGAGAGGATGCATATGGGATGATATGTTTATCTAAGAATGATGGGAAGTGGGTCAATTTGATTTTGAATACGAGTAGGAGTATTTTGCATGTGATATGATGGGAAACTGAAAGCCAGTGAGCTTCACGGAGCAGCAGAGTGATGTGGTCGTATTTTCTTGTATTGTGGATAAGTTTGATGGCGACATTTTGGATTAGCTGTAACCGGCGGTTTTCTTTTTGAGTTATGCCATGGTATAAACTGATGGATTTATTTTTGAGCTAAGCCATGGTATAAAAAGTTGCGATAATCGATGTGTGAAATGATCAGGGAATGAATTAGGGTTTGAATGGATGTGGGTTCAAGAACGGAAGTTATGGAGCGAATTAGTCGAAGTTTGTAAAAGCATTTTTGGGTGACTGAACTGGGCTTGTTTAGAATGTTTTGGATTTGGGCGTTTTTGATTTTCAAAAATGACCAATAAAGATATACATCCTAAGGGCCAGAACATCTACTAGTTATTTTTGGGTTTTTTTTAAGATAGTTGTCTTGCAGTTTCAAAATGGTCATTTTTCAACTTTTGAACGTTCTTGCAGCAATGTCCAAAGTTGGACTTAGACATCCTATCAAAAATGTTCTTCTATGTGTATTTACAAAGAGGGCAAGCACAAGAGTGGGGCATGGATAGGTCAAACCTGCACACTAACATTGTATACTGAAGTTATGTGCACACCTGTGGCACTTAGGCTAACACACCAGATCTATGGCTGGCATAAGTGATCGCACCTAAATGTTAGGCATGTTAATTATAGGTTAGATTATTATTCCATAAAGGAAAATAGGCACCTATTTTCCTGTATAAAATAAGCTCCAGCAAGGTGCCATGTTACAGAATTGCCCCCTGAAAGACTAATTCTAAAAGGTCTACAGCAAAGGTTATCTGCTGATTGATTACACATGTAAATCATTAGCATATTGGCATCTAAGCTTATATCTGTGCATATATGCATGTAAATGCAAAATTACACCCAAGCTGTACTATTACTTAGTGCATATTTGAAGGTAGACATTCATATAGACGGAGTCTGGACAGAACACGGACCTGACTCAAACACGCATAACTTACAAAATACTGTAAGTTGTGTGCATATCAGTGGAAAATTTGCACATATCTTACACCAGCTCTGTGGCTGATATAAGCATTCATGTCTAAATAATAGGTTTATATTTTCATGGTTAGACTAGTATTTTATTAAGGAAAGGAGTCACCTATGTTTCTTTATTAAATACTGTAAACTCTTTTCTGGCATCTTTTGGGCACCTATTTATAGGTTCCCAATTATAGAATGACCTCTTTGGTATACATTAATTTTGCATCCAATACACAGTGAAGGCAAATCTTTACCACACTTTAGTAAAAGGGCCCTTATAGGCTCCTCCTAACCACAAAAATGATCTCTTCAGAGAGGGTTGAGACACATTGGTGAGGCACCTTGCAGTGCTGCTCTGTGCTATCTCCATGTCACAGAAAAATGGTAGGAATGTGTCCAGGACGAAAATATTGGGTTCATTTTACCTATTCATATTAATTAAAAAATTCCTAGTTCATCAAGTTCAAGTTTATTAAAATTTGATTGATCGCTTATTACAAGCTAAGCGATTAACAATTTATATAAAATAAGTAGGATTTTAAAAAGTAAAACAATAAATGAGGTTCAGATACAAACAGACAAAACAGACTAACATGATACATAAGGAAGGAGAAAAATGGAAGGGAATAGTTACAATATTTAATCAAGAAATGGAAAAAGAGGGGGTAGGAAAAGACATACGGAAAGGGAATGTGAAAAATTGGATGAATAGTAATTTTTATTTTTTTTTTTTAAATAAAAAAGTTAAATATAAAGCATTTTTAAACGTTAAAAGCGTCTTTAAATAAAAAAGTTTTTAAAATAGTTTTAAATTTATTAAGATCTTTTACTTCTCTTATATATAGTGGTAAATTATTCCAGGTTTGGGGGGCCATTACAGAAAATATGTCATACCGTCTGGTGCCAATTATCTTCAAGGATGGAATCATTAAATGTCCTTGTGATGAAGAGCGGAGGGATCGTATTGCATTGTAAGGAATGAGTAGCCTATCTATGAATTGTGGTTCATGCGTAGTTAATGTTTTAAATACTAATAGAGAAATTTTGTAAATTATACGGTGGTTGATAGGCAACCAATGTGAATCAATAAGGAAAGGAGTGACATGATCAAATTTTTTTCCATTATGAATAATTTTAACTGCGGTGTTTTGTATTATTTGTAGTCGTTTCTTTTCCTTTTGGGTAATATTCAGCAATAGTGAATTACAGTAGTCGAGCTTGGCGATCACTAAAGAATGTATTAAAATATTTAAAGATTTGGGTTCCAAGAATTTTGACACGGATCGAATCATTCGTAAACTATAAAAACAACTTTTGACAATATTACTGATGTGATCGTGGTATGTAAAATTTTGATCAATTATGACTCCGAGTATTTTTATTGATGATACAAGTTCAATGGGAATATTGTCGATGGAAAATGGAATTGTTGGTGTTAATCCCGATTTAATAGGAAAAAGTAACGCTTTTGTCTTAATTATGTTTAGAGCTAATCTGTTTTGAAAAAGCCAGTTTTTGATTTTTGTAAGTTTTTGATTAATTAAAAGTATTTCAGTTGAATTTTCCAAATTAAAGGGGTGGATCAACTGAATATCATCTGCGTAGGCGTAGGTGGTAAAGCCTATGGACTGAGCTAGACTAAGTAGAGGAGAAAGAAAAATATTAAAAAGTAAAGGAGACAAAATGGATCCTTGAGGGATACCAAAGTCATGTGAAAAAGAATTAGAAACTGAGTTATTAAAATGAACTATAGATGATCGATTGGATAGAAATGTTAGAACTTTGTAATATATGCAAATTGACTTTATATGTGCTAACTCATAGGTTAATATGCATTACATTTACAATATATGTACAGTGTTCCCCTGGTCATTTGTGGTCGGCGGTTCACGGTCCCAGTCATTCGCGGTATTTTTCGACCGCGACCAGAAGAGGACAGCCGGAGAGGCAGGAGCGAGCAGCTGGAGCACCAGCGAGTGAAGGAAATCACTCGATGTATGCTCCGACCGCCTCTTCCTGCACTAAAGTTGGGCCTTACCAATCAGGAGCTGCTTTGACACGCAGTGATTTCCTTCACTCGTCGGCGCTCCGACTGCTTTCTCCTGCCTCTCCCGCTGCCTTCTCCAGTCTCCCCCACGAAAAAACGTATTCACAGTTTTTCAAGATTCGCGGGGGTTCCTGGAACAGAACCCCCGTGAATTTTGGGGGAGTGCTGTACTACATTTTTAAGCTGTGCTAATCATCTGAATGCACACTGATGGATGTGCAAACCTATTAAATGGATGACCTTGGTTTCCTGTGCTGTTAACTTGGCACCTTTCACTGCACAAAATTCACTCAAACAATGTGCACCTTTATAAAGTAAAAACACCCATATACCATATGCTGCATTAAACATTAACATGCATTTAGCTATAATATATCCGTTATTACCATCAGCAAGGGGGAGAGCGTGGTGCAGTGGTTAAAGCTACAGCTTCAGCACCCTGAGGTTGTGGGCTCAAACTCACACTGCTCCTTGTGACCCTGGGCAAGTCACTTAATCCCCCCATTGATAGATTTTGAGCCCACTAAGATAGACAGGGAAAAGTGCTTGAGTACCTGAATAAATTCATGTAAACCATTCTGAGCTGCCCCGGGAGAACAGTACAGAAAATTGAATAAATAAATAAAAAATACTTTTGTTTATATACTTGATCTGCAGTAATGCAAAGAGAAGCCACCTAGAACCATGAACATCCTCTGCTTCAAGTGGAAACCCCCAGGGAAGTGTGCTCATGAAACACAGAGTGTTCTGCTTGGCATCAGGATCAGATCGACTCTATAATCTCTGGTTTTATATTCTATAAATTAATTTCATCTTGTAGCATACAGGGCCTAAGATATTTAAGGAGATAGATGTCCTAATGAATAAAGTGCAGGTCATTCATCTTGGAGACCACATTAGGACTAGTTCTAATGAGGTCATCACTCACCTAAGGATAGAAAGCCATAGCATGGTAGAAAACACATTTTTCAGTCTTTTGGCAAAACTGACAGCCTCTACTGCAAGCCTCAGCTGATCTATGACAGAACTGAATGCACTGGTAAAAGCAAAAGTGGCACTGGTTGTTTCTTGTCTATGAATCTCCTTGGTTCTAGAATCATTCATTTGTTACATCTTCTTTATGGAATGATTTCTTTCTTTCTTTGTTTTTGTTTTTTGGGGAGCGGGGGGGGGGGGAGCGGGGCTCCTGAGACAGTGCTACTCTATGAGGTGGTGCCTATGTGATAAGTGGCAACAGGTATGGAACACACTCTCTTATAGTTACTGCGAAAATCCAAATAGAAGTATTAGTGCATTTGAGGAAAATTATTAGCATGCTCGTATGACATCTAAATTGAAAATTATGTCTAACAGGCATGAAAAACCTTAGAAGATGTGCCCCCCACCCACCAAAATTTGGTATTCAATAATGCTGAGTTTAAATAACATTGGAAGATCACGATTTCTGCAGAGACAATATTAAAGGGGAGGGGGATGTTATGGTTTTATCACATATTATTTGCTCTAATACAAGTTTCATTGCTATTATACAGTGTTAGATATGTCACCACAGGATACATACTAATGAGATGCGAAACATGTAATTTATTATGTAAGTTTCATAATGAGGCTTGTGGTGAATACTGCAAGCTGTATTATAGTTAGGGTTATTTTATTGTTCTGGGAGCATTGGCTGTAAAGCAGTGGCCTGATGCTTCTGGGCCACATTTTAAAGGGGCTGCCCAAGGCGACTGATGCTTTATGTTGTCCTCATCCCCTAACCACAACTCCTTCAACTTGGATGTCCTTCCATAGCCAAACTCCCCGATCAATGCTGTCCCCAATGAAAACGCACCCTTGCTCATAGCAACCCCAGACTTCCTTAGATCTCCCCCCCCTCCCACCCCCAGACAACTTAGAATGTCCTTGATCTCAGTAGAGTCAAGCAGGAGCAATCCTCATTCCCTCTTGTCCTTGACAGCACTGGTGACCCCCTAGCAGTAGTCTTTAAGATTCAAGTTTTATTTAAAATTTGATCCACTCGCTTATCTGGACTTCTAAGCGAGTTACGAGTTTAAAAAGAATAAAAAGGGGGGAGGGAATGAAATAAACATCAATTAAAAGGCAAACCACAATTAACAAAAAGAGTTTTTAAAGCAGTATTAAATGAATATAACTTAACCAACGTAAGATGGAATGTAAATGGGCAGGAAATACATTTGATATAGAAAAGAGAACAATTAAAGGAATCACAAGAGGTTTGGGTTTGCTGAAAGTTGTTTTTTTATGGAAGTTAGACAGATGGAAAATGGGCAGAAATCAAGCTTCGAATGCTTCGTTAAATAAGTGGCTCTTGAGTTGGCCTTTAAAGCAGTCCAGATTTCTTTCTTTTCTTAAGGGTCCTTTTACTAAGGCGCGTTAAATGCTAACGCGTCCATAGAATGGGTGCATTAAATCGATTAGTGCACGCTAAATCGGATAGCGTGCCTTAGTAAAAGGGGGGGGGTTAATATGTTGAGTAGCATGTTCCAGAGCTGAGGAGCGACTACAGAGAAAATGTCCTGGCGTTTAGTAGCAATTATTCTTAATGATGGAATAGTTAAGAATCTGCGGTCCATGAATAATAGATTTACTTATAAAAGCCTTTTGCATCAACTTTGTTGGATGACTCTAATTTTTTAGGGATGAGGGTGTGGAATGAAGAAGCACCAATGATATCCTCCTAATAGCCCTACTAGACCACCAGGGATTTCAAGTAGTTCCAGGGAAGCCTATCCTGAGTTGACATATGTATGTGTGTGTGTGTGTGGGGGGGAGGATGTTTATGAGAGTACTGGCCTATGGAAAGGGGGTTCTGGCCTCATTGGGGTGGATTGAAAAGTGGGGCTATAGACCCTGTTAGGGATAGGGTGGAAGGCATATCAGAGGGAAACCTTTAAAAAAAAAATCATGTCTTGCACGGTCTGTGTCTGTATATGCCGCTTGGTTGAGGGTGGGCTGGGGAGGGCGTCAATGGCTGGGATGGTGTAGATGGGCTGGAGTGAGCTTTGACGGAGACTTCAGTAGTTGGAACCTAAGCACAGTACCGGGCAGAGCTTTGGATTCTTGCCCAAAAATAGCTAAGAAGAAGAAAAAAAATATGAATTGAATCAGGTTGGGCAGACTGGATGTACCATTTGGGTCTTTATCTGCCATCATCTACTATGCTACTATGATATTCAGTGCTGAGTTCTGCTTTGCTACCCTCAGGAATTTAGAACAGTTTTGAAGCTGTTCTAAATTCACTCGGTTAGCTGTACAGGTGCCAGCACTGAATATTGCCAGAAACTACATAAATGTCTGCTCTTCCCCAACACTGCCACCTTACCTGCCCATGTTTTGTTTGGCTGGTCAGAGCCACTGAATATTGGAAACTGGGCAGTCAGAAGCCATTTAAGTGTCCAGGAGTCTCTCTTGCCCACTTAAATCACTTTGAATATCAAGTGGAGGGTTTTTTAATTCAAAAGCTCCTTTTTACTGCACTACTCTTTACAATGACTAAAAACCTTGCATTGGCTGCTTAACGCAATTTAGTAGAAAGGCCCCCCAGATTTGCCCTCTGTAGTTCTCCTGGGCTGGGCAAATCTGTTTATACTCCCATGCAGACTCCCTGGTTTGAGGAATCAGCATCAGATTTAAATACAGTATAGTCATGGATTATTTCAACAAACTTGAGACCTTCTATTAGATTCAAGCTGGTTTTAAACTTCAAAGTCTATAAAGCTCTATGTAACAGAAAAATTGAAATTACAAAAATTGGATAGCTCTAAGTCTAATGAATGTTGGCACTGTCATCTCGAAGCAGGGACTTTAGATCATTTATTATTCTATTGTCCATTCATTATGAATTTTTGGAAATCAATTTGGGACCAAATTAACTGTTTATTAGATAACCCTGTGGCATTATCATATGATACTGTGCTGTTTGGTATGACAATGAGAGCAAAAAGTCAGATATCTACAAATAATAACAAATTATTACTTATAATGACTGGGGTTGCCATTCAACAAATTACATATAATTGGAAAAATTGGAATAGATTAAATTATAATTTTTGGTGGAACTCCTTATGTCATATTTATAAAATGGAGAGATTTATTGCAATACAACAGGGTTGTTTCAGGAAATTTCAAGATATTTGGGAGCCATTAACAAAGTATTGTAATGATTAGAAAAATCTTGTTTCCCTTAAATTTACAAGTTCAATTATGGGGTGGAAGGGAGGGTATTTTTATTGTTACATGATGTATAAGTATTGATTATATGATATATAAGGGTGGGGAGGGGGGAGATAAGAGAATATTATATGTATCATTGTTGATTATTAAGTGATATATTTATGGTTATTTGTATGGATATGTTATCAAACTTATTATAAGTTTAAAAATGAATAAAGATTTTTTAAAAAACACATAACTTCAAAGTCTGACCCAGGGGGGAGATAAGAGAATATCATATGTATCATTGTTGATGATTAAGTGTTATATTTGTGGTTATTTGTTTGGATATATTATCACACTGATTATAAGTTTAAAAATGAATAAAGAATTTAAAAAAACCAACAAACTTCAAAGTCTGTAAATTTCCTGTGATAACTGTTGCAGTTTATTGTAAAACTTCTACTTGATTTTACTTTTTGTATAACATATGCAATGCACGAATATTTTTATATGAAATGAAAACTTTCCCATAAGAGCTTGTTTGCAAAACAGATGTGTTATCTAAATGAAACAGTTTCAGGGGAAAATAACTTTTAAATAAAACATAATAACAACAACATTTTTTTCCCATCAAATCCCAGACTTTCTGTTTTTATATTACTAATTGGTTCCCGATACATCATATTCTTTTGAATTGATCAACTATTCAAGAGGTGTAATTTCCCCAGATGAAATAATTTTAAATACTTAAGACACATAGAAATATAGCAGTGCTGATCTGGTAACTTTTCAGAAGGATAAGCAAGTTCAACTACTAGAACGTTTTCTCAGCAGTTATTAAGAATGACATTTTTCAGACATATTAATTACCTACACATTGCATATGAATTTCCTGGGGAATAGGTTAGCATACAGTTTTTCTTCCCAAGGACAGGAAAAGGAAGGAAATTTGGTGGTAGATCAAGATTCTTATATTGCTTTGAAACACTTCTGCTAGTTTGAAAGAATACATTATAAAACCAAATGCATATAGCCAGCCAACGCTTTCCAAAGACTGAGATGACATTTTGGGGCCTATCTACTAAAATGTAGTAATTTTGCACTGAACTGAGAGAGTCCAGAGAAGAGCAACTAAGCTAATAAAGGGTATGGATGACCTCTCATATACTGACAGACTGAAAAGGCTGGGGCTTTTCTCCCTGGAAAAGCGGAGACTTAGAGAGGACATGATAGAAACCTTCAAAATCATGAAGGGTGTAGAAAAAGTAGATAGGGACAGATTTTTCAAATTATGGGGAACTACAAGTACAAGGGGGCACTCGGAGAAATTGAAAGGGGATAGGTTTAGAATAAACGCCAGGAAGTTCTTTTTCACACAGAGGGTGGTGGATACATGGAACGCGCTACCAGAAGAAGTGATAAGCAGGAGCACGCTACAGGGCTTCAAAGAAGGTTTGGATAGGTACCTAGCAGACAAAGGGATTGAGGGGTACACATAGGAGTAGAGGTAGGTTATAAGGATAGGATTAGAGGTAAGTTACAAAATTAGTCTGGGACCACTGTTCAGGCGATAGGCCTGATGGGCCGCCGCGTGAGCGGACCGCTGGGCAAGATGGACCTCTGGTCTGTCCCAGCGGAGGCACCTTCTTATGTTCTTATGTCTTAACTACAATAGAGCAGGCACAGTAAATGCAAAGCCTGGATGGTAAATGCTGGAGTTATGGCTTGAATCTGCCCTGAATTTACTGCACACGTCAGACACCTACTACATGGGCCCATGTTACTTGCCTCAGCAGATGTCTAGGCGAAACCATGTGGTCTGCTGAGGCATGTTATGTGGGCCATAGTTTAAACAACAAAAATTCCAACTGCCGTGATGGTGTAACATAACAAAATATATAAATAACATAACATAAAAAAAAACATAACATAATATATAACACAATGCATTACCTCTTTATGTACTGTATATACTGCAAAAGACTTTCTGTTCTAGGTGGTTTACAGGAAAAGTAACTGAGGAGAATCAGTGATCTACAACAGTGGAGAAAGGACTTAAAAATTGTATAGATTGCTTAGAGGGAGGTTAGGCAGGGTTAGGTGAGGAGGGAGATAAATAAATAGGTAGAAATGTTCAAAGTCTTAGAGCAACAATGTGGAATAGGGAGTCAGTGGGTCAGGAGTCTTTTCATGGAAAATTTAAGGTGGGTCGTCCCGTTTGAGGAAGAGGAGCGTTTTTAGGAGCTTTCTGAAGTGCATGTAAGAGGTTGATGTTCTGACCAGTTGGCTCTATTCGGGGTCTTTGGAGGCTGCTTGGTAGGGAAAGAGTCTGACCCCCATCCTGACATCATCCTTCCTCAAGAAACAATGCCACCCCCTAATCAAGCAAACTTAGTCCCTATCAGGAGACTGCCCAAAACAAATCTTTACCTCCTGATCAGGTGCCTTCTAACTCAAGACCCCCCTTCCAATCAAGAGACTCCCCAAACCCAAGACATCCTCCTCCCTCCCAAGCAGAAGATTCCCCTATCACCAGTCCTCAAACCTCCTCCACTTACCTGGAAGTCTATCTGGTACTCTGGTGGATGGATCAGAAGCAGTTCTCCATTCCTGCTCAATAGTTGCTGTGGATTCAAATGGTTGTTACGATACTATAGCAGAGTCCATTCTATTTTCCTGTTCTCGATGGTTAATATAAGGCATGGGTATAGTTATTTGAAATTGAAACTGTTTACCAGATCTTTCAGTGCAAAATTATCTCCCTCCTTTACAAAGCCATGCTAGCGTTCTTAGTAACAGCTCGGATGCTCATAAAATTCCTATGAGCATCCAAACTGTTACCATTTCGGCCAGCGCTAAAAACACTAGCGCGGCTTTGTAAAGGAGGGGGGTATGTTAACTAAGGGCTCTTTTTACTAAAAGGTGGAAGAGCTTCTTAATGTGGGCTGGCGAGGTAAATGATCTGACGCTCATTCAATTCCTATGAGTATCAGAGCATTTACCTCACCAGCCCGCGGTAAGAAGCTTTTATGTTTTAGTAAAGCTGCATTATAGACTAGCGATTAGCTCAGCAGTCCGATCCAGAACTTATTCCTGTTTTGATTTGGTCTAAGTCAAAACGTATAAGTTCCGTACAGGCAACCTCGTCAAACTTTCGATTATCACTGTAGGATGACTGAGTCTAGGTCGGCCCACATCCCGCCCACCTCCTGCCCTACCCAGTCCTCCAAAAATGCCCCTTTTCGCTCTGGGTGCACAGAGGCATTCAAAAGGCCTAAGCTGGTTTTAGATACATCTAAAACCCTGTTCGATTATCAGTTCTTGGATGACCTGTCTTTTTGAGCTTCCAAGTGCTGATTTAGGTGGGTAGAAGAGAAGGGTACAGATAGGAGAGACTTACTTGATGAACGGAGTCCCCAGGGAGGAGTTTAGGGAGATACAAGAGAGGAGAGACAGTGAGGAGCTGCAGAGTAAATGCACCTGTAAGTCAAAAGAAGTTTAAACTGTAAGTGGAAATGGATAGGGAGCCAGTGATGTGACTTGAGGAAAGAGGTAATGCGAGCAAAGCGATACTGGTGGAATAAAAGTCATGCAGCAGAATTTTGAACAGATTGAAGGGGAGAGAGATGGTTTAGCACAGGGGTGTCAAAGTCCCTCCTTGAGGGCCACAATCCAGTCAGGTTTTCAGGATTTCCCCAATGAATATGCATGAGATCTATTAGCATACAATGAAAGCAGTGCATGCAAATAGATCTTATGCATATTCATTGGGGAAATCCTGAAAGCCCAACTGGATTACGGTCCTCGAGGAGGGACTTTGACACACCTGGTTTAGCGGAAGACCTATGAGAATTAAGTAATTGACATAATCAGTAAGCTATTTTTCAAATGTCATAGGGTCACTGAATTGTTGTGGATTTTTGTTTTCAGTATTTATAATTAAATATCCCAGATAATCAAAATTCTATTGCTGCTTCTGCCTCATTTTTATATTTTATCCAAAGATTTATTATACTATCTTGGTTACAAGACATCAAGGCAGTTTACAAAAAGAAAGATAAATGGAGCAGTGATGAGAATGGTCCCTCTCCACAAAACAGAAATAAGGAAGAAGGTTGTTTACTACAGGTTGGTTAGTCTGACTTCTGTGGTACCTAAATTGATGGAGTACAGGACCCGAGGCAAATATGTTTTCAAGGCAGGTCTTGTCAAACAAATCTGATTAATTTCCTTGAGCGGGTGACCAGAGATATGGATCAAGGGAGACCACTAGATGTGCTGTATTTAGATTTTATCAAAGTCTTTGACATGGTTCAACATAGATGATTAATAAATAAATTGAATGCCCTCAATATTGGCTCTAAAGTGACAGACTAGGTTAAGAACTCATTGAGTAGAAGGCAACAGAGGTTAATGGTAAATGGAGCTCATTCTGAGGAAAGGGATGATACCAGTGATGTGCCACATGGTTTGGTTCTTGGGCTGGTTCTTTTTAACATTCTTATAAGTGACATTGCTGAAGAGCTGTCTGATAACGTTTGCCTTTTTGTGGATAACACAAAAATCTTCAATATGGTAGACATCCCAATGATGTGGATGACATGAGGAAGGACCTAGTGAAGCTTGAGGACTGGTCTGAAATTTGGCAGCTTTAATGCTAAAAAATGCAGGATTAAGCATTTGGGCTGCTAAAACCCATGGGGATGAAGAACCTTTGTGCAGAATGGAAAAGAGGAACTCAGGTGTGATTGTATATGATGATCCTATGGTGGCTAAACAGGTAGAAAAGTCAATAGTGAAAGCTAGAAGAATGGTTGGATGCATAGGGAGAGGAAATGATCAGTATGATAATGGAGGTGATGATGGCCCCGTATAATATCATGGTGAGACACCCATCTAGAATATTGTACAGAATTCTAGAGATTACACCTTCAAAATTATATAAACAGAATGGAGTCAGTCCTGAAGGCTGCTAATAAAATGTCAGTGGTCTTTGTCAGAAGGCATATAGGTCAGACTTAAAAATGTCAATATGTATACTTTTGATGAAACGTGGGAGATATAATAGAGATATTTAAATACCTACATGGCATAAATACACAAGAAGTGAGTTTCTTTCAATTGAAAGGAAGTTCTTGAATGAGGGGCATAGGATAAAAGGGAGAGGGGATAATCTTTAAACCAATCTTAAACCTGGTAAAACTAAAATTAAACTAAACTAAAACTTAACTTTATATACCGGATCTTCAGCCAGAGGAAGCTTAGTTAAAAAATAAGCTAAAATACCAGAGGATTAATTTTCAAAATGTTTAGCAAGTAGAAAAGTTTTTAAAGATTTACGGAAAGATTGGAAAGAGCTGGGACACCTCAAAATTAAAGGAAGTTCATTCCATAATTGGGGAAATTTAAAAGCCAGAGAAAGGCTAAAATTCTAGACTCCTTGAATTCCTTTCCTAGATGGGAGGGAAAGTTTAAATCGTTGAGTGCCTCTCACATATGAAAATCTATAAGTATTCCATAGAAAAGGAACAAGAAGAATAAAAACACCATATAAAATTTTAAAAATAATACATAAACATTTAAATTGGATTCTGAGATAAACCGGGAGCCAATGGAGACTCAAAAGCAAAGGAGCCACGTGATCGAATTTGCTTTTTCCATAAATCAACTTCGCAGCGGTATTCTAAATCAATTGTAGTCTTAGGAGGTGATGCTGAGATAAATGGCATTACAATAATCTAGCCGAGATACTATAATTGATTAGACTAATTTGGCAGGAGTTCCAGAGTGATGGTCCTAAAATCAGAAGAAATCTAATCTAGTTATCTCAGGATGAACTGTAGATGGAGGGGCAAAAGGTTTCCTTGTGAAAATTTAAGAGACTGAGCAGACATATAAGGAATGAGCATCAATGCAAAAAAGGCAGACAATTTGGACAAGTGGGCAAGGCAACCTAACACAAGGATTTTGAATTTAATTCTGGCTGTAATAAGGAGCTAGTGTTTCTCTTTAAGAAATTAAGTAACCTGAGCAATTATTTTAGTGCCATAACAAAATTTCATTACAGTTTCTGCATGAGCTGAAGCCTTTTAATATTAGACTGAATAATGCCTGCATAGAGAGAATTACAATAGTCAAGCCCATTGGTCATAAAAGCATGAATTAGTTTTAAGCAAATTTGTTCCAGCAGTGACCAAATTTTCTTCAAGAATAACCTACAGCTTTGAATTACTACTGAGAGCTGAGAACACATGGACGGCTTGATATCTAAAGTAATTCCTAAGAGGTCTCATTTCATGCCACAGAAAAGTCCATGTCTTTCGTTTTGCCCTGTTCATAGTTCAGACATTTCAGTTTGTAAAATAGATGCTCATGTTGGACATAGCCAGCATATGGATGCCCATTTCTCATATATTCTAGAACAGGCTGTAGATCAATGTCTTGCAAACCTTTTGAAGCCGCGGCACACTAAACTAAGGGCCGCGTCTGGAGGGCGCAGATGTTGACATAATGACATCACATCTATGTGTGACATGATCACATCAATGTCATAGAAACATAGAAAGATGATGGCAGATAAGGGCTATAGCCCATCAAGTCTGCCCACACTATTTACCCACCCTCTTAAGTCTACTGACCCCCTAAAATATAATTGTAATTATACTGTCACTCTACTGACCCGCTCATTCAAGTCCTAGTGACCCTATCCCTTAGCATGACCTCGTAGGGATCCCACATAGGTATCCCATTTGTTCTTGAAGTCTAGGATGCTGCGTGCCTCGACCACCTGCACTGGAAGCTTGTTCCAATGCTCAATCACTCTCTCCGTGAAGAAGTACTTCCTGGCGTCTCCACGAAACTTCCCTCCCTTGAGTTTGAGTGGATGTCCTCTTGTGGTCGAGGGTCCCTTGAGAAGAAAGATATCATCTTCCACCTCGATACATCCCGTGATGTACTTAAATGTCTCAATCATGTCTCCCCTCTCCCTACGCTCTTCGAGAGTATAGAGCTGCAATTTGCTCAGTCTTTCTTCGTACGGGAGACCCTTTAGCCCCGAGACCATCCTGGTGGCCATCCGCTGAACCGATTCAATTCTGAGCACATCCTTACGGTAATGTGGCCTCCAGAATTGCACACAGTATTCCAGATGAGGTCTCACCATGTCCGAGCATGTGCTGAAGCCCTCCTGAGCTTGCTATTACTACGCCAGTGGAGGGATGCCTTAATAAAAAGTATGAAAATAGGTGCCTTTCTGCCAAATGAACCTAGGCATTCTATTATAAAGTTACCCTCTTTTAGGTAGTTCTATAACTAGGTACCTACATTTTGGCACCCCGAGGACATCCAGGTTCCATGATAGAATACTAGTGTAACCCAGTATCTGTGTGTCCAACATTTACGTGACCTCAGTTATAGACCTGGTATAGCTGTGGGCACCTAAGTGAGTCAGAGATGTACATAACTGACAGTCGTTCCCCCCCCCCCCCCCATTTTTACGAAGCTGCATCAGGCTTTTTTTAATATTTCCTGCTGTGGTGGTATTAGCTCTGATGCTCTTAGGAATTCTATGAACATCGGAGCTAATACCGCTGTGGCTGATGATAAAAAGCCTAACACGGCTTTGTAAAAGGAGCCCAGTATTCTGTAAGATACACATGTGAGATTCTCACCCACATCCTTCCCTTGCTCTACCAATGTGTACATCCCATTGTTTTTGCAAGCCATATAAGTTAGGCCATTACAGAACAGAGCTTAGATGTCCTAATGGCACTTTTGTGGCTAAATGCATGCTTACTCATGTGAAAGGGGTATAGAAGTTCTTCTTTTGTGGCTAGAGTTAACCACTTGGAATACCCATAGACGTAGCTTTCGAAAATTCCTTCAAGTGCTTTTTATAGTACAGGTTGATGTGTGAGGAGGGGAAACTTGGCTTGTTTTATGTTTGAACTTTAACACATGGGGAGACAATGCTCTAATTGGCACTTCCAATTATGTGCCTGGAAGGTGCGTGATATGAGCTTGTTTTCTAATGGAACCCAGGTGCTTATGTTCCATTAGAGAATATTAGTTTAACCAGCTGTTGTCATCCCTAATATTTAAGAGCTTGCATTTACACCAGCAGAGGAGCTGATGTAAACGTATGCACATAAATATGGCAGGGACACGTAACTTAGAGTGTTCTATAATTTATACATAAGTGGAAATCATTCATATTTCCCACCCATGTTCCACCCCTTTGCAAATATGTGTTATGTACATTAAGGGGGAAATTCAAGAACCAGCGCCAAAACTTAGGCATCGGTGCTATTACGCATGTTAAACCGCTAATGATGCTATTACGCGCGTTAAACCGCTAACGCGCCTTCGTAAAAGGAGCCCTAAGTGTTTGGAGTATTGAATTGTAGGTTTCCTTGGGGTTGTGTGATTGTGGAGTGTTTCACTAGGAAGTGGGGAATTCCCCTACCTCGATTAGCTGCTGCGGTCTAGCAGCAAAGATAAGTGGCTGAAATCTAGGCCATGGTTTTCCGTGCCTACATTTCAGCCGCCTATCTTGTTGTGAATGATTGACTTGGGTGCCAGTTACAGAATCCTGCCCTAAGTGGCTATTTTAGGTTCTAAAAATGGGATTACTAAGTACATTAACTAAATTGATTACTCTTTATGTTCCTCCTCATACGTTACGTTCAATTTGGGCCTCTCTGCTCCAGGTGCCAGAGGTACTTGTAATGCTGCCTATTACGATTTAGTTCCAATTTTGTGGAACACTCTTCCCTAGGAGTTAAGGGAAGAACTACTTGTAGTTTGGTTCAGAAAACATTTGAAAGCTTTCTACTTTTGGTTGGCTTTTGGGGTTGAAGTAGAATAGATGGTTAAGAAGATGAGTCATGAAATCTGTGGAAGCAGAGAATAAACATATTGATAGTTTTACTAAGGATAACATAGTAACATAGTAGATGGTGGTTTATAAAGACCCGAATGGTCCATCTAGTCTGCCCAACTTGATTTAATCTAAAAATTTGTTGTTGTTTTTTCTTCTTCTTAGCTATTTCTGGCAAGAATCCAAATTTCTGCCCGGTACTGTTCTTAGATTTCAACTACTGAAGTCTCTGTCAAAGCTTACTTCAATCCATCTACACCCTCCCAGCCATTGAAGCCCTCCCTAACCCATCTTCCACCAAACAGCCATATACAGACACAGACCGTGCAAGTCTGCCCAGTACTGGCCTTAGTTCTTCAATATTTACTATTATTTTCTGATTCTAGATCCTCTGTGTTCATCCCACGCTTTTTTTGAACTCCGTCACCGTTTTCATCTCCACCACCTCTCTCGGGAGCGCATTCCAGGTGCCCACCACCCTCTCCGTGTACCAATCGGTTTGCAACCCCTTTACGAGCAAATATACCTCTGGCCTGATTCACTTACCTCTCCTGCGGTCCGCTTTGAATCCGTGCATATAAAGGAAGTAAAACGCATGCAAAGTAGGCAGGGATGCGATTCACAACACAATCAATCCGATCTGACTGGGCTGGCCGATCAACTGAAGAAGCGACTGCTGGGGACCAGTCGAAAACGTCTTTTTGACTGGAAGCCCTGCTCTCTGCCCTGCAATCTGTCCTGCCTGCTTGCCCCGCATGCTGCCCTGCTCTGCCATGCCGCCTGATCTTCTCCCTGAATGCCGCCCTGCTTGATCTTCCCCCTGAATGCCGCCCTGCTCTGCCCTGATTTTCCCCCTAAATGCCGCCCTGCTCGATATTCCCCCCCCCCCGAATATCGCCCTTTTTGATTCCCCCCCCCCGCCAGAATGCCACCCTGCTCTGCCCCGATCTTCCCCGAATCTCTCCTGCCCTTCCCTGGCCTGCGAGCCCGTGGTTTTAACCTGTGGGTTTAAAGCGGGTTAAAACCATTGGTTCGCAGGGCTAAAAGCAATTTTAAAAAAAAGGTTAAAGTTAAAAAAAAAGAAATACGGCCCCGGCTCGGACGGGCATGCGCAGACCATCTACAGATGGTCTGCGCATGCACGCGGATCGCACAACAGCGATCCATGCAGGCAGATGGGGGCGTTCCTCTGATTGCCCCCATCTGCATATTTGTCTTTACTGAATTTGTCGGACCTGCCCGGATCGGGCACGATTGGGCAGGTTAGTGAATCTGGCCCTATGTAAACTGCTGAATGAACTTGGTATAGCAAGCATAATAAACTAAATTATTTGCAGAATAGTTCTTAGGTGCCATACTAGCATTCACACATGTACTGTATGTGCACCAATGCTAGTTTTCTAAATTTTTAAGTTCTTGACACACACAAATGTCAGCGCTAAGGCTATAGAATTGTCCTTATGCTGCTACTCGGTTCACAGTGAAGAGGGCATTCCACTATCCATATTTTAATGGTTTTGAAGTATGTAACCCCTATGTTGCAGTCTTGATGGGAACAAATTCATCTTTAGTATTCATCCTTGAAGCTATTTTATTGAGAATTGTATTTCCAAATGCTGGTTTAGCTTATCAGCATGTCACACATTTTCTGGCCTTACTATGAATTTCAGTTTTAAAATCCCTCTATCTCTTTTTCCTACCTAATTCTTTTCTTCAAATATCATTCTCTTTACACTTTGTTTTTTTTTTTGTTTTTTTTCTGCAATTAATTTGTTACTGCCATTTTGGAATATATGCAATAGTTCAGGAACCAATTTATTCACACGTTCAACGGCCTCGAAAATCATTGCACATTGGTAAATGTGGCAGAAGCAATTAGTAGAACTATCACAAAGCCACAATAATGGTAATTATGGGGAAAATACGCTGAATTAGAGCACAGTCACTAAAAGGATAGAGAATTTTATGACAAGGAAAGAAGCATGTTTTATCAGCTGGTCATCTGCAAAATGGTGTATGCAGGGTCAAAGGATCTGGGAAAAATATTTTGGGCCTTATTCACATGGGACAATCCAATTGGGCACCCAAGAAGTTATCCTTTTATACTTGTCTCTTTGAAAATTGTCCAGACAGTTGCTAAATTGAACACCCCTCCCCCCCTTTTACAAAACTGTGCAAGAGGTTTTTAGTGCCGGCCATTGCGCTAAATACTCTTTGCTGCTCTGACACTCATAGGAACTCTATGACCGATGCTAAAAACCTATTGCACAATTTTATAAAAGGGGGGGGTTAGTCATTTATTGGTCTATTTAGTAAAGTTTTGCACGTATTGAATATTGGATGCAAGAAATAATGGGCAGCAAGTGCAAAACGTATGTGCTTACTACTGGGGGGCTTTCCCCACACATCCCCATAGAGTTACCGCAAGGAAAACGCTTTACCTCACATTTGCATCACCTATTTACTTATTACCCCCTATTTGGCGGTGTGTTTGTGCTAATTGCAGTAGTGACAGCACATAGTAAACTAGCGTGTGCTAATTGTAATGCACAGTCTAAGGCCATTTCTCACCCATCTTACCCCTATCCTACCCATTTCCCTGCCTAAATGCACTTATCCTTGGGAATGAGCGTAGTCAGTCTTGCATGGCACCCAGTTTATATGTTAACTGTTAGTACACATTAATTCACAAGGTAACTTCTGAGCACACTTTATAAAGGAAGACCCCCTAGATTCAGAAAGCGGCAAAATGTAGCCATAGCAACAATGGACATTCAGAAGGCAGGATTTTATCAGAGGGGTAACTATGGAGTTGATATTCACCCAGCAGTGCTCAATTATTTGCTGACTGCTGCCAGCTTTATACCCAGAAATTCAATGCTGGACTATGTCTGGATTCTGGCATTGAATTTCTTAGTTTGTGGTACATTTTTACCCATTGTCTCTTCTAGGTGGAGTATCCATTTGAAAATCAGCTTGTAGGTCATTGGGTACTTTCAAACCAATTCTACAAAGTCCACCTAAAGTTAGGAGCCTACATTGGTGTGCCTAGCCAATGTAGGCACCTAGCTTAATTGTTTAATAGACATAATTGGCACTTCATAATTGATATACATTGCACTTAACTGGATGCTAGGTGCCTAACTTTGTAGGAGAATACCACATTGAGGTAGACGCCTAGTCCAAGGCACCTATCACAAAGTAGGCATGGTTAGGAGTGGAGCATGGGTATGTTTTGCACTTAGGCCCCTGTTTTGGACTTAGGCACCAGTAGGCGCCTAACCTAGACACACACATTTAGGCTAAGAAAACCCTGGCATTAATAAGGTGAAACTAACTTTAGGATGTCTAGCGATGCCTAAGTCCACTAAGATGGCACTAAGCGTGATTTCTATAAAGTCTGCCTAACTGTTATAGAATCATGTTTAGTGTCACACTAGTCTGCGTCTAATTATTAGTCTACATATATAGAATTGGTCACTTTGGGGGAAATTCTATAACCAATGCCTAAATTTAGATGTCAGTAGGAGCATTGCCGATGCCTAAGTAATTGAAAAATACAGTCAGAAATGGCAGTGTTGAAGCGCCTGCCGATGCCTAAATAAAAGGCGGATGAAGTGGCTACTGGAATCGCGGCTAGGTACCCCTTTAGGCTGCGGAACGCCAAAGTAGATGTGGCCAATGCCGGAAGTGGCATTAGGCAGGCTAAAACGGCTACCCAGCCATGAATCATGCCAAGATAGGTGGCTGAAATGTAGGCCTGGAAAACCCTGGCCTACATTTCAGCCACCTATCTGCTGCTAGACCACAGCAGCTGATCATGGCAGGGGAATTCCACCCTCTCCCATCAACTGAGTAGCAGGGACTCCCCACAGCCGCGATTCTGTAACCAGCACCCGTTGGATTGCCTGTCAGTCATTCTAGGGTGCCGGTTACAGAATCAAGGCTTTGGGAAGTCCCTGCCGCTCAGCTCAGAGGGGGGATTGGCTGAGCGGTCACAGAAGGGAACCCCCATAACCCCACCCCAAGTCGGCCAGCATGAAAGATGCCCACTCCCTCCTGCCACCTGGAGAAGGACCGAGATTGTCTGGCAAAGTTACACGAGAAAATGGAGTAGATTCTGTGCCGTTCACGGAGGAGGGTGTTTATGAGCAACTTGAAAAACTGAAGGTGGACAAAGCGATGGGACCAGACGGGATCCATCCCAGGATACTAAGGGAGCTCAGAGAGGTTCTGGCGAGTCCTATTAAAGACTTGTTCAACAAATCTCTGGAGACGGGAGTGATTCCTGGGGATTGGAGGAGAGCGGATGTGGTCCCTATTCATAAAAGTGGTCACAGGGATGAAGCAGGAAACTACAGGCCGGTGAGCCTCACTTCAGTTGTTGGAAAAATAATGGAAGTGTTGCTGAAAGAAAGGATAGTGTACTTCCTTGAATCTAATGGGTTACAGGATCAGAGGCAACATGGCTTTACAATTGGGTGACCAGAGAGCTGGATCGAGGACATATGCTAGATGTAATTTACTTGGATTTCAGCAAAGCCTTTGATACAGTTCCTCATAGGAGGCTGTTGAACAAACTTGAAGGGCTGAAGTTAGGACCCAAAGTGGTGAACTGGGTCAGAAACTGGCTGTCGGACAGACGCCAGAGGGTGGTGGTTAATGGAAGTCGCTCGAAGGAAAGAAAGGTGACTAGTGGAGTCCCTCAGGGTTCGGTGCTGGGGCCAATCCTGTTCAATATGTATGTGAGTGACATTGCTGAAGGGTTAGAAGGAAAAGTGTGCCTTTTTGCAGATGATACCAAGATTTGTAACAGAGTAGACACCGAAGAGGGAGTGGAAAATATGAAAAAGGATCTGCAAAAGTTAGAGGAATGGTCTAATGCCTGGCAACTAAAATTCAATGCAAAGAAATGCAGAGTAATGCATTTGGGGATTAATAATAGGAAGGAACCGTATATGCTGGGAGGAGAGAAGCTGATATGCACGGATGGGGAGAGGGACCTTGGGGTAATAGTGTCCAAAGATCTAAAGGCGGAAAAACAGTGTGACAAGGCAGTGGCTGCTGCCAGAAGGATGCTGGGCTGTATAAAGAGAGGCATAGTCAGTAGAAGGAAGAAGGTGTTGATGCCCCTGTACAGGTCATTGGTGAGGCCCCACTTGGAGTATTGTGTTCAGTTTTGGAGACCGTATCTGGCGAAAGATGTAAGAAGACTTGAGGCGGTCCAGAGGAGGGCAACGAAAATGATAGGAGGCTTGCGCCAGAAGACGTATGAGGAGAGACTGGAAGCCCTGAATATGTATACCCTAGAGGAAAGGAGAGACAGTGGAGATATGATTCAGACGTTCAAATACTTGAAGGGTATTAACGTAGAACAAAATCTTTTCCAGAGAAAGGAAAATGGTAAAACCAGAGGACATAATTTGAGGTTGAGGGGTGGTAGATTCAGGGGCAATGTTAGGAAATTCTTTACGGAGAGGGTAGTGGATGCCTGGAATGCGCTCCCGAGAGAGGTGGTGGAGAGTAAAACTGTGACTGAGTTCAAAGAAGCGTGGGATGAACACAGAAGATTTAGAATCAGAAAATAATATTAAATATTGAACTAGGCCAGTTACTGGGCAGACTTGCACGGTCTGTGTCTGTGTATGGCCGTTTGGTGGAGGATGGGCAGGGGAGGGCTTCAATGGCTGGGAGGGTGTAGATGGGCTGGAGTAAGTATTAACAGAGATTTTGGCAGTTGGAACCCAAGCACAGTACCAGATAAAGCTTTGGATTCTTGCCCAGAAATAGCTAAGAAGAAAAATAAAAAAAATAAATTGAATCAGGTTGGGCAGACTGGATGGACCATTCGGGTCTTTATCTGCCGTCATCTACTATGTTACTATGTTACCCCAACCCCCCCCCCCCCCCCACTGTCCATAGCAGGAGAGAGGGATGCCCACTCCCCTCTGCCATCACCTCCTGCAACATCCCTGACAAATGTGATGCCTACTCCCACCTGCTGGCACCCCCAAACACACCACCCACCAAAACCCACCCGGAACCCCTATTCCTTTTTCTAGAATGCTGGCCGGAGTATTGCCAACTCCCACTGGCTGGTAGGTCCGCCTCTTCAGAATTGCAGGCCTTCCCCTTCCCCAAGTGAGTCTGCAAACTCTTTGTGGGGTTTAAAATATTTCCCATAGAATAATTTTTTATATTACATTTTCTAATTATTAAATAAAAAAAAAGTATACCATTGCTTAATGGTTGATGTGAATGTTTGCAAAATACTGTACATGTACAGCCTGACCACTGTGCAAATGTGACACATTTTATTTCATAAATCATTCTTAGCAATTTGCCATCCTTGCTAACTAAATATACACTTCTCTGAGCTTAATAGATCTTTCTGGTCAGTAGTGTCACAAACATGATCCATGACAGAAAAAATGCAATGTGAAGCTCCTTTGTCTCTTCATAGAGACATACTGGTAGGTAAACTAACCCCATGTGCAGAGTTGATAATATAATATAATACATTGCTCAAAAGAACGGAAAATGGCCGAACACATTAAAATATAGTAACAGTTTAAAGAATATCGGCTAACGTAGAAGTTAAAATGTAAGGGGGATCTTTTAAGTCAACATGATTACTATACTAAGTGGTCCTTTTAAAAAGCTGCGGTAGCAAGTGAACTTAGGGTTCCTTTTACAAAGGTGCGCTAGCGTTTTTAGCGCACGCACATGATTAGTGCGTGCTGTAGCGAGTGCTAGCTGAAAAATTACTGCCTGCTTAAAAGAAGGCAGTAGCGGCTAGTGCGCACGGCATTTTAGTGTGCGCTAAGCGTGCGCTAAAACCGTTAGCGCACCTTTGTAAAAGAAGCCCTTAGTGCACTCTTATACATCTTTCCCGTGTGCTAAGGCCATTTCAACTTCAGCCATAAAATGGCTGATTTTCCGTCTTCCGAAGTAATGGCCATATGCTAATGTTGCCATTAGCACACAGCCATTAACAAAAATGAGTCTTTACTGCCACCTATTTTGTAGGTAGTAAGGGCTCACTCACCCACTAATCCTGTGCTAATCAGTTAGCATTGCGGTAATGCCAACTAACTAATTAGTGCAGAAACACCCACTCTCTGCCCAGACACACCCCTTCAGTCAAAAAATCTAAACATATTTGTAAATTCACATTTGAAGCTTGCCATGGGACACCTCAGTGCATGCTGTGGTAAGCCCCTTTAAGGTGCAGTAAGCGCTTACCACAGTATTAGCACTTACCACAGATTAGTAATTGAGCACTGACACCAATGAGTAACTTAATGCATGTACTGCATTCAGCATCATCATCTGTAAAGATTTAATTACTGGGGGGGGGGGGGGGGAAGGTTCTGGAATGAAGTTCTACCACTTCTTTTCAGATTCCAGAATAGCAGTTATAAATTAAAATGAAGGAAACCAAATAAAAAATTTTAAAAATTAAATCAAATATGGAGTTTCATTAAAAGTTCACATTTCTTTTCAAACCAATGTGCATTATGATTAACAATTAGGTTTTAAAGATATCCACATTGACTATACATGAAAGAAATTTATATATATTGGAGATACAGTATTTGTAAATTTCTCTCATGCATATTCATTATGAATATTCTGAAGCCCTTTCCGACTATCAGGGTCATCAGGGCAGAATTGGAAAACCTCCCCTTAACCATACAGTCTATGCAGAAGGATGTTTCTGAATATATTAAAAGAACAAAGTAAGAAAGCCCAGATTTACGCACTCTCATAATTTTTAAATGCA
Source organism: Geotrypetes seraphini (assembly GCF_902459505.1). Lineage (NCBI taxonomy): Eukaryota > Metazoa > Chordata > Amphibia > Gymnophiona > Dermophiidae > Geotrypetes > Geotrypetes seraphini. Next base: position 47,187,433 of record NC_047087.1, read on the forward strand.
TTGACCTAATGCAGGTCACAATCTCGATTACAAAATTGCAGTGGATTGAATATGGAGGGCCTTTATGTCAAGATGTTTTCCTTGTCATTCTCTCTAATGAAAACTATAACTAAAAGAGGCTGAACAATGACGGGAGGGGGTGCATTTTATTCAAAAAAATTAAGAAGCCAGTAGCATAAATCATATTATGGTCAAAGTTAACCATGTGGGACAGAATGGAAATGTACACAGATACCCATGGATTTTACAGAGGTTACCCAAAGCTGGGCACACAAGTTTGGGCACACAGGGCAGATGCACATGCAATTTTATAATTTAATGGGAGTTAATTGGCATCAATTTGGATTTGTGAGCACACCTGGCCTAATCACTATTATATAACATCTGTAGCTAAATTTTATGGTGTACAACTTGAAAGGGGGTGTGACCATTTGAGGGGCATGGGTGGGTTAAAAGCTTCAATTGGAATTAGGCATGATATTATAGAATACTTGGATTTGCATGTCCAACTGCTATCGGATTCAACAGGCATAGGTTCTCACACCCAAAGTTGGGCTTTAAGGGGCTGATTCTTTAAATGGCGCCTAAATCGACTGGCGCCTAGAAAAATGGTGCTGGCTGCATGTCAATCTCACTTGGGCGCCTTTTACAGAATCGCGGCTAGCGGCGTCTATGTAAAAACTTAGGCGCCTGAGATGTAGGTTTTAAAAGCCTTCATGTCAGGTGCCTAAGTTTTTAGAGAATTGCGCTTAGCTCTGCTCACAGAAATGCCCACTAGGGCATTAGGCACCACTAAGCCCCATGTGGTAGGTGCCTATCTTATATAGAATTGGATAGGTGCTTATTGTCCAATTATTATTATTTTTTAAATTGAGGCTATTTTGCAAATTAAGATAGGCACCTAAGTACTATTCTATAAAGGTCACTTAGCACAGATCTTAATGGCACTTATCTTTGAGCACCATAGTGGCAATATTCATCCACAATCCATATGTTATCCATATAAATGCCTATAACCCAATAGCCAGTATAATTTTATGTAGATAAAATGTCCATATATCAGTGGTGACCCTTACATGGATATTATCACTGAATATACATATAACTTTATATGGATAACTTATTGATGTAAAGCTATTTATTTATTTAATTCATTTTCTATTCTGTTGTCCCCAAAGAGCTCAGAACAACTTACAGTTAAACATACATATTATATAGTTTCCAGCTTACAATTTGCATGGTTATCCTTGGCATTGCAATATAAGTTTTTAACTAATGTGACACATATTGACATCTAGTATCAATATACATTTCTCTGCAATCCATTTGTCATGGGCAGGCAATGGCCGTTACTCCTTTGTGTGTACGGGAGCCTGCTAAAAAGTGATAGCGTAAGGGACAAATACCTGGTGTAACTATTATTGTCTTTAAGCCAGGTTTTAGTAGGTCAGGAATATGTCCCAGTTTTTTTTATCTGTGAGGTCTGTTAGTATGATATCTTTTATAAAGATAATTCTGTGCTAAAACTTTCTTCCTGATGTCCAAATAATCGAGGCTTTGGGAAGTCCCTGCCTGGGCCTGAGATCCCTTGACTGGGTTATAAATCCAAACACTATTTGATACTAGTTTCTAGCGATAGGTAGTATTTTAATGTAGTATTCTGTCACATTATAGTTTCATAAATTATACTTAAATTGCTGAGCTGATTTAGTAAAACACATCATGTGTGCTAGCTTTCGTAATTGTTATGTGTTTTGAACAAGATAATATGCCTTCATAACTCATTATTAAGGTAACATCTGTGAGTCTTTGATCAATGTATGTATTATTTTGTCATAGGCCCTTTATATTGTCTTATAGCTAAATACACTGAAAGCATTTTATACTGCATTTAATTCAATAAAAGGCGTGAACATTTAACCTTGATGATTTCTTACTGAATTCCCGGCTCCTAAAGTAGAAATGAGCAGTATGTTATTGTAACAATTTTGTCTTTAGAATAACTTTAATACTGCAAATGAAGAAACATTATTCATAGGAAACTTGCTTTTTCCAAGACTTAAAATAAATGTACAGTGGTACCTTGGTTTACGAGTATAATTCGTTCCAGAAGCATGCTCGTAAACTAAATTACTAGTATATCAAAGCGAGTTTCCCCATAGAAAGTAAGAGAAACTCGCTTGATTCGTTCCCACCCCCGAGGCCAGTGGCACTGCTCTACACCCTCCCCGAGAACCGGCATTGCTTCCTCCCTACTCACGAAGGCCCCCCCCCCGTGTGATCTGCCATCCCCCCCGCAATCCGGTACCCCCCTGTGCGATACGGCACACCCCCCCCCGCTCACGTCGCCCCCCCGCCGCGATCCGACATCCTCCCCGTACCCATCACCCATCTGAACACATCACTTACCCCCCATCTGGCACCCGGCACCGGCACCAACGCACAGGACATGCCGGTGCCGGTGCCCGAAGATCTGTCCTCCTGTTCGCTGGGCCTTGAGCATCTGCGCATGCTCAAGGCCTTAGTTCCTGCTCTCTCCGAGATTCTCAAGATCTCCGAGTAAGTGATGTGTTCGGGTGGGTGATGGGTATGGGGAGGATGTCAGATCGCGGCGGGGGGGGGGCAACATGAGCGGGGGGGTGCCGGATCGCGGGGGGGAGTTGCTTGTACATCTAGGCAAGCTCAGTTTGTGAGGTGCCGATTTTGCAAATGTTTTGCTCGTTTTGCAAAACGCTCGCAAACCGGTGCACTCGTAAACCGAGGTACCACTGTATTTGGCATTTTCATGATGGGCGGCATCTTCTTTTTTTTCCTCTCCTATTGTTTACTGGGATGTTAATGATTGTGGAATCTCAAAATTAAATAATGCAAATATTATTGGAGCGTCTCTCAGTCAACTAAATAGCACATAGCTGAATATCTGCTGATATTTAGTGTTTGGCGGATTGGCCAGTGATATAACTGGTCACCACCAATATTCAGGTCTATCTCTGACTGCTAGGATTTAGCCAGTTAGCCAATGAATCTCAGCTTAGCCGGCCAAATCTAAACCAGAAATTCAATGCCAGTCGCCAACTAGAGGGCTGGCATTGAATTTTCAGTTTCACCACAGAACACGGGAGACAGCTGGCTATGTCCCGTGATCTGAATGTTGAGCAGATGGTTTATTGCTTCATTCTTTATGTATTTTTGTGTCCAGCAGTTTACCTGTTGCTTTGGACACAGAAACATACATAGTAAATAACAGCAGACAAAGACCTGAACGGTCCATCCAATCTAACCAATTGTCATACTTATTATATATTCATGATTAATTTGTCTTTGCTTTAATATTTCTGGGCAATAGACCATAGAAGTCTGCCTGGTATTGTCTTTAGGTTTCCACCGCTAGAGTTGCCATTGAAGCTCACTCTAGCCTTTCCTAACCCTTCCCAGCTCATCCCAAACCAAATCACCATATATGGGACACAGACTGTCCAGGATTGCCCAGTACCGGCCTTAGTGTTATACCATCGTTTTCTAATTAGAGATCCTCTGTGTTTACCCCATGCCTTTTTGAATCATAATTTTCATCTCCACCACCTCCCTTGGGAGGGCATTCCAGGCATTCACCACCCTCTCCTTGAAAAATAATTTCTTAACATTACTCCTTAAGTCTGCCACCCCACAACTTCAATTCATGCCCTCCAGTTTTACTATTTTTCTTTCTCTGGAAAATAGTTTTTTCCTCTGTTAATACCTTTCAGATATTTAAACATCAGTATCATATCTCCCCTGTCCCTCCTGTCCTCTTGAGTATACATATTCAGGTCTTCCAATCTCTTCTTGTACGTCTTTTTGTGCAAGCTGGTGACATGGTGATAGAATTTGTCACCATCTCTGTCCCAGCAGATAACCGCCGGAAATCATCCCCATGTCATTCTTTAAGGAGAGAGGGAAGATTCAGAGTATAAATGGTGATACCAAGTCAACTTCTTTCACATTTACCTGGGGTCAATATTCAGATTGCAGTGCTAAGCAGCTGGCAAGCCCCTTTCAGGCATTGGCTAAACTAACCCCAATATTCAATGCTGGGGCATATGACTCCTGGCATTGAATATCTGTGTGTGAATGCCTACTATGAAGTTAACTGCGCCCGCACCTGGAGTACTGTGTCCAGTACTGGTCGCCGTACCTCAAGAAGGACATGGCGGTACTTGAGAGAGTCCAGAGAAGAGCAACTAAGCAAATAAAGGGTATGGAGGACCTCTCATATACTGACAGACTGAAAAAGCTGGGGCTTTTCTCCCTGGAAAAGCGGAGACTTAGAGGAGACATGATAGAAACCTTCAAGATCATGAAGGGCATAGAAAGAGTAGATAGGGACAGATTTTTCAAATTATGGGGAACCACAAGTACAAGGGGGCACTCAGAGAAATTGAAAGGAGGAAGGTTTAGAACAAATGCCAGGAAGTTCTTTTTCACCCAGAGGGTGGTGGACACATGGAACACGTTACCGGAGGATGTGATAAGCAGGAGCACGCTACAGGGCTTCAAAGAAGGTTTAGATAGGTACCTGGAAGACCAAGGGATTGAGGGGTATAGATAGGAGAAGAGGTAGGTTATAGGGATAGGATTAGAGACAGTACAGAATTAGTCAGGGACACTGTTCAGGCAACTAGGCCTGATGGGCCGCCGCGGGAGCGGACCGCTGAGCGAGATGGACCTCTGGTCTGACTCGGCGGAGGCAACCTCTTATGTTCTCTTATGTTCAATATTCAGACTGGTGCCCAGTTAACTTGTTGTTTAAAATTAGGATGGGTGTTTGCTGTCCTAACTTTATGAGCTTAGTTAACTGATTAGTGGACCAAAAATTGCTGCACAATATATCGTAAATAATGTATATCTTATATAGCACATATTTTATAGGTATTAGACATGGTCATAGTCTGGGTGGAGCTTATGTGCATTACTTATGGAGTACTATAAGTCATGTACATATCTCCAGTATTTAGAGGGGCCGCTGAGAAGTTTTCAACTTAACCAAGGTGAGAATGAAGTGGAACCATGAAACTTGCAAGTTATTCCACACTTTTCTTGACACTTTTTCTTTCATTTCATATCACTGAAAAAGTGTCAAGAAAAGTATGGATTAACATGTAAGTTTCATGGTTCCACTTCATTCTCTTCTTGGTTGGTCTGAGAACTTTTCAGCCTTGTACTGTGATGTCATAATACCTCATTCCACCAATGCCTAAAAGCCACCCTCATTGGTGATATCACAATGGCTTGGTTTCCCTATACTTGTATCCATTTGATAGATGCATTTGCCTCATTGAAATGATAAGTGTCAAGAAAAGTGTGGAATAACTTTAAGGTTCATGGCTCCACATCATTCTCTTCTTGGTTGGACTGAGAACTTATACCAGCTCTGTGGATGGTATAATGCTGAAACCTAAATTGTAGGTATGTATCTTATCTGCTTGAATAGGCACCTACTTTCCTTTATAAAACAGACACTAACTACATAGTTGTTCTCTACAAACCTTCTTGGTTGGACACACTACTGCAAATTTGCCCTCAACAGTGAAAAGGAGCACAAGTAGAAGGGCTGATGCAAAGAGAGAAAAAAAGAAATCAGGAATGGAGCATCAGGTCAGAGGCTGGTAAGAAAAGATGAGGCTCAGAGTGAAGTTCTAAGTCCAAGACAAGTTAAGATGTCAACTGAAGAAGAAGAAGAAAGGAAAGAAAAAAAAAAAAAAAAAGATCTTATGGGACTGAGTTCTAGATTGTGGGTAATACACCTGAGAAGGTTTGCTGACAGGTGACACAGTGTATGATTTCCTTTGGTCAAAGGTCAAGTTAGGAATGCTCCTTGAGAAGGCTTAGTAGCCATTGGTTGGCTTCCTTTTGTTGCCTATCAATGCTCTTATACTGTATTTTATTTTGTAACTCAGCCTTGTACGTTGGAAGGCAATTTATAAAATACATAATTAAACTAGAAAATTCCCCATTAGCCAGGATGTATTGCAATGTAGCCATGGATTTAAAGGATGCTAGCAATCAGGCAGAGAATGGAACTTTAGCTCCCCATTTTCAGAATCCTCTCTCGAGCCAACAAATTCATCTTAGCAATAGATTAATAGATTGTAGTTGGAATTTACTAGCGTGAATCACAGTCCTTCAGTCTCTTTACGGTCAATATTTTAGTGATTTTAATTATTTCAGACACACATCTATTTACAAAAGAAATGTCATACTGGGACAGTAAAAAGGTGAACAGAACTGGCTTTAGGCAAGTCTAGAAGTTAACTAAAATGAAAAACAAGTTGAAGAAACTGTGTGTGAAACAACCTGCTGCCTGTGACCCTCCCCCCCCCCCAAAAAAAAATAAAAATTATTTACCTGAGACCTAAATGGACTGTGCATTTGGAAGCCCACTGGGTTCTCCTGCCCAGTGACACTACCCCCTGCTTTGCTGTGTACCTTAACTCACAGTTATATATAGAATGGACATAAAAATACTGGTAATAACAAAACTAAAATCATTTGCAAATAAGGAAACCTCAAACAAAAAAAACAACAACAGATTAACTCTGAATTGGCAACAGCAGGGCATATAGACAGTACACCTGGAGAGCACACTGAATATCAGTGCATCAGGAGCACTGAGCACAGCATGGGTAAAATCTTGATGCCAAACATGTTTTTGCCTCAAGCTGTGCTTTTCTACCCTGAGCTGCTGCCAGTAGTATGCAGGCATTTTTTTTCCTCAATTTACTTCACTACCTAATGTTTTCAATTATATTTTTGGACCATCACCAAAGGAATGTGGGGGGGATATGTTTCTAAAACAATGAGTAGAATGAAACCTGGATGCGGTAGATACAGAGAATAAAGAACCCCTTTTACTAAAGTGTGAAAACTTTTTGTACTGACTACATCCTAACATGGCAACAGAGCAGTGGGGCACCTTACGGGGCACTGCTATGCCAGGTGCTGATGTTCCGGAGGCAGGTATGTACGTTTTTGTTCTGAATTTGTGGGGGTGCAATGGGGTCAGTGAACATGGGGTGTGTGTGAAGGGGTCTTTACTTTGTCCCTGCAGTAGTTATCTGGTCACTTTGGGTACTTTTTGGGCACTTATATGTGTCTTTACATCGTGTAACTCACAACGTATATGTTCTGTCTAAGCAGTCTCGTCAAACCTTCGATTATCCTTGCAGGATGACTAAGTCTAGGTTGGCCCAGATCCCACCCTAATCACTCCTCCAAAAACATCCCTTTCAGCTCTGGGCACTCAGTGGGATTCAGAGGTCTAAAAAGTCCCTGGATACATCTAAAAAGCTGTTTCAGTTATTGACACTTGGATGACCTGTTTTTTAGATCATCCAAGTGCCAACTTTGGTGGGTTTTTAGACATATTTCAATTTCGATTATAAGCCCCATAGTAACATAGCAAATGATGGCAGATAAAGACCTGAATGGTCCATCCAGTCTACCCATGATTAAATTAATTTGTCTTTTTTTCTTTAATAATTCTGGATAATAGACAGTAAAATCCACATGGTACTGTTGTAGGTTCCAAATGCTGGAGCTGCCATCGAAACTCACTACAACCCATCCAACCATCCCATTGTTTGCAGTATACCTTCTGTAAAGTCTGGTCAGTTGCGTCCTCATGTTCCAAGTTAGTAGAGTTCCCATTGATGTCCTCCCCAGCCCATCCTACACCAAATCAACATATATGGGACACAGACTGTGCAAGTCTGCCCAGTACCTGCATTAGTTCTTTAATTTTTACTTGTCAATTTGGCTGAGTATGGCTTCCAGGTTCACCAAGATTTCTTTCAGCTCATTCACATCATCACCCTTGAAAAACATTTCTGATACAGATAGATCTCTTACATCTTCTTCCATAAAGACCAATGCAGGATTAGAGTGTAAGCCCTTATTACCTAAACATAGATGATGGTAAATAGCCACATACAAATATTTGTTAATGGATGCACTCTAATGGCAAAATTAGTGCATGAAACCCAACACACAATAGGACTCTAAAATTGTGCAACACCAAGGATAATAGAATACTTTGTATCACAATATGAAGAAAAACTCCCGGTTTCCCAAAGTCAACTCTTTCAATAAATTTACTTAATAGTGCTCAGAAAAAGTATATAACAGACCTGACTGAGGTCATGCCCCAACATGAAGAATCTCTCTCCTCTTTCAATCATTGTACTTCAAAGATTATTTGACTTATAGCGGCAAAGGCTCACATTTTTCATCAAAAATGAATCTTAAAGCCAACTTATCTGAGCTGGAGCATGACAAAGTCATAGCGGGTTCTGACACATTTTGCTTCAAGCTGCTTAAGAAAACCCAATGCTCTCAAATTTTTCAAAAGAGCCTGGTCTGTGAAAAAAAAATAGAATTAAAGTGAATATAAATATTATTTGAAATCTCAACACATCTCATTACAATTTACTTTGATAAAATGTTTCTGGATACCTCAATATTTAACTTTCCACTTTCATCTCTAAGAAAGACACCATCCACATACCAATGTTAATTAAATACCAACCCAGAAGTGACATCATACATCTGGGAGGGTTCCGGTGAAAAAAAAATCCAAAAAACTGAAAACATAAAAGTAGGGAGAGAATAACCTCTTACAACAGTTGAATTTACCTGTGATTAAATAATTCAAGTGAGGAGTTACTATATAATGATAAATAAAGGTGGTGACAAGGTTAATGCAGCTAGTGGGAAAAGGGAGTGAATGAGGGAAAGAGATGCTTCATGGATTGGAGGGTTGGGAAGATAAGGAAGGAAAGATGCTGCATAGATTGGGGTGGGGTTAGGAATGTAGAGAAGGAGAGATGCTGCATGGGCTGGGGGAGTTAGGAAGGCAGGTAAGGACATATGTTGCATGGACCTGGGGGGTTGGGAATGTAGGGAAGGATAGATGCTACATGGGATGGAGTTGGGAAGGGAGGGAAAGAGAGATACTGCCAGTGGGGTAGGGAAGAGAAAGGGAAAATATGTATGGACATAGGTGCTTAGAGCAGGAGGGAAAGAGAGATGGAGCACTTGGGGAAAGGAAGAAATAGGGAGAACTGTTGGGCAATGGGGTGGAGAGGGAAATATTGGATGTTATGGTGGAGAGGGAAATATTGGATGTTATGGTGGAGAGGAAAGGGTTGGACAGATGGAAAGGAATGCAATAGGGAGGAATATTGGACATAGTGATAAAGTGAAGGGAGGGAGAGATTCAGCATGGTGTTGGAGAGGGTTGATAGAAGGAGGAATGGGCATGGGGCTGGTGGAGAGGGGCAAAAGATGCTATATTGGGACAGGGAATGAGAGAGGGAGAAATGTTCAACATAGCAGTAGAGGGCAGGGAATAAGAGAGAGGCTTTGCAGCAATGGATGGAATGAGAGAGAGATGGTAAATAGTGAGAGAGAGAGGGAGATTTATTGTACATGGGGTGGAGGAGAGAGAAGAAGAAATGCAGAAGACAAGAAAGCAGATAAAAGAGAATCTGGAACTGACTTGATGGAAAAATAAATCTCCAGACAATAAAGGTTAAAATAAAAATCTATATATTTTGACTTTATTGACTGAAATTCAGTACATTAACATTGGGAAATGTGTATCGTGTTAAAAAAAAAGGAAACTTTTTGGGGTTCCCAAGTCAATTTTTGTCTGCTTATTTTTGTTTCTAGTTTATGATCCCTTGTTCTGTTCTGTATTTGTTGAGGGGCCTTAGAGGCCCATAACATTGCATAAAATCATCTTTCTGCTTTGAATGGGGAGATGTGGGGAAAATAAATAAGACTGCAGGGATGGTGAGGGGATGAAAAAGTGGGAGGGTGAGGGGTCGGAGATGAATCTTTGTCCTTGCTTCACTCTCTACTAGTCAGTGATGACCTGCTGTCTTTGTTAAATAGTCTGTGGTTTAGATTGCACAGTGGGAATAATATATCACAAGACGCAGAAGTCTAGGAGAAAACCAGAAGCAGTTTTGTCTCTTGTCTGTTGGCATGGGATTTTATTACCTCTCCTAGTGAATGAACTCGGTGGTGATTGAAATTGGTGATTGTATATTCAAATCACATTCCTTTTCTTGTAAAAGAGACCGCAGGGATATGTTGAAAAATTTATCTAGTTTAACCAGGATTAACCTGAATAAACCATTTTCCTCATCTTGATTTACCACTGAGATTTTGTCTGACTGATTATTCTGTGTAAATTATGATCAATGCTTCTGCACTGCCTAGCATTTAATTCATTAACATGGTATGACTATAACTGTTGCCTCTGCAGTCGAAAGCACTTATCAGGCATTTAAGAATATGCATCTGATTCATGAAAAGTTGTACAAAAGATACAATATTTTATTTATTTATTTATTCATTCAATTATTTAGCCCATTCTCCCAAAGGAGCCCAGAACGGGTTACAAAGTACATCCACAATCTAATCTAATCTAATCCTTAGGTTTGTATACCGCATCATCTCCACGTTCGTAGAGCTCGACGCGGTTTACAATAGGAGAAATAGGAAGGAACTACAACAGAGGGTTAGAGGTAGAAGTGTGAAGAAAATTTAGAGAACTTGGGATGCCAAGATATAAGAGTTTCCTTGATTACTAAGTTGGAGGGAGACTTACATTTTTTGAATCAAGACAGGACAGAGATGACATAATTTCCATAATTCATAATATAGACTTGACAATAAAACATATACACTCACGTAGCATCTGGTGAGATTAGGAGGCATAGGTGCGTTGACTCTGAATGGCAGGCACTGTGTTTGTAAAGAGGAAGGTTTTCACAGCCTTCCTGAAGCTCCAAAGTCCTTCTAGTGTTCTAACAGATGGGGGGATTGTGTTCATAGTCTGGGTATGAAATGCGAGTAGGAGCGTTTGTGGGCTGATTCAGTTTTGAGGGATCGGCCTGGAGGTATGGTTAGTCAATTTTCTCCTTGGGACCTCAGTGGTCACTTTGGGAAGTAGATTTGTAGTTTAGTTTTCATGTAGTTTGGAATCGTTTTGTGGAATGTTTTGAAAGCGAGGACCAGGGCCTTGAAGGCGCAGTGCTCTTGAATGGGCAGCCAGTGCATGGAAGCTAACGTGGGGGTAACGTGGTCGCGGATGCCTAGATTTTTCATGAGGCGGATTGCAGCATTTTGCACCCTTTGGTGGTGGGAGAGAGTTTTGGTAGGCTTCCTAGGAACCACAAAAAGCATGCCCTTTCTTGAAATCACGATTCTAGACTTTTGACAGTCTGCTAAAAATGTTAATAGAATTGTAAAGGAAAACATTTTTTGTCTGCTAAACCGTTCTGCTCTGATAGATTCCACCTACATATTTGGGCTTCCAGCTCATTCAAACTTGACCGCTATTTCAGATATGGTCCCAAAAATCTTCATTCACAACTCCAAAGATTTTCTAAATATCTGAATCCACTGTCTTCTTCAATGAATTCCAAACATCACAGCAATAACCCTGGCCAGTAGCAAGAGAACATGGCTCCTTCCTGAAACGTGTAAAAACATGCCTCAGCAGACAGCATGGGTTTGCCTACACATCTGCTGAGGCAAGTAACATGGGCCCATGTAGTAGGTGTCTGCTGTGTGCAGTATATGCAGGGCAGATTCAAGCCATAACTCCAGAATTTACCATCCAGGCTTTGCATTTACTGTGCCTGTACTATTATAGTTAAGATACAGTTCAGTGCAAAATTGCTACATTTTAGTAGATAGGCCCCAAAATGTCATCTCAGTCTTTGGAAAGGGTTGGCTGGCTATATACATTTGGTTTTATAATGTATTCTTTCAAACTAGCAAAAGTGTTTCACAGCAATACGAGAATCTTGATCTACCACCAAATTTCCTTCCTTTTCCTGTCCTTGGGAAGAAAAACTATATGCTCATTCTTAATAACTGCAAGGTCATGAATTTGGGTTGCAGAAACCCGAGGGATGGTACAGTTTTTGGCGGGGAGGGGGGGGGGGAAGAACTTTTATTTACGAAAGAGAAGCAGAACTTGCGTGTGATAGTATGTAATGATCTTAAGGAGGCCAAACACGTTGTAAAAGTGATGGCAAAATCTAGAAGAATGCTTGAGTGCAGAGGGAGAGGAATGCCCAGTAGGACAAAGGAGGTATGTATGCCCCTGTATAAGACTTTGGTGCCACATGATTTAGAATATTGTATACAATTCTGGAAATCACACTTTCTAAAAGATAAACAGGATGGAGTTGGTCCAAAGGAAGGCAACTAAAATGGCTGATGGTCTACATCATAAAGTGTAAAGGGACAGATTTAAAAATCTCATGTATAGTTTGGCTTAAAGGCGGGAGAGGGGGGAGATAAGATAGAGATATTTAAATATCTATGTGGTATACATACATATGAGACAAGTCTCTTTTAATTTAAAGGAAACTCCAGATTGAGAGGGCATAGAATGAGGTTAAGAGGTGATAAGCTCAGGAGTATTTTGAGGAAATATTTTTTTTTTACAGAAAGAGTGGTAGAAGCATGAAATAGTCTCTCAGTGGAGGTGGTGATGAGGACTGTGTTTGAATTCAAGAAAGCATGGGATAGGCACATGGGATCTCATAGGGAGAGGAGGAGATAGTGGATGTAGCAGAAGTACAGACTTGATGGGCCATTTGCCCTTTACCTGATGCCATGTTTTTTTTATGTTTCAGTTTCTAAATGATACATATTAGTAAGTGACTAATAAGGATTAGGACTGGTTACTAGGTATTAAGAGTTTCAACTGAAAGTAGGTATGGAGGCTACCAGGACACAATATAATGAGACAAAATCATTGGTATTTAAAGCTATAATACTTCCATTCTTGTTATTCCTGGTAGTATGGTTCACAAAAATGTTTGCAATCTGCAAAACCATGAATAATGAAATGCCTCATGAGATGCTCCTGAGAAAATGAAAGAGTCATGGGATAGGAAGCAATATTCAATTGTGGATTAAGAACTGGTTATCAGATAGAAAACAGAAGAAACGGTTGAATGGCCATTTTTCTCAGTGGAGGAGGGGATATTGTGGTGTGCTGCAGGGATCTGTGCTGGGACCAGTGCTATTTGCCTTATTTATAAATAATCTAGAAATTGAAAATATGAGTGAGGTGATTAAATTTATAGATGACACTAAACTGCTCAAAGCTGTTAAAATGCGCGCGGACTGTGGAAAAACTGCAGGAAGACCTTAGGAAATTGGAAGATTAGGCGTCCAAATGGCAGATGAAATTCAACGTGGACAAATGCAAAGTGATGCACATTGGGAAGAATAATCCAAATCATAGTTACTGATGATAAGGACCACCAGTGCTCAAGAAAAGGATCTGGGTGTCATCGTACACACAGTACACTGAAGCCTTCCACCCAATGTGTGGCGGCAGCCAAGAAGGCAAATAGGATGCTAGAAATTATTAGAAAAGAGATGGTTAACAAGACTAAGAATGTGCCTCTGTATCGCTCAATACCTCACCTTGAGTATTGCGTTCAGTTCTGGTCTCCTTATTTCAAAAAGATATAGCAACACTAGAAAAAGTTCAAAGGAGAGATGATAAAGGGGATGGAACTCCCTTGTATGAGGAAGGACTAAAGAGGTTAGGGCTCTTCAGCTTGGAAAAGAGATGGCTAAGGGGAGATATGATTGAAGCCTACAAAATCCTTAGTGGTGTAGAATGGATATAAGTGGATCGATTTTTTACTACATCAATATTTAGAAAGACTAGGGGACACTCAATGAAGTTACAGAGTAATACTTTTAAAACCAATAGGAGGAAATATTTTTTCACTCAGGGAATAGTTAAGCTCTGGAATGCATTCCCAGAGGATGTGGTAAGAGCAATAAGAGCAGTTAATATAGCAGGTTTAAAAAAAGGTTTGGGCAAGTTCCTGGAGGAAAAGTCCATAGTCTGCTATTGAGACAAGACATGAGACAGTAGCATGGAATACTGCTACTATTTGGGTTTTTGCCAGGTACTTGTGATTTGGATTGGCCTCCACGAAGACGGGGTACTGGGCTAGATGAACCATTGGTCTGACCTAGTAAGGCTATTCTTATGTTCTTATGCATCTATGGGAAAATAGAGGTTAAGTTCCAGCCGTATACATTATGCCTCAAAAGTGTGGAAAGTGAATAATGAATCCTATTGGGAAAATAGGGTTAAGTTCTTCCATGGACAGCGCTTGGAGTACCTGTAGATGCATGTAATTCATTCTCTGGATGCTTGGGGCCCATTTGTCTCAAAAATACTAGAAAAGATAGTGCTCACACAACTACGAGACTTCATGGAAACAAACACCACCCTCTCCAACTTCCAATCAGGATTCAGGAAGCACCACAGCACAGAAACAGTGCTTCTAGACATCATGGATGACTGATGGAAAATCCTTGATGAGGGAAAAGATGTACTGCTGGTCCTACTAGACCTGAGCGCAGCCTTCGATACTATCGATCACTCGCTCCTCCTATTCAGACTACACTCGATCGGACTCCATGATGTCACACTAACATGGTTCTCCTCCTTCTTGAATGAAAGGTCTCAGAAAGTACTACTGGAGCCTTCCTCATCAGAACCAAAACCTCTATGATATGTAGTGCCCCAGGGTGCATTACTATCACCACTCTTCTTCAACCTGTATGTCAAACCAGTACTTGACATTGCAGAAAAATACCAAATCAAAATCCACTCGTATGCAGATGACATACAACTTTACCTCCCCCTAGGTCAACACCGAGATGCACAACTAAAAATACTTCACTGCTGCTTAACAGAAATAAAAAAACTGGATGACTACAAATAAACTTCAGCTAAACGCATCAAAAACAGAACTTCTCTGGATACACAATGTCCACGTGCACCTACCCCTGCCCATCTCTTTCTTGTGGAAATGACACCCTCACAGCCAAACACAATGTCCGCAGCCTAGATTACTGCAACACGTTACTAGTGGGCCTACCAGCAAAAACACTCTCCCATCTTCAAGGGGTGCAAAACACCGCAATCTGACTCCTAAAAAACCTGGGCTTCCACAACCACGTCACTCCTGCATTAACTTCCATGCAGTGGTTGTCTATCAAAAAACAATGCGCCTTCAAAGCCTTAGTGTTAGCCTTCAAGACTTTCCACAAGATGACACCAAACTACATAGCATCGAAACTACAAATTTATGTCGCCAACCAATCACTGAGATCTCAAACAGAAAAACGGCTGATCCTGCTACCTGACCGTTCGCTCATGTCTGAGACAGACCGAAGACGCTCTTATTCTCATTACAAACCCATATTATGGCACATCATCCCCCCATCCATTAAATCACTAGACAGTCTTTGGAGCTTCAGGAAAGCTTTGAAAGCCTTTCTCTTTACAAACCCAGTTCCATAACAACCTGCGTCTACACCCCGGACAGATGAATCTCAAAGGCACCGCCAAATACACCGAATGTCATCTCTAAACTCGCAGGCCACCACAAACATAACCTGAATTACCACCACATTCTCCGATAAAAAAGATACACCCATCGTAGGAGAGCTATGTTACCTCCATGTTATACCTACACTGTAAATACTGCAATTTAATCCACCCTATGCCTAAGTCTGTATTTTAAGTCTGAATATGTCTTTACTGTAAATGCTGTAACCTAAACCCCCTTGTCTATACTGTAAATGCTATAAAGTCTGTATTTCTCACAAAGTTTGTCCTACCCATACTATGAATGTACTCCTGTAACCCGTTTTGGGCTCTTTTGGGAGGACGGGCTAAATAAATGAATAAATAAATAAATAAATAAAATATATGGAAGCAAATGCCAGACCGTGAAGTGAAAATGAAAGGAAGCTGTTTTTGGAAGAAAAAGTCTGCAAATACGCAAACACACAGCTTGAAAGGCGAATAGCGGTCACAATGAATGCAACCGCAAATACATGAAATCGCACATTGGGAACGTGCAAATAACAAGAACAGACAATCTATCATCCTCTCCAGACTAGACTACTGTAACTCCATCTATTTAAGTCTAACCCAAAAAAGTCTCCAAAGACTTCAGCAAATTCAGAACACTGCGGCCAAGCTGATCTTTGCAAAAGGCAAATTTGATCATGTTTCCCCACTTCTGTCCAAACTTCACTGGCTTCCAGTAATTCTCAGGATTCATTTTAAATGCGCCTGCCTAGCTTTTAAGAGCCTACATGGCATCCTGCCTCCCCTAATTCCACTATCTTGGGACTCCTTCAGTTTCAATACCACCAGGTCCACACAAAAATTTAAACTATCCTTCCCCTCGCTAAAAGGTATCCTCTATGCGGGAAGATTAGGGAAATCTCTCTTCTTCAGAATCACAGGGCTTTGGAATAACCTTTTTGCTCCACTACGGAATCTGGGCTCCTTCCAACTATTCTAAAAGCTTCTAAAAACTAGGCTATTCACAAAAATGTAAGGCTCTCTTCCCCCCTAAACTCAACCTCCAACCTCATTATACTATTCCTTCCTTATATTAAGCTTTTGTAAACCGTGCTAAACTCTATAATTATGGAGAGGATGCGGTATATAAACTTAAGGTTTAGTTTAATTTAATCTGCAGGCATTTTTGTTTTAAGATTAGTAAGTTCTATGTCATCATTTTTTGTCAACATTTATAAAACTGAGTTAGATGTCAGCTCCAGTTCCCCCACCTCTGTAAACCTAAAGAACAGCTATATTGACACAATCTGAAAGACTTTCTTGTTTATGCTTATTGGGCCCTTGAAAATTAAATCATAAAGTCTGGCTTTTAGAATATAGCTGTCAGTGTTAAATTGATTAAAATAACTATGAACATGCTGCAAGAAGGGTTGGTTCACTGGCTGAGAGAGCAAGCAGAAACCAGAATGCTAAGAGGCAGAATCAATACTGATTTAAAATGTTTCTCTGTCAGACAACACAATACAAGTGCCCTTGTATTTAAATTTCAATAGTATGCAAAAACAATCATGACTGCTTGTACAAAAGAAAAAAAGCTAGTCAGCCTGGAATGCACTTCTGCATCATGGAGGCTGCTAAATTTTGACATTCATTTGGGGACAGATAGGAAACGTGATGAGCATTGAAATATTAGTTCCACCTAAGAAGCGTGCTTTCTAAGCTGAAGTAAAATCTTTGCAGCAGGTACTATTTCACTGTGGTACTTAAGTATTTACTCATGTTGACATTATTGCAAAATTTACTTGTTCTCAGCCAAAGTAATGCATGATAGTGACTCCGAATCACAGACTTGGAATGTTATTTCACTGTTAATCCCAATTATTAGTACAGGTATAAGATCCTTTATCTGAAATGCTCAGGACCAGAGACATTTTGGATTTTAGAATCTTTCGAGTTTTGGAATGATGCGTCACCAGTGGCTGTAGCGAATCATATTTGTCACCTGCTGCAGCCCTTGCAGGTAATGATGTAATTTGCTTTTGAGATATTTAATAAATAGTGTTTAAAAAAAGTATGGAAACTTTTTGAAGACCCCTCATATTTATGTTTTGATTGGGGGGCAAATATAAGAACATAAGAACTGCCATCTCCAGAACAGACCCTGGGTCCATCAAGTCCGGTGATCCGCTCACGCGGAGGTCCAGCCAGGTGTAACCTGGTGAAAACTTAGTCACCCGTATCCCTCTATGCGCCTTTTGAGGAGATGTGCATCTAACTTGCCCTTAAATCCTAGAACGGTGGTTTCCGCAGCAATCTTCACCGGGAGAGTGTTCCAGGTGTCCACCACTCGCTGTGTGAAGCAGAACTTTCTGGCATTTGTCCTGGCATTTGTCCTGGGCTTTTTGGCCTAGAGTCCACTCAAGAGTTTTCCCAGAATATATGCATACAAAGGGAAAAGTCTGGGTGGGACAGGGGCATAGCCATGATTTCTATGCATACTGGTTGATATTCAGCATGTGGGCAGAATTAACCCCAGATGTAAGATTGTAATTTGTTACTTATATTTCTTTCATCAGTTTTAGATGCTTTATTATAATCCGCATAGAATTGTAGGATATGCAGAATATAAATTTTTAAAATAAATAAGTAAATATTCAGTGCTAGACCATATCCAGGCACCAGCACTGTATATCTAGCACTAATTGGTAGGATACTGGCTGCCAGTGCTTACGTGAGTCCCGGCCAATATTCAGCTGGGACCTGCATAAGACACTTAGGGGAGTGTGCGGCGCAGTGGTTAAAGCTACAGCCTGAACACCCGGTGATTGTGGATTCAAACCCACACTGCTCCTTATGACCCTGGGTAAGTCACTTAATCCCACTGTCAATACCCCTCTATGATCATTTTATTCCTTTTTATGTTTTTGAATCGTGAAGAATCTTCTGCTCTTTAATCTACTTCAAAGTTGCTTTACTTCGGCGGTTAAGAGCCTCAGAACCCTGTATGCTGTTGATATTTGTTTTAAGCAAGCATACTAGAAAGGGTAGAAACCTCACTGGCTCAAAAACCTCCTGTCCCAACCCAGTTACTTACAGTAGGCTTTGAATGGGTTTTGGAAGGCTCACACTTTCCACCACAAGTGTACTAGTTAGAATGGAATATGAGGCTGGGTCTCCTTCTCTGTAGTTCACTATACAGACCACTAGGCTGCTTGCTGCTGACCATAGCATTTGAAACTGTCGTACAGGCTGTACTGACATAGGTAACACCTGCAAGCATAAGGGCTATTGGGATGTATATAGTTGGGTACAGTAGGTTTTGGGTGAATTTTGGAGGGTTTACCATAAAATGTAAGGAGGTTATGTGAGATGTGTACCTGGGATCTTTTATGTAAAGTTCACCGCAGTGCCCCCTAGAGTTCCCCACTGCTCTGGTGGGATGTCTGTGTGGCCAATCTGCTAAGAGTAGTGGCACCTCTAGTCACATGACATTCTATGACATGCCCTAATATCAATTCTCCCAGCCCCAACCGAAAATTTGAAAGTGCAGAAACTTTTTGAAGAACCCTCATACATCTTACAACTCCCACAAAATAGAGCCCCACATAGTTTTGACTGCAGAAGAAAATCAGCAAAGGAGGAGCTATCAGGTAAGAAGCTCTGCTCTCCAAGCCCTCCTGCTCACTGGACAACAAGCATCTCTAGGCAGTGATGGCTCTAATCCCCCTCCCATTCTTCTTTCTATCACAACTGACCTACTGGGTAAAAATCTGCCTTGGGAGTCATTGAATTGGTACATCTGCGATGGCCTTTCCTAAACATTTGGGCACTAGTTACGTATATGTTAATCCTGCCCTACCTGCTCCAAAGTTGTGTACAACTGCTGTGTATGTCTAATTATGTTATGCACTGAGATTGAAAAGCTTCTTTGGTAGTATTTAATATCACCCAAAAACCAAGCTAACTAGTTTTTCCAGCTTGTGTGAATTTCTTGCACATTTTCTTTTGAGACATGACTTCAGGATCTCCAAAGTTATTTATTCCACATTTTCCACTAACATATAGTAGCAGATGATATGGACATGATGATTTGTGATGCAGCAGAAGCTAAACACTAATCAAAACAGGCAAGGTCTAGAGACAAGGAAACAGCTTAAGCATGGTTTGTGATTGAGGTTGTGGAGATCAATGGCAAGGTCAAGCTCTTTATAGACAAGGAAGGGAGAAAACAATGTTAGAATGCACAGATGTGCTTCCTTTGTTTACAGTTAAGTAATTTGAACAGACTTATCTGAAGCTGATTTAGAACTTTAAGGCTGTTAAAAAGAATTCAAAAATTGGAATGTTGAGAACAGAAACATCGAAACAGGTCTTTTAGAGTAAGTATAAATACCCTTTTACTGATTTCTTTCACTCAAGTTTTTAAACCAAGTGTATTAAATCAGAACGATGGAAAGCAACTTTGAGACACTGTACTAAGATGGTTTGCCTCCTTCCTGAAAAAACAATGTGTTCAACTCAATGATGAGCTATCAAATTCGGTGTTCCACAGGGACTCTGCTATCCCCCTATTATTCACTCTCTATGCCAGACCTGTCCTATACATAGCCCGCAAATACCAAATACAGATCCATTCCTTTGCGGATAACATAAAACTGTACCTACCGCTAGGAGAAACCCTTGATGCCCAGATCATGAAACTCCTAAACTGCCTTTCGGAAATCAGAAACTGGATGTCTGTCAACAAATTGCAACTAAATGCCTCCAAGACAGAATTCCTTTGGATCCGCAAAAAATGCTGTGACAGCCCCCGTCTCTCACTGTGCTAGGACTTGACTACCATAACTGCGAAAGACCAAGTGTGCAACTTAAGAATACTCCTTGATGGCAACCTATCACTTTCCAATCATAACTCTCTGGTGGTATCCTCATCATTCTACTACCTTCAACAACTCCAAAAAATAAGGATCTACTTCTCAGAATCTGATTTCACCCAACTACTCTATGACTTAGTACTCTCCTGCATGCACATTCAACGGTCTAATAATTGAACATACATTGTCTCCAACATGTACAAAATGCAGCGATCAAACTTCTAAAAAATCCGCTTCGTGGACACCATCCTGTGGGGTCCCACAGGGTTCTCCCCTATCCCCTATTCTCTTCAACATGTATATGACCTCCCTGAAGCTTCTCAAACTATCCCCCCTTGAAACAATATACACATATGCAGACAATATCCTTATCCTCCTCGAAACAGATCAGAACCTTACAAACCTCCAAGAGAACATCACCTCATGCATAATGAGATTTCACGCCTGGTCCCTCTCTGTTCAGATGAAATTAAATGAATCAAAAACAAAATTACTCTGGCTCGGCCCAAAATTAGTACACCTGCCCACCCTCTTCACTCTACCCACAGGTCCTGCTCTTCACCTTGAGTTCTCAAGCAAGGTCCTCGGCATCACTATCGATTCCTCCCTCTCTCTCAACGATCACCTGAATTCCTTGGCAAAATCATGTTTTTTCAGCCTCCACATGCTGAGGAAAGTTAGATCCTATTTTCACCAAAAACACTTTACCGTCCTGGTACAATCCATCATCTTATCTAAACTCGATTACTGTAATGCCATTTACCTATGCCTAACAAAAAAAAGTCTTCGCAGACTCCAGCTCATCCAGAATACTGTGGCCAAACTGATTTTTGCTAAATGCAAATTTGACCACGTCTCCCCTTTACTTACCAATCTTCACTGGCTCCCAGTACTTTCCAGAATTCACTTCAAATGCTCCTGCCTGGCTTTCAAGATAATTCATGGCATCCTTCCGCCACTAATCCCTCTATCCTTCCTCGCCCTAACGCCTGCTACCACCAGATCAGCCCACAGACATAAACTATCCTTCCCCTCTCTACATGGCATCCTCCATGCAGGTAAACTGGGAAGATCCCTCCTCTCCAAAATCACATGCCTTTGGAACGATCTCACTATCCCGCTGTGGAACCTGGGCTCCCTCCAACTGTTCCGAAAACAACTGAAAACCTAGCTTTTCTCTAATATATAACATCTCTTCTCCTGTTTACTTCCCCCTCTTTTCATATACTCTTGTAAACTCTCTCTCCCCTTCTCTTGTATTTTTAAGCTTTGTAAACTGTGTCGAGCTCCACTTCTGTGGAGATGATGTGGTATATAAACTTAAGGCTTAGTTTAGTTTAGTTGAGATATAATTGAAGTCTACAAAATCCTGAGTGGAATAGAATGGGTACAAGTGGATCAATTTTTCACTCTGTCAGAAATTATAAAGATTAGGGGACACTCGATGAAGTTACAGGGAAATACTTTTAAAACCAATAGGAGGAAAAAAATTTTCACTCGGAGAATAGTTAAGCTCTGGAACGCGTTGCCAGAAGATGTGGTAAGAGCGGATAGTGTAGCTGGTTTTAAGAGAGGTTTGGACAAGTTCCTGGAGGAAAAGTCCATAGTCTGTTATTGAGAAAGGCATGGGGGAAGCCACTGCTTGCCCTGGATTAGTAGCATGGAATATTGCTACTCTTTGGGTTTTGGCCAGGTACTAGGGACCTGGATTGGCCACCTTGAGCACGTATGGACTATTGGTCTGACTAAGTAAGGCTATTCTTATGTTCTTATGTTATGATAAACGCAAAATAATAGCAAAAAAGAAAAACAAAATCACACAGATTTTAGTCAGAATAGCTGTTCCACCAGTACTTATCTCCAAAAAGTAGCAAAGTTGCAGTCTCAAAGGATCCAGCCGTGACCATAAACACGCTGTCTACAATACAGGATTGCAATCCAAATGAAGCACGAGGACACAATCTTCCCCCTTCAACAAGAGCCTTGTTTTGCAATGTTCTTGCTGCTTCAGGAAAGAAGGAAGCTGAAGCATCTAATAAGTACGGATAAGAAGAGTGCAAATAAAATGTGATTTATTTTCCAACACCAGTGTTTCCCAAGTCGGTCCTAGAATACCCTCTTTCCAGCCAGGTTTTCAGGATATCCATCATGAATATGTATGAAATTGATTTGCATACACTCTGACCAATATTCAGCACAAGTTAATCAGTTAGGAATGGCTGCCAACCAGTTAATTCACTTGCTGGTGAATAACTGGTCATGTTCATCAGTACTTAATTGGTTATTTTTGTTGAAAATAACAGTACAGTGGTACCTCGGTTTACGAGTGCACCAGTTTGCGAGTGTTTTGCAAGACGAGCAAAACATTCGCAAACTTGGTGCCTCATAAACCGAGCTTGCCTCGCTGTACGAGCGCCCCCTCCAGCGATCCGGCATCCCCCCCAGCGATCCGACATCCCCCCCCCCCGCTCGCATTGCCCCCCCTCCACCGCGATCCTACTTTCCCCCCCCCCCCCCGAGCAGTCAATGACACCCTTTACCCGACTTGGCACCAGTGCCGGTGCCCGAAGATCCTCCCTCTTCTGGCACGGCCTGGGCTGGGCGGTGCATTGGAGATCCTCCTTCTTCTGGTCTGGGATGGGCTGGACTGGCTTTAAGCATTTGCGCATGCTCAAAGCCTTCTGGTCTCGCTCTCAATCTTGGAGAGAGCGAGACCAGAAGGCTTTGAGCATGCGCAAATGCTCAAAGCCAATCCAGCCCAGCCCAGAAGAAGGAGGATCTCCGACGCACCACCCAGCCGTGCCAGAAGAGGGAGGATCTTCGGGCACCGGCACTGGTGCCAAGTCGGGTAAAGGGTGTCATTGACTGCTCGGGAGGGGGGAAAGTAGGATCACGGTGGAGGGGGGGGGCAACGCGAGCGGGGGGGGGATGCCGGTTCGCTGGGGGACAGAGACAGACAGAAAGAAAGACATCGGGAGTCGCGTCAGGAGGGGTGCGGGATGCGGCAGAGGGAACTTTTCCAATGAGTGCAACTGGGCGGCTGTCGGGAACCTCTGATCAGGGGCAGAGCAAGGTAAGTGTATCATAGGGATAAGAAGGAGGAGGGGGGATAAAAAGGAAGGGACGCCTACTGCTGGACAGGGGGAGAAGGAAAGAGGTGCTGATGGACAAGGGGGGTGAAGAAAAAGGAACAGAGGCCTAATGTTGGACAGGGGGAGAAGGAAAGAGGTGCTACTGGACAGGGGGGAGGTAAAACAAAGGGAGAGGGTTGCTGCAGCATAAGGAGAGCAGTGAAGGGGTGGTGGTGGACACAGGGGAGGTAAAAGGAAGGGAGAATGGACAGGGGGAGCAGGCAAGGAAAAAGAAAGACAGAAAGAAAGAAAGCGGCTAAGGAGAGAGAGAGAAAGAAATAAAGACAGACACACACACATATATATTCTAGCATCCGTTAATGTAACGGGCTATAAGACTAGTATATATATATATATATATATATATATACATACATATATTTTCAGTGCTGGTGGCCAGATATGACCCAGCACTAAATATCTGAATTCAGTACTAGCAGTGGATGTTAACAGTGCTGCCCACCATCAAATGATTTTGGGGAGGACTTTTCATCTTGTAATACAAAACTGGTCAATATTACTAACTGGCTAAAATCTATCCAGATACAACTGAACAGTGCTTGATTTGTGCTGGAATGGGGTGGAACTGCATTCCGACATTTTTTTTTCCCAAGAAAGTGACATCAACACTCATGGCTCCATCTCATCTGTTCCATTTAAGCTGGTGGTCATGCATATCTTTTCCCAGGCTTTGAATCAACAGGCAGCTGGAATCTCATAACAAGTAAACAATGCCATAATGACAATCTACTCATTTCTTTGCAAACTGCTTAAGAAGCTATGGATAATCAACAAAGCACAACAAAGGAGAGTTAACAGTGATTCCTTAAACCAGTGGTTCCCAACCCTGTCCTGGAGGAACACCAGGCCAATTGGGTTTTCAGGCTAGCCCTAATGAATATGCATGAAGCAAATTTGCATGCCTATCACTTCCATCATATGCAAATCTCTCTCATGCATATTCATTAGGGCTAGCCTGAAAACCCGATTGGCCTGGTGTTCCTCCAGGACAGGGTTGGGAATCACTGCCTTAAACTACTACAGAATGTAGTCTCACATGTCTGTTGAATATGGATTATGTATTTGGAGTGTACTATACCAGCCTTCTCTATTTAAGTATAACGCAAGGGGTCATGCATTCTTTTGTTGTGACAGAAATACATTGTCTGCCTGCATTCTGTTTATTTTATTTATTTCAAAAACTATTTATATACTGTTATTCCAGACGGTGTCACCTGCCCAACAAACTTAACTCCTCACATATTCAACTATTAGAATTTACTAGCTGATGGCCCGGCGTTGCACGGGTATTTAATTATAGCAATAACACTGTAAATGGATTCAAATAAAGATACTTTATAGTGGTGAATGAAATTATTTTTTTACAGCTTTATAAAAAGTACAATATTCAAATTATAATGTGAAATATTTGACAAAATGAATACAATACAACAAACACAAAACTTGATTATAAACAACATTTTTAGTTTCACCTCCAGGAGCAAGAACATATAAATTCTTGGGTGAAGAGACCCCCAGAACATATCACCCCAGTTAGTGAGGGATCGGCATACCAAGTTTCGTTCAAATCGGGCAAGCCGTTTTTGCGTTGGCAGCTGTTTTACATTTTTTCCATTGACATGAATGGGTGAAATACGATTATCTGTTTGTAGCTCCGCCCACGTGTGCAGTTGGGCCGCGAGACCCCCAGAGCATATCATCCCGGGTAGTGAGGGATCCGCATACCAAGTTTCGTTCAAATCGGTCAAGCCGTTTTTGTGTGATCGCGGCACATACATACATACATCCGATTTTATATATATAGATTATATGTAATCTTATATCTTGCCAAATCCTGGCAAAGTGAAGTCTGAAGTATTAGTTTAGTTTATTAGGATTTTATATACCGCCTATTAAGGTTATCTAAGCGGTTTTTACACTCAGGTACTCAAGTATTTTCCCTCTCTGTCCCGGTGGGCTCACAATCTATCTAACGTACCTGGGGCTATGGAGGATTAAGTGACTTGCCCAGGGTCACAAGGAGCAGCGCGGGGTTTGAACCCACAACCCCAGGGTGCTGAGGCTGTAGATCCAACCACTGCGCCACACACTCCTAGAGTAGAGAATGACATGGGGATAAATTTTTCCCCGTCCCCGCAGGAACTCAATTTCCCCGTCCTGTCCCCGTGAGTTTTGTCCCTGTCCCTGCCCCATTCCTCTAAGCTCTGCCTTAACTGCAAAAGCCTCAAACACTTATGATTTTAAAGGGTTTGAGGCTTGTGCAGATGAGGACGGAGCTTGCAGGGCCAGGAAAAGAACTCGCCGGGACAGGATGGGAAAATGAGTTCCCGCGGGGATAGGGAAAAAATTTGTACCTATGTCATTCTCTGGTCTGAAGTGGGTTACAAATAGCATTATTGTTACACAAAAATAAACATACAATGCAAAATGAAAATCATACTAAATTTCTAACAAAGGTTTCTGAAACAGTGGGTTACAAACAGCATTTTCGCTACACACCAATAAGCATATAATGCAAAATCAGGTCAAATTAAACCCTTAACAAAGACTTCTGAGAAGGCCACGTTTTCAGATTTTTGTGAAACAAAGCCTACAGAGTGGTTATGTGCATCTCTATAGAAAGTGAATTCTAAATTTTGGAAGTCTGATTGTTAAAAGATTTGCAGTGAGTCATCTTGAATTTGACACCCTTCAGAGTTGGAAAGATAAAATCAAACCATCAGAGTTTCGATGTTCAACAGATCTGCCTAATAATTCAGTAAATCTGGAGAAACTCTCAGGACCTTATCTGCCAAACAGCATAACTTAAATTTAACCTTGCTTTTCTACTGGGAGCCAATGTAACTCTGTCAACAATGGTGTAACGTGATCAAATCTTGATTTATAAAATATGTCTCACTGCAGTGTTCTGTATCAGCTAAAGTTTTCGCATTAGTTTCACCAAAATTTCTGAAAGCGGAGCATTACAATAGGCAAGTAGTGACAGAATGGTTGACTAGATAGACCAGTATCCTGTAATGTTGTTGGGGAAAAAAATAAAATCTCACCTTTAACTGTTGTCGTGTAAAAAAAGACTTCTGGACAGCATTGTTAACATAAAATTTCAAAACTCAGTGAGCTGTCTAGAGTGGCTCCCAAAAACAGAGAATTTCTCAATATTAAAGCTAACTCCATTTAGTAGAATCAAATTTTTTGCAGACTAAGATATCTCAAAATGATATGTATGTGTAGAATGGAATAATACTGTGAATTTCATAAAACAATGCTGACAGAGTTTAAAAATGACTTATGGCAGGTCTTCACACAAGAAATAGCTGATTATAGTCCCCTGAGACTGAGAAGATGTAAAACACTCTTTTTCAGTTTTGTAAGATTCCCTTGCATTTTTGATAAAAATAAATAAATAAATATATCTAGGTAAAAAAAGAAAAAATCAACTCTTACCTCTTTGTAACAGTGAGGATAAAATCTGCTCTTGTAGGAAAATACAGGGACCTTTGGATTCAACTTAGCTTTGTTCTTTATTCACATCTTTTTTGTAGAGCATCCCTGGATTTCTACTTTGGTGAATTGTTCAGAGAGATTCTTTGAAAATGGAACTTTTAAAAAAATATGCGATAAATATTCAATTCCTTTCAGGGAGTAAGCCTTCTTCTTTCGCAGTTTTGGGTGCCAGCTTGTCATAATTTGTGCGAGAAGAATGCTATAAGTGGTAAAATGTATCTCACAATCTGAGTGTCTAATTTACATCCTAATGGTAATCCGCTAACCATCTGAAAGAGAACTCCTGACTTTTAATAGCTTTTTCTGACAATTTGATGTCTTTGTACTTTCTCAAGTAAACAGCTTTACATTAGCATACTAATAACATCAAGCCTTTGACTTTTGCAGGCATTTCACTGGCCACTTTGTTGGGTTGTTATCAGTTTAGTTTTGATACTTTTTTCTAATACTAATCTATCACCATCTTAAATGTCAATTAAAAAAAAAATATATATATATATAATATATCTATAATAATAAAACCCTAAGCACGTATGCACACTCCTATCTGCGTGTTCCATGATCCATATGCCCGTAGAAGGTAGGAGTGCGCTTGCGCGCTTCGACTCCCCCCCTCACTCACTGTAAGGCAGTTCGTTGTCGTCACCCCCCCAGGCGCACCCCTCCCCGGCACACCTGAACCCCTGTTAACCCTCCCATCCGACCCTCCCACTGCGAGATGACCACAAACCTCCCGGCCACGTCTCTGTCTTTGATGATGTCATCAGGGACACGGCAGAGGAAATCAGGGCAGCAGAAGGCTGCGAAGCAGCGTGTTTAGAGTGCTGCGGACGCTGCTGGAGCCGGGAGGTTTGTAGGTCGTCTCGTGGTGGGAGGGTTGGATGGGAGGGTCAGTGGGGTCGGCTGCATGGCGGTGGTAGTGACTGGGGGGAGATGGAAACATGCTGCTCAACGGTTCTACTGCACAGGGAGATGGGAGGGAGGCAGGCAGGCAGGCTGGCTTCGGGGGATGGGGGGTGGGACAATAGGAAGGAGGCACTGGGGCAACTAAGGACATAGGAAGGGGCACTAAGGACATAGGAGGCACTGAGAGCACTAAGGACACAGGACAGAGGCACTGGGGGCACTAAGGACACGGGAAGGTGGCACTGGGGGCACTAAGGACATAGGAAAGGGCACTAAGGACATAAGACGCACTAAGGACATAGGATGGGACAATATGGACATAGGAAGGGGGCCACGGAGAGACAGGCAGGCATGGCACACAGAGAAATACAGGCAGGCAGGGGGCCAGGGAGAGACATAGACAGAATGAATGACAGACAGCGCCCAAGGAGAGAGAGAGAGAAAAAAAAAACAAAACCCAGGCAGACATCTACTCTAGCACCCGTTAATGTAATGGGTTTAAACACTAGTATATATATATATATATATATATATATACAGGGTGCCCACAAAAACACTCCTTGATTTTAAATGGTTACAAAACCAAAATTTATTGGAATATTCTTTCACTTTTGACGCTACAGTTTCATCAACTCATAAAGTTTCATATGGTATTACATATACTCGATATGTGCCCCACCTGTTACTCGGCAAACATCAATGCAATCATCGAGCTTGGACCATATCCGGTGTAATCGTTTTTATAGCTTCACTGATGCGTTCCTGCAGATCATCCATATTTGTGGGTAGTGGAGGTACGTACACTGTCTTTCACGTACCCCGAAAGGAAAAAGTCACAAACAGTAATGTCCGGTGATCTCGGAGGCCACTTGAGGAACACCTGGTCATTTTGTTATGTTGCATTTTCTGAAGGTTGTAACTTCTGCACCAATTGCAGCTTATAAAGGTGAAAGTGCAAGTGAATGTGTAAGATCTTGCTAACCATGCTTTTTGGGACTTGTATTTGCAGTCATCTTATTTATAAACATATTCCAATAAGTTTTGATTTTGTAACCACTTAAAATCAAGGAGTGATTTTGTGGGCACCCTTTATGTATCAGTGAATATCCACACACTTGTATTATTTCTAAGCTGTTTTTACAATTATGGATCCAATCTTGCTCTAAAGATAAAATAAAACACAATACAGATACATGTATATAGACTATATTTAGTTGAATAGGCCAAACTCCTTAGAAGGTGTGTAAATATTGTGTACTAAGCTAGCCAGGGAAGCAAACCGTTCTTCAGATATGTTAAAGGGAAGCAGCCGGCTAGGTTGGAGGTGGGACCGCTGGATGACTGAGATAGGAAGGGAGTGGTGAAGGAGGAGAAAAAAGTGGCAGAAAGACTAAACATGTTCTTTTCATCAGTATTTACAAAAGAAGACACATCCAACATACCAGAACCTGAACAAATCTTCAAAGGAGACCAAGCAGAGAAATTAACACCAATGGAAGTAAGCCTTGAGGACGTACACAGGCAGATAGAAAAATTAAAATCTGACACATCGCAGGGCCCGGACAGAATCCACCCTAGAGTATTGAAAGAACTAAAGGAGGAAATAGCAGAACTACTACAGCAGGTTTGTAATCTATCCCTGAAAACAGGCGTGATCCCGGAAGATTGGAAGATAGCCAATGTTACGCCCATCTTTAAAAAGGGATCGAGAGGTGACCTGGGGAACTACAGACATGTAAGTCTGACCTCGGTTCCGGGGAAAATGGCGGAAGTGCTGATAAAAGATAGCATCGAGGAGCATCTAGAGAGGCATAAACTTATGAAAACAAACCAACATGGCTTCTGCAAGGGAAGATCGTGCCTGACGAACTTATTGCACTTCTTCGAAGGAATTAACAAATGGATGGACAAAGGGGACCCCATAGACATTGTATACTTAGACTTCCAAAAAGCCTTTAACAAGGTACCCCATGAACGCTTATTTCGGAAACTAAAGAACCATGGAGTGGAAGGAGACGTACACAGATGGATCAGGAATTGGTTGGTGGGCAGAAAGCAGAGGGTAGGAGGACTGGATGAAGGTCACGAGTGATGTTCCGCAGGGATCGGTGCTTGGACCACTGCTATTCAATGTATTTATAAATGATCTAGAAATGGGGACGAAGAGCGAAGTAATAAAATTCGCAGATGACACCAAGCTATTTAATGGGGCTAGGACTAAAGAGGACTGCAAAGATTTACAAAGGGACCTAAACAAACTAGGGGAGTGGGCGACGAGATGGCAGATGAAGTTCAATGTAGAGAAATGCAAAGTCTTACACATATGAAAAAGAAAACCGAGGTACAGCTACACAGTGGTAGGACTGTTATTGAGTGTGAGTACCCAAGAAAGGGACTTGGGGGTAATAGTGGATATGACAATGAAGCCATCTGCACAATGCGCAGTGGCTGCTAAGAAAGCAAATAGAATGCTAGGAATAATCAAGAAGGGTATTACAAGCAGAACGAAAGAAGTTATCCTGATGTTGTATCGGGCGATGGTGCGCCCGCATCTGGAGTATTGCGTCCAATATTGGTCGCTGTACCTAAAGAAGGATATGGCGATACTCGAGAGGGTTCAGAAGAGAGTGACGCGTTTGATAAAAGGTATGGAAAACCTTTCATACGCTGAAAGATTAGAGAGACTGGGGCTTTTTTCGCTGGAGAAGCGGAGACTTAGAGGGGATATAATAGAGACTTACAAAATCATGAAGGGCATAGAGAAAGTGGAGAGGGACAGATTCTTCAAACTTTCGACAACTACAAGAACGATTGGGCATTCCAAAAAATTAAAAGGGGACAGATTCAGAACCAATGCTAGGAAGTTCTTCTTCACCCAACGGGTGGTGGACACCTGGAACGCGCTTCCAGATGGAGTGATAAGACAGGGTACGGTATTGGAGTTCAAGAAGGGATTGGACAATTTTCTGAAGGAAAAGGGGATAGAAGGGTATAGATAGAAGGCTAGTGTACAGGTCCTGGACCTGATGGGCTGCTGCGTGAGTGGATTGCTGGGCATGATGGACCTCAGGTCTGACCCAGCAGAGGCATGGCTTATGTTCTTATGTTATGTTCTTTAATAGTAAACCTAATATTAGATGTGAAGATAGGTAGGATGATTGATTTGGTATGAACATATACATATAAGTAAGATGATCGATATGCTAGTAAGATCAGTAGGATGATTGATTTATGCCATATTTATGCTGGTATTAATAACTCAGTATTGCAACACTGCTACAGAAGCCCCTGTAACTCCGTATAGAGCCCATGTATTATAACACCTTCACAGAAGCTGAAGTAATAATAATAATAACAGTTTATATACCGCAGAACCTTGAAGTTCTATGCGGTTTACAATGATTAAAAGATGCTACAAATTGAGTGGAATTAACAAAGTTAAAAGCTAGTGATTAACAGCTCTAGGGATCAGTTATTGTGGAATAAGATTGTACGGGTCAGTTGCCTAAATACTTCAGGAACAGATATGTTTTTAGGCGTTTCCTAAATTCCCCATAAGTAGTAGGCGTAAGCTCATGCAAACCGCTCTGAATTGACATCCCAGTCATTAGTAGTGGTAAAGAAGCTAACATATAATTATAAAAATTCAAGATGTATCTGTCAAGGCTGATGCATAATTTGTGGCTATGCAAAACCCAGGTTAAAACGACTTTGGATGAATTGATTTGGATCAGGATGGAGTGATGTGTAGGTAGAGAAAATAAAAGTAATCCGAGTCAAACTGGAACATGTCATGCACTAGGGTGGGATTAGAGAATGACACGGTGGCGGTTTACCCGCGGCCACCGCGTTTAGCCGCGGGTGACCTGCCAAAACGGGGAACGTAAACTAGCAGTCGCTGCGGCGACGGGGACGAGGCCATTCACCGCCCCATGGAGCGGTGAATGGTCTTGTCCCCGCAGTGAGGCATGAAGGATCGCACAGTCCCCGCAGCCCACACCCGCCTGCCCAATCGATCCTAGTGATTAGCCAGCTTTCTCTCTTCTCCTCACCTTAGTTTGTAGGTTTTCTTTTTCAGCGACCCGCACGCTATCAAAGAGCCGCGCACCCGCTGCTGCTCAGTTTCGATCTTCTGCTCTGGCGCAACCGGAAACAGGAAGTTGCAGCAGAGCAGAAGATTGAACACTGAGCAGCCACGTGTGCGCGGCTCTTTGGGAAAGCGTGCAGGTCGCCGAAAAAGAAAGCCTCAAAAACTAAGGTGAGGAGAAGGGAGAGAGCTGGCTAAACACTAGGATCGATTAGGCAGGCGGGTGGAGGCTGCGGGGACCGTGCGATCGCCCGTGTTCCCGGCTCAAACTGGAAGGAGGGAGTGAAAGGGAAAAGGATTCTGGGCCAAGGGGATGAAGACGGAAAGAAAAACCCACAGCAGGAAAGAAAGGGAAGGACAGGCAGGTGAGCCAGATGCTAGAAGCAGGGGGGGGGGGGAGAAAGAGGGAAAAAAGCTAGATGGGGTTGAAAAGAAGAGACACACTGGTATGGAAGAGGAAGATAGGAGAAATCTGGACACAGGAAGGTAACAGAAAGAGGGGAAATTATGTGCATGGGGCATAGGGACAGAGACATAAAGGGGACATGCCATGGGGATGGTATATGGACACAGGGGGGGGGGCAATGGCAGATACATAGGAGAGATATTAGAAATGGAGAAAATAGGAGCACAGAAGCAAGATGGTTTGTGGGGATGGGACAGGGACCGAGCTCGCAGGCTCCAGTGGCTTGCACAAATTACATTGTAACGTGCCATGAAAATAAGAGGGAGGAAGGTAGATAGATAGGCCACATGAGAGGAGCTGAAGGGTGGTAGAAAGGAACAGATGGTAAAGGAGGGAGGGAAAGGTGGTGGTGGAAAGGAATAGGATAGACATTGAAGGAGGGTGGAGAGGAACAGACCCCGAAGAGAAATGTGGAAGACAGAGTGGGAAGAAGACAGATGCCAGACTATGGGGGAGCGGAGGGAAGAAGATGGGTGCTAGACCAATTGGGGGGGGGGGGTGAAGGGAGAGGCAAAGTAACAGCAAATGGAAGACGCAGAGAGAAGACACACAGTGGATGGAAGGAATTGAATGAGAAGATGTGGAAAGCAGAAACCAGACAACAAAGGTAGAAAAAAAAATGATATTTATTTATTTATTTTTGGCTTTAGGATAAAACAGTATATTAGTTGTGTTGATAAAAATTTATAAACAAAGCCTTGCCAGCTGAACATCTCTTTCTCTAGTTCAGCAGCAGGAACTTTGATTTATAAGAAAGGAATAAGCTAAATATTACAGTACTAAGGCTTATATGGATGCAGTGGGGACGGTGACGGGGTGGTGAATGGGATGGCAGTGGCGGTGATAGGGCGGTGAAAGCGATGGCGGTGACGGTGACGGGGCGGTGAAGGGAACGGCGGTGACGGGGCGGTGCAGAGGATGGTGGGCCGGGGACGGGGCGGTGATGGGGACAGATTTTTTCCCCGTGTCATTCTCTAGGTGGGATAACTTGGCACAAACCCCATGCTATTTTTTCTGCTTTCCTCTGAACCGCATCAAGTGCCCTTAGTGAGATACTGCCTCCAAAACATAATACGCTACTCCAAGTGGTGCCTCACCAATGGCTTGTACAGGGGACATTAAGACTTGCTTTCTTCTATGCTTGTACCTCTCTCTCTATGCAGCCTAGTGTCCTTCTGGCTTTGGCTCCTGCCTTGTCACATTGATTTGCCACCTTGCATTCTTCAGATACAACCTATCTATATACACAATCAGTGGTAGAT
This sequence comes from Geotrypetes seraphini, assembly GCF_902459505.1. NCBI lineage: Eukaryota > Metazoa > Chordata > Amphibia > Gymnophiona > Dermophiidae > Geotrypetes > Geotrypetes seraphini. Next base: position 47,221,105 of record NC_047087.1, read on the forward strand.
TCTCAAAATCACACAAACATCAAATAAATCCCCTGAAAATTATCAATGCTACTAATCCCTAGCATGAAAATTTTATTTTTTATTGTTTATATACTTTTTGTATTTTTAATCTCTACAAACCAGTCTGATACACTTGTCTATCACAAGTTGACACCAGCTGGTGCTCTGGCTCTGTATCTGAGGCTTTTTTCCACCTAGTTAGACAAGTGTATCAGACTGGTTTGTAGAGATTGAAAATACAAAAAGTATATAAACAATAAAAAATAAAATTTGCATGCTAAGGATTGGTAGCATTGATAATTTTCAGTGGATACTTTTTTGAGCTCCCTGATGATTCTTGTTATTGTTTTGGAATGTTGTTTCCATTTGGTGCTCAATAAAAATATATTTGACAATATTTGGTGTAAAGGTCCTTCTATCACTCATAGCTCTTTTGGATTTCTGTACCCCAGGTGCATCTCCCTGCACTGTCAGACATTACACCATTTTTCTAATGTTTGTAGATCACTTCTCATGTTGTTCAGTTCTTCTGGGACATGTACTTTGTTGCAAATTTTGTGTCATCTGCAAAGAAGCAAACTTTTCTTTTTAACACTTTGTCAAAGTTGCTCACAAATATATTGAATAGAATCAGCCCTAGTAGGGTAATCATTAACTTTTCTTTTGAGTGAATTATATTTACCACCAATCAAATTCCAATCCAGTTCACCTTTTTGTCTCCTAACTTTTGTCCATTCAGTTTGTTCATGAGCCTCCAGTGAGGAACTGTATCAAACGCTTTTCTAAAATCCAAGTAGACCAAGGGGCTCATTTTTGAAAAAGAAAAACATCCCAAAAGTGGCATAAAGAGGTAGATGGATGGTTTTCTTGCCAACCCCTTCCAATTTGCTATTTTTGAAACCCATTTTAAATGATGGATATCTATGGTAGTTGTCTGAAGTGTGTCTAAATCTGAGTGGAGTGTATTGGAGGTGGGATTTTGGCAGGACTAAGGTGGGCTTATAATTTGACCATTTTCCTGCAATCATCAAACATTTTAGAAAATGTTCAGGGTATAATTTTGATGTTTGGAGTTACACCTGTTTTTAACAAAGAATTTGTGTCAAAAACTGGAGGATGAAGGCATGCCCCCCCCCACCTCATACACACACACACATTCCCCCAGTGGTCACTGATCCCCTCCTACCCCCACCCCCCCAAGGAAGTAAATGAAGTACTACATACCTGCCTGTATGATAGCTTCTGATGTTATGGCCACTCCTAGTAGAGCAGCAAGCAGGAATCTGGAGTACCCTAGTAGGTGATGCAATGGACTATAGAGATGGGAACCTAGGCCCATATTCAACTCTAACTACTGCACATATGGTGGATTATGTGAGCCTTCCAAACCCCACCCAAATCTCTCTGTACCTACATATGGGTGATATCTGCAGGCATAAGGACAATTGGTGTGGTGTACAGTTGGGTCCAGTAGGTTTGTGGTGGGTTTTGGAAAGCTCACCACATGCTATAATGAGGTTATAGTGAGATGTGTACCTTGGACTTTTTATGTGACGTTCATTGTAGTGCTCCCTCCTCCACCACCAGGTATCCCACAGCTTTGCTGGGATGTCTGTGTGGCCAGTCTACCAAAATGGTAGGAAGAGGGGTCTATGGATGTGCTTTGGATGGGGGAGGGATATCTGTACAGGGCTGGGAGGAGAGAAAAGTCTACAGATGAACTGTCAGGGATGGATGAGGGTATTGACTGTTGCAAAGGTGATTAGGTAAGTTATCTTTATTCTACGAGGCTGCAGTAGATTCATCTCTGCTATCTGCCGATACAGTACATTTAACTTGCAGTAAATGTAAGTCAGATACTTGCCACATATTAACATTTGCTTTTAAGGTGGAGTAAGTGCAAAGCTTACTGCACTTTAGTAAACAGACCCTTTAGGCCATACCTTTGAGCCCAGTTATATTCTGCTCTTGGCCATTTAAATGGATTACCTGGGGCCACCCAGAGATATTCAATGCCACTAACCCCCCCTGCCCCCCTCATACACATACACTTTTACTAAGCTGCGGCCCAGAGCACTAATTGGTCTGACACTGCTTCGACGTTCCTATAAGGGTCGGAGCAGCATCAGAGCATTTAGTGCTGTGGGTCAAAGTAGAAACGTCTACCATGACTTAGTAAAGGAGGACATTAATTAGTTAGCACTGCTTTATATCCCCACTACCGGCCATCTCCTATCCAACTAAGTTAGTCTAGTTTAGTTTAATTAATTTGAGACTTGATATACCTTCTTTCATTCAAAATTAAAGCAGAGTATAATTTATAACAGGAAAGCAGAAAGGAACTACATAATGTACTGAATAGAAAGAGAATTAAAAAAAGAAAAGCAAATAGAGAGAGGAAGGGAAAAATATTCAACACTGATCATCCAGGTTCACAAATACCCTGGAAAAGCTAGAGTAAATAAATGCATATTTAAGGCATAAATAAATGCATATTTAAGTTTTAATTTAGGGTAAGAACATTACGAGCAGAGGGTAGAAAGAAAAAAATTCCAAAGGGAGGGGGCAATGAATAATAGGCAGACTTGGGGTGGGGCTTAAGTACAGCACAAACTTACTCAGAAGCAATTTTCAGCTCACTGACCAGCTAAGTAACTGCTAAGTTAGGATAGCAAAAAGGCTGTCCTAATTTTATTCGGTGAAGATAAGTGGGCACCCGGTTAATTTCCAGGTGATCACTGAGACCCAAATATTCAATGCTGGGAGCTACACATGCCCCAGCATTGAATCTGGGATTAGTTTAGCCCACGGATGTGAGTGGTTCAGATGTCACTTACTGCCGTAGGCTAAATATTGGGTTCACAAAATATTTGTAGTTATCCCTCATCAAATAGTCCATGTTTTGTTCTGGGTTAAAACAAAACAAAACAAAAAAATGTTTGCATTTGGTTTTCAAATGCGACTGAAAACTGCTATTCCATACACCTGTGCGGCCCAGTTTCAATACTGGAATAGAAACATGATGGCAGATAAAGGCCAGATGGCCCATCTAGTCTGCCCATCCACAGTAACCATTATCTCTTTCCCTCTCCAAGAGATCCCACCTGCCAGGCCATTTTGAATTCAGACATAGTCTCTGTCTCCACCTTCTCTTCTTGGAGTTCTATTGACCATTTGCATTATATTTTTCATTTTCTTATATAGCTCCGAGTAAGATTTAGTCTATCTTAAATCCACGGTGTAAAAAATAATGAAATTATTTTGAGCTGTTAGGCTTAACAAGTCTGGCAGCTGGAAACATACAGACTCCTGGAGAAGGTTGACTATAATTAGATAATCCACTTTGAAGCAGGAAGGGATTTGCATGAAGACTGTATTCACTTTCACATTGCCTGTGATGGGTGCAGCTCCCAGGCCTTCTTTGGATTGGGTTGATTAATTTCTAGATGTTAGTCTGTTTTCTCTATTTGTAACTGAAATGAATCTCAGGAAATTAAAGCTATAGGGAAAGATATCCTATAACTTGTCATGACACACTCTCTTTTTTGTAATAGTTTACATTTTATAAAGTTTTTTATCAATACTTTTCCCCTTTTTTTCAGTATAACAAGGTAGAATTTATTTCCATCTTTCACGATTCTTTACTTACAACACAAGTTCATCAGATAAAAAACTGCTCATGAGAATACTTCTAAAAAAAATTGCATACATATAGATATACATTGTTAAACACAGGTGACAACTTCATTCACTTCACATGTGTTGACAGCGCAAACTTGCCTTCCTCTCTTGTGAAGGACAGTACCCATATGTTGAACATCTTAAGGGATCTGCCTGAGGTCCGCAAAGATTGGCTATTGATAACCCTTGATGTTAAGTCTCTTTACACCATGATACCTACCCAAGGAGCTTTGAATATGCTGAAGAAAATATTTGAACATCAAACATACTTTCATAGAATACCAGCTTCATTTCTTATGGAGTTGGCTACGGTGGTTCTCAACCGCAGCTATTTTTGGTGTAATGGTTCATTTTATCTTCAGACCCATGGCATTTCCATGGGGGCCTCCATGGCTCCGGCGGTGGCCATTTTATACATGGCGTGTTTGGAGGAAGAATTTTTATATCCATCTACATGGTTCCAACATGTCATCATATGGAAACGTTATTTGGACGACGTTTTTGTATTTGGCAATCTAACATCAACACCTTCTATGCTTTCCTCAGGTGGTTAAATCAAAGAGACCCTAACATTCAATTCTCGGCCACCATTGATCAACAACATATTTCTTTCTTGGATTTACGAATATTTAAATCTCATGGCACCTTATTGACCACAATATTCCGCAAATCAACTGATAGAAACAGTTTACTTCGGTACCACAGCTTTCACCCTCGCCAACTTAAGGACAGCTTGCCCCATAGTCAATTTTTACGTTTACGAAGTATTTGTCATTCAACAGGGGAATACAAGCTTCAAGCTCGTGATTTAAAGTTAAGGTTTCAACAGAGGGGTTACCCTAAAGCAGTTATACAACAGGCATATATACGCGATAAATATGCTCATAGGAGGTTATTACTTCAATACCAACAGAACCCCACAGAGGAAAAAACAATTATATGCGTCCAGCAGTTCTCCCCCCCTAGCCCACCATATTAAGCAGATTATTCTTCATCACTGGCATGTAGCCCAATTGGTCTTGGGGCTGGATATTGATCCCCCGATGTTTGCTTACAAAAGATCTAGAAACCTGGGGGAACTTATAAAACCTTATAGGGAATACACTGAATGTGCCCAGAAAGGCCATTATACATGTGGGCAGTGCCAATGGTGCGAGTTCTCGCTTACAGGGGAAAGTTGGGAACATCCGCAGACGGGACAAGTCTATCATGCTAAGTCTAAAACTGACTGTAATTCCACTCATGTTATCTACATGATTACATAGGTCGCATAACTCGGGCCATGAAAATCAGATTAAACGAACACAAGTCGTGGGTTCACACTGGTGCTGAAACTGCACCTTTGGTCCGTCACTGGTCTTTGTTTAAACACAAAATTACTGACCTGCGATGGCGAATTATAGATTCGGTACATGTAGGGTGGGAGGGAGGTAACACTGAATATAAATTAAACATGAAATAACTTTGCTGGATGTTCATTTTGAATACTATGAGCCCCCATGGATTGAACCTCACGAGTGATTGGATGACATCTGTCACATAGCTAGGTTTTGTAATCACAGTGCCGTTATTCTGAGTTTTTTCAGTTTGTACTATCTTGATAGGTTAGTTTTTTCATTGGTTACGATGGGTCTTATGATAGGGGGTGTCTCCATATCAGTTCCACTGTGAACGCCGCAGCCATCTTACTGCCCCGGCGAATAACATAGACATTTAGCGTTTGCTAAAATTCCGGTCAACTCTGGTAATTATCTTACTTTTTAATTTGTAGTTTTTCTGGTGTACTGACATATTTAACTTTATCTACATTTTCTTTGTAGCTCTCTCTGTCCCTGACCCTGAAGAAAATCTTGAAACGCGTCGGTGGGGAACGAGGCAGACCCGGTCTAAAGCTAAGTTACTTACCATGTACTAATTAAGATTACAATGACCGTCAAATTTTACAAATAATGCACTGACACTTTATAAATTATTATTACTTATTAGAATTTAAAGCTAGCAGTAGCACAGTGTTCAAAAATCACAGAAAAAATGTTCCAGTGAGGATGGCTACCACACCACTTTATCATGTGGCATTCTGAGGAACTAAATGTGACATGAACACTTGCATAGTGGTGGTTTGATTTCTGATTCCATTAATTTGATACTTTGTGCAATTTTGAGACTTTGCATGTCCCTTCCAGTAATGACATTGGTTGAAGCTTATAGAGATTTATGGGTGAGAAATGAGATTTGCTTGTGTATTTTGCCTAATATCATGATCATTAGATATCCCCATGACCACAAGATTGTTTAGCCATCTTTGCTGTGGTGCCTGACTGAATAAAATCAGTAACATGTGAAAGGCACACCATTATGCCATGTCTGAACTACTTGTTGGAGGCACAAGTGTGTGGAAGCCGGACCTCAGATGGTACTGTTCTTAAAGAGACTAATAAAGTATGGATGCCAGAGATTCATCTGCATGGTCCTGTTCCTATTAAAAGTATATATTTGTTTAATGCATTTCTTACCCAACAGCAGTAGGTGTTTTCCATCATGTATAACCTCTACTGTGTATTGAAAACAACATTTTGGTCTCCAAAGTTGGAGACTTATATGGTGGAGTCAGTGGCATAGCGAGGGTAGGAAGCACCTGGGGTGGTGGGCCCCCCCCCCAATGTCCTCCTCTTTACCCCTTCTCCCATCCCCGTACCTCTTTAAATCTTTGCCAGTGGGAACAGCTTCACCAGGCTGCTGTTCGCATCGGCGTTGGCTTTCCCTCTGATGTAACTTCCTGGCTCCGCAACCCAGAAACGATTTCAGAGAGGAAGCAGGCTGTCGAAGTTGTTCGTGCTGCTGAAGATTTAAGGAGGTAGGGTGTGAGTGTTGCATGGGGGTTGGAGAGTTGTCAGTACTCCCACCAAGATGGCGCCCTGGGCAGTCCACTCTTCCCCCCCCCCCCCCGTCCTACACCACTGGGTGGCGTGTCCCTTTATGGATCCCATTGTGTATTAAGAAAGCATATTTAGCATGAAATGTATTGTGTTGGATCTTTAACTCAAATATCCAGTAGGGGAAGAGGTTAAGACATCTTGAAATAATGTTAATTCTGAGCTCTGCTATGCTCTACTCCAATATGTTTAAGAGGAAAGACTAAAACGGTTAGGGCTCTTCAGCTTGGAAAAGAGACGGCTGAGGGGAGATATGATTGAAGTCTACAAAATCCTGAGTGGAGTAGAATTGGTACAAGTTGTAGCGTGGCCGGCCCTCAAGGCTCACGGTAACCGGCCCACACTTACAATATTCTCCCCAGCGTGCTTCCTCAAGAAGGAGGAAGTCCCTGTTGTGCATAAACTTATCTTATGTGAAAAAACAGGATGGCCTCACACAGGTAAGTAATGAATAACAAAAAAATCAAATTTATTGTTCAGTTCACAAGTCAAAGTAAAATGCATCAAAAGAAAAATGTATTCCAAAAAGGTCTTTGGCAAAAACATACAACATAATATGAAAGAAACCAGCCTGGTCTGGATCATGTTCCAAAGTTCCTTAGCAATGTCCCAGGTGTAATAAAGTTCCTTAATAGTCCTTGACTTCCCCAGAGTCTTATTAGAAATTGGCAAAAAACTCTGTAAGGTATACTACACTGTACAGCCTCATTAAATGCAGCAACAAATATTAGTAGAATTGTCACAGGGTTCTTTGGTATCCAAAAGAAAAATAAATAACCCTCAAACTATTCATCATGACACAGTGTAAATCCTGTCTCAAACTTCCAGGATATTCACACCTGCTTGCTGAAGTTTGTTCCACAGCAGCTCTTGATAAGAAAGAAAAAAAAACTTTCTCACAACAGCAAAACCCTTGACTAGCATATCTTCCATTCATTAGCAGACTCCAAGCAAATCCTCAGGTTCAACAGAAAAGGAAACATTTAACAAAACTCAGCACCAAAAAAAAACAATTCCAAATTAATTAGTTTCCATTTCTTCACACATTCCCACCTCAGGTAAAGTGCTGCACTCCATAGCTTCACCTTCAGGGTTTACCAGGGTTGTATCATCTGGTTCTGTGTCCAACATTTCAATGTCCCTGGGCTCAGGGGGACTTGGAGGCTCCTTTCACCTGAGAGCTTCTCCTCTGTCTCCTTTCCTCTTGGTCAGCCAGCTCTCTAAATGCTGCCAAGCTGCTGTACCACGCCCAGCCCTACTCCGGGGCTGAACTTCCTTCAGCTGTGGTTGCCTTCTCCCCTGCTTAGCCAGCTTTCTACAAAATGGAGGATTTAAAGGGGCCCTACCAGTTTTCATCAGGCTGTGTTCTGCCTTAGGTTTAAACACAGCCTGTGCTTCCTGTTCTTGTTTTTGCCTAACAGGGATAACATGGTTAGCCCGGACCAGTTTCAGGTGGTGTTTTTTTTCATTCTTCCCTGGCACAAGGCCGGCATTGGGCTCGGGCTTGTGACAAAGTGGATCGATTTTTCACTCCATCAAAAATTACAAAGACTAGGGGACACTCGACGAAGTTACAGGGAAATAAATACATTTAAAACCAATAGGAGGAAAACTTTTTTCACTCAGAGAATAATTAAGCTCTGGAACGCATTGCCAGAGGATGTGGTAAGAGCGGATAGCATAGCTGGTTTTAAGAAAGGTGTGGACAAGTTCCTGGAGGAAAAATCCATAGTCTGTTATTGAGAAAGACACGGGGGAAGCCACTGCTTACCCTGTATCGGTAGCATGGAATATTGAAACACCTTGGGTTTTGGCCAAGTACTAGTGACCTGGATTAGCCACCGTGAGAACAGGCTACTGGGCTTGATAGACCATTGGTCTGACCCAGTGAGGCTATTCTTATGTTCTTAACTAAGCTTTATTTTTTCAATACTTTTTTTTTTGAAGAGGAGAAAAGGATATCCTTTTGTAAAGTTCAAGTTGGCGTTTACAAATCTGGTATGATTTATATTATTGGAGTATGTAAGTGGACGTTCTGATGCTAGCTTGCTTTGCCCCCCAGCTCTAAAATTGGTCCCAGTTCTTGTCCTGGCTAAGAAATTCTTTATGTGCCCCTTCTGCCATCATCTAGGCAACTGCCTATCACCACAAATAAGAAAGGGGCTTGCAAATATAATACAATCAGTTAATTTAATATAGCCAATGGCATCACATTAGAGTCATCCTATCAAGTTCTTCATTTAACCCTTGCGGCATCACCTGATTTCAATTCAAAAATCCATTGTTGCTCTTTATAATTCAAAGCACATTCATAATTATTTCCCTTCTATCCACATTGTACTGTATCTTTAATGCTTTTTTTTTTTTTTTAAAGGAATACCTTCCCTGAGACAGCTGAGTGAAATATATCACTAGGTCAGAATGGTATTCTTCTATTTTGAATTGCCAGTGATAAGGCCTGAAATAAGTACCTGTTAGTTCCATAGAGTGTCCTCTATTCAGCATTCCCTATTAACCCATTCACCCCACTCACTGCTAGCTGTGTAAATTCCTTCTTTTGTCCTGATCACACACCTAGGGGTTCTTTTATCAAGTAGTAGGGGTTTAACGCGCATAATACCGCATGTTAAACCGCCTACTACGCTAGCCGCTAACACCTGTATTAAGTAGGCGTTAGTTTTTTAGCCGGCCGCAGGGGTTAGCGCGTGATGAAATGTCCGACGCGCTAACTCTGCTAGCGCGGCTTGATAAAAGGACCCCCTGGTGATTCTCACATTTTTATAGACCTAAACTTAGGGCTCCTTTTACTAAGCTGCAATAGCGGTTTTAGCGCACGCTTAGCACGCGCTAAATTGCCACGTATGCTAGACGCTAACTTCTGCATTGAGCTGGTGTTAGTTCTAACCGCGTAGCGTGGGTTTAGCGCACGCTAAAATTCTGCGTGCGCTAAAAATGCTATCGCAGCTTAGTAAAAGGAGCCCTTAGAATCCCAGTTAAAAAATGTGCTTCTAAATTTAGATATTGAAGCCTGTCTATATTTAAAGATGAAAATTTATATATCTACTTTCCAACATTAGGCTCCAATAACTTATGAAAATCAATAATAATAAACTGAATTTTTAAATCCATGTGTATTCTTTTTCATTGAAAGTTCACCCCCACAAAAAGCAGATGAAACATTTTGGGTGTTTTAGACCCTCATGGATAGGTTTAAGAGCTGAGTCAGTGAGGTATTGGCTCAGGGCACCCAAGCTTAAGAGCACTGACAGCCTCTCTCACCGTATCATCCCTGATACTGCTCTCTGCAGCATTGCAAAATTAAGCACTTCCAATCTCGCATGAGTGACAGAAACGCCACAGTGCCATGAACAGAAAGCAGAGTACAGAGACAGGGAGCGAAGGAGCAGCACCTGCTGTGTGTTAATCTAGTGAGGGTGGGGAGAAAGGAGAGGTGTTGATTAGCTGGGACTGATGCTGAGGGCTGAGGTTGGGACTAGGACTGGAAGCTGGCTCATGCTAATGATGGTACTGAAAGGGAATTGGGTCTGGGGCTTATTCAGGGGGCTGGCAATGGAAGAGCGCTAGTGATCATTCTGGAGCTAGGAATAAAGGGGGTCTGGGAGTGATGCTAGAAGAGGGTTGGGATTTAGGGACAGGGGCTGGAAACGGGTCAAATCTGGTAGTGCTAATATTTAGCGCACGATAAATCAGCTAGCACGCCTTAGTAAAAGGACTCCTAAGTCACAAATGAAGATATTATAACAAAGAGATTACTCTTCAAAATGAAATTTACAAGCTCACACCATTTTGAACATAAGAACATAAGCGATGCCTCTGCTCGGTCAGACCTGAGGTCCATCGTGCCCAGCAATCTGCTCACGCGGCAGCCCAACAGGTCCAGGACCTGTGCAGTAATCCTCTATCTATACCCCTCTATCCCCTTTTCTAGCAGGAGATTGTCCAATCCTTTCTTGAACCCCAGTACCGTACTCTGCCCTATTACGTCCTCTGGAAGCACATTTCAGGTGTCCACCACATGTTGGGTAAAGAAGAACTTCCTAGCATTCGTTTTGAATCTGTCCCCTTTCAACTTTTCCTAGTGCCCTCTTGTTCTTTTAGTTTTTGAAAGTTTGAAGAATCTGTCCCTCTCTACTCTCTCTATGCCCTTCATGATCTTATAAGTCTCTATCATATCCCCTCTAAGTCTCCTCTTCTCCAGGGTATCTCTTTATTATAATATCTTCAATTGTGATGTATCCTCTATGCAAAACACATTGTGGTACCAGCAAGACTCCTGAGGCAGGCCGTTTGGCCCGAAACACGTGTGTGTCGAGTCATTGTACAAATAAAGCAGAGTTTTGAAACCTTAATGAGCACACTCGTGTCTTCGGACACTTCCACTGTTTGCCTATTTGTTGCTGTGTTGTGGAGGTGACTCTCCTGTTTACTTCATCACACTGGTCACACGAGCTTAAAGACAAATCCATCTGAACCGCATGTAATGAAACATTGAAAACCCTAAATTTCTATAATACTGTATTTAATTATTGAGTATCAAAGTATTTAGAAAATTTACAGAGCTTTCTTCTCATTCATAGCCCTGGGAGAGTAACGTCTGGTTTCAAGTGCTTCTTTTAATGGCTTATCTCGCTGGAATTTTCAGTATGAAAGGCCTTAATTTGACTATCACATAACTCTATTCCTGTAGGATGTATGGGTTTCATCGTCTTTCATCTCAGAAGCAGAAGCATCAGTAAAATAATTGTGTGGCATAAATAATCCAACAGCTTTTACAAATATGTAATAGCAGATCACAGAAGGCTTGAAAAGGAATGAAGCTGATTCATGTTCATGAGGATCTCCATATAATGCAGGTGTTAAGCAGAGAATCTGATATCACTCGTAGATATTGAAAATGTGAGAAATGAAGTGCTGCAATAAAATATTCGACAAAATAATTTAATGACACTCGATGAAGTTACAGGGAAATACTTTTAAAACCAATAGGAGGAAATTTTTTTTTACTCAGAGAATAGTTAAGTTCTGGAACCCGTTGCCAGAGGGCGTGGTAAGAGCAGATAGTGTAACTGGTTTTAAGAAAGGTTTGGACAAGTTCCTGGAGGAAAAGTCCATAGTCTGTTATTGAGAAAGACATGGAACAAGTCACTGGTTGCCCTGGATCAGTACCATGGAATGTTGCTACTCTTTGGGTTTTGGCCAGGTACTAGGGACCTGGATTGGCCACCGTGGGAATGGGCTACTTGGCTTGATGGACCATTGGTCTGACCCAGTGAGGCTATTCTTATGTTCTTAATATGAAGGGTTCAAACACGTTAAGAAATAAACTGTACACTTGCAGTGCTGACCTGCCTATTTTGCATTATTTGCTATATATTAGAGAAGGGATCAATTAAAAATATAAACCAATTCCTTTTGTTCCCTTATCCAACCCCTCCCCCCCTCCTTTTATGAAGCTGCAGTAGAAGTTTCTACTGCGGCCCAGAGCACTAAATGCTGCTCCGATGCTCATGGAATTCCTATGAGCATCAAAGCATTTAGCACTCCGGGCTGCAGTAGAAACCTTTTCCGCGGCTTAGTAAAGAGGGCCTTAGTTGCCTATATTCATATCAAGCAGCCACATGGGGTAAAGACCTAGAAAAACTAATTGCACACACAAACAACTATGAAGAATTCAGGAAACACCTAAAAACTTACCTATTCGTGAAATACCTAGGTAACGAACCGGAACATCAACCCCCCTCGTAACATCATCACATACCTGAACTTGCAAACTGTTTAACCCCAACCCCTAATCACTAACCATGAACACTCTATTCAATTTATGGAATATGTCTACTTCTGTGTAAACAGCTTGGCACTTCCTGGCCTTGCAACACACAAACTGTCGTTAACATTATTAATGTCATCAGATGTATATTGCTATTCTCTATAATTCGTTGTACGAGATGTACACTGCTAGACTCTTTAATTCATTGTACGTATAGTTTCTCTTTATTGTATTTACAGTTTCTTACATTGTAAACCGCCTAGAAGTCGCAAGATAGCTGGCGGTATATAAAAATAAAGTTATTATTATTATTATTATATTTTAGGTATACACATTGTGGAGTATTTTTAGCTGAATATTCAAAAAAGCAGCCAGTAAGGAAGGAAGTTATCAACATGGGCTACCAATCAGACTTGTTATTTTACCACATGTCCTTAGAGCTCTCACATGCTGCCTTCTTTCTTGGCTCGCTTCCTCTCCCTATAGGGTTCAGAGACCAGTTGAGCTTGGTGGAATACCTCTACCAATTCCAAGGCAGTCTTAAGTGTTAACTTGTGGTGTTGCCTCATCTAGGGATCCTTCTACTGAGACGCGCTAGTATGTCTTAGCGTGCACTAAATGCTAACGAATGCTAACACGTCCATTATATCCTATGGATATGTTAGGACGCGTTAGCATTTAGCGTGCGCTAATTTTTAGCGCCCACTAAGACACACTGGCGCGCCTTAGTAAAAAGACCCCCTACTGTCTCGTAGATCGGGCAGCCCATCCAGGAAATCCTCAAGGAGAACCACACTCGCTATTTCCACACGGGACATTTCCTCTGCTTGTAGCCACTTCCATGCAATCTTCTTCAGTCTATAGAAAAAACTTTTCAAGTTTTTTCAAGTTTATTTCTATTTAATATACCACCTATCTTGAAGTCTAATTTTTTAAAAATATTTATTAAAAGGGTAATAAAAACGGAGACTAATACAAACAACGGAAGAAACAATATAAGATACAAAAGGGATAATAAAATTTACAATATAAAAAAAAAAAAGAAGGAAAATAGGAGAGGACAATGGGAAGAAAACTTCAGGGATATTCCTTTGCATGGAGATTGCTTTTCCTCAACTGTTGCTTATAGGCTTCTGGGCCCTGATTCTATAAAAGATGTCTACAGTTAGACAACTAGATTGACAGACCTAAGCACCTAACTTAATATTTTTAATTAGCTTAATTGGTGCTGATAATTGAAAGTGTCATTAGAAACAATCAATAAACAATTAAAAAAATAATTTGCCCCTTCAATCTAGGTGTGTACACCGAGGCGCCTTTTGGCATGGTTGGGGGTGGTGTTTGGGTGTGGATTGAGTCAGGCCCTGATATTTTAGGTCCAAAAACCCCTGGTTTAATACACCAGTGCCTAAGGTGTACAAGCTTATTGGTGTCTAAATTGATATAGGCGCCACTAGGCACAGTTCTACAAATGGCACCTAACTTTGGCCCCATTTTATCATGCCGCATTAGGTTATTTTATCGTAGGCCACTGCGGTAAAAGCTCTGACACTCAATTATAGCATATTAATCCTTGTTAACACCAGTTATCAGCTCATTATTATTACTTATACAACTGACCTTATTCTATGACTTGCACGCATAAATTTTCATGTTAGTCACAAATTGGATACATAACTTGCTGGAATTAGGGGGCATCTGTGCACATGTGTGAAAAATATGTGCTAACTTGCCAAAATTTCACCTAAGTGCTATGCCGTGACTATGGGATCCTTTTATCAAGCCGCGCTAGCGGAGTTAGCGCATCGGACATTTCATCATGCGCTAACCCCCGCATCCGGCTAAACAACTAACGCCTGCTCAATGCAGGCATTAGCGGCTAGTGCGGCAGCCGGTTTAATGCGAGTTATACCCCTACTGCAGCTTGATAAAAGGACCCCTTTGTGGGTATCCAACATAGCATGCATTTTATGGCATACATTCACATAGGCATATCTTTAAAGTCTCTGTGAAGGTTTTATATAAATAGTATTTTAGAGTCAGTTTAATATATTACTATAGGTCACTGATTAGAGCTTAGCATAACATCAGTTTAGAGCACAGATATCAGTTGAGTAAAGTCTCTGTTTTGTGGACAGTAACTGCAAAATCTCTGTGTTATCTGTTGTGAGCAATCCCCGGAATTTTTCATGAAGTTAATACAGAGAAAAAAATTACTATCACACATTAACTCCATGACGGTGTGTGATGTGGTTACTTATACCTCTTGCGTTAGTGTTAACAGCTCTGTATTATTTGCCACATTAATAGTGGACAAAGGGATTGAGGGGTACAGATAGGAGTAGAGGTAGGTTATAGGGAGAGGAGCAAGAGATAGTTATAGAAATAGTCAGGGACCACTGCTCAGGCAATAGGCCTGATGGGCCGCCGCAGGAGCGGACCGCTGGGCGAGATGGACCTCTGGTCTGCCTCAGTGGAGGCAACTTCTTATGTTCTTATGTTCTTAACTACTTCCATCCTAATTGTATAGTCCCCATCAATTACATATCTATCCCATGCCCCCTTTCGTGTTAGCTGTTTAACACAGAAATTGTCACTTGCTAAATATTAAGGTGATGCCATGATTAACACACAATAATTTCTCCATTAAACAAATAAATTCAGAGTAGTGACGATGCAGGGAGATTGTGAAGATCTGCAATGAGACATAACCACGCTCGAGAAATGGGCAGCGACATGGCAAATGAGGTTCAACATGGGTAAGGGTAAGGTAATGCATGTCGGTATCAAAAATCCCATACACGAATATAAGATGTCCAGGGCGGTACTTGGAGAGACCCCCCAGGAAAGAGACTTGGGAGTGCTGGTGATGAAGCCATCTGCGCAATGTGCGGTGGCGGTGAAAAGGGTGAACAGAATGCTAGGAATGATTAAGAAGGGGATCACAAACAGATTGAAGAAGGTTATCATGCCATGGTACGCCCCCCCACCTGGAATACTGCATCCAGCACTGGTCGCCGTACATGAAGAAGGACACGGTACTACTAGAAAGGGTCCAGAGAAGAATGACTAAAATGGTTAAGGGGTTGGAGGAGTTGTACAGTGAGAGGCTAGAGAAACTGGGCATCTTCTCCCTCGAAAAGAGGAGACTGAGAGGGGACATGATTGAAACATTCAAGATAATGAAGGGAATAGACTTAGTAGATAAAGACAGGTTGTTCACCCTCTCCAAGGTAGAGAGAATGAGAGGGCACTCTCTAAAGTTAAAAGGGGATAGATTCCGTACAAACATAAGGAAGTTCTTCTTCACCCAGAGAGTGGTAGAGAAAATACCCTCCAGGGATTCAAGACAAGGTTGGACAAGTTCCTGCTGAACCAGAACGAACGCAGGTAGGGCTAGTCTCGGTTAGGGCACTGGTCTTTGACCTGGGGGCCACCGCGTGTGCGGGCTGCTGGGTGCGATGGACCACTGGTCTGACCCAGCAGCAGCGATTCTTATGCTCTTATGTTCTTAAAATAGCTTAGTTAATAGGCCTTTATATGTTTCAAATTACTTTGAATGATTTCTTTTTAAAACCATTATTAGTCATATGCAGCAGTACTTAAGGTCAACAGTATGTTCCCAATAGAAATGTTCACCAAACAAAACAATTTGTTTATCCTTATCACATCTAGAATCTGAGATCTACATGACAACCCTGCTGTAATTATGCTTTGGAGTTCTGCCTGCATTATGTAGTGTATTGGTAAACCAATTGATCTTTTTGCTTGCGGTTTTCTGATATCAGCTGAATCTCCTAATGTAAGTCCATCCTTCTTGTGTCTGGTTAACCTTTCATTGCCCTCTATTTAACCTGTCATTATATATTGCCTGCATAATGCCTTGTTAATGCATCTTTTTTTATTATGTGATGATGATAATGAGGAAACAATAGAACACATAGCCTGATAAAACTGCATAATATTTATAAGATGCAAGTACAGAAAATCATGTGAAGGTCTTTTTTTTTAAAAAAAGGTCTATTAACCTGTAAATGAAATACCGTATTTTAGCGGATATAACGCGCGCGTTATACGCGTTTTTACCTACCGCGCATACCCCTCGCGCGTTATATGCCTGAGCGCGGTATACAAAAGTTTTTAAACATAGTTCCCACCCCGCCCGACACCCGATTCACCCCCCCAGCAGGACCGCTCGCACCCCCACCCCGAACGACCGCTCGCACGCGCTCCCACCCGCACCCGCATCCACGATCGGAGCAAGAGGGAGCCCAAGCCCTCTTGCCCGGCCGACTCCCCGACGTCCGATACATCCCCCCCCCCGGCAGGACCACTCGCACCCCCACCCTGAAGGACCGCCGACTTCCCGACAATATCGGGCCAGGAGGGAGCCCAAACCCTCCTGGCCACGGCGACCCCCTACCCCCACCCCGCACTACATTACGGGCAGGAGGGATCCCAGGCCCTCCTGCCCTCGACGCAAACCCCCCTCCCTCCAACGACCGCCCCCCCCAAGAACCTCCGACCGCCCCCCCAGCCGACCCGCGACCCACCTGGCCGACCCCCACGGCCCCCCCCACCCCCCTTCCCCGTACCTTTGGAAGTTGGCCGGACAGACGGGAGCCAAACCCGCCTGTCCGGCAGGCAGCCAACGAAGGAATGAGGCCGGATTGGCCCATCCGTCCTAAAGCTCCGCCTACTGGTGGGGCCTAAGGCGCGTGGGCCAATCAGAATAGGCCCTGGAGCCTTAGGTCCCACCTGGGGGCGCGGCCTGAGACACATGGTCGGGTTTGGCCCATGTGCCTCAGGCCGCGCCCCCAGGTGGGACCTAAGGCTCCAGGGCCTATTCTGATTGGCCCACGTGCCTTAGGCCCCACCAGTAGGCGGAGCTTTAGGACGGATGGGCCAATCCGGCCTCATTCCTTCGTTGGCTGCCTGCCGGACAGGCGGGTTTGGCTCCCGTCTGTCCGGCCAACTACCAAAGGTACGGGGAAGGGGTGTGGGGGGGTCGGCCAGGGGGGTCGCGGGTCGGCTGGGGGGGCGGTCGGAGGTTCTTGGGGGGGGGCGGTCGTTGGGGGGGGGGGGTTTGCGTCGAGGGCAGGAGGGCCTGGGATCCCTCCTGCCCGTAATGTAGTGCGGGGTGGGGTTAGGGGGTCGCCGTGGCCAGGAGGGTTTGGGCTCCCTCCTGGCCCGATATTGTTGGGGAGTCGGCGGTCCTTCGGGGTGAGGGTGCGAGTGGTCCTGCCGGGGGGGGGGGATGTATCGGACGTCGGGGGGGGGCATCAGGCTTTCAGGATGGGGACAGACCTTCAAGGGGGGACAGGACTTCAAGGGGGGACAGTGCACGGAAAGTCAGGGGGGGTGAACGGAGAGTCGGGACAGCGCACGGAAAGTCAGGGCAGTGCACGGAAGTCAGGGGGGGTGAACGGAGAGTCGGGACAGCGCACGGAAAGTCAGGGCGGGCGAAAGGAGCGTCGGGCATCATGCGCGTTATATGCCTGAGCGCGGTATACAAAAGTTTTTGTACATATCATCGTGATTTCTGCGCGCTATACCCCTGTGCGCGTTTTACACGGGTGCGCGTTATATCCGCGAAAATACGGTATGTTTCCATAGTACAGTCATAACGGAAAGAGGATCCATGCTCATGATGCAAAGGAAGATGTCTTACCTGCAAAAATAACAAATATGCAATCTAAAACCAAGATTCATATTCCACACTATCACCAAACTACAAGTACACTGAAGCAGTTCAGTTATTAAAGCTATAAATTACTTTTCTATATCAGCCTGAAAAACAGTCAAGAAAAATCTCTCAAAAGCAAGAGAAAAAAACGAAGAGAATCCCACAGGTCACTAGCAAAGGACAAACTACAGTGGGAAATACCAGGAAATCCCAATCAAACAGTTCTTTATTATGAAATTATTTTCAAGTTTGGACCTGACACAGACTGTGTTTCAGCAAAGACAACTTCCTCAGGAGTCCATGTAACACGCATTGGTGGCAAACATATGCTTGAGTTAGTGTGAGCTTTTCTGTATCAGCTCGAGCAGAAAGCAAGTGTAACTGTGTATTAAAGTGTGGACTTGTAGGACCTGTTGCACAGTCTTATGGACTATTGAGGAAGGCATGTTTGCTAAAACACAGTCTGTGTCAGGTCCAAAAAAGAAAAATCTCACACCATAATTGGCAGTTTCTTGACTCTTAAAGGGGCCAGTTGATAATGTTACACTAAATACCACATTTTATTTTTAATATTCACAGAAGAAAAAAATTCTCTTGGACCCCATTGGCTGTATATTGAAACCACGGGTGGCAGTCAGTTAAATTTTCTCCATATGCACCCTTGTGGACCATGCAATTTTAAATTGGATTCTGTCTTTAACTGGTAGCCAGTGTAGCTCTACTAGTAGTGAGCTTGCCCTTTCAAACCAGTCTTGCAAAGGATCAGTCTAGTTGCTGTGTTCTGGAATAACTGCAATCTCTTAAGGCTTTACATTGAAATGTTGCAATATAGAAAGTTGCAGTAGTCTAGATATGGAAGTACTGCTTGAGCTACTATCCTAAAGCTGGTTGGGGTTAGGAAAGATCTTATTGTCCTCAGTTGTCTTAGTCTAAAGATTAATTTTTTGGCCAGTGAGGTGATTTGCTCTCCCATGGTAAGATCTGAATTGAGAATGATTCCTAGTACTTTTGACATTTGATTATCGTTAGCTTCTTGCGGAAGGACAGAATGAGCTGAGTGCGGTAGTAAGTTGTGGTCACCGAACCTAAGTTGCCAAACCTAAGTAATAGAGTAATATAATAGATGACAGCAGATAAATATCTGTATGGTCCATACAGTCTGCCCAACAAGAGGTCATAATGCCGTTGTACAGATCCATGGTGAGACTCCCATCTGGAATACTGTGTACTATTCTGGAGGCCGCATTATCAAAAAGATGTGCGGAGAGTTGAGTCGGTTCAGTGAATGGCCACCAGGATGGTCTCAGGACTCAAGGATCTCCCGTTGAGGAACGACTCGGTAAGTTGCAGTTGTATTCACTCGAGGAACGCAGAGAGAGGGGAGACATGATCGAGACGTTCAAATATTTCACAGGCCGTATCGAGGTGGAAGAGGATCTCTTTTTCCTTAAAGGACCCACGACAAAAAGAGGGCATCCGTTGAAAATCAGGGGTGGGAAATTTCATGGCGACACCAGAAAATATTTTTTCACTGAAAGGGTGGTTGATCGCTGGAATAATCTTCCACAACAGGTAATTGAGGCAAGCAGCGTGCCAGATTTTAAGAAAAGATGGGATTGGCATGTGGGATTTCTTCATGGAGGTAGTTAAGGGGTGGGCCATTAGTGTGGGCAGACTAGATGGGCTGTGGCCCTTTTCTGCCATCATGTTCTATGTTTCTAAATTTATAGCATAAGGTATGATGCAGTGCTACATATGCATACTTGATCTTGATTTGTCCTTGCTGTTTTTAGGACACAGATTTTAGATGTCTGCCTGACACTGGCCTCGTTCTCCAACTACTGAAGCTCTTATTGAAGCTCCACATCAGCCCATCCAAATCTGTCTAGCCATGATCAGGGCACAGATTGTAGAAGTCTGCCTGACATTGGTTTTGCTTCCTTTGAGTTTATGTCACACATTTTTTTTGAATTCCAGTACCATTTTCATTTCCACAAACTCCTGTGGGAGGGCATTCCAGGTATTTCCATGACAAAGTACTTCCTGACGGTATTCCTGAGTTGGCTCCCCTGAAACCTCAATTTGTGTCATTTAGTTCTGTCATCTTGCTTCCTCTGGAAAAGGGTTGTTTGCATATTAATGCTTTTCAAATATTTGAATCTTATCATATTACCCCTGTCTCTCCTTTCCTCCAGGGTGTACATCTTCAGGTCATTAAGTACCACTCCCTTTGGGAGTAATTCTGTACAGGTTACCAAACATTAGGCACTTAGGCCTCAATTCTATAAATGGCACCTAAAACATAGGTGCCGAGGAATGTGGCACATAGCATATGCCATGTTGTTTATAGAATCACACCTCAAGAGAACTTAGGCATCGGTAGGTATCCTAACCTTTGGTGCACCGTCTTTATGCCAGGGTTTCTTGGCCTAAATACTGGCACCTCAAGCCAAATCAGGCACCTACATGCCAAACACGCCCACAATCTGCCCCTTAACCACTTCTACTTTCTGGTAGGCTCCTTGGACTAGGAAAGTGGTAAGCGCCTGCCATCCAATTAATTTTAATTTAAGCCAATTGTGAGGTGCTCATTGCTTGTTATCAGTGCTGATTAAGCTTTTTTTTTTTTTCAGTTCAAAAAAATTTTTATTGGTTTTTGGAAAACATAAAAAAAAAAAACTGAAGTACAAAAAGAAGAGCTTCCAAGGAAGCACAGGTTATAAACCGGGTGATGACACCCATCCAGTATATTCAATTACATAATAAGAAGTGGCAATAACAAGATAAATGAACAGTAAACAGTATATCAATCATGTTAGTATGCACATCATAAAAGCCTATAAGAACGAGGAACAAGCTTCGTATGGGATAGTGAAGGGAGTAAATCGAGAGAGATAAGATACAATATAGTCCACGCTAAAACAGTGCACATGTGACTGTATATCGTCAGCAGACAATGACAAAATAGTATGAAATAAAATAAAGAGAAAATAAAGGAAAGATCAAACCAGAATACTATAGGTAAATGATCCTGTTTATGGTCAAGGGTCTAAGTGCTGATGTTTGCCAGAATCGACCAAGTTTTATCAAAAGTCGCTCTAGATTTATGGCGGTCAGCCATATGTCGTTCAAATTTATTGTGGAGGCACATTGAATTCCACCATTGGTTATAATCTAATTTTGTAAAATCTTTCCAATTATGTAAAATAAGTTGAATGGCTAGAATTAATAAAAGGGTAAAAAGGCGGTCATGATACACAGATAGATGGGCAGTGAGTGCCGAGGAACCCAGAATCAAAATATCAAATGAGAAAGGATAAGTGATAGAGAAAATTTTAGAAATCGTGTGCCAGATCGAATTCCAGAAAATCTGCAAATGGGGGCAATCATAGAGCATATGCCGCAAGGAGCCTTCAGATGCTTTGCAAGACCAGCAAGAGTTAACTGAGGACTTCATTATTTTGGCTGATTTAATAGGAGTCCAGAAGGCTCTATGATAGAGGAAAAGAGCTGTTTGTCTATGAGAGGCTGAGTGAAGGGATTTAAATAATCTGGGCCATAACGCCAACCATAATTGCTCGGTAATAGGGGATTGCAACATCGGATCCCATTTAGAGATGGATTCGATGAGGAAAGGATATGATTTTGCCTGCATATACTTGTACCAATTTGAAGATTGACCTTTGGAAGCAGAGAAAAGTTGTATCTTTGAGTGGAGGTCAGGAGTAGTATGCAAGGATGCGGGAGATGAGAACCTCGCAGTAAGACAATGATGCAGCTGAATCCAATTAAAATATTGGGTGGGAGGGATATGGAATTTTGCCATAATGTCCGAGAATGTAATCCATTTATTCGCGTTGATAAGATGCGCAATAGTACAGAGACCTTGCTGTTGCCAAGATTTCCAAAGTACCACGGAATTGTCAATTTTAAGTTTGGGATTATGCCAAATAGGTGCCGCTAATGAATCAGCTAATTTGTTCTCTGAGATGGAGTCAATATGGTTAAGTGTTTGCCAAGTACTATGTAAAATCGGATTGCGTTTGGCCTCTGAAGGCAGAGGAATGGCAGGAGCATGTTGCATGATGTACGGATCGAGTAAAGAATGCTCTAAGGATAACCACGTGGGCGGTGTGCTTATGAGGAAAAGATTAGACCATAGGGAGCCTTGAGATAATAGAAAAGCATAATGGTATTCCCGAAAGCTAGGGAAGTTGACACCTCCCTGGTCCCGAGGACACTTTAATTTACGCAAGGCAATCCGGGGCTGTTTGTTGTGCCACAAGAAGGAAGAAAGGAGACGCTCAATACGAGAATAGATGGAGGGAGAAAAAAGACATGGAAGCATACTGAGAACATAATTTATTTTGGGAGTTATCATCATTCGTATTGTAGAGAGTCTGCCCCACCAGGAGAGGTTGAGGGGGGACCATTTGGAAGTACAAGTGTGAATGATAGAGAAGATGAAATCAGAATTAAGTTTCAATGTGGATTCGAGAGTAGGACCAAAGAATAAACCAAGGTATTTAATTTTGGTAGGGGACCATATGAAGCCAGAGTTAATTGCATCAGTTTGGACATCGATGCAATTTAGCGGAAGTATTTCTGATTTAGTTATGTTTAGCTTATAGCCAGATATGGCTGAGTACTGTCTAATTTGTTCAAGAACAGGAGAAAGAGAGTCCGGGGTGATGTAGAGCAGGATGTCGTCTGCATAGGCCGAGAGTTTAACTGAAAATTGGTCAGACTGGAAGCCATTAATTCTATGGTCGTGTCTGATAGCCGCTAATAACGGCTCCAGAGCGAGATTAAAAAGTAATGGGGATAGGGGACATCCTTGTCTGGTGCCACGGGATGGATAGAAAGGTTGCGAGGTACGGCCATTAATCATAATCCGAGTCGTCGGGTGGGAATATAGAACTTTGATCATATCAATAAAAGGATCTGGGAATCCATACCAACGGAGAATATGAAAAAGAAAATGCCATTCTAGGCGATCAAAGGCCTTTTCAGCATCGAGGGCCATAATCAAGAGTCTGTCTGGATGAGATGTAGTGTGGTGGATGATATGTGACAAAAGGCGGGTATTATTGGAGGAGTATCGGTTATGGATAAAGCCAGATTGATCAGGGGAGATAAGAGATGGAAGAACAGATTGGAGCCGGGTAGCAAGAATTTTAGCAAAGATTTTAGCATCCACATTAATTAGAGAGATAGGTCTATAGTTTTTGACATCTTGGGGGTCTTTGCCGGGTTTGGGAAACACAATAAGGGTAGCCTCTGTAAAGGAGCCTGAAGAATCGCCCTGATTGCAGAGAAACTGAAAGAAAGATAGCAAATGTGGAAGCAGAGTAGGAAGAAAGGCCTTGTAAAACTCAACAGTAATGCCATCGGGGCCTGGTGATTTATTCGAATTTAGAGAGTTAATGGCGTCCTGGAGTTCCTGAGCAGAGAAAGAAGAGGAGAGAGGAGACGTCTCGGTAGGTAAGAGTGAAGGATGGGGAAAAGATAAAAATGAGGTAAGCTGAGGAATAGAGGGGGAGGTTTCTGATGAATATAGTTGTTGATAAAAATCATGGAAGGCAGAAGAGATGGAGGAATAGTCTGTAGATAACTGCCCAGATACATCTTTAATAGAAGATATGGTAATCTTATTTTGAGATTTTTTCAGATAGTTTGCAAGTAGATGACCCGGTTTATTATTGTCGGCGTAATATGTGGATGCTTGAACAAAAACAGAGTTGGCAGCAGAGGAGCTTAAAAGAGAGTTGTATTGCAATTTCAGATTGCGAAGATCAGTTAGAGCTTGTATATTAGATGTATCAGAGATATGGATGGACTCAGCCAAACGAATGCGGGATTCCAGATCCCGTTGTGCAGTTTTCTGAGAAGAATGAAGTTTGGCTGAGAATTGAATAATAGTGCCACGAATAAATGCCTTAAAGGCGTCCCAGGTAACAATCCAATTAGTATGTGTGGGAATGTTGAATTTGAAAAATTCTTCAATGGCAGCACTAATGCAATCCGAAAAATGGTCCTCAGCAAGGAGTGAAGAATTAAACCGCCATTGCTTACTGCGAGGTTCTAGGGAGAAATGTGTGCAATTTATTGTAATGGCAGCATGATCTGAAACAGTTATGGAGTGAATGTCAGATGAAAGAATGTGTGTTAAGATAGATGTGCTGACAAGGAAATAATCAATCCTGGAGTATGTGGCATGGGGGGCAGAAAAGAATGTAAATTGTTCATCATCCCTATGGTGGATTCTCCAAGGATCTGTTAGTTGTAACTGAGTCATAATATCATGCAATGCATACCATGATTTTGATTTTTTATAGGGGGCGTGTGATTTCCGGTCCCTACTAGGGTCCAAAATGAGGTTAAAATCCCCCCCTATTATTACGGGAGTATCTGGATCCTGCAATATATGGTTGGCGATATTATGAAAGAAATCTGGAGAATCAATATTAGGTGCATAGATGTTAATGATTCGCAATGCATGATTGGAAATAGAAAGCTTAGCACTTACCCATCTACCATGTGTATCATGAGAGCTAAAAAGTGTGGAAATGGAGGGATGTTGTCTCACCAGAGTAATGACACCATTCTTACCATCCTCAGCAGGGGAGAAAAGGGGAGGAAGAAAACCACGTTTGGTAAACTTGGCAGAGTCAGCAGAATTAAGATGAGTTTCCTGTAGCAGAATAACATCAGATTTAATATCATCCAAATATGATATTAACTTCCGTTGTTTTATTACATTATTAAGACCCTTGACATTCAAAGATGTTATTGATAATGACATTTGAAGATAATAAAAATAATCTGATAATTGTCTGCATATAAAATATAAGGAATGAAATACCCATCAGAAACTGCATACATATCTGTAGTAAATAGAACAGGAGTGATAAATATCAGTGAAATACCAATAAAGAGAGAAAGAAGTAAAGAGCAATAAAATATACTGGAAAAGGTGAGAAAGCCCCCTGCTAAATAGCAGCAGGCCATAAAATATGGGTGGGCTGAGAAGCCAAAGCCAAGGCCCAGGCCGAAGGACAGCACACACCAGCAAACCTATTGACAAAGACTGTGAAAACAGGAGCTCTTGCTGCAGGAAAACAAAAACAGGATATCAGCAAGTTCAAGCAGTAAAACCTTGAGTAAACAACTGACCTATTAGGCTAATTGAAAGATAACCAGTCATAACAATCCAGGTAGCAAAAACAGTTGAAGCAGAACTAACAGGGCTGAACAGATACAGGAGCACGCTGTGAGTGAAAACAAGGTGTCAGAGTGACCGAGGAGAAAGCAGAAGGCAGCCGCACACAGTGAGAGGCTAGAGAGAGAGAGAGCTGAACACGGCTCCAGAGACAGATGCAGGCAGCATTAAATCTAATGGTGCCGAGGCCCAAGGCGGGAAAGGAAACAAACAGAGAGCACATTGTCAGCTCGTGGTGCAGAGGAGTGCAGTAGAGGTAAGGAGAGTAGGCAGACATTGTGCAAAAAGAAAAAAACTTGAGCCATAATTACAAAAGGAAGTAATGCATCGTGGTGAGGAAAATTCCATTGCTCTGAAGTAGAGAGTCACTCTTTAAAGCACAGCCATGCGTCTGCTAGCAGAGCAGGGCAGATCAGACTCACACATTGTCAATCGGGGTGGGCGAAGTTTCTTCTATGTAGGTGGCCAAAAGCTCCGGATCGGTGAAGTCTTTTGTTTGGTTTAAATATGTCACCCGCATCCGCGCCGGATAAAAGAGGCCAAAGCGGGCGCCCATCTTCTTTAGCTGGGGACGGAATGCTAGGAGTTGCTGCCGGGTTTTGACTGTGTTCTTATGAAGATCCGGGAGAATAAGAATCCGGTTACCCTCATAAGTAATGGGAGCCATAGATCTTGCTTTTTGTTGTATAGCAATAACTTGAGGGTATCTCAGGATTTTCATCACGATGGGTCGCGGTCGACGGTCGCGTGGGAGCCTGGAAGATGGCGACCGGTGGGCTCGCTCAATCTCGAAGTCGTGGGTGAATGAAAGATCCAGCAGTTTGGGGATGAACGCTTCGAGGAAGGTGACCATATTGTTTCCTTCCTGCCCTTCCGGGACCCCCAAAAGACGCAAATTGTTCCGGCGAGAACGATTACTCGCGTCTTCCATATCTTTCTCCAGGGCCAGCGTGCGTTTCACATGGCCCTGAAGTGCTTTAACATTAGCCTCCGTAGTTGCCGATTTGATTTCTAAATCAGCCAATTTGGATTTAAATGAAGACAAATCAGTGTGAATCACTGCCAGATCTTCTTTAAGCTCCGATATTGCATCTTTGGTGTCTGTCATAAGTTCTTGAACTGTTTTAATTGCTTCCCACAAGTCAGACATGGAGGGAGATGCAGCAGTATCAGAAGTCTCTGAATTGGAGTTTTTCGCCGGAGAAGGTGGGTCTGGCTTGTGTCTCTTGCCCTTAGTAGTTGAAGCCATAGTTCATACAGCTGAAGGTGGTAATTAGAGGGGTGAAAAACGAAAATATTGCAGCAAAAGAGCAAAAAGTAAAGAAAGGTTGCTGGAGCTAGTTGTTCAAGCGACCATCCCAGTCGGGCTCAACAGCGCCCCCCCCTGATTAAGCTTTTTAAATAATTAAGTTAGGTGCCTGGATCGGCTACGTGTGCCAGTCTAAGCGTCTAACTTTAGACGTCTTTTATAGAATCAGGGTCTTAGAGTTTGGGCAACAAAAACACATTCTATAATAGCAATTAAATGCTGTTATGTGCTTAATTTTACACGCAACCATTTACGTCATGTCAAAGGCTGGTAAATGTTCATGCCTACATGCTGTCATTTATGAATGCAGTTGACAGTGTTTTAGTGCACAAGTACTAGACATACCTTTCCCGCATCTACCCCACCCCCAGCAGTTACACACTAAGGGCCAGATTCTGTAAACGGTGCTGTGGGACCATCTCTTAAATGCACAATGTGCAGTACTGCATGTGCCCGGTAGCACTATTCTCTTTTTAATGCCTTCCTGTGCCTGTTAATGCTTTTTTGGATTTTGCGACTCCATCCTGCAGGATGAATTTAAAGACAGTTTTGAAAATGTTAATGTCTTCCTGTGTTTGTTCTGTTGAAACATGTTTAGCATTCGCTCAATATGTATGCAGGCAATTTTGTAAACCTCATAGTTATTATACCGTATATAAATTTTTAAATAAATAAATTATAAATTGTTGTAATCCACTGGTACCTTCAAAATAGTGCCAGTCACATGCCAATCATGTGCTGTTTGAAGAATCACATCTTCCTTCAAAGATAAGCACTGGAAATGTTGGCCAGGGTTTAAAGGCCTACATTTCCAACACCTACATTTGATGGAGCATTGCGCCTAGAAGTGCCTAACATCAGCGCCACCCATGACCACGCCTATGTTGCATTTAGGTGCCGCTAGTCTCCACCTCTAAATGTGATTCCATCACCTAGTGTTGCAGGTGCCTACTTGAGAATTTAATTGGTTTTTAAATGGCACAGACAATTACTGTACCGATGAAACCAATTAAAGCAATTAAGTTAGACGGCGGTACAGCGCCTACAAGTGCCCAACTTACAGCACCATTTTGAGAATCCAGGCCTAAAGGATTTACACACTAAGGGCTTCTGTAATTGCTGCCTAAAAAAGATAGGCGCGTAAAGTTAGGTGTCCATTGCATGTCAGTCACACTTAGGTGCCAATTACAAAATCATGCTGAGCAGCGCCTAACTTAAAACCTAGGTGCCTGTAATATAGGCTAGGGTTTTAAAGGCCTACATTATAAGTGCCTAAGGGCTAGATTCACAGATCCGGGCAGGTCCGACAAATTCACCAAACTGCAACAAGCAGATGAGGGCGATCGGAGAAACGCCCCCCCCCCCCTCCCATCTGCCGGCATGGATCGCTCTATAGCGATCCCAGCGCATGCGTAGACCATCTTTAGGACAAAAGCGAAAGTGCTGCATTGTGTAGGAGCTTTCACAGTTTGCTCAGCTATTTACCGCTGACTCCAGTTGTTATCCATCAAGTTTTCTTGCATATGATACATTTTAGGACCCCTGAGGAAGGGGTGTTTCTTCGAAACATGGACTGTATCGGATCTAGGTTCATCAATCCTTTTTCGATACAAAGAGGGACATAATAAAAAAAAAACGTCTAAGTCCCCTTTTGGCCTAAGGCCTTAAACATTGAAAGTAGAACCAGGGAAAATGTCCATTATCAAAAAAAACGTCCAAAAGGAGGTTTTTTTGATAATGGCCTGCCTCTACGTTCAGCTGTTTAAATGCCCGGACCACCACTACGTCTAAACTTACACCATATAATCAACCTAAAAAAAAGCCTAAGCCCCAAACGTCAGTCCTTCGCCTAAAAGCTGGATTCTGTAACCGGTGTCTGTCAAAAAACAACACCGGTTACAGAATCCACCCCCCCCTTACAATGATCCGGGCAGGAGGGAGCCCAAGCCCTCCTGCCCCGTCGAACCGCGACCCCCCCCTTCCGCCGACATCGGGGAATGAGGGAGCCCAAGCCCTCTTGCCCCGTCGAACCGCAACCCCCTCTCCTGCCGACATCGGGGCAAGAGGGCAAGAGGGAGCCCAAGCAGTTCAGGTTGAGGGGTGATCGCATTGCGGTAGGGGAGATGAGGCATCTCTCCTGCCGCGATGGTTGCAGTGGGGGGGTGGGTAGGTTGCCGGGCCGCAAAACTGATCGCGCCATCCGCCATCAGCTCAGCACCCCCTTTTTCGGCACTTATACCTGTTTTGACTTGGTCTAAGTCAAAACGTATAAATGCCGACTAGGCAACCTATCAAAATCTTTGGTTATACGTGTTGTACGCCTAGGTCTAGGTCGTTCCACTTCCCACCCACCGCCCGCCCTTTCCCCTCTTTTCTCTCTGTGCGTTTAGAGGCAGGGTAAAGTCCTAAGCTAGTTTTAGATACATCTAAAACCAGCTTTGATTATGGGTACTTGGACGATCAGGCTTTTTGATCGTCCAAGTACCCATTTAGGCCACTTTTTAGACTTTTTTTTTTTTTGATTATGAGCCCCAAACTGTTTTATGACTATATTTATTTTTTATGATTGTTCTTGTACTTCATCACTGCAGTTTTTGCTTTTGTTTTTCGACTCGATATTTCACTGCAGTTCTGTTGCATTTTTTTGTTTGTTGTTGCCGTGCAAGATTATAAAGCAGGTTTACATCCAAAAGGTCTACTTCTGCAGTACGAATAGAGATCTATGGACCATAGTCTAAACTGCACTTGGTGAAAAAATCAAATCAAATCAAATCCTAGAGGACTGTACTCTCAAGTCACATATCACTATGATTGGATTGGCCTGTCTCTGTTAACTGTGAAAGGTAAAATACAAATGTTCTGGTTATCACCAGGGAAAAGGCAGTGTCCTGTCACCTCATTTTCTTTAAATATCAATATACCAAAATAATTATGTTAATTCCGCCCTGCATTATTATTTATCAAGGGCAAGGGAAGAAATTTTCTGTCATAAGGTCACCAAGTGTCCTTATTCATAGGATTCTCATTTCAAGCAAGCTGCACCACTTTATCTTGAATGCAGGCATGTATAGTCAGGCTTATTAGTCTATTTCTTTTATTTTTATAACATTCATTTAGTATTATACATAACTTATTTATGGCGTCCTTTATCTCCTTTACTCAGTTTGACATTTTTAATGTCTAACGCTCCCCTGGTCTTTTTATATTAAATGGATGTATAGCTTCTGGCTCTATTGAAGCATTCTTGAGGGAAAATACATAGACATGGAAAATAAATATAACAACGTACAAACTGAGAGAGGGAGATAATTTTCCAAACCACGGTACTTGCAGACATATATGCTGTAAGAAAAGGAAGCAGATGAAACATGTACTTTAGTGCTACAATGAATTTTAAAATATAGCAAATTGTTTTCACTAGGAAATGCTGCTCAAATGATTTCAAAGTGAGTTTATTTTATGGGTTGATTATATGGCAACAACAAAAAAAAATCAATCAATTACATTGGCCTGTTTTTTGACATTGCACTTCTCCTCGTTTCTGAAATATATGATGGCCGAAGTGCTCAGCCGCATGTATGTTCTTCTATAGAATAAAAGAACCATTATGGCTTGGGCTGATCCGTTGTCAAATAAACACATTGGAAACTTTAATTGTTCTTCCTTTTTCAATCTTATTATCTTACCAGACAATGTTTTTGCAGATAGGGCTCAGTGTTTTGTTTTGCTTTTTTCTCACCAATATTTTATTAAAAATTTCAATACAATAAAGTAACATACAAAAAAACCCTAAAGCAAAGACTTACAGAGTTCCAGATTTATTTATTTTTTTTCATATTGCCACACTTAATTGCATATATTTTTTCATATTTGCTATGTAGACAAACCATATTTCACCAAATGTTGTATTCCAATTTAGAGAAGTCTTTCCAATTAGCTAGAATTGTTTTGATTGCAATCAGTATTAAATTCTTAAGTAACTTCTTTTTTTAATAGGTGTTTAATGTCGATTTAAGACCAACTTCTCCCAAAATAATTATTGAATAAGTCAATGGTTCTCTTATATACAGCAAGTTTGATACTGTTAATCAAATCTTACTCCAATACGATGCAACAAATGGACATTTAAATAGCATATGTTTAAAGTTCCAATTCCAGTTTTACAAGACCAACAAAATTTCCCCTTAAAATGATCTATTTTATATAATTTGACTGGAGTCCAAAAAGCTTTTTTAAGAAGTAGGCTAAATTAGACCTGGATATTAGATTCAGGGTCATGTCTGGGCACCAGCATTAAATAACTGGGTACGACCAAGCCATGCTGGCCGTCAGCAGTTCTATAAATCCTGGCTCATATTGAGCTGGGATCCACATAAGACACTTATGTGGGTCTTGACTGAATGTCAGCTGGGACCTGAATAACAGGATCTATCAAGACCTCCCCCAGTTCTGATTCTCCTCCCAGTCAATCCATCACACCAACTTGCTCCCTTCCTGAGCCTCCTTCCCACAAGAACTTCCCCCATGGACACTGTCCTCTCCCAAATTCCCTTCCCTATTTATTTATTTATTCAATTTTCTATACCGTTCTTCCAAGGGAGCTCAGAGCGGTTTACATTAATTTATTCAGATACTCAAGCATTTTTCCCTGTCTGTCCCGGCAGGCTCACAATCTACCTAATGTACCTGAGGCAATGGGGGGATTAAGTGACTTGCCCAGGATCACAAGGAGCAGTGTGGGTTTGAACCCACAACCCCAGGGTGCTGAGGCTGTAGCTTACCCTCCCCCACTAGCACTGCTCCACTCCTGAATGAACTCGCCCCCTGTTCTGAGACTACATTAAGAGTCTCTCTTTGTCCAATGTAGGAAGGACAGGAACAATCTCCACTCTTCCCTGCCCATGGCAGCTCTGGGTTCAAAATGTCTGTTACCTGATTGATTTTCAGAGGATTGTGTTTGTGAGGAACTCATTATACTAAAGATGGATAAAGCGATGGGGCCAGATAGGGAACATCCAAGGGTACTGAGGGAACTTAGGAAAGTTCTAATGGTTCCACTGGCTGATCTTCTCAGTGCTTTTCTAGAATTGGGAGTGGCATTGGAGAAGGGCGGATGTGGTCCCTCTCCACAAAAGTGGAAGTAAGGAAGAAGTAGGGAATTACAGTCTGGTAAATCTAACTTCAGTGGTAAGTAAATTAATGGAAGCACTTTTAAAACAGATAATAGTGAAGTTTCTGGAATCCAGTAGATTACAGGACCCAAGGCCATATGGATTGCCTTGGAGACAGGTCTTGTCAGACAAATATGATCAATTTCTTTGATTGAGTGACTAGATAATTGGATAGAGGGAGAGCACTAGTTACGGTATATTTAGATTTTAGCAAAGCTTTTGACAGTGTTCTACACAGGAATCTAATAAATAAGCTGAGTGCCCTCAGTATGGGCCCCCAAATGACAGAGTGGGTCAGGAACTGGTTGAGTGGAAGGTGACAGAGGGTTGTGGTCAATGGAGATCGCTCTGTGGAAAGGGACTACGAGGGAGTCTATAGGACACTACCACTCCCCCTACTAGATATTCCTTCACATTGTCAAACCTTAGGAGGAGTCATGGAAGCAGCTTCCAGGACGTATATAAGACATGACCAGAACTAGGTCAGGGAGCGCCAGGGGAGCAGGCGGAAGAAGTGGGCCCAGCATATCTCTTTAATTCAACATCCAGACACTCTGCTTGGCTGAGGTATACCAATTCTTTGTACTAACTACATGTAAGCCGTGCTCTAAAGTCTGGCTAAGACCAGACCTTGCTACCATTTTGGAAAAAGACTTTATGCAGTCTGTGTCTGGGGCACGGCAGTATTAGCTCCAGGCTCAGCTCAAGACTTTTGTTTGTCAAATCAAGACTGTTTTTTTCTGTGTGCCCAATCCAGTGAAGCAACAGGATTCAGGGAGTGTTTTGTTTAAAGCCAATAAAGAACTTTTTCTGTACTATTGCTGGTCATGCCTGACTGTATGCATCCAGACCCAAAAATCCAAACCCCACATTATCATGATTCAATTCTTGGGCCTGATCTTTTTAAAATTTTTATAAGCAATATTGCTGAAGGGCTGACTAGTAAGATTTGCCTTTTTGTAACATCTGTAATAGAGAAGACACCCTGGATGGAGTAAAAAACGTGAGGAAGAACCTAGTGAAGCTTGAGTAAATGTCTGAAGATTTAATGCTAAGAAATGCAAGGTCATGCAATTGGGTGGCAGAAACCAGAGGGAACAGTATAGTTTAGGGAATGAGAACTTTTGTACATGAAAGAGGAGAGGGCTTGCATGTGATAGCATGTGATGATCTGTAGGTGGCCCAACAAGTTGAAAAGACAATGACAAAAGCTAGAAGGATCCTTGGGTGAGAAGAATGGCCAGTAGGAAAAAGGAGGTATTGATGCTTCTGTATAAAACTCTGGTGAGGTCTCATTTAGAATATTGTGTACAGTTCTGGAGATCACATTTTCAAAAAGATATGCTTCTTAAACAGGATGGAGTTGGTCTAGAGCACTGGTCTCAAACTGAAACCGTTTGCAGGGCCACATTTTGGATTTGTAGGTATTTGGAGGGCCTCAGAAAAAAAAGTTTATGTCTTATTAAAGAAATGACAGTTTTGCATGAGGTAAAACTCTTTATAGTTTATAAATCTTTCCTTTTGGCTAAGTCTTAATAATAATACTGTATTGTAATTTATAGCTAAAGAGACATATGATCAAGAAACTGTTTTTTTGTTGTTTTTTTTACTTTTGTGATTATGATAAACATACCGAGGGCTTCAAAATAGTAGCTGGTGGGCTGCATTTGGTCCCGGGCTGCGAGTTTGAGACCACTGCTCTAGAGGAAGGCAAATAAAATGGTTGGTGGTCTACATCTACTTTGGAGGAAAGGCGGGAGAGCGAAGATATGATAGAGACATTTAAATACCCATGTGGCATAAATACATATGAGGCGAGTCTTTTTCTTTTGAAATGGATTTCCAGAGAGAGAGGGCATAGAATGAGGTTAAGAGTTGATAGGCTAAGAAGAAATCTAAGAAAATACTTTTTTCTAGAGAAAAGGTAGTAGATGCATGGAATAGTCTCCCAGTAGGGGTGATGGAGACAGTGACTGAATTCAAAAAAATCATGGGACAGGCACCTGGGATCTCTTAGGGAGAGGAAGAGACAGTGGATGCTGCAGATGGGAAGACTGGATGGGCCATTTGGCCTTTATCTGCCATCATGTTTCTCTGTTTCTGGCTTTTGCTGCACTCTTACAGTACCACAAAGAGCATGAATTTTTGAATGTTTTTAAACAAATAAAAGTTCCTCATTGCTCGCAAATCATAAGGTTATGAATTCCATAGATTCAGCCCTGCAGTATAGAAAATTGAGGATTTATACACATCTAATCTGATAGAATGAAACAAAGGCACATCTAGTAGGTCTTTATTAGCTGATCTCAAAAGTCTGTTCAGATGATAAACGTAAATTTGTAGCAATGAATACAGGGACAAGTATTCAAAATGTTGAATATGAGAGACATATTTCTATTTTAATTTACCATTTTACTGGAAATCTGTGAAAATTATATAAAACAGGAAAACCATGGTCGTACTTAAAGCCGTCTACTGTTAAACAAACTGCTGCATTTTGTGCAACTTGGAATGCTCTTAAGGAAAAATATAAATATCTTAATAAGAAATTTATGAAACATGGCTATCTTTCTTGAGAAAGCTTATCTATGTGTGTGCTATGCCCAGTGTGAGCTTTTAATGCAGTACCCTATGCATGAAAAAGATAAGAAATTAATATGTTTGCATCTTTACTCAAATGTTATTTTATGTTTACTTCGAGCTATGTTCATTCGTTGGTATCATAGTAACATAGTAGATGACAGCAGATAAAGACCCGAATGGCCCATCCAGTCTGCCCAACCTGATTCAATTTAAAGCTTTACCCGGTACTGTGCTTGGGTTCCAACTGCCGAAATCTCTGTTAAGACTTACTCCAGCCCATCTACACCCTCCCAGCCATTGAAGCCCTCCCCTGCCCATCCTCCACCAAACGGCCATATACAAACGCAGACCGTGCCAGTCTGCCCAGTACTGGCCTTAGTTCAATATTTAATCTTATTTTTTGATTCTAGATTCTAGATTTCTGATTCAATTGACATTGCATTGTTTTCCATGATTTTCCAGTTATAGCTTATTAAGTTTGGAGAATTTAGAAGATATGTTTTGTTGGAACATCTTTTATACTCCACACATTGTGGCTAATCCTTTTCATTCATAGTTGTTGCCTCTGGTGCAGTTCTATAATATAGGGTGGATTGATAACTCAACTTGTACATCAACTCAACTTGTATCCCACTAATTTTCTGTAAACCGCATAGAACTTAACGGTATTGCGGTATATAAACTGTTGTTATTATTATTATTATAATATGAATTTTGCTGCTCAATGAATCATTTACATCTAATTTTGTGTTTTACTTTATTATCTACCCATGTACTTTTATATGTGAGATACACAAAAAGAATAATCCATTTGCAATTGTAGATCAAACACTAACAACATGGCTGCATATTAGTTGTTCACTGCCTTTCTCAGGGATCCTTTTATCAAGCTGCGGTTAGCACTAATGTATGCTTACTGTGGGACATGCTGTGTCCCACTGTAAAATCCCAAAGTTTTTAGGCCAAGGAGGTATGCCTAAAGGTGTTAAGTGGGTGTGACTGCACTAACCAGTCCGGTCATATTGCTGTATGCTAAGGGGCTCATAATCAAAACTTTAAAACATCAAAAAAACAGACTTAAGTTGGCACCAACCTAAGTTGATGTCCTAATAGCAGGGACATCCAATTGCCGACAATCAAAAACAAATTTTCTGGAAGTGCAGCAACACTGCTGTGCATCCAGAGAGAAAAGGGGCATGTTGAGAGGTGTGTTATGGGCGGGAATCGGGCAGACTTCAACTTGGACATAACCCAGCAATAATCAAAGCTTTCCTAGAGGGAACAGACGCCAGCAGTTAGATCTGTTTGAGTTGCGTCTAAGTTCCACAAAGGTGCACCAACTGGCAAGAAGACCACTGGAGGATTTAAGGGATGACCCCCCTCCTTTTTCCCCCCCAGTGGTCACAACCCACTAACATCACCCAAAGAGCGAAACTGCACACCCCTTCCCCCCAAAAAAAAAACAACAACCTGAAGGCTTCCCATCAGCTAACTGCAGTAGAGGAATCCCCAAAACTGGCTCAGCTGATGGGGATTCCTTATGTCGCGATCAGACAAGGTAGTTGGTGGGTACGTTTACAAAACTTGCTTTTGTACATTTTTATTTTATTTTGAAAATGGGCAAAAAATGTTGATGCACTAAGGACCAAAACTTATACCTAGCTCATTTTCAAAAATAAAAGATAGACATTTGGCAGCTTTGAAAATGGACATTTAACAACATAAGAACATAAAAATATCCTTACTGGGTCAGACCAAAGGTCCACTGAGCCCAGTAGCCCGTTCTCACGTCCCTAGTACCTGGCCAAAACCGAAGGAGTAGCAACATTCCATGCTACCAATCCAGGGCAAGCAGTGGCTTCCTCGATGTCTTTCTCAATAACAGACTATGGCTTTTTCCAGGAAATTGTCCAAACCTTTCTTAAAACCAGCTACACTATCCACTCTTACCACAACCTCTGTCAATGTGTTCCAGAGCTTAACTGCATTCTGGGTGAAAAAGATATTTCCTTCTATTGGTTTTAAAAGTATTTCCCTGTAACTCTGAAGGCCTGATTCTCTAAAAGTGCGTCCCGATTTTAGGCAGCTGTAGGCGTACTACAGCTGTCTAATCAGCCAATCGGGATGCACGTTTTTAAAAAAAAATGCTCCCCAGGCAGGCCGCCTATATTGAAGGCGAGGCCCGCAAGACACCTAGGCCCTGATTCTGAATAGGATACCCGGGAGAGGCGTTCTATTCAGAATCAGCCTAAACTAAACCCCGATTCTGTAACCGGCGTCCATGTTACAGACGCGGGTTAGAGAAACAGGTTAGATTAGACACGGCCCGCTACACTTATCGCAAGGGATCTCTCTGCCGCTATAAGTATAGCGGGCCACGGCCCCCTGACCAGGAGGGTGCCCAAACCCTCTGCCCGAAGACGCACCCCCCCCACACTACTGACCGCCCCCCCGACACTACCAACCGCCCCCCCCCCCCGACATTACCGATCTCCCCCCCGACAATATCTTTCGCTGGCAGGAGGGTGTCCAATCCCTCCTGCCCGAAGACGCACCCCCCCCGGCGCTAACAACCCCCAAACCTCCACTCCACCAAACCTGTTCTTAGATGGGTCTTGCACGTCTTGAGCCGGCAGGCATGCCTCGTCGAAATGAAGCGAGCCCGCCCCTTCCCGGCCAATCCCGCCGAAGCCTAAGGCCTGATTGGCCCAGGCTCTAGAAGCCTGGACCAATCAGGCCTTAGGCATAGCAGGTCCGCCCATCCCCACTAAGTCTAAGGTCTGATTGGCCAATCAGGCCTTAGATTAAGTGGGGATGGGTGGACCCGCTATGCCTAAGGCCTGATTGGTCCAGGCTTCTAGAGCCTTTGGGCCCCTTATAGAAAGCTGTGATAGTGATTCTTGGGCAGCAAATGTGACGCAGCCCATTCAATTTCTATAGGATGCATAACATTTTCCATGCTGGAACTTGCTACCACAGCTTTGGTCCCTTTGGGCCTGATTCTCTTTTGGATGCCAACATCGGTGACCACCTAAGAAGCGGACACCAACTGCGTGTCAATCACGCATTGGTATCCAAAAGAGAATCGTATCTAAAATCCCATTCAGATGCCCAAAATGTAGGCCAGAATTTTTCAGGCCTACATTTAAGGCATCTGTCTCACGTCTATGTAGATGCTTAGGGTTGCTTAAGCCTACCCAGTGCCACTTGTGCGCGAAGCCATGCCCATGCCTCACCTTGGGCATGCTAAATCGTTACTATGCATCTCCATAGATGCGCTCTGGTCGTCTACAATGTGGCCGTCCTGCCTTGGAGATTTTTTTTTTTTAAATGTGCATCCCGATTGGCTGTCAGATGGCGGTAGGTCACCTACTGTTGCCTGCCACCGGGATGCATATTTTTGAGAATCAGACCCTTTGTGTATAAAATAGAGTTGTACCTTTCTTTCATTGTAAAATACAGTACAATCTAGTCTAAAGTGTCAACCCTTCAAGAAAATGCTTTATATGAAAGAAGCAATGTTTCATAAAACAATTTGAGGTAACCATATGCCTTTCGACAATGGTCATTGTATAAATGGTCACTTTAGAATATTCTTCAACTGCAATATAATAATAAAAAAATACATTGAAAACTGGAAAGTCTACAGAAAGATTTTAAAAACACAGAGGAATAGTTTAAGCTTACTGTGACCTCTAGGTCCGTGCTTACCAAATGTAATAAAAACAATAATGTCCTGGATGATTAATGAAAACTGAACTGCCTTGAATGAACAAAAACCAACAACACATTATGGACTATTAAATGAACCCTGGGTACAGATTTGTAATTGCTTTATAAACCATTGATTTTTGAGAGTAGGGGAAAAAGATTCATCACAAGAGGCACTTTAGATCATTAGTGAAAGTTAATTATTAAAGTATTTTATCACCTTCAGCTACAGTCTGTTTATTATAATTTTTTTTTTTTTTTGCTGTTGCCATTTCATGGCAATAATTTCTCAGAGTGGCAAGAAAAAACATCCTCTCACAGCTTTTGAAAAGATTACTTAACTGCTTGAAAATGTCTTTCATGCATCAGATTATTGAATTAAAAAAAAAAAAAAGCTGATTAAACCTTGCTGCTGTTCGGATCAGTTTTAGGGCTGCCCTCACTCCAGATTCAGCTGACGGTTATATTCATATTATCAGTCTGCTTCGTGATTTTAATGGGCTGATAGTACTAAATAAGTTTTGAAATTCTATGAATAAGTCAATTATTCACCCCCAGACTTTGCCATATCATCAAGGAACAGCAATGATTACACATAGAAGCTGTCATTTAAGAAGGGATGTTTGTAATTGGAATGTGCACAAATCAGCACTTCTCCCCAAATTCTGTATACGGCGCCTAAAGTTATCTGCATAGCCAATGTATGCGCACAACTTCATTGATAAATTAGCCGAATCAGCACCAATAAGGCAATTAACACCTCATAATTGATATTAATTGGGACTAATTTAAAAAATGCACTCACAATTCGGAAAGCACAATTCTAAAAAAAAAAAAAAATTTGCCAGTTGAAGTGCATGAATTTGAAAAGGGAGCATGTTAAGGGGCAGATTGGGCTGGATAGAAGGCATTCCTAAAAGTTATATGGATTGTTAAAAAAATATGCCTGATCTGCGCACAATTAGATGTGCAATACAAACAACTGGGTAATATTCAAAATAGGAATGTGTTCCCAAAATAGCGTAAAATGCAAAAAGACCAGTAAAGGAACAACCAAAAGTACTTTAAATACCTTTTTAACTTAAGTGGCGCTCAGAATCCAAGATGGAATAAAAAAAACTCGATGTGGGGTACAAACCCCTAAAGAGCTTCCTACAGAATCTATCATTGCACCATTTTGGAGTAAAAGGTAATTAAAAGTGCTTGTTGAAAAATGCTCATGAATAATTTAATGTCCATATAGTGAAATAAATGTCCGGTTTATACGTGAATTAAGGTGAGTTCAAAAAGACTTAACTTAAATGTTCAGTCAGCGTTGACCCGGCGAGGTTCTGACGCGTTTCGCCCGACTGGCTTCCTCAGAGAACCCGCTAAGCTGCTAATGAACTACGAATTGAAATATCTCCTGAAACAAATCAGCAGAAAAGAACAAAATGATGCATATTGAAAACTTAATGCTAAAATTGCATTTAAACAGCTGATTCAAAAGACTCTCGACGCTGACAGCAAGGTACCTGATCCGAAGGAAAGTTTTTTTCATTTCCTGTGACGTGAGCGCTCAGCTGAGCACCCGGTATTTGTATTAAGTCGATGTGTCAATCAACTAATGGAGAAACGCCCACCACTCAACTTCTTTGTTTAACCCAGTAGGAGTAGTCATTTCAAATGCGGACACTGTACCATTTGCTCTCATGCTCTAGAACAGTGTTTTTCAACCGCTGTTCCGCGGCACACTAGTGTGCCGCGAGATGTTGCCTGGTGTGCCGCAGGGCCGCCATCAGGGCAGTACTACCAGTCCTGCATTCAGGGGCCCAGAGCTGACAGAGGGCCCGAGGCAGGGGCGCCAGTAGCTCGCCAAGGCAAAGTGAGTCGATCACCCAGGACTCACTTTGTCTTGGCGATCTAATCTATCAAGCCGATAAGTCTTCTTCTCCCCGACGTCAATTCTGCAGTCGGAGAGGAAGTTCGGGCCAGCCAATCGCTGCCTGGCTGGGCGGAACTTCCTCTCCGATTGCAGAATTGACGTCAGGGAGAGCATGCGTCGGCATCGGCTTTGGGGCCTGTTATCCATTGGTGGGTCCTGTTCCCCGATGGCAGCGGCAGTGGCAGTGGCTTGGGGAACGGCAGGGAGAAAGAAAGAAAGGGGGCAGGTAGGGAAACAGAAGGAAAGAAGAGAAACAGAAAAAAAGAAAGAAAGGTCAGGGAGAGAGGAAGAAAAAGTTGGGGGAGGGGAATGAGGTCTGGAGGAGAGAAAGCATACAGGCTGATAGAAGGGAAGAAAGATTGGATGCACAGTCAGAAGAAGAAAGTGCAACCAGAAATCACCAGACAAGGTAGGAAAAATGATTTTATTTTAAATTTAGCAAAGTGGAGGCAGTATTACCACAGTTTTCAAAGGAATTTGCCCAAATAACTTAATAGTTAACTGGGTAAATTCCCAGAGATGAAAACTTCTCTTCACTTACTATGCACAGTTCTGAATTTATATCTGCTGTCTATATTTTACAATATGGTCACCTTTTACTAAACCGCAATAGTGGTTTTTAGCGCAGGGAGCCTATGAGCGTCAAGAGCAGCGCTGGGCATTCAGCGCAGCTCCCTGTGCTAAAAACTGCTATTGTGGTTTAATAAAAAGGATGGGGGGTATATTTGTCTATTTTTGTATGCTATAAAAACCAAATACAGAGAGAGACTGAGAGCTGTTGACGAAGAGCTACGTGTGTGTCTTTCTTCAATTCCAGCCAGAATATCAGCTTTGTGTTCAGCCAAACAGGCCCAGGTTTCGCACTGAATAAAGTATTTTATAATTTTTCATTATTCTGTTTACTTAATATTTCATAATAAAGTAATTATAAAATACTTTCTTTGTGTTTATTTGATTCCTATTCAAGAGAATTACTTTATATATAGTCATTATAGGCACAGAGTTAAATTTTTTAACATTTTCTAATGGTGGTGTGCCTCATGATTTTTTTCATGAAACAAGTGTGCCTTTGCCCAAAAAAGGTTGAAAAACACTGCTCTAGAAACTACTTGTATCAATCATCCAAGCTTACCGAAGTCGCATACCCTTCAACATTATACTGATTGCGACACTCAGGGTGTTGTTTACATGATCATATGCCCATGTAAAATGCTATATATAGGTCACACCACCAGAAGCATTAAAACTCGCATTATTGAGCATTTGAGCAAAATTAGGAGGGGCGACATGGGGGCCCCCTAGTACAGCACTGGCATGCTATTCCCCATCATAAGAACATAAGCAGTGCCTCCGCCGGGTCAGACCATAGGTCCATCCCGCCCAGCAGTCCGCTCCTGCGGCGGCCCGAACAGGTCACGGCCTGTCTGAGTCACCAGAAGGGGACCCCTTGCCACCTTGGTTTCCCATTGAGTCCTATCTTCCCATCGAAGTCCTAACCCTCCGGTCTTGCACATCCACGACCTGGTTGGATTTCTATACTTATTACCTGGTTAGCTTTCTATACCTGTGTTACATCCCAGAACCTCTCTCAGTATCCCACGATCCCCCTATCCCTCAGGAATCCGTCCAATCCCTGTTTGAATCCTTGTACCGTACTCTGCCTGATCACTTCCTCCGGTAGCGCATTCCAAGTGTCCACGACCCTTTGGGTGAAAAAAAACTTCCTTGCATTTGTTCTGAACCTATCTCCCTTCAGTTTCTCCGAATGCCCCCTCGTGCCTGTTGACCCCTTCAGCCTGAAGAATCTGTCCCTATCCACCCTCTCTATGCCCCTCATGATCTTGAAGGTCTCTATCATATCTCCCCTGAGCCTCCTCTTTTCCAGAGAGAAGAGCCCCAGCCTATCCAACCTCTCGGCGTATGGGCAGTGTTCCAGCCATCTTACCAGTTTCGTTGCTCTCCTTTGGACTCTCTCAAGTACCGCCATGTCCTTCTTGAGGTACGGCGACCAATATTGAACGCAGTATTCCAGATGTGGATGCACCATCGCTCGATACAATGGCATGATGACTTCCCGCGTCCTGGTTGTTATGCCCCTCTTTACGATGCCCAGCATCCTGTTGGCTTTTTTCGAGGCTGCTGCGCACTGTGCAGATGGCTTCAGTGATGCATCCACCAGCACACCCAAGTCTCTCTCAAGACTGCTGTCTCCCAACATTGCCCCCCCCCAATTTGTAGTCGAACAACGAGTTCTTTTTCCCTATATGCATGACCTTGCATTTTTCCACGTTAAATCGCATTTGCCATTTGTTTGCCCAGTCTTCCAGCTTGTCCAGGTCCCTTTGTAGGTCCTCACACTCCTCCCTGGACCTAACTCTGCCGCACAGTTTGGTATCGTCTGCAAATTTTATAACCTCGCACTTTGCCTCCTTTTCCAGGTCATTGATAAATATGTTGAAGAGTAACGGCCCCAGCACCGATCCCTGTGGCACACCGCTCGTGACTCCCCACCAGTCAGAGTATTGTCCCTTTACTCCAACCCTCTGCAGTCTACCCGACAACCAGTGCTCGATCCATCTGTGCACATCCCCTCCCACCCCGTGGTTCCACAGCTTCCTAAGCAGCCTTTCATGTGGCACCTTGTCGAAAGCCTTTTGAAAATCAAGGTAAATGATGTCTATAGGTTCCCCATTGTCCACCCGACTGCTTATTCCCTCAAAGAAGTACAGAAGGTTCGTTAAGCATGACCTTCCCTTACAGAATTCATGCTGGCTTGTTCTCAGTAGGCCATATCTCTCGATGTGCTCGCAAATACCGTCCTTGATCATAGCTTCCACCATCTTCCCTATAATTGAAGTCAGGCTCACCGGCCTGTAGTTCCCGGGGTCACCCCTCGATCCCTTCTTGAAGATAGGTGTGACATTCGCCAATTTCCAGTCCTCTGGTACCTCTCCAGTTTTCAAGGATAGGTTGCAAACATGCTGGATTGTGCCCGCTATTTCTTGTCTTAGTTCTTTCAGAACCCTTGGGTGGATCCCGTCCGGGCCCTGCGATTTGCCGCATTTTAACCTGTCTATTTGCTTGAGGACATCCTCCTTACTTACCTCTATGTGTTCTAATTTTTCAGCCTGTTTCCCACTCATGAGCTCCTCTGAGTCCGGTATATTATATGTGTCTTCTCTCGTGAAAACCGACGAGAAGAACGTGTTCAACCTCTCAGCTACCTCTTTATCCTCCTTAATCATTCCCTTCCTATCCCCATCGTCCAACGGGCCCACCTCCTCTCTCACTGGTCGCTTCCCCTTTACGTAACTGAAGAATGCCTTGAAGTTTTTCGCCTCCCTGGCCAGCCCCTCTTCGTATTTCCCTTTTGCTTTTCTAACCTCTCGGTGGCATTCCTTTTGGCATTTCCTGTGCGCCTGGTGATTTTCCTCCATTGGGTCCTTTTTCCATCAGCTGCAGGATTTACAGTTTGCTGTCTTAGAAGTGGCCCAACTATCTAGGGGTGGCAATGTTCAAGCTTGGTTGTGGAAACATGAACAAAGATGGATATTTCACTGGCAAACAGTGGCTCCTACTGGGTTAAACAAAGAAGTAGAGTGGTGGGCATTTCTCCATTAGTTGATTGACACATCGACTTAATACAAATACCGGGTGCTCAGCTGAGCGCTCACGTCACAGGAAATGAAAAAAACTTTCCTTCGGATCAGGTACCTTGCTGTCAGCGTCGAGAGTCTTTTGAATCAGCTGTTTAAATGCAATTTTAGCATTAAGTTTTCAATATGCATCATTTTGTTCTTTTCTGCTGATTTGTTTCAGGAGATATTTCAATTCGTAGTTCATTAGCAGCTTAGTGGGTTCTCTGAGGAAGCCAGTCGGGCGAAACGCGTCAGAACCTCGCCGGGTCAACGCTGACTGAACATTTAAGTTAAGTCTTTTTGAACTCACCTTAATTCACGTATAAACTGGACATTTATTTTACTATATGGACATTAAATTATTCATGAGCATTTTTCAACAAGCACTTTTAATTACCTTTTACTCCAAAATGGTGCAATGATAGATTCTGTAAGAAGCTCTTTAGGGGTTTATACCCCACATCGAGTTTTTTTATTCCATCTTGAATTCTGAGCGCCACTTAAGTTAAAAAG
Source organism: Geotrypetes seraphini (assembly GCF_902459505.1). NCBI lineage: Eukaryota > Metazoa > Chordata > Amphibia > Gymnophiona > Dermophiidae > Geotrypetes > Geotrypetes seraphini. The sequence goes on from NC_047087.1 coordinate 47,265,264, forward strand.
GTATTTAAAGTACTTTTGGTTGTTCCTTTACTGGTCTTTTTGCACAATTAGATGTGGGCATTTTGGCCTGGTTTTAGCTGGTCTAAGCGCCTGCACCTAAGCTGTGCATCAAACCCAGACGCTAAGCACGATTCTATAAAAGGTATACACACCTTGCAGAATCACACCAAGCACCGTTCTAGTCGGAACCTGTATTGGATAAGTGCAATCCAGAAATTCAGATTAGATTAGATATATGTGCTGTTTTACAACCCTTTGACATTTTAAGTGGGTTGTTTTTTGTTTTCCTAAAACTGATGTTTATGCCACAGATACCCAGTGCACAAAATAAATGTCCATTTCTCCTATATTTTAGAGCAGGCTTGATGCCAGCAGACTCTGTTCTGAAATACTGGGGAAATTTGAGTCATCTTGATCTGAATATCTCAATTCTGACTTCTACATCCTTTCTAAAATGGGGATGCACATCTATAAGAATAAGCAGAAATATTCATCCCCTGCACGTATATATTATTCATTTAACTATGGGGTTTTCATAGTTAAACATACAGGGTGCCCACAAAAACACTCCTTGATTTTAAATGGTTACAAAATCAAAACTTATTGGAATCTACTATAATAAAACCCTAGAGCGCGCATGCGCTCTTGAAATTTCGTGATCCCTGCCACTGTGATTTCTGAGCCATGGCTGCATTCCATTTTAGAACACGGAGGCAGGGATCACTCTGGCCACTCCCCTCCTCCCGCCCTCACTCACCAACCGCTGGAGGAAGCGCAGGCAAGCTTGGTCCCGATTGGTGCTGGTGGCGGCTACCGGGAGGAGGGCTTCGTGGAGCGCCGCTGCACATCAACACCTCACAGTCTCCTGAGCCGCGTTCTCACCACCCCGATTGCCGGCGTTCAGTCTTCACGCTTCCGTGACGCAGGGTAAGGGTTAGGGAGCCGAGTCAGCGGGGGTTGGGCTGGGAGGGAAGAGAAGCGGTCTGCCTCGGTTTTTCAAGGCCTGGCTTCTTCGGGCAGCAGCAGCGTTTACAATTCGCTGCTGTTGCCGGCTTCAGGCCTTCCTCTCTGGCAGGTCCTGCTTACTTTCTGTTTCAGGAAGACGACCCGACAGAGAGGAAGACCTGAAGCCGGCAACAGCAATGAATTGTGAATGCTGCTGCTGCTGCCCGATGAAGTTCAAGGAGGAAAGGGAGCAGAGGGGGAGAGAATGGCTTGGAGGGAAGAAGAGATGGCAGAGCATGGAGGGAAGGAGGAATGTATGCCAGACCAAGGGAAAAGGAAGGGGGAAAGGAAGGAGGAAATGCCATATGGAACAGAGAGAGAGGGCAGACACTGGATGGAAAGAGAAGAGAAGACAGATACCACGAGTTTATGATTTGAAACTGTAGCCTCATAGGTGAAAGAATAGTCCAATAAATTTTGGTTTTGTAATCATTTAAAATCAAGGAGTGTTTTTGTGGGCACCCTTATAATTAGATGTGTAGTGGGCCAATATCACTTTCTACATGTAAGACTGTGCTTATGGAACTGCATTTTAGAAAGGACTTCAGATCAAAATTGAGACATCAGGCCACTAGTATATTAAAACAAGTTCTGCTGACATAAAGCCTCTTCTAAAATACATGGTATGAATATCCATTTTAGATGAATAAACATCAAAACAATCAATGTGTCTAATCAGGTACATAATTTTTATATATAAATGTTCTTGTGAGGATCACCAATCAAACTCTCACCAAGAAATATACCAAGCTCCATATGTATCTCAAACTCATCACCTCCAATGTATAATCCTCAGCTCCTCAGAATCTGTAGGTGAAACATGTTGGCGGCTCCCGTTTCCCTGAAAAGAAGACCACAATTAAAAGCTAAGTACCCTTTAAATATGCTAGAAGGGTTGTTAAATAAAAATTTAAAAGTAAAGTTTCTTAGTAAAAATTGATAGCGACTCCAGTGAGGAGGGCAGGGCAGTGAAAACTTTTGAGCCCAGTTGGTACTTCTGAGGAGCTGGGGATTATACTTTGGAGGTGAGAAGTTTGAGATACATATTGAGCTTGGTATATATCTTGGTGAGAGTTTAATCAGGTACATAAACATTGGTGTTGTGAAATATCCCTTTTATTATACTTTTACTAAAAAGTGGCCTGTATTATTACAGTATGTGGAATTCCTGCACAATGAGATCACTCCTAGAATGGATACAAATGGCCACATTTTCCACTTGCTCAATTGCACATACATCTGTAATTCCTTATATTTTAAGTCGCTTTGAACCTATTTAGGAATAGTGTGACTCAGAAATATTGGACTAGATTAGATTGATTAGTTAATGGCCACTCACTAACTTCCCAATTAGCGCATAGCCATTAGTGTGGGAGCCCTCACAGATACCTATTTACAAGGCAGTAAGGCCCATATTCTATAAATGGCACCTTAACTTAGGTGCAGGTAGGCTAAGTTAAGTGAAACACGCTATTTAAACCGGCGCTGGAATCGTACCTAACGCCGCTGTAGGCATGGCTTATGCCAGAAATGGCGTTAGCTGCCGTAAAGCACCTACAGAGGCACAATTCACATGCAGGTCTTGAAAATCCTGACCTATCTTTCCAGCAAATACCTTGGCCGGAGATGTGATTTAGAGACTGACACAGGGGACAAATTTGTCCCCGTCCCCACAGGAACTCAATTTTCTTGTCCTGTCCCAGCGAGTTTTGTCACTGTCCCTGTCCCATTTCTGTGAGCTCTGCCCTCACTGCACAAGCCTTGAACACTTATCATTTTAAAGTGTTTGAGGCTTGTGCAGGTGAGGACAGAGCTTAGGCATTGGTGGAATGAGGCATTATGACATCACAGTCTGAGCTCTAGAATGTTGCTGCGTATCATTTTAAAGTGTTTGAGGCTTGTGCAGATGAGGACGGAGCTTAGGCATTGGTGGAATGAGGCATTATGACATCACAGTCTGAGCTCTAGAATGTTGCTACTTATGATTTTAAAGTGTTTGAGGCTTCTGCAGATGAAGACAGAGCTTGCAGGAATGGGGCAGGGACAGGAAAAGCACTCATGGGGATGGGACGGGAAAATGAGTTCCCGCGGGGGCGGGGAAACATTTCTGTTCTCCCCCCCCCCCCCCGTGCCATTCTCTAGCGTGATTCTCTAAACGGTGCCATCGCTTGATTGACGTGATCAGCAACCACTTTTAAGGCGGCCACTGACAATGTCGCCATTTAGAGAATACGGGTCTATGGGCTCCTGCAATATCCGTGGCAATGCAGTTTTGCCACTCTTTGCCACCAAACATACCCCTAGCATGGCAAGCTAATGGGTTTTAACCTGCAGTAAGAATGTGTTAATGTTTATCATGGCTTAGTAAAAGGACTCCTAAAGCAAGGGGCAGGGAGATGCGTAGAGACGAGGTCAATAGTATGGCCAGCAGAATGTGTGAGGAAGGTGACATGCTGAATATAATCTAAATCATAGCTTATTCTATGTTGTATACATTTGAGTCCTGCTCATACTCTACCTAGACTCCACCTATGTATATGGTCGCCTATAAAATATGAACTAAAACGTGCACGTATGTACAGAAAATGGCATAGGAAGAAAAGGACCGATATTGAGACTGGATAACTCCTGCAGCTGGCTCTGACCACTGATATTCAAAGCTGGGCCATTTCCGGTGACTACCATTGAATATCTGGTCTATTTTTGGCTGACTCAAACTTAGCTATGTTGATTTTAAGCGCCGGCTGGCTAGGTTATAGTGGCCAAAGATAGACCAACCATTTGCACGGTATGATTTGGCCGCTAAACTTGGCCAGTAAGCATTTAAAATTCATGGCTATCGCACAATATAGTCAGCCAAGTTTTAGTCACTAAGCACTAGCATTCAGCGATGATAACTGTCTATCTTTTGCTGAGTATTAGCACTTAGCCTGTCAAATGCTATTTAAGTGGCCAGGAGCCATTTCTGGCCGGTTAAATTGTGATGAATATCGGGAGACATGTGCATCTGTGCCAACATTTTAATGATTTATCTGCATTATAGTGTTCTTAAAGGTATAAACAATTTTCTATAACTAAGGACTCCTTTTACTAAACTGCACTAGCAGTGGCGTACCTAGCATATTTTTCCTACCTTTGTTTGGTAATTTCATCAGTCTCTGGTTGCACTTTATTCTTCTGACTGTGCATCCAATATTTCTTCCCTTCTTTCAGCCTCCTGTATGCTTCCTCTCCTCCAGACCTCATTCCCTCCCCAACTTCTTCTTTAGTTTACTCTGCTCCCTTCTTTCTTTCTCTCTCTCTCTTCATGCCCCATTTCTTTCTTTCTCTCTCCATGCCTCCTTTCTTTCTCTATGTCTGTTTTTTTCTCTCTCTCCGTGCCCCATTTCTTTCTTTCTTCCTTTCACCCTGCCCCCTTCTTTCTTTCCCTCTCCATGCCCCCTTTCTTTCTGTATGTCTGTCTTTCTCTCTCTCTCCGTGCCCAATTTCTTTCTTTCTTTCACCCTGCCCCTTCTTTCTTTCTCTCTCCATGCCCCCATTCTTTCTCTATGTCTGTCTTTCTCTCTCTCTCCGTGCCCCATTTCTTTCTTTCTTTCACCCTGCCCCCTTCTTTCTTTCTCTCTCCATGCCCCCTTTCTTTCTCTATGTCTGTCTCTCTCTCTTTCCATGCCCCATTTCTTTCTTTCACCCTGCCCCTTCTTTCTTTCTCTCTCCATGCCCCCTTTCTTTCTGTATGTCTGTCTTTCTCTCTCTCTCTCCGTGCCCCATTTTTTTCTTTCTTTCTTTGTTTTACCCTGCCCCCTTTCTTTCTTTCTGGCTCCCTGTCCCCACTTTCTTTCTTTCTCCCTGCCCTCCCCATGCCACCGCCATTGGGAAACATGCTGCTGCCACCGCTGCCGGGGAAAGGCTGCCACTACTGCCATCGGGAGCAGGCCAGCACTGAGTTCTCCCTCCCTGCGATTGGCTGGCCCAGAATGTCCTCTCTGATGTCAGAATTGACGTCGGGTGGCGAGAGTTGGTCTTCAGAGGGGAAGAAAAGCAGGGAGGGAGAACTCGGCGCCGGCCTGTTCCCGATGGCGGCAGTGGTAGCCTTTCCCCGGCAGCAGCCTATTCCCCTGTGGGTGGCCAGCTGTGCACCCCCTTGAGGCATGCACCCGGGGTGGACCGCCCCCCCCCCTTTGTATGCCACTGTGCACTAGAGGTTTTTAGCACAGGCCAGCAAGGTAAATGCTCCAACTCTCATAGAATTCTTATGAGTATTGGAGCATTGACCTCACCAGCCCTTGCTAAAAACATCTAGCGCTGTTTAGTATAACTCAGCGTAAATTAAACATTTCACATTATTCCTTTGAGCTCCTGCCATAAACTTATGGCCAATATAAAAAGCTAATTATAAATTTGCCAACAGATATACAACTTATAATTGGCTTATTTGTCGAAATTCAAAATTGATATGGATTGTATTGGGCCGATCAAATCACTGAATGATCTGATACTGTTCATCTAATTGTGAGCCAGGTATAGGGTGAGGGTATGCTTAAAATTATGCAGATAACAATGTATTCTACCACTAAACAGAATATGGTGATTATTTTAGAAAGAAAATCTACAATCTGAACATCCAATGTGGCAAAATTGTCCAAACCACCATTTTCCAACAGTGAGACTATGGATGACTAAATGACATGTCCGTTTAAATATGGATGGTGAGGAAAGAGGTATGGACAGGGCAATCCAAGGCAGTTCTGGGGCATTGCCAAAAGTTGGCTGTTTATGAGCAATAATGTTTTTATCTTAGTATTTATACACCACTTATAGCCTAAGCGGATTACATTCAGGTTAAGTATTTCTCCCTATCTGTCCTGGTGGGCTCACAGTCTGACTAATGTACCTGGGACAATAGAGTGTTCGGTGTCTTCCCTAAGTTCACAAGAAGCAGTGCTAGTCTTGAACCTGCTGAGGCGGCAGCCCTAACCACTAGACCACTCCCCAGAAATGTATACATTAGAATCTAGAACTGCTACTACTACTAGTACTATTTATCACTTATATAACACTGAAAAACATACGCAGCACTGTACATTTTGACATTTAATAGATGGTCCCTGCTCAGAAGAGCTTTCAATCTAGCTTGGACAGACAGACATGACATATAAGGTTGGGGGATGCAGAACCCAAGGTGAGAAGAGTTAGGAGTTGCTGAAAAGCTGCTGAAAGAAACAACCCAAATCCAAATCAATCTGTCTTTCGGGCCATTTGTGTTGATGGTGTCAAGAAGAGAATGGAGAAGAAGCATGTGTCTGCCTTTGTCTATCCGTCAACAACCTTAACTGTCCTGCCACCGTTCTCACACCCCCTGGAACAGTAGCACTGGTGTTTAACTTAATTTAGTGACTGCATAGGCTGAATATTAATTCCACTCCCCTACCCCTAAGGTTTTTGAATTTTATTATTGTGATTAGTTAGTTTTGTTAAAGATTGACCTTCCTGCACAGAAATGCTTCCACTGTACTTTTGTTTCTATTAAAAAATACTTTTGTAAGTAGTAATTTTAAATAGATAATACAGTTCCTGGAAGTCCATTATCACTATCTGCCACTCTATGTGGGCCCTGCGTCAGTGATCTCATTATTAAGTGATTAAGGTTAGGGGCAAAATGACTGAAAAGGTGCAGGCTAGTTAATTACAAAATAATCTAAAAGAAACCAAATGTTCGATCTGTTTTAGCCTGCAAAATGCCACAATTTTTGGGACTTATCTAAATTGGTCCCTAACCTTTATGATCATAAAACTCACTTTTGCAAAATTCCTAAGGCAAGTAGCAGAGAACATGCATATAATTTGTACTGCGGAAAAGATATTCAGGTCAACTCCATAGCTTTGAACTCTGAACCTGGAGATGGGCACCTATGCAACACTTTCAGCATGCTTACTTTTTCATAGGCTTGAGGCTAGGTATTCTAAATTAAAGGTTATGACCTGTGGTTTAGTAAAATCCCTTTAAAGCAATATGGAAATGATTAATAAGTAAGGTTATTAAGTGAATTATTAAGATGTGACCTTTTTCAGATTGTAGTGGCTCCTCAGGGCCTGCATTCATGAATTCCCTCTTATTTTTACTGCACTTATGAATTCCCTCCTAAAGATGGGAGGAAAAGGATCTATAGATTAAAACTTCTGTATTAAGGGTGATCTGTGTGTAAAACCTCCTAGTGGTGATATGATGCAATTACATTACAATTTAATTATTACAATTAAATATATGAAATGTTATAATCACGGTCAGATCTTTCAATAGGTTTCCCCTTCAATTCACACCAATACAGAGGTTAAACATTTAAATATTTGTTGCAACTAAAAAAAGAACAACCCAATAACAATTGAAGGTGAAAGAAAACTAAATAAGCATGTTCAACAATTGTTGTTATCATATGTTGTTTAAACAAGGTAAATTAAAGGCTTTTACTATGGTGCGGTAGCGTTTTTAGCGTGCGCTAACCCTGCGCTACACAAAAAATACTAACACAAGCTCTATGGAGGCATTAGCGTGTAGCGCACACACTAAAAATGCTAGCGCACCTAGTAGCATTTTTAGTGCACGCTGAAGATTACCGTGCGTTAACTCCTGGAGGTGTTAGTGTCTAGCGTGCGCTGTATTGTAGCGCGTGCTAAAACCATTAGTGCAGCTTAGTAAAAGGAGCCCTGTTTAAATATAAATGAACAGCAAAGCTAATTTATCATTCATGTGTGATCAAATTTAAATTGATTACACCATTAAAGTTAGTGATAATATTCAAATCTCAAACAAACATATCATGCCTTTCAGCTTAGTACCAACTCTGTTCTAGGCTATCCAAAAACACAGCTAAATATTTGACTACGTGACTCTTTTAAAACTAGAGAGTATTTCTCAGTCCCAAAGTTCAATAAAATTCAAAAAATATATATCTGTGCACACACACACACAATATATATAAACCACTGTTTTCACCAGTATTATCATTTTCTTGCACTGGGTACTGCTGTGTTGTTATCCCATCATCTGTCAGGAACCAGCAGCTTCTCTGAATATCCGGATGGTTGCTATTATCCTATCTTTAAACAACTAAAAGGAAGCAAAACCCTTATCTCCCTGGATGAATGCAGGCTAGTCAGTGTCTTCTTAGGCTAAGGCCATGTATTTCTAACTACATGTGCAAAAGAACAGATAGTTATTTTGTCCCTAAGCTAAGCCTCCTAGTACCCCCCCCCCCCCAAAAAAAAAAAATGCTTCTGATATGAAATCAGCTCACTGAGTTTCAACAACATATACATTTACAAAATATCTAAGTCATCTCAGCTTTATCTAAATATCCAAGTATCTTTGATTCAGAACTAATGAAACTCCTCAGTAATTACCTCACAGTCTCACAGCCTTCTCACACAGAGCCTAATAGTGCTGTATATCAGGAATACTGACTGGAAATAGCTCTGTACCACAGAAATTCCTAGAATCCCAAGGCAATAGATCACTCCTAAGGCTCTAGACTCTCAGCTCTCAAAAGAATATTTAGCTTTCAAAAAGTAGTTTCAGATTCTCCAAATCTCACACTGGTTAAGGAAAAATTATTTAAAAATATCAATCAATTCCTTCTATACACAAATTCCAGAACTGGCATAGAAACCCTCACTCAGCAGCTACTAACCATTTCCTCACCAATAACTTGTTCTGCCTTATAAGTTCTCTGCTTTCCTGTAGCTCATAGTAATGGTTCTGGGGCTCTTAATGATAGACTATTATGTGCAAAGCTTCCTGCTGCAGACTCTCTTTCCCTCATCTCTATGATCTCCCTGCAGCTCACAGGCTCTGTGCATGGGCCCATCCCACAAGCAGCCCTAATCACTTCCTCAACAATTTATTTGCTTTAAATTTATTTATTTTTCTTCCTGTTACATGTGGTAGCCTTATTATCAATGCATATGTATAGTCTATTAATTGCATCAAAATACTGGATACTTTTGATAAGAGATTATAAAATGGAGGTAAACGTACTGACCATTGGAAAGCAATACAATTTAGGAGTCCTTTTATTAAGCTTTGTTAGGTACTAAGGGTCCTCAGCGCGTGGAGGCAGCAAGGGCGGGCAGCGGCTGAGGAAGCCAAAGGGAGAGGAGGCGTTTTTGCTTGCTTTTTGTTTTTGTTTTTTTTTCAGGTCGGAGGAGGAGGCAGGGCTAACAACAGCGCGAAACGGGTGGCGAGAGGTAGCTCCGCCCACCCGTGCCGCGTCACAGCAGCGTCGGTGCCCGGACTCCCCCCCCTTAAAAGGAGGGGCCAGCGGCGCTAAGGGTCCTCAGCGCGTGGAGGCAGCAAGGGCGGGCAGCGGCTGAGGAAGCCAAAGGGAGAGGAGGCGTTTTTGCTTGCTTTTTGTTTTTGTTTTTTTTCAGGTCGGAGGAGGAGGCAGGGCTAACAACAGCGCGAAACGGGTGGCGAGAGGTAGCTCCGCCCACCCGTGCCGCGTCACAGCAGCGTCGGTGCCCGGACTCCCCCCTTAAAAGGAGGGGCCAGCGGCGCTAAGGGTCCTCAGCGCGTGGAGGCAGCAAGGGTGGGCAGCGGCTGAGGAAGCCAAAGGGAGAGGAGGCGTTTTTGCTTGCTTTTTGTTTTTGTTTTTTTTCAGGTCGGAGGAGGAGGCAGGGCTAACAACAGCGCGAAACGGGTGGCGAGAGGTAGCTCCGCCCACCCGTGCCGCGTCACAGCAGCGTCGGTGCCCGGACTCCCCCCCCTTAAAAGGAGGAGAGCCAACGGCGCCCAGCCGTTCGGCGCACGGCGAAGAGAGCGCCTTTGCGAAGGAAGCCTGTGAAGGAGCCCAGGCAGCCCAGCAGCAAATCTAACCCAACTTCTAACTTCTAACCTCAATAACTTCTAACCTAATAAAAAAAAAAAAAATAAATAAAAAATAAAAAATAAAAAATTTCTATTCTCCTCTAATCACTCTTTCTCTCTCTCTACTTTTTCAGATAACTGCACGTCAGGCACCGCTCCCAAATCACCGAGGCTACAGGAATGGAGGCTACAGGAACCCAGGGGAGCTACCCAGTTTTCTGCATCGAGTGCCATATGTATGACTACCTCCCCTCCGGGAGGCAGGTATACATTTGCAATCGATGTCAGGAACTGGATAGCCTGAAGAAGGAGGTCGGGAGACTGCAGGTTCGAGTACAAGAACTGGAGGGACTGTGCACCCTGGAAGAACAGTGTTGGACAACCGTGGACACCGCCAGAGAGAGCCACATCGCAGAACAAGTTAGGGAGCTCGAGAAATTCATTGAGGAGGCCTGCAAGATGGTAGAGGCACAAGACCACCAACACACCAGGAGGGAACCGGCAGTTGGACGACAGGAATCACCAGACACCATGGAACTAGGACCTTGCGGAGGACCTGGGCAGGCAGAGGAGGAGGAGATCCATCAGAGCCAGGAGAAAGGACTAGCGAACTGCGCAGATGACACAGACCTGAGACCAGGGGCGGAGACACAGCAGAGCCCAGAGGACGGACAAACGGACTACACATATGACACAGATCTGAGACCAGAGAGACAGTTGAAGAAGGGGAGATCGGCTATTGTGGTCGGGGACTCAATCCTGAGAGGAGTAGACAGTCATATAGCCGGAGGGAGAGAGGACAGACTGGTAACATGTCTCCCGGGGGCAAGAACAAAAGACATCATCAGCAATATCGAGAGGATCCTGGAGGGAGCCGAGACGGAGGAGACAGCAGTAGTGATCCACATCGGAACCAACGACATCAGCAGGAGAAACTTCAACAGGACTACACTAACTGACCAGTTCAAGACCCTGGGGAGGAAACTGAGACTAAGGACAAGGAAGATAGCCTTCTCAGAGATCCTGCCAGTACCGAGAGCGGACACAAAGAGACAGAGCGAACTACAATCAATTAACTTTTGGCTGAGGAGATGGTGCGAGGAGGAGGGCTTCCACTTTGTTAGGAACTGGACTACCTTCTTGGGGAAGAACAAGCTCTACAGAAAAGATGGACTGCACCTTAGCACAGCTGGGACGAGGATGCTGGCACGCAACGTCCAGAACATCATAGACTTGGCTTTAAACTGAGAAGAAGGGGAAAGCCGATAGTCGACCTGACCTCGACACATCGGACATCAGTACCTGACAAAGGTACTGAACTGGGACAGTGTAAAAGAGGACTCGGGTCTGAGGGTGTATGGGATGAAAAAGGACCTAAAGACGCATTGCAGGGATCGAGGGCACAAATGGACCAGGTAAGCGGCACCAACACAGAACAACAGGAAACAGAGGGGCAAAGTCATTGTGAAAAAGAGCCCAGGACGGAGTGGGAACTAGGAGAGCAGGAGGCGCAGGGGAAACAGGCAGAGGACGTCACACACACACAACAGGAGGAGGACGAAGCTCAGGAGCTGGCAAACCATGAGGGAAACTACAGGAATACCAAAGCACAAGGAAAACAAAAAGAGAGGACTAAAAACTGGGTCTTAAACTGCCTATACACAAATGCTAGGAGCCTGAGGGCCAAAATGGGAGAACTGGAAATCACAGCCAGCAATAAGGACCTAGACATAATTGGAGTCACAGAAACGTGGTGGACCGAGGACAATCAATGGGATGTGGCCATACCAGGGTACAAACTATACAGGAAAGACAGGACACATAAAAAGGGTGGAGGAATAGCGCTGTACATAAAAGACTCCATACCATCAGCCAGGACGGAAACAACAGTACGGGCGGATGGCCTGGAATCACTATGGGTTAAGCTACAGGGAGGAGCAGGAGCAGACATTAAACTGGGTCTGTACTACCGCCCACCTGGACAACCGGAAGAAATCGACCAGGAGATGGAGGCTGAACTGAAGCAGGTATGCAGAAGCGGAAATGTGGTGGTGATGGGGGACTTCAACCATCCTGGGATAGACTGGAGTATTGGGCACTCAAACTGCGCAAAAGAGACAAAATTCATAGAAGTCACGAGGGACTGTTTCATGGAGCAGCTGGTCAAGGAACCAACAAGGGGCAATGCCACTCTTGACCTAATCTTCAACGGACTAGGGGGGACAGCAAAGGAGGTGGCGGTATTACCCCCACTAGGTAACAGCGATCACAACATGATCCAGTGCAGGCTTGAAATTGGATCATCAAAGGGGAAAAGAACCACAACGACGGCACTCAACTTCAAAAAAGGAAATTATGATGCCATGAGAAAAATGGTGGGAAAGAAGCTCAAAGGCAACATAGGGAAGAAGGAATCCGTAGAAAAAGCCTGGACCTTATTCAAGGAGACTGTGCACGAAGCACAAAGCATATGCATCCCCAAGTTTAGAAAAGGGTGCAAAAAAAATAGAACAAAAAACCCAATGTGGATAACAAGTGCAGTGAAGAAGGCGATAAGCGACAAGAAAGCATCGTTCAGAAAATGGAAAAAAGACCAAACAGAGGAGAACCAAAAAGGGCACAAAGAACACCAGAAAGAGTGTCACCGAGTGATTAGAAAAGCAAAAAGAGAATACGAAGAGAGACTGGCAAAGGAAGCAACAAACTTCAAGTCGTTCTTCAGATACGTCAAGGGGAAGCAACCGGCGAGAGAAGAAGTGGGACCATTGGACGATGGAGACAGAAAGGGAGTTGTAAAAGAAGAGAAAGAGATAGCTGACAGGTTAAATGAGTTCTTCACGTCAGTCTTCACGATGGAGAATATAACCAACATTCCGGAACCCGAAGAGATCGTAATAGGAGACCAAGACGATAAGCTGGTCTGTTTAGAGGTAAGCCAAGAGGATGTACTCAAGCAGATTGACAGACTAAAGAGCGACAAATCGCCGGGTCCGGATGGCATTCACCCAAGGGTACTCAAGGAACTAAAAGACGTAATAGCGGAGCCACTTCGACAGATATGCAACCTATCCTTAAAAACCGGAGATATCCCGGAGGATTGGAAAATAGCAAATGTCACGCCCATCTTCAAGAAGGGCGCAAGGGGGGACCCGGGAAACTACAGGCCGGTGAGCCTGACCTCAGTCCCGGGAAAGATGATGGAGGCACTGATTAAAGACAGCATCTGTGAACACATCGAAAAAAATGGGCAGCTAAAACCGAGTCAACATGGCTTCTGTAAGGGTAGGTCATGCCTCACAAACTTATTGTACTTCTTTGAGGGAGTGAACAGCCAGGTGGATAAAGGGGAATCTATAGACATCATTTACCTTGACTTCCAAAAAGCCTTCGACAAGGTGCCACACGAGAGACTGCTTAAAAAGATATGGAACCACGGGGTACAAGGGGAGGTCCACCGATGGATCAAAAACTGGCTGGCAAACAGGAAGCAGAGGGTTGGCGTAAAGGGACACTACTCAGACTGGAAAGGGGTCACGAGCGGAGTTCCGCAAGGGTCGGTGCTGGGACCGCTCTTGTTCAATATCTACATAAATGATCTAGAGGCGGGAACTAAGTGTGAAGTCATTAAATTTGCAGATGACACCAAACTATACAGCAGGGCTCAAACCAAGGAAGACTGCGAGGATCTCCAAAAGGATCTAACGCAGCTGGAAAAGTGGGCCGAAAAGTGGCAGATGAGCTTCAACGTGGGGAAATGCAAGGTCATGCACGTGGGGAAAAAGAACCCGATGTTCACATACAAAATGGGGGGAATACCACTAGGGGTTAGTAACCTGGAGAGAGACCTGGGAGTGATGGTAGACGCAACACTGAAGGCATTGGCGCAATGCGCCACAGCCTCTAAGAAAGCAAACAGAATGCTGGGTATCATTAAGAAGGGTATTACGACCAGGACGAAGGAAGTCATCATGCCGCTGTATCGTGCAATGGTACGGCCGCATCTGGAGTACTGTGTCCAGTACTGGTCGCCGTACCTCAAGAAAGACATGGCGGTACTTGAGGGAGTACAAAGAAGAGCAACCAAACTGATAAAGGGAATGGAAAATCTCCCATATACCGACAGATTGAAGCAGTTGGGACTTTTCTCCCTGGAGAAGCGAAGACTTAGAGGAGACATGATAGAAACCTTCAAGATCCTGAAGGGCATAGAAAAAATAGACAGGGGCAGATTTTTCAAATTAAGGGGCGCCACAAGTACAAGGGGGCACTCGGAGAAATTGAAAGGGGACAGGTTTAGAACAAACGCTGGGAAGTTCTTTTTCACTCAGAGGGTGGTGGATACATGGAACGCGCTTCCAGAGGCTGTTGTAGACAAGAAAACATTAAATGGTTTCAAAGAAGGTTTGGATAGATTCCTAGAAGAAAAAGGGATTGGGGGGTATAGATAGGTATAGACCATTGCTCAGGCAATGGGCCTGATGGGCCGCCGCGGGTGCGGACTGCTGAGCAGGATGGACCTATGGTCTGCCTCAGCGGAGGCAACTTCTTATGTTCTTATGTTCTTATATATAATTTATTTGTAGGCCTGTCAGAGGTGGAGAGTGGGTATTTCTGCGCTAATCAGTTAGCATATCTACATCACCATGAGTTCATTAGCACATGGATAAAGCAGGTACCCTTACTACCTACAAAATAGGAATTGGTAAGTGTTCCTGCTGTAATTAAAAATATTGATGCACACTAATAGCAACATTAGCATACAACTCAATGCCAAAAAATTGGTGAGAAATCACTAGTACTGTGCCAGAGGTAGTATATATAAACACCTTAGTATAAACATCTCCAGAAGAAAAACACTTGTATATCAGTTCTCTCAAAATAGTTTCACACTGTAATAACTAGCATTATAAAAAATGATATAACGTGCTCGGACACTCAGAGAAAGACTTAGATTTTTCTTTTTCTACTGTCTCAGGCAGATGATGTAATCATTGCACATGTAAAACTTTCTTTTTTGTGTAAACAATTTTCTTCTCCTTCTTTGATTGAACCATATTCACGTCATTCTCTTCTTGTTTGGGCTGAGAACTTTTCAGCACCCCCTCGTATATTTCTGGTTTAACTTATTAATTCTGATTAAACAGAGGGAATACAGGTCAAATGTCAGTCTGTAATAGCTGCAGCATTTCAGCAAGCACTGGAAATCTTGTTGTCATGCAGGGTGAGAGAGGTATTTGATCCCGCTGAGGCATCCATCAAGCTGCTTACTCATTTGATGCACAAGCATCTGGCCTGTTTCACTGTTATGTTCATGAGCTCAGCCTTTCGAAAGCAGCTATATCTTTCAAAATATTGCCCACTAGTTGATTAATCTGGCACGATTTTAAGAGTGACACATAAACTTTGTTGGAGGTAAATGTGTGCTGTCGGGAACTGCCAAAAATGATAGATGTAAAACAGTAAAGTTTTTTTTTTTAAATATTCTAGTTAAGGACAAAGGATAAATTAGATGCCAATCATGAGGAAGAATAATGTACAAAAGCCTCAAACCTTGGGTTGTAAAGCTTTTTATTTTTTTAAAATTCTTTATTCATTTTCAAACTTACAATAAGTGTGATAAAATGTCCAAACAAATTAACAATATCTATATATTTAATAATCATCAATGGTAACAGTGATAAATACTTAACTCCCCCCCTTTCCCCCCTTACCTATCAAATAATCAATACTTATACAATACATAACTATAAAATTCCCCCCCCCTTCCCTCACAATTGAACTTGTAAATTTAAGGGAAAATAAAATTTCATCTAATCAGGGTTTTAAAGCTTTGAAAATGAAACTATTTACGCCCGTTTCCCTTTCTCTGTGACAGAAGCAACACTAAAAACTCCCAGATACAGTAAGTACTAGTGTTGCGTACCACTGGGCATCCCATGGTAATTTGACAATATTCATGTGCAAATCACACACAAAAATATACATTTTATTTTTCCACAGAGGGAGTATCTGGGGGCGGAAAGTGGGCAATTCTGTGCTAATGAGTTTGCGTGTCTGCGTTACTGCACACCAAGGGCAAATTCTATAGGAAACGCCCAAAAGGTAGGCACCAAATTAGGCGCTGTTCAGCGCGATGCAAGTAAAATCGGGTGCTATTTAATGAATCACGCTGAGCAGCACCTAGTTTGGAGGCGCCCAATAAATAGGCCAACTCTAGGTACAACTCCGGACTCAAGGGTCTCTCCTACGAGGAAAGACTGGGCAAATTGCAGCTCTACGCTCTAGAGGAGCGCAGGGAAAGGGGGTGACATGATTGAGACTTTTAAGTACGTCACAGGTCGTGTCGAGGTGGAAAACGATATATTCTTTCCCAAGGGACCCTTGGTCACAAGGGGGCACCCGCTCAAACTCAGAGGAGGGGAATTTAGTGGTGACACCAGGAAGTATTTCTTCACAGAAAGGGTGGTAGATCACTGGAACAAACTTCCGGTGCAGGTGATCAAGGCCACCAGCGTGCTCGACTTTAAGAATAAATGGGACATCCACGTGGGATCCCTACGAGGGTCGAGTTAAGGAACTAGGTCATTAGCATTCAGACTTAATGGGGTGGGTCAGTAGAGTGGGCAGACTTGATGGGCTGAAGCCCTTTTCTGCCGTCACTTTCTATGTTTTTAACTAAAAGTTAGGCTTCTAAATGAGCACTTAAGCATGCTGAAGAGCAGCGATTCGACAAAACGTAGCCACGCCCATGGCTAACATACATAGCACCTATTTTTTTGAAGGCTGCCTAAATTTTTAGAGGCGCTTTTTTTTTTTTTCAATTTAATGTTTATTAATTTTCATTTTCATGATCAACGAAAATCAATCATTTTAAACAGTTACACTTCAAAAAAAAGAAACAAACAATAAAAATTTTAGATCATTGGATATATCTTTCAGTTTGTACTGTTAGTTAGTCCACTATAATAAGGAGTGAGCTGTAAGAAAAATCGGTATAATTATAATTCTTAAATCATTCTTAGGCAAACAGAAGGATAAACCTGAATCACACCTAGGCCACTTATTAATTAAGAGCCTTCCTCTTGCAAGTTAATCGGGTTATCAGTAGTAGTCACCTCATTAGCTGAAATAAATCTTGACAATTGTGAAGATTCAAAAAAAATACATATCTAGTTCCCTGGAAATTAATTATACATTTACAAGGAAATCTAAGTACAAATCTTGCCCCCAATTTTAACACCTGGGGACGAAGAATTAAGAATTGCTTCCTCTTTTTTTGGGTTACTCTGGATACATCTGGACACATTCTAATTTTACTTTTCATAAATTCTTTATCTTTAAATTTAAAAAATTATTTCAGTAACCACTCCCTATCAGATGCTAGTTGTACAAAAAGCGTAGCCACAGATATCTGATCAGAATCTGATCTTTCTAGAATATTAGTCAAATCTAACATATCTAAAGTCCCTTCAACAGGAGCCTGTTGTTCTTCAGCTATTTTCTTCTTTCCAGTTGGAAGATAATAAATTCTAACTACCGGTGGGTAGGATGTTTGTGGTATTTTCAGAACTTCAGTGAGATACCTTTTGAACAAGTCAAGTGGTGAAACCATTAACAGTTTAGGAAAATTTATTAACCTCAAATTTTTTACTTCTTGACGCATTCTCCAGCATCTCAAGTTTAAAGTTAATATTTCCATTATCTTTCATTAATAGCTGATTTTGCACTGTCAAAGTATCTAAATTTTGTCTATGTTGCAGAGATTCTGCCTCCATTTTATCGACTCTTTGATATAATTGTGTAGTCTCCAATAGTATTCCAGAACAATATGAAGTCAAATTCTGCATCTGAGTTCCCAATGAGGATTGCAATTCGGAAATAGCTTCCCAAATTGAGTTCAAGTCGATTACTGATGGTTTTCTCAAAGGAGCTATTGCAAAAGTTTTAATTTTCACATTTCCTGCAAATTGCTGTTCTAGAGATTGACTCTGCTGGTCCCCTACCAAACTCGCAATCCCACACTGTGGTAGTTGTGTTCCTCCAGCGGTTAAAACACACTGAAAAGCCTGATCTTCCCCTTCTTCACTGTCCTCTGGGTTTACCGCCTCACTTGCCTCACTCATCGCATTCAGCGACAAACATGGGCGTGGCTGCACTGGCGTGCTACGCTCCTCCGGGGAGAAGCTGACCACCTCAAAGGAAGCTCTGGAGTTCCCCGCCGAACTCCCGCCTCCAGCCAAGGTTCTCTCCTCCGGTTCTCCGCCCAGGCGCCGCTCGACAAAATGATCCATCGGACCAGGTAAAGTTGCTCCTGACCCTGGCTCCTGTAGCGAAGCCGGTCGGTACCTGAGCCTTCAGGGGTTCCGGACTCTGCTCACTTTACCACCTCTTTGACGTGCTTCCTTTAAGTAGGAAGTCCTGCTGGATCCCATGTGACAATATATAAAAGATAATTGGCACAACAGTCAGTTCATGGTTCAAAACAAAACACTTTATTGTGTTCTTGAAATGGGAGTCTACTTCTAGGCAGTCCTGACTCCAATATGAAAAAAGTTAATCCACAAACCAAAAAATATAGCTGAGCCTAAACAGTAGAGCTCAGCTGCCACCTTAATACAGGTAAGAAGAAAAAGAAATAACACAGTCCAAAAATCATTGTTGTCAAATGGCCAAAAATATAAGTCCAAAAATGCTGCTGTCTTAAAACTTCACTGGTCCCACAGCAATATGACTAGCACTCCTAGCAGTGCTCTGCCCAAGCCCTGCAGTGCAACAGGCTTGTTCCTCAATCAGTTTATCTTAGCTGATGAGAGGGGGAAGGGAGTAAGCGAATCCACCGTTAAATGTTCTGCTAGACAGAACGCCATGAATGGCCCCACTAACCCACCTATATGGAAAGTGGATTCTCCCCAACTTACTTACTTCCCTCAGGCAAATTATATCAGCTTAACAACCAGCTAAACTTTAGGAAGTCAGCTACTTAAAGCTTATAACAAAACATTTTTTTTTTCCTTTTCTGTTCTAACTGAGCACAGCAGTCCCTGTCTCATTCAGCTCACTAAGCAACTTGCTTTGAACAACATACAGAGTGATTACTACTGCTATATTGTAAACTAACCAGCCCTGCCACTTAACTTAGGTCCATACAGGTATCTTCAGGCAGTCCATTAGTTTGTACCCAGTCCATGGGCTCCGGCACTGTTTGCTGGCTGGCCCCACAGTCAGTATCACATTCACTCATCTCAATATCCTGAGACTCAAGATCCCCATCAGGTGAGTACTCTCCTGGAGCTGACCCAGGCAAGACTGCCACTTCTCCTCCTGATAGCAGCCTCTAAATTGCACAAACGAACCCGCCCTGTTCTCAGAGGAGGAGGAGCCACCTGCCCTGTCTGCTTAGCTTTTCCTGGTTTTTTAATTATCCCTCTCAGCTGGGGACTAGCAGAGGGAGAAGTATGCCTCAGAGGCTGTTCTAGGCTGTTCCCCTGCACCTCCTCTACTCCCTTCAGATTGTTTGTTTCAGAATTAAAGGGGTAGTCAGTAATTCCTTTTCTACTGTTATCAACTCTATCACGTTGGTTAGTCTTTTGTATCCTTGGGCTAGCTTTAGCACTAGAAAAGCTAGGCACGAGTCCAACTTTGGGGCTAGGATCGTGACACTCCGAAGGAAAAACCCAAGTCTTTGACTTGCGTTTCACCATGAATAATTCCAAAGATCCGACAGCGTTCCACCGAGCTCCTTCAGGTCACCATCTTGGTTAGGCTTCTCCCAATTTTTAGAGCGCTTTGTTGCAGAATCGCTCTTTCTTCATAGGCACCTAAAGTTCAATTATTACTGATTAAAAGCTTATCTAGGCGCCTCCTTATCTAAGCTAATGTTAGGCGCCTCCAAAATAGGTGCCTAACATTAGGCACCGGTTACAGAATTTGGGCCTAAATGATTAGCTCAGCCGTTACCACCTTCAAAGTAGGGAAAGGGATTGGGACTTGTACACTGCCTTTTTGTAGTTTTACAACCAAACTCAAAGTGGTTTACATACAGGTACTTCAAGCATTTTCCCTATCTATCCCAATGGGCTTACAATCTGTCTAATATACCTGCGGCAGTGAAGGATTACGTGACTTGCCCAGGGTCACAGAGATCAGCATGGGGTTTGAACCCAGACCTTCAGGGGGCTGAGGCTGTAGCGCTAACCACTGCGCCATACTCTCCTCCAATACAATATCAGAAGTGGGCCAAGTATAGAACAATGAAGCCATTGTGACATCACTGATGAGGTTGGCTCTTAGGCATTGGTGGAATGAGGCATTATGACATCAGGGAAAGGGATTGGAGCTTGTATACTGCCTCTTTGTAGTTTTCCAACACACTCAAAGCAGTTTACATACAGGTACTTCAAGCATTTTCCCTATCTGTCCTGGCGGGCTCACAATCTATCTAATGTGCCTGGGGCAGTGAAGGATTAAGTGACTTGCCCAAGGTCACAGGAAGCAGCACTGGGGTTTGAACCCATAACTTCAGGGTGCTGAGGCTGTAGCTCTAACCATCGCACCACACTCTCCTCTAAAATAAGTGTTGGTAAGGGCCGGATTTTGTAATGGGCGCCTAAAAAAGATAGTTATTACATGTCACTCACATTTAGGTGCCCATTACAGAATCATGCTTAGTGGTGCCTAACTTAAAACTTAGGTGTCTGTAATTTAGGCCGGGATTTTAAAGGCCTACATTATAAGTGCCTAAGTCCTTTAGAGAATTGTGCCTAATGGTTCCTAAGTCTTTCTGTTTTCCTAAACATGCCTATTTTGTTAGGTGCCACTAGGCACCATGAATAGGCATCTGTTGTAGAAACGCACCTAAGAGGATAGACACTTATCTCCCAATTATTTTATTTGATAATTTATTTTTGGCCAGCTTCTACTTTCACATTCTCTGGCTCACATTTGTAGCAGCAATGCTATGAGACTGCTACTAGAGGTCATGGTTGACTTTTTGAGACCAGAGCGTCAAGGAGCGAGTGAGCATAACTCTTGACTGTTGGACCCCTGAATCACCAACACTATTGAAGGTAGGCCTCACAGGGCTATTGGGGGGGAGGGTGTATACTGGGGAGGGGTGTTCTGGATGGGAAAGCACAGTTTCTTCAGGGGAAGGGAGAGAGGGGGGAATTAGTATGGAGGGGGTGGAAAGGAAGGGGTGTCAGATTCCATTGGCAGGAGGACCAGTATTCTCTTATGTGGCTCTCAGTCGATATACAACCAAGGCTCACATTAGCGTCTTATGTGGTTCCTAGACATGACCCCATGCTGAATATCAGGGCCTATTTCAGCTGATGGCAGTCAACATTTAAAAAAAAAAAAATGATGCACACTCTTTCGTGATAATGTACATTGTTAATGACAATTGTTTGGAAATGAAAAAAAAAAAATAATAATAATAATTTTCCAGGTGCCCATCCATAGCAGTCAGTATGTAGCATCTCCTGCCACCCAGAAAAAGTAGCTTTGAATACTGAGCCAACCATTTTACCTGCATGAAAGGTTCTCCTCTTTGTCTATTCAACAAAAAGAGCCATTGTCCTTATATGCTTGATGAAGCGTGAATTTAGAACATTTTTACATTTAACTAAATTTCTATCTGAGATTGTAGAGAGGGTTATTTTTAGCTGTCAATCCTTATTTCCTTTTATATACAAACACATTCTGGAGGTTTAGATTCATCAACTTAACAAAAAAAAAATATAATCAATATAATAAAATAGAGCCTGAGGTGATCAGAATAGTGAAATTGATTAACACACTGAAAAACAAAACTAATCTAATAAGGGCAGGTATTAAATGGCTTTGGGCCCTAAGTTATAAAAAAAAATCTCAAAAGTTCATACAGGAAGATGAAGGCTGCATAAATTAATGGGGCAATAACATTATTTCATTTTTTTTCTGTTATTAATACTTTTACAATCTAAATCTTCTAAAGATCTAGGGGCAATTTTATGTAACCCTGCTCCCAATCATTCAGTACAGGACCACCAGCTATGTTCCTCAGAACAGGTACTTGGGCCAGGGATTACAAAACAGTGTTCAGTTTGTGTTCAGGGGGATTACAAAACAGTGTTCAGGGCTGTGTAAATCCTGTCAGGCCAGGGGGTTTTAAGTTACCACTTTCCTGAATGTGTACACTTCCAAGGAAAAAAAAAAATGTGCTTTCACTCAGCGTAGTAGGGGTATTCATAAGGAGTAAGAAAACTTGATAAAAATTGATTTTTTTTCTTCTATTGCCTAATATTTACTGTAACTGCTGGAGGTTCAGCAAAGTTTTAACTTCCATTTATTTCTATGGAAGTTAAAAAAAAAAAAAAAACTACCACTCATTCCTTGGTTCCCAAGTTGGTGATGGCTAGACAAAGGATCCCCAGTTTTGGAACCCCAATACCCATGAAACATAGCCTTAAGTAGATAGATGAGTGAGTGGGGGTGTAGGTAAGAAGGTGTATTTGTGAATGAATATGCTCTGTTCTCTCTAAGCTGAGTGGGAGTCTTCCAACTGTATTGCCCCAGTGATTGTGGTAGTGGTGGGGGTATTTCAATATTGTGATTACAAATGCTAAGAACAAGCAGTTAGTTTCCTTGAAGTCCTGCAGACTTTACCTGTCCCTCTTTATTGAAAATATGATAGTGAAACAGCACCCCCTACAGGCAGAACTATAGGTGGAGGATTGCTCAGTTATAAGGTAACCTATCAACCACCATCCATGCAGTCATGTTATAGACTAGTATGGCCATATTCCATTCCTGGGACTCGTTGCAACAGTATCCAAGTCCTCATCTATCATTAGGGCTTGCGGATCTAGTATTTCTTTTTTTTTATTTAGACTGTGAGCATTAGTATTAATGAGTATTATTCGTATTATATTGTTTCTTTATTATCTTTTTTGTTTTTACATAAGAAATTTAAGTTTTGATGCATTGTATTGTATTTTATGGAAATTTTAATAAAAATTATTGAAGTAAAAAAAATATTTACTATTGTAATGTACTGTATATAATTTATTTTGGATTTAGTGTAATAGAAACTGTAAAAGTAGATACATAATATAGGTTGTCTTTTACTAAGCTGCGGTAGAGGTTTAAACCGTGGCTAGGGGCGCTGAACGCTCCAACGCTGATCTGACGCGCATAGGAATTCTATGAGTGTCGGAACATTTAACACTCTGGGCCATGGTAGAAAACTCTACCGCAGCTTAGTAAAATAAAAGGGATGGGGGAATAAATAGCTGACAGTATTGCTACTGACTTATGGGTGAACTGGAAAGCACAGACATTCCGTGTAACCTGGGAAGCCTGTTTATTATATTCCAAAGGTTATTCCAGGTTGAAATATAGTGCTCACAGATAAGCAGCTTTAATAGCTGAGATATGACAATAATGAGAATGAAATCTTTGTGCCATGGTCTGCGCTAGATACGAGGTAGAGGTTTCTAGGCAGAGGTTTGTGCCATGGCTCGGAGCGCTAAATGCTATGGTGTCAGAGCATTTAGCGCTCTGGGCAGCGGTAGAAGCTTCTGCCGTGGCTAAGTAAAACCCAGCGTTACTATTGAAACACAAAAGCGTATCATTAGAGCCACGCCCAGCTGAAGTCCTCAAGGACGACAATTTTAACTTTCCATTACAGGAAATCTTGCACAGTCCCCCCCCTCCTCCCCCCCACACACACACACACCTTTTATAAAGCCTTGCTAGCGGCTACCATGCGGCAACAACACTGAAGTCCATTAATTCCCAATGAGCTTCAGTGTGATTACCATGGACTAGCGTTGTAAAAGAGGGCTAGTATGTTGAAAAGATAATTTAATCTGAAGATTTACACGGCATCCTCCCTCCCTTTATCCCACTTTCTTGGAACTCCTCAAACCCTATTACCACCAGATCCACCCACAAATTAAAACTATCCTTTCCCTCATTAAAAGGCATTTCCCATGCATGAAAACTAGGGACCTCCCTCCCCTTCAGAATCACTGAGCTCTGGAACAACCTTACCTCCCCTCTTCGGAACCTGAGCTCTCTCCATCTTTTCCTCAAACATCTGAAAACCTGGTTATTCTCAAAAATGTGATACTTACTCCATCTCTGGCATACTAAGCCCTTTAAATATTCTTCTTACTTTGACCTTTAACCCTTCATTAAAGTTCCTTTCTATCCCAACTCCTGTAAACCGTGCCGAGCTCTACCATTGTGGAGAGGATGCGGTATACAAACCTAAGGTTTCGTTTAATTTAGTTTAGTTTAGACTGAGAAGATCAAGTTACAATTCAATGAACTAAAACAAGCAAGGAGAGAATTTTCAGTTCCCATTCTGTAGCTTACTAGATAAGGACAATGTTGTCAATGCCAAACCCTTTCAGACACATACAATAGCAAATCATCAAAATGCGTTATAGTTCATGCCATGTGCAAAAACTTACTCATACAAAGGGCTAGCAGTCAGTGGCATAGCGAGGGTGAGAGGTGCCCGGGGTGGAAGTGCCCCTCCCCCCTCTTCTCTGGCCACCGCTCCTTTCCTGATCCCGTCTGCCATGCACGTGCCCCATTCCCTTCCCCCGTACCTCTAGCTGTTCATTGCCGTGACTAACGGCATCAACGTGCTCCTCGCGACCCCAGTGGCTCTCCCTCTGACATCACTTCCTATGCGTGGTGCCCGGAAGTGATGGCAGCGTGACAGCTGAGGCAGTCGTGAGGAACACGTTGAAGTTGTTGATCGCATGGTGAACAGCTAGAGTAGCGATCTCAAACTCAAACCCTTTTCAGGGCCACATTTTGGGATTTGTAGGTACTCGGAGGGCCTAAGAAAAAAAATAGTTAATGTCTTATTAAAGAAATGACAATTTTGCATGAGGTAAAACTCTTTATAGTTGATAAATCTTTCCTTTGGGCTAAGTCTTAATAATAATATTGACATTTATAGCGAAAGAGACATATGATCAAGAAACTGTTTTATTTTACTGTTGTGATTATGATAAACATATCGAGGGCCTCAAAATAGTACCTGGCGGGCCGCATGTGGCCTCCGGGCTACAAGTTTGAGACTGCTGAGCTAGAGGTACGGGAGAAGGGAAGTGGGGCACACATGTCACGAGGGGAGGAGTGGGAAGAGGCAGAGGGGCAGAAAGGAGGAAGG
Organism: Geotrypetes seraphini; assembly: GCF_902459505.1. NCBI lineage: Eukaryota > Metazoa > Chordata > Amphibia > Gymnophiona > Dermophiidae > Geotrypetes > Geotrypetes seraphini. Next base: position 47,290,301 of record NC_047087.1, read on the forward strand.
GTGCTGGCGCCCCACTAACATGTTACCCGGGGCAGATCGCCCCCTTGGCCCCCCCTTACTATGCTACTGCTAGCAATTTCATATAAGATGATTTTCCATGTGTAAAAGTCTGTTCTACTAATACAAGTGGCATTAAAAATGATCCTTTCAGTGGCATATCTGTACGTTATAAATTTGAAAGGATTCCTACACCCTGCATCACTAGTACGCTCCAGAAACTATTACAAAATTAATTAAGCTCACTCTGATCCACAGCTACTTCCATCTCAATAATTATATCTATAAATCATTGGAACGGTCATGGATGCCATGATGACCAATCTATGCCTGAGTCTTTAAAACAGAATTGGAAAGGAAATCCTGACTTGTTGCCAAGCTAGACCTTTTCATTGATGGCATTTTTCTAATTTGAACTGAGGGAGAATAGATTCAAACAATTTTACACTTCTTTTAGGACTACACACAAATAAAATTAAATGCAAAGAACACACAATATACTGTATGTACTAGAATATGAACCCACTGAGGTTGATAAAGGCTGCTGTGATATATATATCTTTAGCATGAGGAAAAACCCAAGTAAGGGTGCTTTAAGGTCACTTTTTATGGTAGCATAGTAAAAGGACCCCAATGAGAGGTATTGACCAATTTGGTTGTTAGAAAGATGTGTCCAGTGGTTTCAGTTCTGATACTTGAACTGTTCTATGATGCTAGGTGACCTTGGAAAATCCCTCCCAAACCCCTTTGAAAATTATTGGTTGTTTTTCTTCTATCTTTCCTGGTAAATACATTTTTTTTTAAAATGTGTAAAATGAACTACTAAAATTCAGAGGAAATGTGTACCATTAGAAAAAAAAAAGAAATGGACTGAGGTTTATTTATAGTTTCCACTGTCTTTACTGGAGCAATGAGAATAAAACTTTATTCTCTAATCTTACCGTGGAGAATTTGCTCCTTAATTCAATCATTGATGTGGCATCATCTTATTGATTAGACTGGCTCATAACTACCTTACTAACTGTAAAGCAAATGCTTAGTGTAGGCATTCAATTTAACAAACTACCATTATTTGAAATAAACGAGGAAATAAGTAGTTAAATTGCATTCTGTAATTAGTTGCCCTTCTCTAGAATTTAGAGTAGGAATGAAACAGTCTACCAAGCTTTCAGAATTTAAAAGCAGGAGAAAATAAATGCTGAATGCAGATCTTGGACTGAAAGGAAGCTCGTGCAGGGTGATATCCAAAGCTAGTGATATGCCAGTGATGGCAGTGATTTGATTGTAATTGGAGTTAAATTTATTGGTTACAATTTGACATTGCAGATGTAAATAAAATAATAGTTACCCTTTGGTAAAAGTACTGCAGAGGGAACAGCAGTGTTAAATTGTTAAAACCATCAAACACTTGCAAGATACATATTTATTCCAAAAAGATGGAAGATGTATCTTCCTGTAATATGGATATTTTTTTGTGTGTGTATTTCTTTCGGTGAGCGAATGCAGCCATAAGAGATATTTAGGACAAATGCTTTCCTATCAGGCAGCTAAATGGGAGCCTGAATCGTGTTCTCCGATGAAAAATTCTACATCTTATCTATAGGTGTTTATTAAAGACTTTATAATTTAGTGAATTTTTGAGAGATTGCTGATCTGATAATTTGAATTGTGTATTAATGTTATAATTCACTGTTAACATACAGGTTTCTTCTTATGTCAACTGCATAAAACTGCAAGGTTATTATGGGATATAAATAAAAGTTTATGCTATGTTATCTCACAGGGGTCCTTTTACTAAGCTGCAGTTAAAAGAGGCCTTAGCACGCCCTTAAGCCGGTCTTTGCCATATGGCCAATTTTCCTATTTTTTTTTTTTTTATATTAATGGCCATGTGCTAATATTACCATTGGAATGTGCCCATGAAAAATGTTAGCACATACTGTAAGCACTTATTAACCCCTATTTTGTAGGTGGTAAAAGTTCACGTGCTACTCCTGCGCCAATCAGTTAGCATATGGTAATGTAGCTGTGCTAATTGATTACTGCAGAAATGTCCATTCTCCGACCCTCCCCCCCCGACACACCCACTCTGCAATAAAATTTAAAATATTGCATGCACAGATTTGATAAGCAGGACGCCTGAGCATGTCCTTTGGTAAGACATTTTAAGCTGCAATAAATGTTTGCTAGTTCTTAGCACAGCTTAATAAAAGGAACCCTCAATACTTTGAATTCCTTTGCACTGTTGAAATATTTTGTAATAGAAAGGTTTGTTGTTCAATTAAATTGCACACACAAATTGGACATACACCCAAATTTGGAGGAGTGTGTGGCGCAGTGGTTGGATCTACAGCCTCAGCACCTGGGGTTGTGGGTTCAAACCCCGCGCTGCTCCTTGTGACCTTGGGCAAGTCACTTAATCCTCCATAGCCCCAGGTACGTTAGATAGATTGTGAGCCCACCGGGACAGATAGGGAAAATGCTTGAGTACCTGATTGTAAAAACCGCTTAGATAACCTTGATAGGCGGTATATAAAATCATAATAAACTTGCATGCAATTTTTACCACTGATAATAGAATTTGAGGTTTATTGAATAAAGCACATGGATACGTCTAACATAGGCACCGTTTATAGAATTCCCCAGAACACTAGACATTAGAGATGGGCAACCCATAAATTTATCCTTCATGTCATTTACCCTGTCATATGCAGCATTATTAATTTCATTTTGTTTTAATTCGTTTTCAGTTTTGTAGGCAATGTTATTAGGGTGTAAATTCTACATATGGCATCTAAAAGTTCAGCCCTGAAAAAAAGATCTATTCTATAAATCATGCTTCAAGTTAGGTGCAGTTTAAAGAGTAGTGTTTATGCCTGGGAACAGTGACTAACTTTAGTTAGAGAATGACAGGGGGACTTTTTTTTTTTTTTAATTTAATACATTTACAATATCTTAAAGATATCAAGAAAAAAAGGTTTCCATACAAATTTTCAATACTACAAACAATACAAAAAACAATCCTTTACAAGCCCACAAAATGGGGAAACATATTGCTTATTTACTAACTTAGTTTTAAAGGAAAACAAAGAAATGGGTTGAATTCCAATGAACCCAAATCATTCCCTACTAAACTAGGACATGATGACATGGGGACTAATTTTTTCCCTGTCCCTGTCAGCTGTGGTGTGAGCGCGGAGCTTATGCGCCGGATCGACTTCCTGCCCTGACGCAGCCATAGAAGCGAAACGGTGGCGTGCCTCGTCGTCATACACGGACCACAGCAGTGTGTACCCAGCAGCACAGCGTAGCCAGATAAGTTTACTGATTTACTGGCTTGCTTGAATATATGTTCAGTTAAGGATTTTTCACAATATTCATTTTGCCAAAATTTAAGATTAACATTCTCAGGGGTTTAGAGCCTATGAAGTAATGTCCCTTTCTAGCACTGCCACGAAATTCGTTCTGGTGGTGTGCGAGGATCTGAGGCTTTCCCCATATGAACAAGCAGTCTATAATTAAATTGATTTCTTTACTTCCTAATAAGTAAGGTGATTCGGGAGAGGTACATTGTTGGATTAGATTTTTCTCTTCCATTAAGACCTGTATAGAGTAGGGATCTATCTGTTTCCCCATCCTGTCCCCGCAAGTGTTTGAGGCTTGTGTAGATGAGGACAGAGCTTGCAGGAAAAGGGCAGGGACAGGGATAGAACTCATGGGGTTGGGATGGAAACAGATCTCATGGAGACAAATTTGTCCGTGTCATTTCTCTACTTTAGGTGTAGCCATTTGCACCAACAAAAACATGGTGTAAATGTCCACGGCAACAGCACCTCCCTTGGTTTATGTTATCACAGGAAGCAAACACAGAGAGTGAGCCTTGCATCTTTTGGCAGGCTCTCAAACCAGCACAAAACAGAAATACCACCCCCGACGTTAGCACAGAAACAGCAAGGAAAACTTGCAGCCTCTCTTCAGCGTTAGCTCAGGCTTATCTCCAAATTTTAACCCTCAGTCCACAGGAAAAAAAAAACATTATCACACCTCTCAGTCCACTGTAGAATTTCCACTCTCGTCCGTAATTGCCAAAAACTCTTCTATTGACAGAATCTCAACAAGGGCCACTTGTTTCGTAGGCATAGCCTGCTGCATCAGGAGGAGATAAGCCTGAGCTGACCACAAACCCCCTTATAATTTATGGTGAGCTCTCCAAAACTCTTCCCAAATCTACAAGATCCACCCTTCTACCACCCCAACAGTCCTTATGGCTACAGGTGGCACCTACTGTATATGATAGTAGAGTAGGGTTTTGTTGGCCTCACACTTTCCATCATAAATGTAGTAGGTAGAGTGGCTTATGGGTCAGGCTCCTTCTCTATGGTTCTCTAGCCCAGTGTTCTTCAACCTTTTGACCTATAGACCAGTGGAAATAAAATAATTATTTTGTGGACCGGCACCGGTCCATGGACCGGCAGTTGAAGAACATTGGGCTAAGTCTTGCCCATCTCCACCCAATCTCCGTCCCAGACCCCGCCCCCATAATAGTACTAATTGTAACACCATTTTTTCTATTCATTTTTCATATATATACAGACACACACAATATAATCATATTAACAACACATAATAGTTAACCACAAAATTAAACTACATAAAAAGCACATTGTATGCTTTTCAACATTCATTCCTACCAGAAAACAGATAACCCCATGCAAATGCAGGACCAAAAACTAAAAGTACTAATATTCACAAACAAACTCTAAGATGCAAGACTCTGCAAGCAGTACAATCCCAGAGGAAAAGAAACAAATGCATTTCTTCCTGAACAGACAGCAGATGTAAATCAATCACTAAATAAAAGCATTCCCCCTACCGTTGTTGTCTCTCTCCCTCCATTCTGTACCTTGCCTTCTGGTCTGCCCCCTGGTGTTATCTTCAGGCTGGTCCATGGTGCGATCAACGCAGCGTCTTCGGGCTGGCTCCCTGAGTGCTGCATTGCACAAAGCTGTGGGCAGCGGCTCCTTGTGCACATCCCGCGCCTCATCTGGAAGCCTTCTCTCTGACGTTGCAACATCAGAGAGAAGGCTTCCGGTTCAGGTGCAGGACGTGCGTAGGAGCCTTTTCCCATGGCTTTATGCACTGCAGAACTCAGGGAGCCGGCCCGAAGACGCCGTGTTAATTGTACTGTGGACCGGCGGTTGCAGAACACTGTCTTGGGCCCAATGGAGGTGCTGGCCTTGTGGACCGGCAGAAAATTTCTACGGACTGGCACCGGTCCATGGACTGGTGGTTGAAGAACATTGCTCTAGCCCACCCACCAAGTTATTTAAGACACCTGTGTGATGCTCTAATAGGGTTTCCCATACCAAATGTTACTGTTCTAAAGTCAGGTATGTACTATTTCATTCATATCTTTGTGGGGTGGGAGGGGGGTTAGTGACCACTGGGGGAGTATGGAGGATCATTACTTAATCCCTCCAATGGTAATCTGGTAATTTTGTGTACCTTAGATGCACTTAGATGCTTCTATAACAGATCTATGTTCTGTCTAGGATATCTTGGGAAAGGTTTGATTATTGCTGCAAGATATCCAAGTCTAACCTACCCATAACACACTTCCAAACAGGCCTCCTGGAACTCTGGATGCACAGCAGGCAAAACACCTTACTAGACATCCAGAAAGTCAGCTTCAAAAATCGACACTTGGATGACCCGGTAATTAGGACATTCAAGTGACGACTTATGACAGGCCTAGATTCACTACGCTTACCGATCACGTCCCAACCAGTTTGTGACCATTTTGTGACCCTGACCTGATTCACTAACCTTCCTCCCGATCCGATCCGCACATGCAAATGAAGGCAAATGGCATCCAAAAGTAGGAAGGCAGCGATTCACCAAACAAATTCAGGAACACCAACTGGGCTGGTCGATCCAAAAAGAAGCAACTGCTGAGGACCAGTCGCTCACATCCTTTCCGATTGTCCTGCTTTCTGCCACCCTGTAATCCCAGCCCTGCAGCCCTGAAATCCACTAGTATCAAAAGTAAAAACAACAAAATCAAACATTTCCCTTATGCAAAAAGTGCCCTGCTCTCTGCCGCCCTGCAGTGTGAGCCCATGGTTTTAACCCACAGGTTAAAAGCGTGTTCTGCTCTCCTGCTTTCATCCGATCCAGACGGGCTGCATCTGATAACAGGCTCTGGCACCCCTCTTGCTAGTCCCTGTCCATATGGTGCTTGCATTGTAACTCGGAAAGGACCCTGGAGCTTGACTGCTGGTAAGCGATTGGAGGCACGTTTTGGCATTTTAAAAATGGTTTTGCAGAGATGAGCACTCGGTTCTCCCCTCCCCCCATATGTTCAATGTCTAGTGCCCATTTTTATATGCAAAGCTCGGCTTGTCTGCTCTGTTCGCAGCGCGTTACAGTCAAAACTGCAGCCAACACCCCCCCCCCCTTTTGTGTTGACCTCGCTTGTGCAGTCTGCGCATGCGTCTGGATCGCTCTACAGCAGGGATCTCAAAGTCCCTCCTTGAGGGCCGCAATCCAGTCGGGTTTTCAGGATTTCCCCAATGAATATGCATTGAAAGCAAGTGCATGCACATAGATCTCATGCATATTCATTGGGGAAATCCTGAAAACCCGACTGGATTGCGGCCCTCAAGGAGGGACTTTGAGACCCCTGCTCTACAGCGATCCGTGGGGTCGGTGTGGGGCATGACTCCGTTCGTGTCAATTTGCATGAAGACTCGTTGTGAATCGGTCGCCCAGCCACGGATCGCCCACGGATCGGGTCGGTGATTATTGTGAATCTAGGCCTCAGTCTGGGAGGGCAGGAAATAATCTGGGCTTCTTTTCCACCTCTCTCCCACTCCTGGGTCTGTTAGCCTGTAGAACCCAGGGTGCTAGTGTAGGTTGTGAGATGAGGAAGTCTCTACAATATAAACAAATACTGTTAAGAGGCTGGAGTGAAGCCACCTGATACAGGGAACTGTTAATGTGTGCCCAGATTAAGAAAATAAAGCTTTCTTCTGAGTGAAAAGCTGAGAAGTGGTATGTTGTGATTAACCCTTTTTGGGAAATCCAAATGAAACTGAGAAGCAAAGACTTGCTAATACCTTTTGATATGGGGAGTGTTTTTTCTTCCTTTCTTTTTACAGCAGTGCTGGGGCACTGAGCAAGGAGTAGCACTTTTGTATGCCATGAAGTAGACTTATTTATGGACTATTTTTTGTGTTTTGAATTAAGCTACATTGCTGGGCAGTTTTGCTGATACAGCCTACGGCTGAAAGCCCAGGAGCTGCTTTGGGATTATTGGTGCTTTAAACCAGAATAAAGGAACTGTTTGAGAAACGCGGCTGAAATCATTCTGACAATTATTTCTTTCTATTTTGCCAAGTATTATTGATTAATTCTGATGGTGATCACATGCTGGGTTAGCCATTTTGACGCCAAGACATGGCTGACAGCACCATATTCAGTCCACACACCTGCAGACCTCATAGATGAGCAATTACTCATAAAACTAAGAGGCTATTATGTAGCTAAGGAGTTTATATTACCATATATGTTCAAATATAAACCTATTAAGTATAAATCGAGATAGCAGTTCCCCCACACAGAAAAAGGGGGAAAACTGTTAACTAAAATATAAACCAGAGGATTTTTATTCAACTATAAGGTAACCGTCCCCCAATGATGGCACTGCAATCTTCCCACTTAAACCCCCGATGACCACTATCATTGCTGTTTTCCTACTCAACGCTCCCATGAAGACCATTGTCACTATTACCCTCCACTCCAGTCTCCCACCATCGCTGCTAAATCCTCCACTGCAACCCTTCCAAGGCTACTGTCACCGCTCTCCTCCCTTCCTCACCCAAGATGGATGGCTCTGCTGTCCACCTCCTTCCCCCTGACCGGCACTGTTCTAGCCATATGTGTGCCAGGCTGATGTTTTGCCAAAAAAGATAGACATACTAAGGGCCCAAATGTCCAGATAATTTAGTTTCAAACAAAAAAGATAGACGTCTTGCAGTTTTGAAAATGAGCATTTCTGGATGTCTTTCCCAAAACGTTCAAACTCAGACTTAGATGTCCTATTGACGATGCCCCATCACATATGTATGTAGGAAATTTCAAAGTACCTGGTAGTGCTTGAGAGCTGAGGGATACAGAATGAAGTCTTAGTGAGCACTCTCTGGCTTGTCAGAACAACAATCTATTGATTTTTTTGTAACAGCTTTCTCTTTTACATTAGCCCTAATTGAAGAGGACACATTTTAATTTTATCTTTCAGAAGCTTTACTTAGAACTGTTACACTGGGGGTTTGTTTGGGTTTTTTTTTCTCTTTCTCTCTCTGGTACGCAGATAGAAAGTCCTTTGATGTTTTCATTACCGGGAATTTCCAGAGGGAATTCCCAATACGACTTCTTTATCTTGTAATCCATATATAATATTTTTAAAAAAATAAATTCAAAAGAATACAGAAAAAAACCCACGTTTATTTCACAAAGCAACAATCTAATAAATGACTCAAATGAATCCACCTCTTCCAAAGGCAAAACTTCTGCTGAGCACCTTTGGAAGGGGCAAAATTCATCTGAGCCATTTACAGTCCCTGAGGAAGATGCTGAAATGGGGGACCTCATTGGACTTGGACCGAGTGGCCGAGCCAGTGATGCTGTTTTGGAAATGCTTTGGCACTTTCAGATAAGTACATTTTTTCCACTTCTGTTTTACGGTAGACATTTATGAGCATGTTTTGAATTGTGAAAGAATGTGGCACATTGATTATAGCAGGATGTTGCACAATTGAAGTTTAAAAAGATCAAAATAATAAGGGTCTTTACCTAAGGCGCACTAGCCCAGTGGTTCCCAACTCTGTCCTGGAGGACCACCAGGCCATTCAGGTTTTCAGGTCAGCCCTAATGAATATGCATGAGAGAGATTTGCATATAATGGAAGTGACAGGCATGCAAATCTGCTCCATGCATATTCATTAGGGCTAGCCTGAAAACCCGATTGGCCTGGTGGTCCTCCAGGACAGGGTTGGGAACCACTGCGTTAGCCGATTTAGCATGTGCTCAATGCTAACACACCCATTATATTCTATGGACGCATTAGCATTTAGCACTTGCCAATATTTAGTGTGCACTAAATTGGGTAGCACGCCTTAGTAAAAGACCCCCAGTGTTTGTTTTTTTAACTCTGCTTTGTAGCAGATATGAGCAGTACATACAGCCTATGATTACTGGACTTATATCGCTTCCATATTATTTGTGTTTTGGATATTTGGTCTTATTGATATTCTCCTTGAGGAATATTCTTTTTTGTTTCACTAGCAAACCATAGACTTATCCTCTAGGAACTTGTCCAAATCTTTTTTTTTTTTTTTTAACTCAGTTACACTAACCGCTGGCAACAAGTTTTAGCACTTAACTACTCACTGAGTGAAAAATTATTTCCTCCTATTTGTCATAAAGGTATTTCCATGTAACTTCACTGCGTGTCCCCTAGTTTTTGTCATTGCTTAAAGGGGGAAAAATCAATTCACTTTTACTCATTCTACACCATTCAGGATGTTATAGGCCTCAATCGAAACCCCCTTCAGCTCTCTCTTTTCCAAGTTGAAGAGCCCAAACCTTTTTTAGCCTTTCCTCATATAAGATGGGTCTTTCAGATAGTAACATTTTACATTGATAAAGACTGGTTTGCCCAATTATTTTCATTTTACCTTAGCTTTGGCAAATAAATTAGGGCCTACATGAGTCATTGCTAATAACCAAAAGCTCCATTGAACCAAATTCTTTTCTACTTCAAGAAGGCAAGGAAATACACAAGAAAAATGTTTGATTCTGATTAATCATCCATTCAGTTCATCTTTGGATACCAGATCATTAGTCTCATTTGTTGTCATTCAAGTCAATAGGGTTACCAATATTACATTTGAAGAATAGGGTTTTCCATCCATTTTTAAACTTGCTTAAAATTTGCTGGCAAACACCTATGACAGAGGCCATTGTATTACAAGACAACATGAATGGACTGATGATCCCATAGCACGTGTCAATGCAGAACAAAAACAGAAGCATTAAGATTCAAAGGTACCAAGAAAGAGTTTGGAAAGAAGGATGAGATAGGTTTGTTTAGCTGCTTGTCAAAGTTTCAGCAAGGGAGATCAGTCAACTACCTGATAGAATCCCCCTAAAGTCTTGCAACTGGCGTCACAAGAGCTGAACAGACAAGGTGAAAGTAGTCACTAGTTATCCTGGGGAAATCAAGGGCAGGAATACCCCCAAAGTAGCTCATTAAAACAGCCAGGCTGCATCCTTGATTAGGAACCAAATGAGAGTCCAATGGGCTCCACAAAGGCCTTGTTGCATCTCCTGCTACCCAGAGGATAATTATTTACTGACTTCTTCCTTGGCTGGGCATTGTGGGCAGCTTCTGTGACTTCATTTGCAAGCCTCTATGACTTGATTTACATGGGTCATGGGCAGTGTTCCCTCTAAGCGGGCGGGTGTTGTGAGCAAACTTTTTTCACTGTGAGCTAAAAATATCGGGCGCCAGCAAGTTATGAGCCAAATAAATATGTTGCTTTCTACCACAGAACTTCCTTACGTTTGTATGGAATCTATCCCCTTTCAACTTTAGAGAGTGCCCTCTCGTTCTCCCTGCCTTAGTTACTAAGTCTATTCCCTTCAGTACCTTGAATGTTTCTATCATGTCCCCTCTCAATCTCCTCTGCTCAAGGGAGAAGAGGCCCAGTTTCTCTAATCTTTCGCTGTACGGCAACTCCTCCAGCCCCTTAACCATTTTAGTTGCTCTTCTCTGGATCCTTTCGAGTAGTACCGTGTCCTTCTTAAAGTACCAGTGCTGGACGCAGTACTCCAGGTGAGGGCGTACCATGGCCCGGTACAGCAGCATGATAACCTTCTCTGTCTCTTCAGTCCAGCATCTGCCCCTTCCATTCACTGTCTGTCTTTCCCTGCCATCTCTCCTCCTGCCCCCCCCCCACCCCCCAATTTGGTCTAGCATCCATCATCTTCCTTCTGTTCCCCTCATGGTCTGGCATCTCTATCCTTCCCTCCCCCCTGTGGTTTTTAGCATATCTCTCTTCTCATTTCCTCCACTCAGATCTGATCATTCTCTGCTCTCTCTTCCCTTTTCTTCTCTGGTCTTCCTTCTCTATTTTCTGCCTCCATCTAAATTAAATTCTTTCTTACTATTTAGTCCCGTTTCCCTCTTTTCACTGTGTCTACACACAGCTTGTCACCCCTTTCCCTCACCCCTCCATTATCTTACTATTTTCTTCCCCCTTTATTTATCTCCTCCTTCCATCCAGTATGTGTTCTTTCCCCACTTCCATTCAGCATCTGCTCTCCCTTCTCAACTGACATCCATCTGCCTTCTGCTCTCTCTCCCTTCTTCTCACTTCCATCATCTGTCCCCTTCTCTCTCTCTCTCATCTCCTCCATTCCATCATCTGCCCCCTCTCTCTCTCTCTCTCTCTCCCCCCCCCCCAACTTCCATCATCTGCCCCCCTTCCCCTCACCTTTGTGGGTCACTTTCTTTCCCCTGAGGGTGGCTCATGTCACAGGGGAAGCTTTGGCCGAGCAGAACCGCTTGATTGACAGTGGAACTTACTTGATTGATGTCGATGCTGGGGCCCGTTGCCGTTTGAAGGAAAAAAAAAAAGGTGGAAAAAAGGAACCTGTAAAGGCGAGAGGAAGGGAAACCTCCAGGACAGCTGCTTTTTGCCCTCCTTCAGCGGCCCAAGAGTTCAGACCAGCAGCGGCAGCTGTGTATGCTTTTAACTTCGGCACAGAGCTGCCCCTAATCAATAGTTTAGCGCGGTTTCATGAGGCAGCCTCGGGGCCTTTGATAGCCGGCCCGCTTCGATGATGCGATGTGGGCCGGCCTAGCAAAGGCCCCGAGGCTGCCTTATGAAACCGCGCTAAACTATTGATTAGGGGCAGCTCTGTGCCGAAGTTAAAAGCATACACAGCTGCCGCTGCTGGTCTGGAGGTGCGGAGACAAGGCAGGAGGCAAACGCGGTGGAAGGCAGGAGTCCCGGCGAAGGCAGGAGTCCCGGCACAGCGACTGCAACAGGAAGTTGCAAGTCAGCTGACGCCGGCCTTTCGTTGCGGCGGGGACCGAATCCTTCGCGGACCGGCAAGATTTTGTTTGCGGACCGGCGGTTGAAGAACTGTGCTCTACACTGTGTGCGCTGTGACGAGAAACTTGTGCGCTGCGAGGTAATATTTTGTGCGCCAGCGCACCCCAGCGCAGCTTAGCGGGAACACTAAAATTTTTGATTCCTTGTGAGACTAACACTGACTAAGAAAAACAAGTACTCTTTTTCTGGTCCCAGACTATAATGGATGCAGTACGACTAAGCCTAGATTGGCCTACATCTCGCTCTAACCACTCCTTCAAAAATGCCCTTCTGGGTACACAGCAGGATTCAGAGGCCTAAAAAGTCTCTGGATACATGTAAAAACCCGTTTTGATTATTGGCACTTAGACGACCTGTCTTGGTCCAATCAATCATATTATCTTGACTAGATTACTGCAACGCTATCTATCTTGGCATCACAAAGATCTGTTTCCAAAGATTACAATTAATCCAGAATACTGCTGCGAAGCTGATCTTCTGAAAAAAAAACCAAATTTGACCATGTGACCCCTTTGCTCCTGAGTCTTCATTGACTTCTGGTTTATCTTAGAATTCAATTCAAATGTGCTTGCATCTCTTTCAAAATTTTATATGGCATTTTTATTCCCCTCGTTCCCTTATTATGGAATGCTTACAGATTTTCCTTTGCAAGAGGCATCCAACCATTCAAACTCTCCCTAGAAAAGGAATTAAAGGAGCTAAACTTTCTCAACTATGGAATGAACTCCCCTTAATTCTGAGGAGCCCCAGTTCTTTCCAATTCTTCCGTAAATTTCTAAAAATTTTTCTTTTTGCCAAACATTTTGAAACTTAATCTCTATGAAACTTTTGCTATTACTTTCTTTAGTTTTTATCTAATTGTTGTAAACCGAGTTGAGCTTTCAAGTTAAGCTTTAGTTTAGTTTAGTTTTAGGTCGTCCAAGTGCCGATTTAGGTGGGCTTTTGGACGCATTTCTATTTCGATTATGAGCCCCTTAGGCTTGAAAGAAAAATGCAATCTGATTCTTTTATTAGTACTTAGTCCAGTCCCATTTCTTTATGTGGCTTTCTTGCCCCCCCCCCCCCAAGTCAGCAGCCCAGCTCCAGGAACAGCTTTTAGACTGCAGCTGGTCACCCTTCTTAATCTACTGAAATAGAGGTAGAATGCTGTTACAGGACTCCCTTGCCTCATGTAGCAATAGACTGAAGCTCCTTCTAAGCTTTCCCAGTCTCTACCTCCAATCTGGGGCCTCTCATTGATTCTGGCTCAACCTTAAACCTTTCCCCAGCTACTTGCTGGATTTTCCCCCTTCTCCCTTCCCTCCTCGTTAAGTTTTATGTCTCTCTCTCTCTCTCTAAGCTGCATTTGCTTTGCCCTGCAGTGGCCAAGAGGGGGAGTGCCTGTTTTTTTTCTCCTTGAGGAACAGTTTCACTCTGGGGAGATGTGTTCTGGAGGGGCAGGGGTAAGGTCTCATAGACTCTGTCACATGCAGATTCATGTGGACTCCTTTTTTATAAAGTGCTTATGCTGCTTTTATAAAACAGGCTTGGATTTTAGAATTCTTATAGGCACCCTGTTATTAAATTATCACCACATGATTTATTTTTTATAAGGTTTATATGTATTTATTGATGGACCTTGCTTTTGATTATAACATGCATTCTGTGCTTGGTATTCCCAAACTGAATTTACATTTGCATATATCAAACTACAATATTATATGACCATGGCAAACAGATTTCAACACATTTATTTTTAATGTTCACAGTTGATATTCTCTGTCTTTCTAATTCTCTGGCATTAAGATTATTATTTATAGGTTTAGGAGGCAATCTTTGTCAGAATCTGGAGTTAAATCCTTTAGGTATTTAATGGCCTTGACCTTTGTTTTGTTGGAACATGGGAATTTTAATTGGATTATTTACTGTCTCCAGTATTATTTATTGGTGCATGTTTTGTCTCTTCTTTAAGCAGGTTATGCAGAAACACAATAGCACCTAGTTTTAAAGCTATATCCTACTTTCTGTCTGTCTGTCCACCTGTAAGTGTTGAACTCCTCTCGTATGAGGAAAGACTAAAAAGGTTAGGGCTCTTCAGCTTGGAAAAGTTTGATTGAAGTCTTCAAAATCCTGAGTGGAGTAGAACAAGTACAAGTGGATCGATTTTTCACTCCGTCAAAAATTACAAAGACTAGGGGACATTCAATGAAGTTACAGGGAAATACTTTTAAAACCACTAGGAGGAAATTTTTTTTCACTCAGAGAATAGTTAAGCTCTGGAACGCGTTGCCAGAGGTTGTGGTAAGAGCGGATAGCGTAGCTGGTTTTAAGAAAGGTTTGGACAAGTTCCTGGAGGAAAAGTCCACAGTCTGTTATTGAGAAAGACACGGGGGAAGCCACTGCTTGCCTGGATCAGTGGCACGGAATGCTGCTACTATTTTTGCCAGGTACTTGTGACTTGGATTGGCTTCCGTGAAGATGGGATACTGGAATAGATGGACCATTCATCTGACCTAGTAAGGCCATTCTTATGTTCTTAGTAATGCGGATGTGCTAACTGGTTTGTGAAAGAATGCTCACTCTCTGCTGACATGTCTCCTAATAGAAAAAAAAAACCATATTTAATATGGAGAATAGACACATTATTTATTTATTATATATTTACTATATCACTGCAAACATAGAGGACAGAACTAATCGGTTTACAATCTATAAATCTAGAAAACAAAGAGGAAAAGAGTGCCGAGATTGCTACCAGATGATAAGAGTGCTTTCCCACAGAGACAGATAATGTGGGAAAGCAGGGAAGATGAGCAGCTCTATTTTAGCCATGTTCAGTTTTAGATGTTGGCGAGACATGCAGGTGGCAATGTCGGACAGGCAGGCTGAAACTTGGGTTTGGGCTTCAATAGAGATATCTGGTGTAGAGAGGTAGATCTGGGAGTTATCAGCATAGAGGTAATACTGGAAACCATGGAAGGAGATCATCACTCCAAGTGAGCAGGTATAGATTGAGAAAAGGAGTGTTCCCAGGACAAAGCCTTGAGGTGCCTGAATTGATGGCAGGATGGCTGTGGAGGAGGAGTCACCATTACATACACTGAAGGTGTGGTGGGAGAGATACTGTAGGAAGAAAGCCAGGAGAGAGCAGAATTCTGGAATTCCAGTGAGCACAGTGTGGTGATCAGCAGTATCAAAGGTGGCAGATATAGCAAGAAGGATGAGGATAAAGTAGAGGCCTTTGCATAGGCCACAGTGCCCAAACATTACCCATCCTGTATTAGTAGTAGTAGTAGTAGGTCAGGGGGTATACAGGCTGACTGCTGCCCACTACCACCACTGCTCGCAACCACAACTAAGGGAAGGACCAGGTGTGTGCAGTGAATGACCACCATCAGCCCACAGTCCTTCTCCTGAGGTCAATTCTGACATCAGAGAGAAGGTCTGGGCCAGCCAATTGCTGCTTGGCTAGCCTGGACCTTGTCTCCGACATCAGAATTGACATCAGGGGAGGTCTTGTGGGCTGGCGGCATTGCACGTTGCACTTCCTGTGGGCAGCGAGCGGTGAGTGATGGCGGACTGGGGGGGGGGGAAGAATCAGCAGCAGAAAGGCTAAGCTTTGGCGTGGCAGGGAAGGAGGCAGACTGGCTTTGGCGGTGGACCGGGGGGAGGAGGAATCGGTGGCGGGTAGGCCAAGCTACAACCTGGGAAGAAGGGAGGGAAGGAGGCAGGCAGGCTGGCTTCGGGGAAGGGTGTGGGACAAAGGCTGGAAGGCAATGAGGGGGACATAGGAAGGAGGAAGTGAGGAAGGAGAGAGAGAGGCAGAGAAAAAGGGGGGGGGGGGTTGTAAGCCGAAGAAAGACAGAGAAAGAGAGGCCTGGACCAAAGGGGAAAGACAGGAGGCAGATACTGGACTATGGGAGGTGCAGACAGAAGAGACAGGGGGAGAAAAATCCTGAGGAAGAACAAAGAGATGCAAGATCATAACAGAGGAGGGAGAGAGAGGGAGACCTGGAACAAAGGTGGTGGTAGTAAGTACAAAGGAGAGCTGACACTGGATCTGGGGACGGTAAGCAGAGGTAAAAGAAAGAGAGACCTGGACCCAAAGGGGATGGGGCTGGATTGTGAAAGAAATGTTGGATGTGAAAGAGAGAAATATTGGATGCACAGTCAGAAGAAGTGCAATCAGAGACTCATGAAATCACCAAACAAAGGTAGGAAAAATGATTTTATTTTCAATTTACTGATCAAAATATGTCAGTTTCGAGAATTTATATCTGTTGTTTATATTTTGCACTATATTTGTCTATTTTTCTATAGTCGCAGAGGTGACTGCATATTTTAAAGTCATCTGCCTTGATATCTTTGAAACCCCCCCAAATATAAATGATAATTAACATTTTCTCTGCGTACATTAGTCTCATCAATTCTAAATTAGATAAAATAAATCAATGGCTTCATGAAAATATGCTGTCACTTAGCTTATCAAAAACCAGATGTCTGCTATTTCCAGGGAAAGATAACTTACAGCTCACATCTCCCATCACCACAAATGATATTCCAATTATCTTTGTGAACGCTATTAAAATTCTGGAAGTAATTATAGACAGCTAACTGACCTATCGTACACAAATTAGCTCAGTAGTAATGAATTGTTTCATTAGGCCTAGGATGATTAGATCTCTTGCGAGCATTTTGGATCCCTAATCCTTCAACATTCTAATTCACTCTCTTATTATATCCAAACTTGACTACTGTAATGCATTATATAAGGGTATGTGCCAAAAAGATATTCGCTGTCTACAACTGAAACAAAATACTGCCATAAAAATTATTACTAACAGGAAGAAATTTGATCATGTTACTCCTCTGCTGAAAAGTGCGCATTGGCTACCAATTCCACATCGAATAATATATAAAATAGCTATTCTTTCTTTCAAGTCCCAAAATACTAATGAACGGGCCTTTATCCACAAGCTACTTATTCCACAAGAATTTTAAGATCTTCATCTCAGCATCTTCTTTATACACCATCCTTTAAAATCATCAGTATGTGTCGGGCCACTTCATTTGCAATTATGACCCCTACAGTATAAAATTTCCTGCCACTTCATTTCAGGGCGGGAAAAAAATCTAGATAAATTTAAGGGTAATCTAAAGTGCTACCTCTTTCGAGATGCATATAACTGTTAAATAGACTTGGAAACAGCCAAAGTTATCTAGCAATTTTTATTCCCTAGCTTCCCTATTGTTGTTTACCCTTCATGTCTTCTTTACTTTTAAATTGTAGTTCTTCCCACTTTCCTATTATCTCACATTAGTGATGTATTGTTTAGTCGGTACTTATTTGTTTATTGTTTTCCCCTTTTTAATACAAATTGTAAAACGCTTAGAAATCTTGATTTGCGTTTTATCAAAATTTTAATAAACTTGGAACTACAGTGTGCTTTGTGTTTTTTTTAATTTTGTGATTACCATTATGTATTAATAAGATTATATTGTGTGTATATGAAAAATGGATGGAAGAAATTGCATTACAACTAGTATTATTATTATGGGATGGAGTCAGGGGTGGAGTTTGGGCAGGTCTGTGGCAGAGTTTGGGCCCCCTCCAAACAAAAAAGCGTTCCGCTGCCTATGGGCCTTTGGATCTGGTCAAGAACAGGTGATTGGAAACTTTAGTAAGGACAGTTTCCGTGGAATGCAGTGGGTGTGGAGCACAGCGGGATACTGAATGAAGATGTTAGTGCAAGGAACCTGGAAGCATAGGAGTTGGAGGGGTCATCGACATGGATGTTGAAGTCTCTAAGGATGAGAGCAGAGAGCTTGAGCAAGAAGGAGAACCAGGAGTCAAAGTTGGTGAGAAAGGATGAGTGGGACATATTGGGGAGTCGTTAGATGATTGCTACTCAGAGAGATAGGGGAGTGAATAGATGGATGGAATGGATTTCAAAGGAGGGAGAGCACTGAGATTGAGGTTGGAAAAGAGGTTGAAATATGCAGGAGGGTGAGAGTAGCAGCCCAACACCTCCTCCTTGACCAACTGGGCAAGGCGTGTGAGAGAAAAGGTGGCCTCCTTGACACAGGGCAGCAGCTGAAGTAGAGTAATTAGGGCCGATTCAGATCTCAGTTATTGTGAGCAGGTGGAGAGATCGAGAGATGAAGAGGTCATGGATGTAAGCAAGCTTGTTGGGAATGGAGCAGGCATTCCATAGGGCACAAGAGAAGGGCAGGGAATAACCTGTGAGCATGTTCTGTGTTAGACCAATTTTTAGGTATGCATTAGGGCCTAGGCCTGTTGATCTTTGATGCCTGTTGCCAGACCTCTGCTCAGTTCTGATGGTATACATCCTAGGGTACTGAAAGAACTCAAACATGTAATTGCTGAACTACTGTTAGTGATCTGTAACCTGTGCTAAAATCGTCTGTAGTACCTGATGATTGGAGGGTGACCAGTTACGCCGGTTTTTAAAAAGGGTTCCAGGGGAGATTAAGGGCTCCTTTTACTAAGGGGTACTAGCGTTTTTAGTGCACCCAGGAAATTACCGCGCACTACACCGCGCGCTATGCGACTAGAACTGATGCCAGCTCATTGCTGGCATTAAGGTCTAGCGTGGGCTAAAACCGCTATCACAGCTTAGTAAAAGGAGCCCTAAGTCTCATCACTTTCAAGTTACTTACAATGGTCTTCAAATTACTTTCTCCATCAGCTCCTTCATATCTTAATAACTAATTATTCCATATCATCCAAGCACAATCTGCTTTTGCCACCACCTCTCCGCATCTTGTTTGTCTGCTTTTAAATATGCTGGTCCCAAACTTTGGAATGAACTTCCTACATCAGAATCAATGCATTTTTCACATTTGTTTCACAGTTTAAAAAATATTTTACTCATCTAAGTTTCCAGCTAATCATACCAATTATATTGTCATCAAATGAATGTTTTAATTATTCCAATGAAATTGTTATTCAACTGTATCTAGGTTGATCACCAGACCCAATGATATTTCTGTTTGGGGAATTGTTCCATCTTCCGTGCAGCTCTGAAATAATTAAAACAGAGTTAAGTAAGGATTTGTGTTAAGTTTTGAAGACATGTAATTTATCTTGAGGAAGCTACACACTGATGATCTGCAACAAAAGAAATTTTGTGCCTCTAATTTTCTTTGTTTTTGTCATTTGCCCTTACTTGCCAAACCAAATTGTCTTTCTTTTTTTAAATTTTTATATCAATAATGTTATAGCTAATATGATGGGTAAAAAAAAAAATAAATTCTAGACTTTTGGTAAAATCAAAATATGTAGAGGAGTAAATCTTAACAGAACTGAGGAGACAATTTTAAACCAATTTCTGTACAAAAAGAAATGGTTAATGCACAGACATAAGTGATTATTAAATTAGGCCTCCACGATGCAAACAAAGCTATATATGTACAGCTTATACACACACAACTTTACATAAATTGAGTTGAAGCATTCCCCAGGGGGGACTGTGCAGAGGGCTTTGCATTTATATGTATACTTTTGAAAATGTTCAAGCTTGCACATAGCATAAGAGTTGATATAAATGTAAGTACTGTACATAAATCCACTGGTGTAATTTTCAAAACTGATGTTATGTGCATGTTGTGTTTCAAATAAATCTCTGGTACTTACCCAGCTAAAAATATGCATTTGCTATTTACACATGTGCTCAGCTACAAAACTACTGCCTAAAAGGTATTGTGAACAGGGAACTGGGTCCCAGTCTGATGAAGAGGGAAAAGACACCAATTTTCCCTTAAAAAAAAATCCATGGGCGAAAGTGGGAACATTAGCCAGATAATAGGGAAAACAAAAACAGACACTCCTACCTACAAAAATAGCAATCAGACCCAGGAATGCTGAGAAATAAACTGTTCTGTACCTTGAGTGGATGGGTGGTCGGAGAAGTTCCAACAGAAGCAGGCAGCCTGGGAATCCTCTAGGAAATTTGGAAGGTGTAATGTTTGGCTCCATCCTTCAATAATGTAGATGAGCTAGAAGAGCTGGACCAATCGGGGAAAGCCAAAACCAAGGTTGGGGCTCTGGAAGCTGAGGAACCACAGAGAGCTTGTAACAAAGGGTAACCAAGGGCAAAGCAGCAGAGGGAGAAACTGTCAGCAGCCGTTGCAATGTTTTCAGATCCCCCCCCCCCAAAATGGAGATATTTTTGAAAGCTGAAATGCTGAATCCTATGAAGAAATGAATGTTGAAAACCAGGATGAGGGGGTGAGCACTATTTAAACTAGTGCACAAGAGGGAAGGTATTTATTTTTTCTTTTGACTTTTTTTTATTTTTTTTTGATGGGCTGAAGGAGAAAGCAGTTAAAAGCCAGGCAAGAGTGTGGGCCCTTTCCCCTTGCTTTTCTTAAACCCATAGGTGGTATATAAATGACTTAAATGAATAAAATGATTTAAATAAATCCCTTTCTTCAGACCACTAAACTTGTTGCATTCCACTTAACCAGTTCCTGACCCAGTCCGTCACTTTGAGGCCCATACTGAGGACACTTAGGGCTAGATTCACTAAGCAAACTGATCATGTACCGATTGGTTTACTACCCCTTTGCAACCCGATTTCCCTCCAGCCCAATTCACTTACCTCTCTGCCGATCATCCTCCGATCCGCGCATGCAAATGAGGGGAAACGGCATGCAAAGTAGGCAGGCACATGATTCACTAACCAAAACCCTGCAACACTGACTGGGCTGACCAATCACAAACAAGTGACTGCTGAGGACCAGTTGCTCAAGCCCTTTCCGACTACCCTGGCTTCTGCCGCCCTGCTCTCTGTCCTGTCAGCCCTGATCTCCTGCTGCCCCGATCTCCTGCATGACCTGAACTGCATCCCCTGGCTATAATGAAAGGAGCTGTCTTTTCTCCTGCAGCCCCGACTCTCCCGCTGCCCTGATCTCCTGCCTGCCCCGACTCTCCCACCCTTCCCTGCAGTACAAGCCCGTAGTTTTAACCCATGGGCTTAAAGTGAGTTAAAACCACAGGCTCCAAAAAAGTTTAAAAAAGAAAAAAAAATTATCTGCCGGGCCTGGAGGTCCAACGCATGGGCAGACCATCTACAGATGGTCTGTGCATGTGCTGGTATCGCCATAGAGCGATCAGGGCAGGCAATTGGGGGCGTGATTCTAATCATTATATTACATTACATTAGAGATTTTTATTCCGCCATTACCTTGCAGTTCAAGGCGGATTACAAATGAGTTATAGAAGGAGGGTTACAAAGTAAGATCATAGGTCATTTCTTGTGAAGGTAAAGAGTAGATCAGGTAGTATCGGTAAGTTAGGGAGAAGATGGGAAGAAGGAAGGTACTTGTGGTATTAAGCCTTTTTCAGGGATTTCTTGAAGAGTATAGTTTTTATTTCTTTTCTGAACATCTTTTAGTCTGGGGTTGCATGAGGGTGATTCGTGAATCAGCCCCCCTGACATGGATCGGATCAGATCCCTTATGGATACGATCCATGCTCCTAGTGAACCTAGCTCTCAGACACCTGTGTGGAACAGTGTCAAAGGCTTTGCTAAAATCTAATTACACCACATCTAGCACAGTCCCTTTTATTCACTTCTCTGATTACCCAGTCAAAGAAATTGATTAGATTTGTCTAACAAGACCTGCCTGTAGTGAATCCTTGTTGCCTTGGGTCCTGTAATCCACTGGATTCCAGAAACTACACTATTCTCTATTTTAAAAGCATTTCCATTAATTATGCACCACGGAAGTCAGACTTACTGGCCTATAATTCCCTACTTCTTCCTTACATCCACTTTTGTGGAGAGGGACCACATCCTCTCTTCTCCAGTCCTCCGGTACCACTCTCGACTCTAGAGAAGCATTGAAAAGGTCAGTCAGCAAACCTACCAGAATTTGCCTACGTTCCTTCAGTACCCTTCTAGCCCCATCACTTTGTCCACCTTTAGTTTAGTCAGCTCCTCAAGGGCACAAACCTATGAAAATCAATCAGGATCTACTGCACTTCCATCCCTATTTGTGTTTGTCTTCTGCAATACCACTCCTAGCACTTCAGCTGTTAACACAGAACAGAAATATTTGTTATGCAATGCTGCCTTTTCTTTATCAGCTTCAGCATATTTCTTCCATTAACCTTTGAGTCTCACAATGCCACTTTTGTACTTCTTCCTATCACTAATATACAGTATCTAAAAAAAAGTCTTCTCTCCTGTTTTACTGTATTGACTATTTTTCTTCCATTTGTATCTTTGCTTTCCTGACTACTCAACCAGCCTTTCTTAACTTTTCCAGATATTTTTGCCTGTCTTCATTCTGAGATCTCATGTAGTTTATGAAAGCTACCCTCTTTTTTCTTACTTTCTCAGCTATTATTGGAGAACTGCTCAATCTAAGCATTTTTCTGTAATTTGGATGTGCTAAGTATGAGACATAAATACAGATGTCCATCTTTCTGGACATGGATGTTCACCCTATTCTGCAATCAGAGTTGTATGTTAATCTTTTGTCACCTCCCTAGTCCTACACAAAACATGCCTAGACCACACACTCTTCCCATATCAACACACTGCCATTTTAGATGTCCATATTAGAAAGCTGCATAGGGATCCTGCAGAACCTATTATATTCCGGTGGATATGAAAGTAGTTGTCATGGGACTCCTGCAAGATTGGAAGAAGTTGCCTTGATATTCCGATGAGAATGTAGTCAAAATCTCTGGTAACTCCAGAATGAGGCTTGGCATTCATGTAGAGAGGCAATTAGAGTACCAGAATGAGGCTTGGAACATCCATTGCTTGAATAGTGAATACCATCCAAAAAACCATGAGAGGCTGTTAGCACTGGAAGGAAACAGAGGACTGCAAGGAAGTTAATAATAATGTTGGCTCCTGCAGATACAAGTGGGGATGGAGGAGATTAATCATGAGGATGGATGGAAATGGAATTAGTGTCCATTACGGGTGGATGGGGATGAGTAAAATTTCTGGTTCCGTGCGACTTTGTAATCCATATCCTGGCTTCATAAAATCAGGATTTAGACATCCATGCAATGTGGACATCTAAATGCCAATTTTCAGATGTCCAAAACATAACATAAAGACAGATTGGTTCACTCACTCTGTTCAGTGGTTTTAAGCTACAAACATATGCCCCATTAGCTTGCCAATAGAAGTTTGACCAATTATAGGTCATCACTCCTTACATAGGTTGGTCTTTGTTTTCTTCATCTCTGTTTATTTACTGTCCTGGGTAGATAAGCATTAAGGCCTTAAAAGTGGCCTCCAATTGCATATCAATCACACGTCGGTGCCGGTTAGAGAATCGTGCCTCTGTTAAAGGTAGGCGCCGGAAATGTAGGCCAGGATTTTACAAGTCTACATTTCTGGCACCTGCCTTTGATGAGAATTGCACCTATGCAGGTACTTTATGATGCTTAATACCACTTCTGGCATTAGCCACACCTACAGTGGCAATAGGTGCCGTAAAGCACCTATGGAGGCTCAATTCCGGCGCTGATTTTTCAGGAGCTAGTAGGTGCCTTGAAATCATTTTAAAACATTGTTTAATCAGCGTTTTTCACTGAGCTTGGGAGACTACTGCGCTTAAAAAACCAGTTCCGTTTAGAGAATCCGAGCATAAACTCCTACAATTATGCCAATGCCAAGCATCCTCCTCATCCTCCCATCTTACCTCAACGTTAATAATAATCTAAACAGCTACCCCTCTTCATGCCTTCCTGGACTGAACTGCCATGTAAGCCCAGAATTGCCAAGTTACTCAGTTCTAGGAGGTAGGCCTTTCTTCAAATTTATATCCTCAACATACTGTGGCATTTATGTTCTCTGAATCAACCCATTGAAATCAGTTCTCAGGTCCCATAATGCATCAGGATAGGGTCATCAGATATCCAGGAATGGCCTACAATCTCCTTCCTGGAATTGGGTTACTCAGCAACTAATACAAATGGATTGGATGTTAACCATACCATCCAATAATAAGAAAGCTAAATAGCAGAGCTTAAAGTTTATTACACTGCTTTTAAACTTTCTGTTAATTATACATAATGCGGTCAGCTTTGATGTAAATGGAACATTTGGGTTAGCACTGTTTTTTGCCTCCTCCTCCCTGTCTAAATAAAAAATGGTGTTCATTATTGCATATTTTTCTTTTGTGACATTATGCTTTGTTTCTCTTATGAAGCTACACTGAAAAAAAAACCCCTCCCACAAGTATGACTGAATGTACTCTATCAAAGAAACATCAATCAGAGCTTTATTTCATGGCTGAAATTTGAATATCAGATGTACACATCCACCATTCACATCTTGTTAATAAAATTGTGTTTGATGTGAACAACATTAAAAAACTCAAAGAAGTCTATTATTTTCTAATTAGCAAAGCCTTCAATGCGATAAAGATCTGCCCTGATTAAAATGTGAATTTTATCTTAAAAAAATAAGCACCACACAAAAATTAAAATGTTCATATGGTCTTTGAAGTGGAAATTGGCAGATAGATCACATTCAAGCAGCAGCAAGAAAAATACAAATTAATGATATTGAAATAAATGTTTTAGAAGACATGTTTTGATTCTGATTACTTCCTTATTCTACTAAATGCTCTAATTCATAAAGCCATGTGTGTATTAATTGTTCATTTAAGAAAAAGATGGAAAGCATCATAAAGGTGAAATAAACAAGAGTGACATTTTAAAAATGGTGTATTCCTTGCCATTTTAGATAAAAGGCAAACCTAATTAAAAAAAAACAATGCCACACTGATGAACAAATGATCTTCAATGGCCTGACTTATTTAAATGTCCAGATGAATATTTCTCAATAGTGTTATACATGCACAAATATCTTCTATATATCAGTGCTCCAACCTGGACCATATATGCTTATATATTTTCTAAAGGAATCCTCAGCCCCACCACTCCACCACAAAAGTACTACCTTACTGCGAGAAGCTTTATGTGGCGCCTCATCATTGGCTGTCCTTGTTTTGTATTGCTTAGTTGTCAGGTTTTGAAAAGCCATCTGGATGCCCAGACATGTCCGGGTAAATCAAGACGTCTGGTAACCCTAAGAATCATATTTTGCCCAATTAATTTTTAATGTTTTCAATTATGAGCAGATGGTTCCTGAGCATGGCCCACTAGAGCCATTTTTAGGTGGCAGTAAGCACCCAGTGCTTGATGCTGCTTTATAAAAGGGCTCCATAATAATCTAAAATAAAATCATGCTTGAAATAAATATGGTCTTAAAGGCCAGATTTCAAAGCTGTTTCCATTAGCAAAATGTGTTTTTCTCAATTAGTTTGGCAGTTTGAAAATTTATCTCCCTTAATGTGGTAAATGGAAGTGCATTGTTTGACAATACACATGCTTATGAAGTTAAGAGGCGATAGGCTCCGGAGTAATCAAAGGAAATACTTTTTTTACAGAAAGGGTGGTAGATACGTGGAACAGTCTCCTGGAAGAAGTGGTGGAGACAAAGACTGTGTCTGAATTTAAGAAGACGTGGGATAGGCATATGGGATCTCTCCGAGAGAGAAAGGGATAATGGTTTCTGTGGATGTGCAGACCAGTTGGGCAATTGGTCTTTATCTGCCATCATGTTTCTATGTTTCTAAACTTCACTAAAATCGTGCTCTAATACAGGTCACTGTACTTCTCACAAACCCATTAGTAACTGAGCTCCATCTTTTTGGAATAGATACCTTATTTTCCTCAAAATATTGTCCATTTACTAAAGTATCTCAAGGCCTCCTCCCTATGCCATCATCTCATTCATGCATTAAAATTTTTGAGTTCTACCTGCCTCTGGGATTTTGAAAGTGGAATGGGGACCATACCTGAGAATGCTCCCTGGAAGTTCTTGATTAGAATTTCTTACCTACAAGCCTAAACTTTGTTTCCAGAATCTCCCTCCTACACCATCCTATGAGGGGGTACTGAAAAATTCTCAGCCCAACCAACCAACGTCCTAAATTCTGAGCGTTATTTTGCTGCTGTAGCTGAAAAGAGTGCTATCTTATTTCATTAAGTGCCAATTTGCAGAAACAAAACTCTTGTTTCTGTTCATTAATTGAACCATATACACATTATTCTCTTCTTGGTTGGGCTTTTCAGCATCCCCTCGTAGTGTGAAGAGTTTCAGTCTCTGGTAACCAGAG
Organism: Geotrypetes seraphini; assembly: GCF_902459505.1. Lineage (NCBI taxonomy): Eukaryota > Metazoa > Chordata > Amphibia > Gymnophiona > Dermophiidae > Geotrypetes > Geotrypetes seraphini. Next base: position 47,316,640 of record NC_047087.1, read on the forward strand.
TTGATACTGTGATGTCAAAATGGCTCATTCCACCAATAAAAGCCAACCTCATCAGTGATGTCACAATGGCTTGATTGTCCTATACTTGGCTCACTTTTATTACATACAAGGGAGTGCTGAAAGTTCTCAGCCCCACCAACCAACCAACTTCCTAAATTCTGAGCATTATCTTGCCACTGTAACTAAAAAGAGTGTTAACGTCTTTTGTTAAACGCCAATTTGCAGAAACAAAATTCTACATTTTCACATTGTTTCAGATCATTGATTGAACATCCATGGCATTCTTTTCTTGGTTGGGTTGAGGACTTTTCAGCACCCCCTCATGCCATTGGTACTCACATGCACAATTTGATCTTCCTCAGTACTATCTAAATCCTTTCTTGGTGACACATAAGGTCTGCTGCCCACACACCTGCCAGGGAAGTTAGCAAGTGATCCTCACCTTTTCCAGCTGCCCAGCTACTCATAGTAGTCTGTTTTTCAAAATGATATGGGGTGCTAAACCCATTGGAAATTATTCCTCTCTAGACACTAAAGAGTTTGCTCAATATCGGGGGTGCTCAAACACCCACAGAGCTGGCTTCTATGCACATATCTACATCACATTCCTAATGACCAAATTACCAGCTACAACAACCATCATGAGATTTCAGCATGTGATTTGCCTGAATATCAGTAGAATGTTACAAAAGTCTATTTCTGTGCACAAAGCACTAGCATACCTGCAGAAATGAAAATTGTTCTCTCTGTGATTAATTGCAAAATACTACAATTAGCTTTTCACAATTAACAGTGCAGTACTTTATGGCTCTGTGAAAAATTCCAACATTTCATTCTCTGAAGGGAATATTTAAACAATCTGCTGCTTTAGAAGTGTCCCTACTAGCTCTGATTTATACCACACGTCTTTTGAGAAAGAAAAAGAAATCATCAACTTGTCATCCAAGTCCTTCTTTTTTGTTCTTCTTTTGGTTCCCTCCTTTTGTTCTTTTCCTCCTGGACTATCATCTTTCTCTGCAAACTCCCCTTTGCATTGATATATATTGCAGATTTCCCAATGTAGCACTGAAAACCTCAGCCACTATTCTCCTGCTTCTTTTTATCAGCTGTAGCCTGAGGTGATGAAAGATGAACAAATGAACAGTAGCTGAGGTAGAAGCCTTGATGAATGGTACCGCTCATAAATTTCAAACTTTTGCTTATTCAACCTTTTCTTTAAAGGTGTGATTTGCATAGGTAAGAGGGCCATTTATTAGACAGGTCTGCTTGGCTATCCATTCGCATACACCCTAGTGCATGTGCACAGGCGTAGCTGGGGGAACTTGATCAAGCTGCCACATAGGCACCCATGAAGCAAACAAGGATCCAGAATAAAATTGGGCAAGAAGTGGAAATCTCTGTTGCTGCTTCTTCCCACTCTGACTCCATAACAATTTGAGTTGGGGGAGCAGGAGCATAAGAATATAAGAAATACCATAATGAGACAGACCAAAGGTCGATCAAGACCAGTATCCTGTTTCCAACTGTGGCCAACCCAGGTCACAAGTATCTGACAAGGCTCAAAAAAGTAAAACAGATTTTACGCTGCTTATTCTAGGAATAAGCAATGGGTTTCCTCAAGTCCATCTTAATAATGGCTCATGGACTTTTAGGAATTTATAGAAACCCTTTTTTAAACCCTGCTAAGCTAACTTTCACCACATTCTTTGGCAATTCCAGAGCTTAATTACACATTGTGTGAAGAAATGCCCCCTAGTCCTAGTATTTTTAGAAAGAGTAGATAAGAGATTCACATCTACCCAATCCACTGTACTCAGTATTTTAAAAACCTCTGTCATATTTCCTCTGAGCTATCTCTTCTCGAGGCTGAAGAGCCCTAGCCACTATAGTCGTTCCTCATAGTGAAGTCATCCCATTCCTTTTATCATTTTTGTTGCCCTTCTCTGTACTTTTTTAAATTCCGTTATATCTATTTTGAGATGTGAAGACCAGAATTGCACATAGTATTTGGGGTGTTGGTACACCATGGAGCAATACAAGAACATTATAAAATTTTCATCTTTGTTTTCCATTCCTATAGGGATAATTCCTAATATTTTATTTGCTTTCTTAGCTGCCGCCGCACACCAAACTAAGGGGTTTAACTTACTCTCAATGATGACACGTAGATCCTTTTCCTGGGCAATGATTCCTAATGTAATAATCAGTTTTGCCACTGCCACAATGATTGCTGCCTGATGTTGTCCCCCTGTGGACCTCTGGGGGTGGGACAGCTGACTGAAGGGAAATGTGCTCCTGTGCAGACTTATTTTTTTTTTTTTTTCAGTTCAAAAATTTTATTGGTTTTGTGATAAAGCAAATTCTTGATCTTTGAATGTACTTATGTTATAATATGTATAATCATTACATTTGTACTATGCATTCCTTGATCTTGTTGTATGCCTTTTTGCTTTATCACAAAACCAATAAAATTTTTGAACTGTGCAGACTTTAAGTATAAATGGGATAAAGTAATGCTTGTATTAAAATGGAAAATCTCATAAATAAATAATAAAAAAAAAAGTATAAATGGGATACCTATGTGGGATCCCTAAGAGGATGAAGATAAGGAATAGGGTCACTAGGGTATAGACTTAAGGGGGTGGGTCAGTAGAGTGGGCAGACTTGATGGGCTGTAGCCCTTTTCTGCCGTCATCTTTCTATGTTTCTATATATTAGAATATGGCTAATATACCTGTATACTACAGTACATGAGCTAATTTACCCACTTAGGAATACAAAAACAGATTAGTATTTTCCTGAAGTACAATAGTTCAAGTTCTGAGTTATAATTAGGGCTTCTATTTTTAGGTGTTTACAAATTGTACATTTAGATGTTTATTTTCCAGCTAATTAGGGGCTCTTTGAGAGTACAGAAAATATTCCCACTAATTAATAGATAATATATTGTCTTCTGAGTTTTTTCATTACACATCTGGGTTGGGATGGGCGGGAGGGTTGGGTAGTGATAGATACTGATTAACATAGATATTGAATCTTCTTATTAAGATGTTTAATATTGTTAATATCAATAATTGATGGAAGAGGCGATTATAGTTATGATTCTATACTTTCTGCTTGTAATAGTGTTTTCTTGTAATATTTTCATGTTGTCAATTTACTGTATTAAACTATTGTAATTTAATAAAATAATAAAAATTATTAAAAAAAAAAAAGAAAATATTCCCACTGAAACTCAGCTAGCAGCAGTCATCGTTTTTTTGGGTTTTTTTTAATGCTCACCATCCTGACTAGATTAGCTCACAAATGGCTGCTGTGACCTCTTGCAGCACCTCTTGCACCGTTCTTTGTGTAGCGCTGTTAGATGCTATGACTTCCATTTTGTAAGGGAGGCCACAAGGAGCAGAACCCCTATTGACATCAGGTAGGCCCAAAAGGAGGCCTATCTAGAGCTCAGGGGGTGGGTCTGGGATAGGGAGACCAGATTTTCCATTCAGAAAATCCAGACCCCTTAGGCCCGCCCCTAGGCCCGCCCAGTTCCACCCATCCCTGCCCCATCAAGCCCTCAATCCCACCCCTGCTACGTGCTCTGTTATGAATGGAGTAATGGGGAAGTGAGGAATTGAACATAAGAACATAAGAATTGCCACTGCTGGGTCAGACCAGTGGTCCATCGTGCCTAGCAGTCCGCTCACGTGGCAGCCCCCAGGTCCATGACAGTACTGGTATAACGCTTGAGTTAAGTTAAGTTGAGTTAAGTATGGGATTTTAGTAATACTAGGTATATTGAGTTAGTTGTCTATAATGTGCATGTTCTCAAAGAAGAGAGTGTTTTGGGGTTGTTGTTTTTTTTTTTGTAATATGTAGAAATAAAACAAAAGGACAAAAGAAATAAGGTGATGCCTTTTTTGGGGGGGACTAACTCAATGCATTTTATGATGAGTTTTTGAAGGTAACCCTTCTTCTTCAGATCAGAAATAAGCAAATGTTGACAAATAGCAGTATTTATAAGGAAAACATGAGAGCTTTTCAGGGATAGGAAGAGGGGGATGAGGGGATGGGTGTGTAGGCAGGAGAAAGAAAGGTGGCAGAACAGTTTTAAATTTCTTTGTAGTTTTTTTGGGAATCTGGTGTAGAATGTTTCCATCCTAATGTTAGTCGGAAGGTTGTTGCAGGTCTTGGTGCCAAGATAAGTGAAAAGCAAGTCGAATATGCATTTGTATTTGACTCCTTTGGGAGATGGGATGAGTAGTTGCAGCGATTTCAGTTTTCTGGTTGAAGTTAGCCAGGAATTGACAGATAGGTTTATGGGCGGCTTTGTAGTTTTTGCATATATGAGCAGAATTTGAAACATTTTGTAGGATAATTTGAAAGTGAAATGAGTTTTAACAGGTAACCAGTGTAAGTTCTTATAGTAAGGTGAGACGGAGTCAAAATTTTGAGTGTGAATATTATACACAAAAAAAGGGAATTCTAAATACACAACAAACCAAATATCACCCAATAAAGAATGTAGTTGCTTGAAGAGCTGGGACATATATTTCTTTATTCCAGGAGAAAGAGACCCAACACTGTCAGTGTTTCGGCTCTTGGTCTGCCTCAGGGGTCTTTTGAGCAATCATATAATTTTTCATTTGAGCAGTCATACAATTTTTCTTTTTCTTTCGTCCCAAACTTTGATTGAACTATTTTCAGCAATTCACAGAGGCAAATCTTGTCCTCCTTCGCATAGGTGGGGCTCACATTTATACATGCAGTTTATAGAGTGTTACAAGTTATGCCTGCATCTCTGATATTAAGGCATGAAGATTTACACCATTTAAATGGCTAGCACAAAGCTTATGCCTACATTATATGTACATATTTAATCTGCTTTGTTAGTATAATATAAAATAGGCACCTTTCCTTAATAGAATCAGCTGTAATCAGGTACCCTGTAGGTGAAATATAAAAGAAAGTATGTTTGTTAAATTTCTCCTCAGAAACTACCTACACTTTTTATCAGGTGTAAAAATTTATATGGGTAGTTTTAAAGGGGTAATTGTCAATGAGAAAAGAATGTGCCAACTTTATCTTTGAAAACAGAAATAAAGTTTGCAGTTAGAAATTACCTCCTGACTTTACAATCTTTGAAAATTACCCTAAGAAGAGAGTAGTTACTAGGAAGTCCTTTATTTGGCAGCTTAATCCCTAGTGGTAATTTGTAGCACTGTGAGACTATCGCTAGGATTCTTCTTTGTAAACTTGGGTGCCAACAGGACAGAAGCCCTGTGGCTCATCCCTGCCTCCTCCCCCACTAGACACCAGAGAGTCCCCTAATAGGGGATGGTGAAATCAGTTAGCTTACTGGGGTTTAAATAAGGCTTGAATAATTTCCTGAAAGAGAAGCCCATAGGACATTAATGAGATGGCTTGGGAAAAATCACTGCTTATTCTTAGGATAAGCAGCATAAAATCTGTTTTACTACTTGGGATCAAGCTAGGTACTTGGGACCTGGCTTGGCCACTGTTGGAAACAGGGTATTGGGCTTGATGGACCTTCAGTCTGTCCTATTCTTATGTTCTTATGTGAGCCAAGTACAGAACAATCAAGCCATTGTGACATCACTGATGATATTGGCATTGGTGGAATGAGGCATTATGACATTACAATCTCAGCTCTGGAATGTTGCTACTCATTGAGTTTCTGGGTTGGCCACTGTTAGAAACAGGATGCTGGGCTTGATGGACCTTCAGTCTGTCCCTCTATGACAATTTTTATATGGGCTATTTTTTTGAGGTGGGGGTTATGCTTGATGTCAGGGTATTTGAGGTGAAGGAGTTTGTGCCACCATCAGCCCAAGTAAGAGACAATATTCCTGACTGACTGTAGTAACACAAATTTATTTACAACTGGTTAATGATAATGCAGTAAACATCACTGTGTTACAATGTGCTATTTTACGGCAGTTTAATAATAATAATAATAATAATTTTATTCTTATATACCGCCATACCCAGCGAGTTCTAGGCGGTTCACATTAATTAGGCTAGGCTCCGCATTGACATGCAGATTAACAACAAATTATCAGATTTACAACAAATTTAGTCGAACTTGGCAGAGGAAGAAGGAAGAGGGAAGAAGAGGGTAGAAGAGAGGGGGGAAAGAAGCGATCGTGAGGGAGGAGATAAGCCTCGCGAAGGGCCAGGTGATTGCCGGGAGGGAAAGGTTAGGGGTCTTGTTTGCTGAATAGGTGGGTTTTGAGTAGTTTTCTGAAGCAGAGGTAAGTGGGAGCCTCGAGTATCATTAGTAACTACCGCTTGCAATTGACCAAGCATCCTGTTAGTCATGGGAAGATCCAGGGGGGAAAAAGGAGATATGTACCTCACCGATATCACAGATGAAGAAAACAAGAAATAGGACACACAGAAAAGCAGGATCTGCCACCACTAGAAACACAAGCTTTATTCACAATCAAGTGAAGAAGGTATTAATAGGAGACTCGGCACAACTGTATTTCGGCTGGTCAACCTGCTTCAGTAGCCAATTAAATGGTACAAACAGACAATGGAAAACAATAAATAAATAATCAAATACAAAGGAAGAAATTAGTACACATAAATGAACATACCTACCATATGCATATATGTGTATATGTGTAACATGCCTAACATATACATACATGTGTATATGTGACTAGTGGTCATGGGAAGGTCTTCACACCTCTAGTTATCTGAGCTGGATCACTGGGCCCGATTAATCATTTTGCAACGGCAGCAACTACTTTTACTACTACTTTTAATGATTTCTAGAGCCCCCATCAGATGTACGCAGCACTGTACAGAGTCACAAAGGAGACAGTCCCTGCTCAAAAGAGCTTACAATCTAAAAAAAACAGGATGCTATGGTGGGGATACAGTTAGGGGAGATGGAATCATACATAACCAGCTATCTATGAATATTCAGTGGAGCCAGGAACCGGCTATCTTGGCGACATTCCGGGGCATTTGGGGTGGCAGATCACACTTAGGAGCTAATATTCAGTGCTAACCATGCAAGGTTAGTGCGTAAAGAGGACCGCATGAATAGCTGTCCTCTCTTTATGTGCTAGCTAATGGCCGGTTAGAACTGAATATCAGCTTAACCGGTTATCAGCTGGCGGCCAAAAATGAAACCAAATATTCGAGGCTAGTTTCTGGAAATGGCCCGGCATTTAATATCTAGGTTTGGCGCCAGCGGCAGGCAGCGTGGTTAAAGCCCACCATCTGAAAACTGTGCTGACCGTTTCTTCGCCCGATGTTTTTTCTCTTGCAGTTTCCAAACAGGTTCTAGCTGCTTTAAAACGGTCTTCACAGTATCTACAAAGCAAGGGGGGTCTTTCCACAAATTATTCTTTGAAACTCTTTCTCAAAATAGTAGGCTTTATGTCCAGGCTCCTGTCCCTTTAATGAAGCTTAGAGAAGCAAGACCCAGCTTCCTTCGCACTTCCAGCTGCTAGCTGGCTTAATATGGTTGCCCAGCTTAAACTTTAAAATGTTTTATGTTAAGGTTATAGCACGGTTCCCTAACTCAGGGGCCGATGAAGAAATCGAAGTGCATGGTTAATGAGAGGTCTACGTGCACGTTACTGGGCTCATGATGCGGAAAGGGGTTCAGCACAGAAGTTAATTCATGTAGGTTGACGTCGGCACAAGACATATTAATAAATGGCAATGAGGCTATTATCTATTCGGCCTTGATGCAGAGTGCACGGAAGATTTTAAGGTGAGCACAACACAAGGAATTTACTGCCAGGTCTGAGAAGTATGGAAAACTTTAATTATCCTTCTGCAGTTGCATCAGGGCAGAAAACCTAATAGCCTTATTACCATTCATTTCCTCTGATTCCCCCACCCACCAAATCCCGACCCTTCCTGCCATCCCTCCCCCCCCCCAAAAAAAGAAAAAATATCCATGGTCTAGAGCAGTGGTTCTCAACCCTGTCCTGGGGGACCCCCAGCCAGTCGGGTTTTTAAGATATCCCTAATGAATATGCATGAGAAAGATTTGCATACCTGTCACTTCCATTATATGCAAATCTCTCTCATGCATATTCATTAGGGATATCTTGAAAACTCAACTGGCTGGGGGTCCCCCAGGACAGGGTTGAGAACCACTGCTCTAGAGGCATCCTGCCCACCTGCTGATTCCACAAGCAAATAGCTCTGGTGTTTAGTGGCACCAATAGGGAGTACGAGAGGACCCAGGGAAGGTGTTTGCGTGTGCCACTACACACCATATTGGGATACTGATGGCACATATTCTATCACATCTGGTTCACCCAATGCATTTACCTTCTGCTATGGAGATACCAATAATATGGATGTTAAATTATGAAACTGATGGACCATTTTGACTTCAGATAAGTTTCTCCACCATTTACAATATTATATACAAAAAGGGGGTCCGCGCTAAATGCTAATATGTCTATAGACTATAATGCACGCGTTAGCATTTAACACATTCTAATATTTAGCGCGCACTAAAACGACTAGCGTGCCTTAGTAAAAGGATTCCAATGTGTTCTATTTATTTATTCATTCATTCCATTTTTTAGTCCATCCTCCCAAAAGAGCCCAGAACAGGTTACAAGTTTACATAATTAATATAAGTTAAGTTAACTTGGGGTCCAACATACTGTATAAGAAAGAGAACATGAATGTGTGAGGAAAGAAATATAATAAGAACATAAAAGTTGCCTTACTGGGATAGACTGAAGGTTCATCAAACCCAGTATCCTGTTTCCAACCAGGGCCGCCATCAGGGCAGTACTACCAGTCCTGCATTCAGGGGCCCGGAGGTGACAGGGGGCCCGGGCTCCCCCAGGATCCTAGGCAGTGTTCCCTCTAAGGCAGCGGTCTCAAACACGCGGCCCGTGTGTCGCTCTCCAGGTTTTATTTGTGGCCCGCGGTCTGGAGGCATCATTCTCTTCCTTTTGGCGCAGCAGCCGGCTCGTTCGTTCAAAGTCGTGGGTTGGCTGTTCCTTGCGCTATCCACTCCCGCATCGGAAGCCTCTCTGACGTCACACCATCAGAGAGGCTTCAGACGCAGACGCGGATCTCCCACCCGCGGCTTTGAACGAATGAGCCGGCCAGACACGCTGCTGCTCCAGTGGCGTACCAAGGAGGGGGGGGGCGGTCAACTGTTCTCCTTAGCGTGCGGCTCGCGGCTCGTCTAGAGCAGTGGTGCCCAACCTGCTTCCCTTCTCTTCTCACTGCTGCCATCGGGGATCAGGCCGGCACCGTGTCTTTGATCTCCCTGCTTCTCTTCCCTGCGGGGCCGACCAAGGCAAATGAAAATTATCAGGAAAATAAAACTTTCAAACTTTGCAAAGCTTGTGACTACAGCCAGAGTATTCACAGTTTCAAAACCTAGTACTGAATTTCTTAAACGTTTCAGCTTACCTAGCTGTGACACGACAGGCTTGCAGAGCAGGCTTCACAGCTCATTATTATCAGCTGGGCTTCCTGGCCGAAGGAACACAGCAAGGCATTAAATAAGCTGTGAACTTTACTTGGGTTTTTCCCACGGAGCTTTCACACCCCTGCAGATAAAAGTTCCTTGAGCAAACAAAGCTCTCCGGGCAGTCATACAGAGTAGTGAGAGATTTCTCTGTTCTTCTCCTAATCTCTGTCAGCTGAGCTTGGGTTACAGGAGACAGCACAATCACAGCCTTGCTTCCTTCCCCTTAATAACTAACCTCCATGTCAGTGGGGAAATGGCTAGCTTCCAGCAATGGCTCAGCTACGTCCATAGCCTCTGCCTGCTCAGCAGCCTCTGGGGTGGAGTTGAGGTAGTCCTCTGTCATCTCCACGTCCTCCCTGCTGCGGGCTGGAGGAGAGAGATTTCTCCCCTCATCTGCCTCCAAGCTCTGCTGTCTCTCCTGCCGCTTCCTGAGCTCGTTAGCCCCAGCTCCGTCCCGGCTTTCCCTGCTCCCCTTTCTGAGATTCCATACTCTGTTTTTATGTTGGTTAAAGCCCCACCCCTCTCTCCTCAGAGCAGCTGTGTTAGGCAGGAAATCCCTAGGGACATAACTCAGGTTTCTCCTAGGCTGGTAATGAGCATACCTTCCAGCCCTAGGACTCCACTTCTCAATAAGAGTCCTCCCAGGCTTTCTAGGGGACCTGTCCTGAGATGGCGCTCTCTGCTGGATTTACCTATGTTCCTGCCTCTCCTGCTCTACCTCACTGTCTGAGGGGTAGTCAGCCAAAACCAAACTTTTACTTTTAACCTGGTCAGCCCTTCTGACCAGGGACCGTGTTTTGCTTTTATCCCTTACAGGGACAAAGCTGGCCACAGGTTTGTCACATAGCACAACATCTCTGTTCAGAGAAATGGGTCTAAAAAGCAGCTCTACCCATATAGTGAAACATAACTTCTGCCTCTCAAGCTGCTCAAAAGACAAGCCGAATTAGAAAAGGTACACAGAAGGGAGACGAAAATGATTACATTACATTAGTGATTTCTATTCCGCCAATACCTTGTGGTTCAAGGTGGATTACATAAAAGTTATCAGAGATTACATAAAAGTTTACAGGAATAGCATAAGAGATGTCATAAGAGGTACATAAGAATTAGAAAAGAGTTGTCGAGATCTTAAGGTGGTAAGTGTTGGGTAAATAGAGGCATTTTAGCATTAGTTGGGTAGTTGGAAGCATATTAGAGTATATTAAGGGTATAGAGTAGGTAGGTGGGGTTTGGGTAGGAACTGGTCGTGTTAGATAGGTTTTATGTATTTTTTGAAGAGTAGGGTTTTAGTATCTTTCTTGAAGGTTTTGTAGTCTGTGGTCGATGACAACAGAATGGTGATTTGTCTATCCAGTTTAGCTGCTTTGGTGGCTATTAGGTAGTCATATAGGTTTTTTTTTGTTTGACATTTTTGGATGGTGGGTGTGTGAAAAGTGAGTGGGTTCTCCTGTGCCTGGATGAGGAGGACTGAGTTAGTCAGTTATTCCAGTAGCAGTGGCGTACCTAGGGGGGGGGCGGGGGGGGCGGGCCGCCCCGGGTACCAGCCCTGAGGGGGTGTTCCCGGCCTTGCCGCTCAGTCCCCCCCCACGCCCGAAGGACCGCTCGCCCCACTGACCTTCCAGCACACCTATGAAGCAGCCCGCAGCAGGATCGTGACGTCAGCAATCCCTCAGCTGCTTGGGCGCTGCTTCCTGCGCCGCGGTCCTGTCCCTCCTCTGACGTCAGAGGAGGGGGCGGGACCGCGGCGCAGGAAGCAGCGCCCAAGCAGCTGAGGGATTGCTGACGTCGCGATCCTGCTGCGGGCTGATTCATAGGTGTGCTGGAAGGTCAGTGGGGCGAGCGGTCCTTCGGGCGTGGGGGGGGGGCAGTAGCTTAAGGTAGCCCGGCGCAGGAAGCAGCTCCTAAACAGCGCAAAGATAGCTGACGTCGCGATCCTGCTGCGGCTGCTTCATAGGTAGTGCGGGGAGGCCAGGGGGGCGAATGGTCCTTCGGGGTGGGTCGGGGCATCAGGCCTTCAGGGTGGGGCGGGCGGGCGGGCAGGCAGACTTTCAAGGGGGGGGGGGGTGACAGGCAGGCAGGCAGGCCTTCAAGGGGGGGTGCAGGTCTTCGGGGGGGGGGTGCAGACCTTCAAGGGGGTGCAGGCCTTCAAGGGGGGGACAGGCAGGCAGGCCTTCAAGGGGGGGACAGGCCTACAAGGGGGGGGGACAGGCCTACAAGGGGGTGCAGGCCTACAAGGGGGGGGGGACAGGCCTTCAAGGGGGGACAGGCCTTCAGGGGGGGTGCATGCCTTCAGGGGGGGTTCTGACCTTCAAGGGGGTACAGGCCTTCAAGGGGGGGACAGGCAGGCAGGCCTTCAAGTGGGGGGACAGGCCTTCGGGGGGGTGCAGGCCTTTGGGGGGGGTGCAGACCTTCAAGGGGGTGCAGGCCTTCAAGGGAGGGGACAGGCCTTCAAGGGGGGGACAGGCAGGCAGGCCTTCAAGGGGGGGACAGGCCTACAAGGGGGTGGGACAGGCCTTCAAGGGGGTGCAGGCCTTTGGGGGGGTGCCAACCTTCAAGGGGGGTGCAGGCCTTCAAGGGGGGGGGACAGGCCTTCAAGGGGGGACAAGCAGGCAGGCCTTCAAGGGGGGGACAGGCCTACAAGGGGGTGGGACAGGCCTTCAAGGGGGTGCAGGCCTTTGGGGGGGTGCCAACCTTCAAGGGGGGGTGCAGGCCTTCAAGGGGGGGGACAGGCCTTCAAGGGGGGGACAAGCAGGCAGGCCTTCAAGGGGGGGACAGGCCTACAAGGGGGTGGGACAGGCCTTCAAGGGGGTGCAGGCCTTTGGGGGGGTGCCAACCTTCAAGGGGGGGACAGGCCTTCAAGGGGGGACAAGCAGGCAGGCCTTCAAGGGGGGGTCAGGCCTACAAGGGGGTGGGACAGGCAGACCTTTAAGGGGGGACAGGCCTACAAGGGGGTGGGACAGGCAGACCTTTAAGGGGGGATAGGCCTTCAAGGGGGGACAAGCAGGCAGGCCTTCAAGGGGGGGTCAGGCCTTCAAGGGGGGGGACAGGCCTTCGGGGGTGCAGGCCTTCGGGGTGGGTGCAGGCCTTCGGGGTGGGTGCAGGCATTCGGGGTGGGTGCAGGCCTTCGGGATGGGTGCAGGCCTTCAGGGGGGGACAGACCTTCGGGTGGGGGGTACAATCCTTCGGGGAGGGTGCAGGCCTTCAGGGGTGGGGTTTAGGCGTTCAGAGGGGGACAGACCTTCGGGTGGGAGGTAAAGTCCTTCGGGGGGTGCAGGTCTTCAGGGGTGGGGTGTAGCCCTTCTGAGGGGGGACAGACCTTCGGGGGAGGGGGGTCCTGGTGTAAAAGTACACAGAGGGAGAGAGGGAAGGGGGGGTTCAAAGATACGTGCATATGCCAGACTTTGGGGGTTAGAAATAATGGGTCTAAAAACAGAGGAGTGGGAGAGAGATGGTGCATAATGGGATTTAGGGAGGGAAGGAACAGAAAGGGAGAGAACTTGGAAACAGGGGATGGTGTGGAGGGGGGATAGAGATACTGGATAGGAGGATAGTTGGGAACAGAAAGGGAGAGATGGTGGATCCTGGGGTGGTGGGGAGTTGAGAAAAGGTGAATCTGTGGATGGAGACAAAAAAAAGGAAAGATGCCAGATCTCCGGGAGAGGGACGGGAAACGGAAGGGGAGAACAGAGATGGCAGACGGATGGTTAGCACGGAGAAAGGAGACCCTGGCAAGCAAGACAACAAGAGCCTGGGACCAACAAGATTTGAATATTGATCAGAGAACAAAAGGTAGAAAAAATAATTTTATTTTCTGTTTTGTGATTACAATATGTTAGATTTGAAAAGTGTACATGAGACAGCTTGAAATGGGAACTTTTCTATTTTTGTGAATGGCAAGGCTGAGTTCAGTTAAAATATATGCTTTATAAGAAAATATAATAATGTGTTTTATAAAGTTTATAAGCATTGCTGGCATACTCGGTGAGGTGTTCCTAGTGTTGGTGGTGGTGGTAGCATGTCAGTGTGTTGAGAGGAAGAGGTAGTCTGGGAAATTCTGCTGAGCAAACTCTGGGCCCATTTCCACCCCCAGTTAGTCCACTCCACTCAACTGGTTCACACACTGAGTGGGTCTTGTGACAGAAGCCGGTACCTGTATTTGCCGTAACCCGGCCTCTGCTCACCCGAGCGCAACTCCGACGTGCTTCCGATGAAGGAAGGAAGTCCTGCTGGAATATCTTTTCTTGTCAGGAAGCAAAATAGCAAAAATAAACAAATCAGTTCACTTGTTCAAAGTTCCTTTATTCCTTGAACCGAAGTTGGGAGCAACGTCTCCCTTAAGCATTCATAAAAACCCCAAAGTCCAAATAGAATGCTGCACACAGATAACCAAAAATAAAGTCTGGAGTGGACCCACTGGAATGGGTTGCCACTGCTACCTTCAATCAGGCAATTAAGGTAAGTATCATTTACATCCAAAAATAGCAAACAGAACTGTAGTGGGCTTGTCTTTACCTTAGGGAAGATAAAGCAACCTTACACACTCTCACTCAAGTTCTGGGCCTCTAAGCTCAGCAAGTTTAAAGCTGGGCTGAATCCAACAGAGAAACTGTTGGTGGGGGAGGGGAGTAAAGGAATTCACTTATTACTTTTCTGAAGTATCAGAATGCCAATAATGGCCCCACTATCCCGACCTGGATCTTAAGTGAATTCTCCCCAAAAGTTATGACATTTACTTCCCTCACAGTCACAGAAATGCATCCCCAATTCAGGCCACTTGAGTTACAAAACAACCATAAAAAAAAAACGTTTTTTTTTTCCCCAGCACAAGTCCCTGCACTTTCTCACACACAGCACAACTGCACAACAGTGTTTTAATAAACAGAGAAAGGCTTCAAACCTTCAGACCTGCCACTTATCTTTATTGCATGAGCGTATCTTCAGGCAGTCCAAGGCTCTCTACCCATTCCATGGGTTCAGGTGGGGCTGGCTGGTTGGCAACAAGGTCAGTGTCAGTTTCCATCATGGTCACATCCTCACAGTCAGGAATATAGTCAGGAGAGACCCTTCCCTGAGCTGGCTCAGGGCCAACTAACTTTCCTCTCCTCAGAGCAGCCTCTATATTGTTCAAACGAACACACCCTGCTCTCTGAGGGGGAGGAGTTACCTGCCTTGATTGCTTAGCTTGTTTTACATTTCTCACCATGGGCCTCAGCTGGGAGTGAACAGGAGGAGGGAGGTCCCTCTCAGGCTCTTCTGAGCTGTTCTGCTCTCCTTCCTCTACTCCCTGCAGTTCAGCCTGCTTCCAGTTAAAGGGAAATGTACCTTTTTCCCTGGGACTAGTCACAATCCTATCCCCGTGGTTAGCTCGCTGAATGGCTGGATAAGGTTTAGCCACCGGCAGCTCTGGAATGAGCGGAGCCACTGGGGACGGATTGTGACATACCCTCACCCTTAAGGATTGATTGTCCCTATTTTCCCGGGGCAACTCACTATCCTCTTGCATACGAGACAGAGTGTCCACATTCACACTTAACTTGCCAGGGCGATGCAAAACCTTGAACCTAAACGTTTGCAGTGCCAAGTACCATCGTGTTAGCCTTGCGTTGTTATTTCGCATAGTGTTCAGCCACTTCAGGGCTGCGTGGTCGGTCACTAAGGTAAATTCTCTTTCCTGCAAGTAGTGTTCAAGGGTTTGCATAGCCCATTTGGCTGCCAGACATTCCAACTCCACCGTGGCATAACTCCTTTCGTTAGGATGTAACTTGCGGCTGAGGAAGAGGACTGGATGTTCTACCCCTTGAACCTCTTGGCTTAATATCGCCCCCAACCCTGTTCCTGACGCATCGGTTTGTAAAATTAACGGTCGCTTAAAGTCAATTGCTATGAGCACCGGGTTAGTGCACAAAGCTTCCTTTAACTCGGTTAAGGCCTGCCTTCCCTCCTCCTTCCAAAGTAAGGTGTCCGGACTATTTTTTTTTAGCATGTCCGTGAGGACTGCGGCCTTGGTAGAGAATGCTGGAATAAACCTGCGGTAGTACCCGAGGAGACCCAAAAACCCCCTCAACTGTTTTTTGGATCTAGGGATGGGGTATTCCTTTATGCAGTGTACCTTGTCCACTAAAGGCTTAATTTGCCCTCGGCCTACCACGTACCCTAGGTATTTTACCTCCTTTTGCCCTAGATAGCATTTTTTTGGGTTGATTGTAAACCCTGCCTTTCTTAGGGCCTCCAGTATCGCTTGCACATGCACCAGATGTTGGGCCCAATCCTTAGAGAAAATCACAATGTCGTCAAGGTACGCCTCTGCGTAACTATGATGCCCCCTTAGGACCTCCGTGATTCCTCTTTGGCAAGTTGCGGCTGCCCCATGAAGGCCGAAGGGCATGCGCCTGAATTGGTACAGCCCGTGGGGTGTACTAAAGGCTGTCTTTGGTCTGGCCGATGGGGATAGCGGGATTTGCCAATACCCTTTCGTTAGGTCTAACGTGGAGAGAAATTGGGCCTGACCCAACCGATCCAAGAGGTCATCCACCCGGGGCATGGGGAAGGCATCAAATTGCGAGACCTCGTTTAACTGACGGAAGTCGATGCAAAACCTGGGGGTGCCATCAGCCTTTGGAACAATAACAATCGGGCTGCTCCAAGGACTTTGGGATGGTTCGATCACCCCCAGTGTTAGCATCTCCTCCACCAGCTTGTGAACCAGTTCTTTCTTTCCCTCTGTGAGTCTATAAGGCTTCACCCGGATGACCTTCCCTGGTGTGGTGATTATCTCATGAGTGACCACTTCAGTCCGCCCCGGGATTGGCGAGAATACATCCCCAAAAGCCTGCACCAAAGCCTCCAACTGTCTGGCCTGACTGGTGGACAATTCAGTCCCAATATTGACCCCTTCATTCTGGTCCATGTCCGCTATTTGTGGGCCCAGGTCGTCGTCGGGTTTCTGCTCCGCCATCATGGTTAATATTTCCCTATCCCTCCAGGGCTTTAAGAGATTTATGTGGAAAGTCTGAACGCGGTTTGCCTCATCCCTGACCTTATAGTCCACTTCATTCACTCTCTCTATCACCGTGGAGGGTCCCTTCCATTCTGCTAGGAATTTATGAGGGTCTGTGGGTATCAGAACCAGGACCTTATCCCCTATGTTCAAGTGACGAACCCGAGTCCCCTTATCGTAATACTTTCTTTGTTTTTCTTGACTCCACTCCAAATTATGTTTGCCCACCTGGGCCACCTGTTCTAATTTTTTTCTTAGCTGGGCTAAGTAGGACACTACATTCATATCCTCGCTTCCTTGGGAGCCCCACTGATCCTTAACCACATCCAATATTCCCCTAGGGACTCTCCCAAACATCATCTCAAAAGGGCTTACCCCCAAGGAATCTTGCACTCTCTCACGCGCGGCAAACAAAACTAAGGGCAGAAAAAGATCCCAATCTCGCTTTTCGGAGCCCACCACCTTTTTAATCATTTGCTTTAATGTCTGATTGAACCTTTCCACCATCCCGTTAGCCTGGGGATGATAAGCAGCCGTTCTAAGGTGGCGGATCCCGAACCCTTGCCAAAATTTCTCCATCTCTTTTGACAGGAAATTGCTCCCTTGGTCCGTTAAGACCTCCCGGGGGAACCCCATCATACAAAAGAGGTTCATCAACTCCCTCATAAGTATTGAGGACGTTGTTTTCCGTAACGGGAAGGCCCAGGGATACCGAGTGGCCACGTCCATTATTACCAAAATGTAGCTATATCCCCTTGGAGTCCTCTCCAATGGACCCACAATATCCATAGCCACCCGGGCCCAGGGTTCTCCTATTCTGGGTATAGGTATTAACGGGGCCTTAGCTGGTCTATTCAATGAGAGCTTTTGACAGGTGGGACAAGATTTGCAAAAACTTGCTACATCCTGACCGAGGCCTGGCCAAAAAAATCTTTGGGAGACCTGAGTTTCCGTGGACTCCGTTCCTTTGTGCCCAGAAAGCGGATGATCGTGTGCTGTTTCCACTATTATCCTCCGGAACCCTTGAGGAATTACTAGCTGTTCCGTGTTGCAGTTAGAGTCCTTCCCCAATGTGAGTTTATACAATAACCCTTGTTTTACCTTAAAGCCCACTGGGGACCTAGGGGTTTGGGAAGCTTGTTTCCAGAACTCTGCCAGAGAGGCATCCGCTTTCTGCTCGGCGGCGAAAGTAGGAAATGCCTGTGTCACCTCCTTGGGTAACCAGGGAATATCCTTGCCTGTGCTAACCTGTTTCATAGCCTGGCTCCGTTGCTGCCTCTGTCTGCGGTTCTGTGCCCTAGAGCTTCGGTTCGGCCTTTGGGTTGCCTCCCCTATTACCTCCCCCCTAAAGGGAAATATATTTCCCAGTTCCTCCTCTCCGGCTGAAGAAAGGGGTCCCTGGGATCGAGTGTTCACTAGGCTTTGTTTAGGTTTGAGATACCCCTCTAAACCCTTCCAATCCCGACCCAATATGAGGTCGTAGGGTGCGCCGGGTACTATGGCTATCTTGACCCTGTCTACCTTATCCTTATTCAATATGGTCGTGGTACGGAGAGGATACCTTACCCTGTCTCCATGTACGCACTTAATAACCACAGATTTTTCCCCCTTATGCTCGGCTTCAGAGGGAAACAATTTCCTATAACATGGGGTAGACATCATGGATTGATCCGCTCCTGTGTCTACCAGAGCCTCCACCATCCTCCCGGCAACTGAGACTGTAGCTCTATAAGCCTCCGGAACCTGGGTATGTGTTCCTAGCGTTACCATCAGCTCTCTTTTAGGGTTGCAGAACTTCTGGGTATGCCCTATTTTCCCACAACGATAGCACCTCTGGGTTTTCTCAGGGACAGGCTCCTTCGCCCTAGGGTACCCTGTAGTTTTCCTAGGTGGGTCCTGACCTCGGCTGTCCTTAGCCTTTCCCAGGCCTGGTAGGGTGGTTGTCTTTCCCTCCTCATAGGCGCCTTGGGCGTCCAAATAGGCTTCTGCTACCTCTAAGGTCTGGGCTAAGGTTTTGCAGCCCTGTTTCTGCACCCAGCCCCTCAAATTCTTGGGAGCGGATTGCAGAAACTGCTCCCTGATCACCTCTAATACAATAGCCCGGGCATCCCCAAGCCATGGACTAAGCCACCTCTCAGCCAACTTAGACAGTTTTTGAGCCAGTGCCTTAGGCCTTTCCTTATCCTGCATAAGGGTTGCTCTAAACCGCTGGCGGTAATGCTCTTGAGTGTAGCCTAAGTACTCCAATATATGTGTCTTTACAGCTTGATAATTGTTAGCTACCTCAGGGGCTAGTGTCTGATAAGCAGACAGGGTTTCTCCTGCAAGGCATGGGAGTAGCCTTACAGCCCACTGACCCTGAGGCCAACCAGCAGCAGTAGCTACCCTCTCGAACGCGGATAGGAATTCATCCGGCGCATCCGCTGGTGTGATCTTACACAGATTTAGCGTGGCTAGAGGGTTAGCTGCTCCTGAGGGTTGTGGCAAATTACTGTGTCCAGGCTCACTGCCTGCCGATGTCGATGGGTTCTGCAAAATTCTAGACAGTACTTGCGTTTGCTCCCCCATCGCTAGCACCATCTCGTCGTGTTGCCGCCGAGATAATTCCTGAGACCGGTACCATAACTCCTGGTTGGTCTTTAGCACTGCTTGTAAGTCCTCGCTTTGCTTCTGGCGTTCCGCCGTCAAGAACGCTATCAGCTGTTGCTGGTCCATCGTGCCGATTAACCTACAAGAAACAAAGCGAGAGAGACCAACCCAAGTGCGGTACCACTATATGAGTGTAGTCAAACTCCCTCACCCCCCTGGTCAAGCCTCTTACCAGAGCACAAGGTGAGTCTTTGCCTTTTGTTTGTAGGCCTCCTTGGCCCCCAGTCGTATAGCTGCGTTTCTGTCCTCTTATATCGATCCTCAGCCTCCTCCGACTCTGGCTCCTCCCTGGTGCAGCTGGGTCAGCCAAGCCACTTGCTTCCTCTGCACCCCGGTCGGAAGACTTCCGGAACTCCGCTCTGCTCAGACTGGAACCAATACAACAAACTAAAATAACAAGCTAAAACAACAAATTATTCACAAGTCCAAAAACTTTTTTTTTTTTTTTCCCAAACAAAAAAAATATATTTTTTTTTTTCTCCAATTCTCACAATGTCCAGCAGGAGGCGCTTATCCCACTCCTGATACCATATGTGACAGAAGCCGGTACCTGTATTTGCCGTAACCCGGCCTCTGCTCACCCGAGCGCAACTCCGACGTGCTTCCGATGAAGGAAGGAAGTCCTGCTGGAATATCTTTTCTTGTCAGGAAGCAAAATAGCAAAAATAAACAAATCAGTTCACTTGTTCAAAGTTCCTTTATTCCTTGAACCGAAGTTGGGAGCAACGTCTCCCTTAAGCATTCATAAAAACCCCAAAGTCCAAATAGAATGCTGCACACAGATAACCAAAAATAAAGTCTGGAGTGGACCCACTGGAATGGGTTGCCACTGCTACCTTCAATCAGGCAATTAAGGTAAGTATCATTTACATCCAAAAATAGCAAACAGAACTGTAGTGGGCTTGTCTTTACCTTAGGGAAGATAAAGCAACCTTACACACTCTCACTCAAGTTCTGGGCCTCTAAGCTCAGCAAGTTTAAAGCTGGGCTGAATCCAACAGAGAAACTGTTGGTGGGGGAGGGGAGTAAAGGAATTCACTTATTACTTTTCTGAAGTATCAGAATGCCAATAATGGCCCCACTATCCCGACCTGGATCTTAAGTGAATTCTCCCCAAAAGTTATGACATTTACTTCCCTCACAGTCACAGAAATGCATCCCCAATTCAGGCCACTTGAGTTACAAAACAACCATAAAAAAAAACGTTTTTTTTTTCCCCAGCACAAGTCCCTGCACTTTCTCACACACAGCACAACTGCACAACAGTGTTTTAATAAACAGAGAAAGGCTTCAAACCTTCAGACCTGCCACTTATCTTTATTGCATGAGCGTATCTTCAGGCAGTCCAAGGCTCTCTACCCATTCCATGGGTTCAGGTGGGGCTGGCTGGTTGGCAACAAGGTCAGTGTCAGTTTCCATCATGGTCACATCCTCACAGTCAGGAATATAGTCAGGAGAGACCCTTCCCTGAGCTGGCTCAGGGCCAACTAACTTTCCTCTCCTCAGAGCAGCCTCTATATTGTTCAAACGAACACACCCTGCTCTCTGAGGGGGAGGAGTTACCTGCCTTGATTGCTTAGCTTGTTTTACATTTCTCACCATGGGCCTCAGCTGGGAGTGAACAGGAGGAGGGAGGTCCCTCTCAGGCTCTTCTGAGCTGTTCTGCTCTCCTTCCTCTACTCCCTGCAGTTCAGCCTGCTTCCAGTTAAAGGGAAATGTACCTTTTTCCCTGGGACTAGTCACAATCCTATCCCCGTGGTTAGCTCGCTGAATGGCTGGATAAGGTTTAGCCACCGGCAGCTCTGGAATGAGCGGAGCCACTGGGGACGGATTGTGACAGTCTTTGGGTGTTATTTCTGGGTAGTTGTTTTAGAATCTCTTCCAGTGGTTTGTCAGTATCTCCTTCTGGTCCAAGGAAGGAAACTTTGTCAACCTTAGCATTGACCTTCAGAATATGTTTGTAACAGCGCTGCTTGTGTGGCATTAGGCTATGTAGTGATCGAAAGAAAAAAACAGACCTTTGCACATTTTTGCACTATATGGTGGGTGTATGAGGAGATTCATTTCCTGCACAGTTAAGTCCATGTGAAGTTACCTTGTGCTGTATTTGACATCTAGCAAGGTCTCTGTTTGGAAGGAAAGATCTAAGCTTAAAAATGAAGTGGCCAGAAGTTATGTTAAAAGTAGATAGCGTAGCTGGTTTTAAGAAAGGTTTGGACAAATTCCTGGAGGAAAAGTCCATTGTCTGTTATTAAGACATGGGGGAAGCGTCTGCTTGCCCTGGATTGGTGCACTCAGCAGCAACAAATACTAGTTTTGGCTGGCTCTTTCCCCGCATTTCTCCTCTCTTCCCCACGATTTAATATCCAGTTCAGGCAGTAAGTAAATGCATCGGCAGGGGGGGTCTGGTAAGTCTTGGGGGCTGGGGATGGAAGGTGAGAATCAGTTCTGTAGGCTATCAGAAATTTGCTTAATTATCTACTCACACAGAAAAGCAGTAAAGTCAATAGGTTCTCTGAGTGGGAACAACCTGTTTGATCTTGCACTCTTGTGATTGACCAATTGTTTATCACTGTTTAATTTATCACATTGATTAATTTGAGCACACCTGAGGTGTCCTATGATGGTGTGCACTGCAGGCAGAGGAGCCTTATTGTGTAAAGCACTGGAGAATTCTCTCCTCTCGCTTACCTCTCACGCTGAGGACACCCTGCTTCAGTATAATCATTTATATGATTTATCTTATAAACATTATTACGTGGTCTTTTCCTCAAGTGCTGAGACATCAGGTTGTTCCCACTTGGAGAACCTATTGACTTTTACTGCTTTTCTGTGTGGCTTTAACATTTTTGCTATTCAGTATACCTAAACTATTATTCAGTAGAAAAAATATGGTTTGTTCAATCAAATCCTGTGTGGACATTGGACTTCTATGAGTGAATGTTCTGCTTGATTGAACAAACTAAATTTTTTCTACTGAATAATAGTCTAGGTACAATGAAAGTAAATAGCAAAAATGTTTGAGTAGATAATTAAGGAAATCTTTTTCATATTGCTTGCTTATGGACTGGGAAAAAAGACTGTTCAAGCAAATGTCTCCAGAACTGCTTTAATGGAAAAATGTGATTTTTTTTTTTAAGTACTTTGTGAAATTTATTGTTGTTGTGAAATTTATTGTTATACTTTGTTTAAACTTAAAAAGCGGTGTCATTAACAGTGAATCTAATCGAAAAATCGATTCAACAGGGTGAATCGAATCGAATGAAATATTTTTCTCTGAATCGGGCAGCACTATTGGCTACCATGAGAATGGGCTACTGGGCATGATGGACCATTGGTGTGACCCAGTTAGGCTATTCTTATGTTATGTTCTCATCTGTAGGGGCCTTTGTTTTCACTTCTTATTTTAATGTATTTTTTTCCTGGGAACTTATCAGTGTTTTTTTATAATGGGAACAAAAATGGAAGAGAATTAATGTGTGTGGAATGGGGGGGTAACTAATTTCTTCAGCTAAATAATTCAATCCACTTCAAACAGACATAGGAGAACTCACGCACCATTCACACACCCTCCAACCAAAAACGTCAAAAGAAAAAAACTGTTCGACAACCTCCTAGCCATTCGAGCTGCAACACTTGACCCCCAACTCTACAACCTATTGACCTCGACCACAAACTACAAAACCTTAAAAAAAGAAATAAAAACCCTTCTATTCAAAAAACACATAAAACCAAACTAACATAATCAGAACTGTCCCAAGCATCACCTGCAACTACTCCATATGTACTTCTGATGTCATGACAATTCCGACATAATTTATGTTATGTTATGTTTGGAATAATGGTTACATAAATGAGGTTCAATAAAAGAAAATTTTCACTGCCTGTTTCTATTCTGACCATTTATTCCATTTCATGGTTATTGCAAAAAAAAAAAAAAAAAATTTTTCCATGAGGGGGGGGGGGGGTGTCAAAAAATGATGGGCCCCGGGTGCCACATACCCTAGGTACGCCACTGTCCAGTAGGTTGGGCTTTCTCCATTAATAGCTTTGAATAGTAGGCTGCTCAAAAGACAAGACGAATTAGAAAAGGTACAGAGAAGGGAGACAAAAATGATAGAAGGGATGGGACAACTTTCCTATGAGAAAAGGCTAAAGCAGCTAGAGCTCTTCAGCCTGGAGAAGAGATGGTTCAGGAAGATATGATAGAGGTCTATAAGATACTTGTTTACTCTCCAAAAATACTAGGACTAGAGTGCATGCGATAAAACTACTAAGTAGTAGATTTAAAGCAAGTCAGAGAAAATATTTCTTCACTCAACAGATAATTAAACTCTGGAATTCATTGCAGCAGAATGAGGTGAAAGCAGCTTAGCAGGGTTTAATAAAGATCTGGATAATTTCCCAAAACAAAAATCCATAAGCCATTATTTAGAAGGCTTGGAGAAATCCACTTCTTATTCCTTGGATAATCAGCATAAAATCTGTTTTACTCCTTGAGATCTTGCCAGATACTTGTGACCTGGGTTGGCCACTGTCAGTTCCAGTAATGACAACTCTTATGTTCTTATGGAGTCCTTTTACTATCTCTGGTAAGCACTAACATGTGCCCGCAATAGTTTCTGCATATGCATACCCTACCCTTGCGCTAAAAAAATACAATTTCAAATTTTAAAAAAATGAAATAAAATGTAATAATTGGTGCATGGGCATGTTTGGGGGTAGAAAATGGGCACAGCTATGCTAATCAGTTAATATGTGAGCAATGCCACAGGCTAACTGATTAGCTCAAGATTAGCATGTGAACCTTTACTGCCTATAAAATTGGTGTTGGTGTTTGTATTGTAAAGCCTACTTGCTAATGGAAAAGTGTGTGGGTATTATTTCAAAACTAGGACAATCAGCCATATACCAGCAGTGCTAAAAGAGGCCTTAGCATGTGGAAAAGACCCACACTGGAGATAGCGCTGGCCACATTTTAGTGCTGTTTAATAAAAAGGGCCCTAAATTTCCCAATAAACAGTAGGCTTTTATCTCATTTCTGACACAGTTCAATTTGCAAGGCAAGGCATATCTTGTTCTAAATTATCCATCCACCATTCTTCTGGTTCTGTTAAACAATAATCAGCTTCTACTTTCAAGGGTTGCTTCAGTTTGGCAGCAAGGGCCACAAACAATTTATTTTTTTAAGGATTAAAAAAAAATATTTTTGCAATGAATATACAGTGGTACCTTGGTTTGTGAGCATAATTTTTTCCAGAAGCATGCTCATAATCCAAAGTGCTCGTATATCAAAATAAATTTCCCCATAGAAAATAATGCAAACTCGGACCATCGTTCCACATCCCAAAAACTTGTACCGGTAGTAAGTAGATGCAGAAAAGGGAGGGTTAAGTGACTTTGCCCAGTTAAAAGGAGCTGCAGAAGAAATTAAACCCAATTCCTTAGGTCTTAGGCCTCTCCACCTTACCAGTTAGATCACCTGATAAAATTATCTTTTAAACGAGCGCATCGTTCATTCAATCACTGACTAGGCCTACAATCCAAAAGGAGTCAAAAAAAATGAGGAGACCCACTACCTCCCTATTCATGCATATTTATGAAAATTTGACTGGATTGTGACCCTCATAGACTATGGATGCCTTCCTCTGTTCAAACCTCTCTCCACCTAGAAGATCCACATCTCTTACAAGTGCCCGTAGGTGTTTCTCAGAAATAAATCTCCCCCTGGGTTGCTTTCTTATGGCAGATAAATATTATCTGCTCTCTTCAGCTGATGTCACTATACTAGAAGTTGATCCTTCCCTTCTCCTGGAAATAGCTAGGGATCCTCTCACAATTCTTTACAGCTTCTTTAGAGCTACACTTAGCAAAGTCCTTCCTAGGTTTTCTGGGTATCTCTCTGTTTTACCCTCTAAATTTACCTACCAGGTGAAATTTAAGTCAGCTAAGTGGAGCAGAAAGGGTACAAGTGGATCGATTTTTCATTCTCAAAAATTACAAAGACTAGAGATTACTCAATGAAGTTACAGGGAAATACTTTTAAAACCAATAGGAGGAAATATTTTTTTCACTCAGAGTATAGTTAAGCTCTGGAACGCGTTGCCAGAGGTTGTTGTAAGAGCGGATAACGTAGCTGGTTTTAGGAAAAGTTTGGACAATTTCCTGGAGGAACGGTCCATAGTCTGTTATTGAGACAAACACGGAGAAAGCCACTGCTTACTTTATATCGGTAGCATGGAATGTTGCTCCTCTTTGGGTTTTGGCCAGGTACTAGTGACCTGGATTGACCACCATGAGGACGAGCTACTGGGGATCATTGGTCTGACCCAGTGAGGCTATTCTTATGCTCTTATGTCAAATTTAAACAGATAGGTCAGTCAGTTTGCCAGTTAATTTAGCCTACTAATTAGTGACTTTGCCAGCTAGATTTCTTTTTTCTCATTCCATCTGTAAGAGAAAAGAAAAATTCTTGAAGGATCATCATTAAAGAACAAAGGAAAATTAGTAGGGGAAACTAAAATAAAGACTCTCCTTTTTTTCTGCTAAGGAAGTTAGTTTCTTTGTTTAAATGTCACAGTACAAAATACACACAGTTTGCACATAATATATTACTTACATTTGCATATACAGTGGTGCCTCACACAACGAACTTAATTGGTTCCAGGAGCAAGTTTGTTATGCGAAAAGTTCGTTATGGGAAACGCGTTTTCCCATAACAATACATGTTAAAAAAAATTATTCGTTCTGCAGCATAAAATATGCTAAGATGACATAAAAAAAGATAAATTTGTCAAAATGGTGAAAATGGTGGTCTTGCTGAGACCAAACTCTTTGACGAGGTCACACTGTTTTACCCCACATTCACTCCTTCTAATTATTTCCCGTTTCATTTCAACAGAAATCACCTTCCTGCTTTTTTTAGAAGCCATGATATATAAAAAATATTGAGTTTATCTTAAAAGGACGACTGCCGTGATACGTGCGTGCGTGCGTGATTTAATTCGTAATGAAGAACGATTGCCGCGATACGTGCTTAAGTTAAGCGCAGTGACTAACGACGGCCTGCAGTGCCTGCGCGGAAGGATGCAATACATCGGCAGCGATCGTGGAAGCTCGGGCGACGTCGTTGTGTGAAACGAAGTTCGTTGTATGAATCATGACATGAAGTTCGTTGTGTGCAGCGTCTGCTGTGCGAGGCATTCTTTATGCGAGGCACCACTGTATGTTTTGCTAAGAAAGTGCAGTATATTATAAACAAGGAATGAAGGTTTAAATCATTCACAGCTGCTATTTTTTTTTTTGTAGCACAGTCATTTGGGAAGGCTATTTCTAGTTGCAGCTATGCCCTTCCAATAACATTAGGCTGATTCACAGGAAATTGAAATGGTACAGGGGCCCATCTTCAAGCTAAATGCTCTAAGGGATGAACGGCATTACCCATCTGCTCTCAACTTAGCAGATGTGTAAGTATAGGAAAGTTAACTGCGGTAAAAAAATGAGTGTGATTATATTATTTCAATGCTGACTCTGTTGTTGCTTATTGTATTTTCTTTGCTTTGTAACCATGGTTTTTTTTTTTTCTCGGATACTAGTGATAATTGAGTCATAAAATGACTTTGCAGCTTGTGGCTGTTTGGGGTATTTGTTAATTAAGCTTTATATAATTAAATCATAATGATTATACAGCAAAAAGTAATTTAAGACTCAATTGTAACTTGCACAATGCTTCCTATAGTACATCAAATTCTTAACTATAATTGCATATAAGCAATAAATCAAGCACTCAGATTTCTGTAAATACATACGTGAGAAATACAGGGTACCCACAAAAACACTCCTTGATTTTAAATGGTTACAAAATCAAAACTTATTGGAATATGTTTATAAATGACAGCAAATACAAGTCCCAAAAAGCACGGTTAGCAAGATCTTACACAAGCGCTTGCACTTTCACCCTTAGAAGCTGCAATTGGTGCAGAAGTTACAACCTTCAGACAATGCAACGTGACAAAATGACCAGGTGTTCTTCAAGTGGCCCCCGAGATCACCGGACATAGATTTGTGACTTTTTCCTTCGGGGGGTACGTGAAAGGCAGAGTGTATGTACTTCCACTACCCGCAACTATGGATGATCTGCAGGAACGCATCATTGAAGTTATAAACGTGATCACGTCGGATATGCTTCGGAGAGCCTGGTCTGAGCTCGATTATCGCATCAATGTTTGCTGAGTAACAGTTAGAGCGTACTTCGAATGCATGTAATCAACAGATACCATATCAAATTTTGAGTTGATGAAGCTGTAGCCTCCAAGGTGAAAGAATATGCCAATAAATTTTGGGTTTATAACCATTTAAAATCAAGGAGTACTTTTGTGGGCACCCTGTACATACCTTGGCAGTATTACTATAAAAGTTATCCCTTTAATTGTTTATTTTTATTTTGTTGTGCCAGTTTTAGCAATATTCAACCTGTATTAGTACCTTTATTAATGGAAATAAAGTTCACTATAAGTACACATTGTCAAATTTCGTATATCGGGAATTATATGAAGGTTCCACCTCATATTGTGCATTTGGAAGACAGCCTCCTGCTGCATAGTTAATAAAATTTAATAGCTCATAGTGTCAATCTCTGTTTCCAGTCAACTAAGATCTGATTCTAATTTGGTACTCTGAGGAAAAGGAACATGACATGATTAATCTGAGTCATTGGTGTGATGAGATTCCCCTTGTCAAATAGAAATAATTGCATTTGAGACTAGAAATGTGTAAAGCATAGCTCACCAATTGTGATGTAAAGCTTGGAGAGCTTTCTGAAGAACTGATTCCTTGATTCAGTGTCATTTTGAGACAGGGGGTTACTTGCATCAGTTGCAAATACAGTCTTCCAATCTACTAATATCTTCCCCCCCAATTATAGTAAGGTGTCTTCCAATC
Organism: Geotrypetes seraphini; assembly: GCF_902459505.1. NCBI lineage: Eukaryota > Metazoa > Chordata > Amphibia > Gymnophiona > Dermophiidae > Geotrypetes > Geotrypetes seraphini. The sequence continues at coordinate 47,344,713 of NC_047087.1, forward strand.
TACTAACATAATGTCACCCCCACCCCCCCTTCGAATATAGTAAGGTTTTACTAGTTACTCCATCTTTCAGGAAGAGGCTAGAATGTCCAAGAGTCATGTAGTGCTTTGCCTAGCAACCACTGATGTCAGACATGAGAAGTTACATTACTTGTAGTAAAGGCACTGAAAATCTATGCAAACACCCATACTATAAGATTTCAATTGCCCTGTCTAATTATATGAAAGGTTTGGCAAACTCTACGAGGAGCCGCCGATCATTGCATGGGAGTCGCAGCAGGTGTGGACAGGAGGGACTGGGCATCCTTCCTGCCACAATCATTATGGGTAGGGGGAATGGGTTGCTTGGGCCGCTGAACTGATCACGGCAGCTGTGATCAGCTCAGAGGCCCGATCCAGAACTGTTTTGATTTGGTCTAAGTCAAAATGTAAAAGTTCCATCCAGGCAACCTGTTAAACTTTTTGATTATGGCTGCCAGACGACTAAGTCTAGGTCAGCCCCCCACAAACCGCCCACTTCCCGCCCTACCCACTCCTCCAAATACGCCCCTTTTCGCTCTGGATGCATAGAGGCAGTGAAGAGGCCTAAGCTGTTTGATTATCGGTACTTGGATGACTTGTCTTTTTGATCGTCCAAGTGCTGATTTAGGTGGGTTTTTAGAGGTATTTCTATTTCGATTATGTACCTCATAGTGTCTTTTGTTCTCTGAAAGGAGAAAAAGTCTCCCCTAACCCAGATCGAGTGAGGGGGAGAGACAGCTCTGGCAAGCACACCTAATAAACTGTTATATGTGAAAGGGGAGTCCTCAGTCCCACAGCCCGCAATGGGGAAACACAGCCCCTAATGCACAGCTGTGTGAAACATCCTAGGACATCCCCATGTGCAATTTGTGAGATAACTAGTGCACAAACCAGTGTGCTAAAAGTGATAAATTAATAAACAACAATAACAACAACAACAACAAAAAAATTAACTTGTCAGACTGTTTCTGCCCCTCACCCAAGGGTGCACAGTAGCCAAAGTTCATCCGAGCCAAACAAAATCACAAGCTGGACACAAAGCGAGCGCAGTACTTAACTTCTCCATAAGTGTCCAGAGTAAAAAATATATGTGGCCAGCATATACAAGACCCGTCCTGACATCTGACAGGATGTTTGAAAAATTTCAGTTAACAGGGAAAGTCCATTTGGGGGTTCCTGAAGAAGCCTTGAAACTAAGCTTCGTAGAACCCAGGACATCACGCTAACTGGCAATGATTAAAAAGAAAAAAAATTGTACAGCTTCATTTCTCTGGAAGTATTGAACCGCTGCTGTCCTGTGAAACCAAAAAAGGAAAGACATAACAGCTGTTGAACGTTAATGATATGTGCGTTGACGATCCTGTCTTTTTCAAACAAACTACTGCATTCTTGCACAAGAAGTATAGAGATATATATGCACAGAATTTAATGTATTCACAATTTGCGCATGGTTATATTTAATTATTAGCACACACTGTATGTCCTTTGATGGTGTGAGTCACAACAAAATTAGCACTGTGGAAAAGTCTTCTACAAAAAGCACAGAGCTTCTACCTTTATGGTGGATTGCCCATCCCTTATAAGAACATAAGAATTGCCGCTGCTGGGTCAAACCAGTGGTCCATCACGCCCAGCAGTCCTCTCACGCGGCGGCCCCCAGGTCAAAGACCAGTGCCCTAACTGAGACCAGCTCTACCTGCGTTCATTCTGGTTCAGCAGAAACATGTCAAGAAGGGTATCACGACCAGGACAAAGGAAGTCATCATGCCACTGTATCATGCGATGGTATGCCCGCATCTGGAGTACTGTGTCCAGTATTGGTCGCCGTACCTCAAGAAGGACATGGCAATACTTGAGGGGGTCCAGATAAGAGCGACGAAAATGATAAGAGGTATGGAAAATCTTTCGTATGCCGACAGGCTAGAAAAGCTGGGGCTGTTTTCCCTGGAAAAGCGGAGACTTAGAGGAGACATGATAGAAACTTTCAAGATCCTGAAAGGCATAGATAAGGTAGACAGGGACAGATTCTTCAGACTGTGGGGAACAACAAGTACAAGGGGGTACTCGGAGAAACTGAAAGGGGACAGGTTTAGAACCAATGCCAGGAAGTTCTTCTTCACCCAGAGAGTGGTGGACACGTGGAACGCACTCCCGGAGGTTGTGATAGGGCAAAAGACACTACAGGGATTCAAAGAAGATTTGGATAAATTCCTGAAGGATAAGGGGATTGAGGGGTACGGACAGAAGTAGTGATAGGTTATAGGATGAGGCAGGGACCACTTGACAGGTCATGGACCTGATGGGTCGCCGTGGGTGCGGACTGCTGGGCGTGATGGACCTCTGGTCTGACCCAGTGGAGGCAACTTCTTATGTTTTTGTCTTGAATCCCTGGAGGGTGTTTTCCCCTATAACAGATGACTACATATGCTTGTTGTAGAATTAATGTATATTGCCTGTAGATAGAGAAGAATTTTATAAGTACAGTATTATTATTCTCTTATTCCTTAAGTTAGTGTTCGTCAACCTTTTGATACCTATGGACCGGCAGAAATAAAATAATTATTTTGTGGACTGGCACTGGTCCGTGGACCGGCGGTTGAACACTGGGCTAAGTTGTGGGGCAGACCCCGCCCATCTCTGCCCCAGACCCCGCCCCATAATAATACTAATTGTAACACCATTTTTTCCATTCATTTTTCATATATATACACACACACACACACAATATAATCTTATTAACACATAATGGTTAACCACAAAATTAAACTACAGAAAGCACACTGCATGCTTCTCAATATTCATTCCTACCAGAAAACAGATAACCCCATGCAAATACAGGACCAAAAACCAAAAGTATTAATATATACAAACAAAACCCTAAGATTCAACAGTCTGCATGCAGTACAACCCCAGAGAAAAAGAAACAAATGCATTTCTTCCTGAAGAGTACAAAATACAGACAGCAGATGTAAATTCTCACAATTGACACAATTCAAGCACTAAATTTAAAACTCAAATCATTCCCCCTAGCTTTGGTGTCTCCCTCCCTCCATGCTGTGCCTTACCTTCTGGCCTGTTCCTGCCTGGCCATTTTATGCCACCCCGGTGTTATCTTCGAGCCAGCTCTCTCTTCCTCACTGACGCAGTGCAGAAAGATGCGGGCTGCGGCTCCTCACATGTTCCGCGCCTCATCTGGAAGCCTTCCCTCTGATGTTGCGACGTCAGAGAGAAGGTTTCCGGTTCAGGTGCAGCACGTACATAGGAGCCGCTGCCCGCTGCTTTGTGCACTGCAGCACTGAGGAAGAGCGAGCTGGCCCGAAGATAATGCCGCATCAATCACACTTCAGACCGGCTGCTGAAGAACACTGTCTTGGGCCAGATACACGTGCCGGCCCTGTGGACCGGCAGGAAACTTCAGCGAACCGGCACCGATCCATGGACTGGCAGTTGAAGAACACTACTTTAAGTGAAACAGCATGATAATTGAGCCGGCCATAACGAAGGATGCTGAATTTGCTACAATGTTGTCACTCTCCACATAGCACAATGGAAAGCCTATGGTCCACCTGTGGTGATTTTCAGTGGCACAACCCATATAAAACAGCAAAAAATCAATGGTTAGTGTCTGACTCATTATGCATGTCTTCCACTTGATCATTTCATTTATACCCTATTTTGCTTGCTCCTGTGTATTGGGTCTCCACTAGAGAGTTGCGCGGGGACAGAAATCCTCGCGCATCCCCGCCTGTCCCCGCCAGGATCCTCTCTGTCCCCACTCATCCCTGTCAGGATCCTCTCCATCCCCACCCATCCCCGCAAGAAATTACCTCCATCCCTGCCCGTCCCCATAAAAATAGCAATTACTTCTGACAGGATCATCAATTCCACAGTTTCTTTTGCTGTTTTCCTTGTGGAATCTCTTTGGTGGAACCCTTTTCTTGTTTTCTGTTCAGGTAATTAACTTTTACTAAGGCTGACGTGTCCATTATATTATATGGACAAACCCTGCTTCCAAAGCCTTCCATCCCCGTGGAAGTCCCGTGGGCCAGAGGGGGGTCCCCATGGGAGTCCCGTGGTTTAGGAGGGGATTCCCGCGGGACCCCCGCGGGACCCGTGGGATTCCCGTGATCCCCGTTCCCGTGCAGACCTCTAGTCTCCACTGTCTGTAGAACCTATGTAAGTTCCTGGGTTATAGATAGGTCTCCTCTGTTTTTCTTATGATGTATGTTCTCATTATTGAAATTAGGTAAGTCCCCATGAGTCGTAGATTTGTTCCCTACTGCCTTTGAAACTATGCATGTTCGTCTGTAACCTGTCCTGAGCTTTCTGGAATAAATAATCCCCTTTGAATACCGAGGCCAGTACTTTCAAGGAAGCCCATATTCAGAAATTTGCAAAGCGGGTAGAAACTTTACTCTGTTTCTATGAGTTGGTAACCCATCAATCAGCCCTCACCATGCCTTTACCCCATGCCCTTTCTCCCTGGGCAGCTTTCTCCAGTGCTACTGAGAGAGGGTGAGGGTATTTTTAAAGAGGCAAATTTAAAAGTTTAAAAGTTAGGCGCCTATATAGGCACTGTTCAGCGCTGAATCACGCTGAGCGGCACCTATTTTGGAGGCGCCCAGTAAATAGGCCAGCTCTAGGCACAACTAAAAGTTAGGCGCCCATGTGAGCACTTAAGCACGTTTAAGAGCAGTGATTCTTTAAGAAGGCGCCTAACACGTAGCAATGCCCACACCTACCATGCATAGCACCTATTTTTTTTAAGGCCACCTAAATTATTAGAGGCACCTTGTTACAGAATTGTGCTTTTCTTGATAGGCGCTTAAGTTTTAATTATTGCTGATTAAAAAGCTTAATTAAGCTTGTTGTTCAATTTAGATAGGCGCCTATCTAGTTGGCGCCTCCGAAATAGGTGCCTTACTTTAGACGCTGGTTATAGAATTTGGGCCATAATCTTTTGAATAACAGCCTCCTAACGTCCACATAAATACATTTCTACTTCAAAGAGTGGCCATGGACTTATCCTTCAAGAATTTCAAATCTTTGCTGACAAACTTGGCTCTTCCATGAAGCTTTTGACTCTACTTAAGATAGTATCAGGAAGGCTATCAGGATTTTCCCCTGCCCTCCCTTACTTTCTCCATCAATACCACTTTCCACCTACCTTTTTTCTCCCTAGTCTGGTCCGACCCTGTTCTGAACATTTGGTTCTTACCTATTATATTTCTTTAATTTTTTCATTGGTACGCGTATTTTAGATTGTCAACTGATCTGCCAGTTATCAAAGGTGGTAATGCAAATTTTTTGATAAAAATAAATGTAAACATGAACACTAGGGGACTGATTCTATAAAGGCGTCCAAAGTTAGAAGGCACCTAACTTACCTCCTCCCATTTTTGCAAAACCGTAGCACAGTTTATAGTGCTGACTGCGGCGGTATTAGCTCCGATGTTCATATAATTCCTATGAGTGTTGGAGATGTTGCCACCGTGGCCGGCACTATAAATCGTGCTACGGTTTTGTAAAAGGGGGATTAATTGGCAAACTACCCTTAATAGGCTCAATAATTGATCTTTTTTAAAAAAATTGGTAGATGGGCATCTATCACATGGTGCTTAGCCTCATCTAACGCCTAAGTGGGTATTTCTATGGGCAGAGTGCTAGCGTTTTTGGCGCACGCACTGGATTAGCATGTGCTACCTGAAAAACTGCCGCCTGCACGCACGGCATTTTAATGCACACTATTCCTCGCATTAAGGCCCTAAGACACCTTTGTAAAAGGAGCCCTTAGGCGCCCCTAAGCGCGATTCCTCAAAAACGTAGGTGCCTGAAATGTAAGCCTTTAAAACCCTCACCTACATTTCAGGAGCCTAAGTTTTTACATAGGTGCCTCTAGTCATGATTCTGTAAACGGCACCTAAGGGCTCCTTTTACGAAGCCGCAGTAGCGGCTTTATCACACGTGACTTTTTATCACGCGCTAACCCCTGCGCTAGCCAAAAAACTACCGCCTGCTCAAGAGGAGGCGGTAGCGGGTGGCCGGCAGTTTAGCGCGCGCTATTACTTGCGTTAAAACGCTAATGTGGCTTCATAAAAGGAGCCCTAAGTGTGACTGGAATGCAGCCAGCACCATTTTTTTATTTTTTTTTAAATGCCGGCCAGTTTATAGAATCGTATGCCATAGATTCCACTATAGGTTTCCATTGCTGAAGGTATCTTTTCTACTAATGCTCCTTTTATGGTGTTACAGTAGCCTAATATGATTTTTTTTTTTTCCACAACTATTTTAGGGGTTGGAGATTTAAAGGCTGCCCTACCCCCACCCACATGCTGCATGCTCTGATACTGGATAAAGTGACCCAGGAAGTTGTTTAACATGATACAGCAAAGTTTCTACAGTAGGGGTAATGTAGGTGCTGAGTGCTGTGACTCCAACATATAGGGCAAAGTAGAGCAAAATCCAGTTCAGGAATTTATTCTGTACCAACTGTTTGGTGAGTAACCGCACATCTATCTCATGAGTATTATGGCTCTGTTGCTGATTGAGGTGCATAACCTTACATCGCGCAGAACAAGACACCACCAGAATATGAAAGCAGCATCTTCTCTTCTCTACACTGCCATGGTGATAATTTGGAAATAACTAGCACGATCCATTAAAACAGAGTACTCCAAATTAGAAGTTCAGCCGCAGACAGATGACAGGTATCTTAGCAGCAGCAGAAATGAAGGACTTCTACGCATGCAAATGCCCGAGTCAGAATTTTAAAATTCCATCTTTCCCTGCAACAATTAAAATAAATTAGGAGTTAAAAAAAAAAAAAAAAAAAAAGGAATGCAGACAGAAAAGCCACTGCAGTGAGGTTTTCTTGGTGTTTATACAAAATATAATAAGTGAAAGATATTTTTATCTTGTTCACCTTGCCTATCTCGGATGTATATTATCATATAGCAAATGTAATTAGAAGTTCAAGAAATAAAGAATATTGACTATATGTAAATTATTAAACATTAGAAAGCATTAACCCCTCCCACCCCTTTTATGAAACCGCGTTAGGTTTTTTTATTGTTGGCTGCAGCGGTAAAAACTCCAACACTCATTGAATTCCTATGAGCGTAGGAGCTAATACTGCCACGACTGGCGATAAAAAAAAGCCTAATATGGTTTCTTAAAAGGGGTGGGGTGGGTAATTGAATAGAATCTATTGTGTGGCTATAAACTAACTACAGCACTACAGATACAGTACTGCTTGGAGACACTGCATAGTTTCATCTGGATGAATTCATGGAAATATAGAACAGACTGGGATTGCTAATAAAGACCTTAAGACCTTTCTAGTCTTCACAATTTGCTTCTTTTGCTTTGCCGTAGACTCCAGCTGATCTCTGACTTTCCTTTCCCTGCTTTGCAAATAGGGTTCTTCTGATAAATGCTAAGGAGTCTTACCCCCCTTTTTACTAAACCGTGATAGCGGTTATTAGCCCAGGGAGCCACGCTGAATGCTCCGCACAACTCCAGATGCTCATAGAATTCCTATGAACGTCAGGAGCAGTGCAGAGAATTCAGCGTAGCTCCCTGCGCTAATAACCGCTATCACAGTTTACTAAAAGGGGGGGGAGGGGGGTTAGTACATTATCTCCAAGTTAGTAGAATTGCAAGCACTTATGAAATAGCCCTGCATGATATCATTGGTTGACTCAGATATCTTTCTTCTACTCTATCCCGTGTGAGCTGTTGCCTTGGAGATTGTACAGTGCTTTTCTACTTATATAGAAGTGTAATACACACACACCCTGCAAATCTTTAATTTTTAAAGCTTTGTGTGCAAGAGATTTGTAACCTGTGTGGTTTCTGTTTCATCAAACTGTTCACAGCACACTGCTGTCCAAAGGATAGACGCCTTTTTAATCAATGATGTGAAAAAGTGTCTTTTATGTGACATATTCAAATCAGACTCGCCATTCACTGTCAACAATAAAAGTATTGGCTAACTACGAGTTTCCAAATCAAATAATGTCCAACTTACATGAAAAAGCTTGTGTCTGTGAAACATTATTATTTACCTTAGGTAAAAGGAATCTTTGGACTTTAGAACAATTAGTTTATTTAAATGGGAAGAGGAGTGATGTCAAGGCACATAATGTGAAGTAATGCATTGGAATATCATTTATTTACTTGGACATTTTCATCCAGATTCTGCATAGGTCGTGGATCACACATCCGTGCTTAAACTATTAGGTCCTACCTAGAGAATGACATGGGGACAAATTTGTCCCCTTCCCCGCCCCGTCCCCACGAGTTTTGTTACCATCCCTGTCCTATTCTTGTAAGCTCTGCACGCCTGAAACACTTATGATTTTAAAGTGTCTGAGGCTTGTGCAGATGAGGACAGAGCTGAGGCACTGATGGAATGAGGCATTATGACATCACAGTCTGAGCTCTAGAATGTTGCTGCTTATGATTTTAAAGTGTTTGAGGCTTGTGCAGATGAGGACAGAGCTGAGGCACTGGTGGAATGAGGCATTATGACATCACAGTCTGAGCTCTAGAATGTTGCTGCTTATGATTTTAAAGAGTTTGAGGCTTGTGCAGATGAGGACAGAGCTAAGGCACTGGTGGAATGAGGCATTATGACATCACAGTCTGAGCTCTAGAATGTTGCTGCTTATGATTTTAAAGAGTTTGAGGCTTGTGCAGAATGATAAGGATGGAGCTTGCAGGAATTGGGCAGGGACAGGAAAAGAACTTGCAGGGACAGGATGGGAAAATGAGTTCCTGGGGGGGGGGGGGGGCCGGGAAAAATTTTTCCCCGTGTCATTCTCTAGTTCTAAAAATAAGTTATTGAAGTGAATTGGCACCAGTTAGGAGTTTTGCATCTGCTCTTTGCCCTATTCTGTGACACAAAGATGTCATGATGCACAAATGAAAAGAAGGCTTGGCTATGGGAAAGTCATAGACGGGTCAGGTGCATTCCCAGAAATTAGGCGCACTGTTATAGAATGCTTGGATTTACATTACATTACATTAGTGATTTCTATTCCGCCAATGCCTTGCGGTGTCAAGGCGGATTACATCAAAGTTATCAAGAATAACATAAAAGTTTACAGGAATAGCATAAGCGATGTCATAATATTTACTTAAGAAGTACCAAAGAGTTGTTGAGATCTTAAGGTGATAAATGTTGGGTAATCAGAAGCATTTTAGACTTTGTTGGGCGGTTAGAAACAAATTAGAGTGTATTAAGGGTATAGAGAGGGTAGGTGGGGTTTGGGTAGGGATTGGTCGTGCTAGATGGGTTTTATGTATTTTTTGAAGAGTATGGTTTTGATATCTTTCTTGAAGGTTTTGTAGTCTGTGGTCGATAACAGAATGGTGATTTGTCTGTCCAGTTTAGCTGCTTTGGAGGCTATTAGGTTGTCATATAGTTTTTTTTCGTTTGACATTTTTGGATGATGGGTGTGTGAATGCCTAACTGCTTTCAGCTGGGCATGAGCATTTATAGCAGCTTCTGGCAGGTGTAAGCAGGGCCGGCTCAACCATCGGACCAGGTGAGGCTGTGGCCAAGGTGCTGGAGATGCAGGGCACCAACGGCCTTAACCTCTGAGCTCACCACCAGTGCTTCACCTAAGAACATAAGAAGTTGCCTCTGCTGAGGCAGACCAGAGGTCCATCTTGCCCAGCGGTCCGCACCCGTGGCGGCCCATCAGGCCTAATTGCCTGAACAGTGTCCCTGACTAATTTTGTAACTGCCTCTAATCCTCTAATCCTGATCCAAAGCTTTCTCCTCTTCTCTTTCCAGCCTTTAGCCTGGCATTGCTCCCTCTTCTCTCTCCTTCCCCCGCAGCCCTCTAAACATTACTTTGCTTGCTGGCAGCAATGGCATGCACAGTAAGCTTCTTTTGGCCAGCCATGGGTCTTTCCTCTTCCACATCCCGTCTGCAATATCCTGTCGGCAGAAGATAGACTCAAGGCTGGATGAAAACAGCTTGCTGAGCATGCTATTGCTACCTGCAAGTAAGGTAAAGTTTTAGAGGGCCACAAGGGATGGTGGAGGGAGAAAGAGAGGAGAGGGAGTAGTGATAGACTAGGAGCTGGAGAGAGAAGAGGAGGAAGCTTAAGTTGTTTTTTTTTTTGGTGGGGGAGCGCTGCCATTGAAGTTGGCTCAGAACACCATAATCCTTTCAGCCAGCCCTGAGTGTAAGTGGTAATGCCAAACTTAGGCTTGAGAAATGCACAAAGCTTGAAGGGAACAGGGACTTATATACTGCCTTCAAAGCTGACATTCAAAATGGTGGGCACTGGAGGATTGAGTGACTTGCCCAGGGTTACAGGGAGCAGCATTGCAATGTGATCTCACAACCTCTGGATGCAAAGGCAGCAGCTTTACCAGTGAGCCACAGATTCCCCGGGGTCCTCTGCACAGGGAGCCCTCTACAGAATACTATCAGTGCGGATCATAACAACGCGGAACTTTAGGTGCCATTTTCTGAATCTGACCCTTTATATGTTATCATTGTATCTTGTATTCAAGACACCGTCTACCACTAAATGCCTGTGTGATCATGGGCAACTTACTATCGTTTTGTGCCTTCTGTAGACCTTGTGAAAAACAAAATATTTGCTTTCATCAGAGCTTTCCCAGTCACCAAATTAACGCTGCTTCTGTTTGGCTGTTACCTGCCAGTTTTAATGCCTGATTTAGAAACTAATAATATGCAAAAACATGACAGTGTTACCATGTAGTTAATGCAGACATGAGAATTCAGCCGGCAGTCTACATATCAGATCTCATAGTGCCAAACTGCCTAAAGAGTAATGATGATAGGGCAAGGTTTGCACTTTTACACATTATTTCGTAATTTTTTTTTTTTCTGGAAAAAATTCTCACTGAATAGCAAGTGTAATTGAGAGTGCATAATTTTCTTGTAATTTTCAAAGTGAAAGTGTACTCGCACCTCTCCACTGCCAATCTTGCAATGTTTGCATCGTGAAAACTACGAGTACTTTTTACTAATGTGGGCATTTATAAAACTGCGCCTTAAATACAGGCATTAAACCTTAAGTCCAAAAATCTTATACTGCCATACAACAACTTATTATTTCTCTTAGGAAGAAGTTTTGAGCACTGTCATATCCTCTTTCATTTAAAAAAAAAATTAATAGATGTTTTTCAGGTTGACCTTGCTTACATTAGAATATTAAGGTTTTCCCTCAAATGGGTGTGCAATGCATTTGAGTTACAGATGTATTTGGCATTATAGGCTCAAGTTTCAAGTTTCAAGTTTAATATTTCTCTTGATTAATCGCTTAATCAAATTCTAAGCGATTAACAATTTAAAATCCATTCAATGAAAGACAATACAATACAAACTTTAAATAATAACATTGGGTTAAAGACTAATACATCATTCTCATAACACAAGGTAAAATAGGGATTTGAAATACAATTCAGTAAAGAAAAGCAAAACAAAGGAAAAGTACAATAGGAAAACAAATAAAAGCATAATATAATATGATAAAATCACTGGCCTTAGAATTGTTAAATTAAATATCAAAAGCATCTTTAAAAAGAAATGTTTTTAGATTACTTTTAAATTTTCCTAAATCCTGCTACTTTCGTAAATAAATTGGAAGGGCGTTCCAAGTCTGTGGAGCAGTTACTGAAAAGATAAACTGCCGTCTAGTATTGTAAGTTATGTAAGGAAAAATGTATTTATGGGAAGTGTGGTAGATTCATGGAATGACCTCTAAGCAGAGGTGGTGAAGACAGACTATAATCAATGGACATTAATAGAAGATGTCTAAAGGAGAGGAAAAGATTGGAGAGCTTAGTAGTTGGTATGGATAGGTTTACCAGGATAGCAGATAAAGAATATAGTTATATGCTATCATTTTCTATATTTCTTTTTGTATGTCATATTTATGGCAACTAAGATTTAATGTTAATAAATGTAGGGTCATACACTTGGGCTGCAAAAATCCAAGAGAATGATATAGTTTAGGGGCAATGTACTTTGTGTATGAAAGAAGAGTGGGACTTGGGGTGATTTGTATCTGATGACCTCAAGGAGGCAAAACTGACAATCAAAACCAGGAAAAGCTGACAGTCAAAACCAGGAAGATGCTAGGGTGCATGGGGATGAGGAATGGCCAATAGAAAAAAGGAAGATATGTAGTTGTATGTCTCTGGTGAGGCCCCATTTGCAATACTGTGTGCAATTTTGGAGACCACACCTTCAGAAAGATATCATAGAAACATAGAAAGATGACGGCAGAAAAGGGCTATAGCCCATCAAGTCTGCCCATTCTACTGACCCACCCCATTAAGTCTGAGTACTAATGATCTAGTTCCTTAACTCGACCCTCGTAGGATCCACGAGGACGTTCCATTTATTCTTAAAGTCAAGCACGCTGGTGGCCTTGATCACCTGCACTGGAAGCTTGTACTAGTGATCTACAACCCTTTCTGGATGGAGAGCTGCTACAAAATTGGTTCATGGTCTTTGTCATAAAGCATATGGGGACAGACTTAGAGACCTCAATATGTAACTCTGGAAGAATAGGCAGAAGAGATAGAGTCATTTAAAATATCTCTGTGGCATTAATGTACAAGGAGATGAGCCTTTTTCAAATGAAGGAGAGCTCCGGTATGAGAGGACATAGGGATGAAGTTAAGAGGTCATAGGTTCAGAAGTAATCTAAGGAAATGCTTTTGACAGAAAGGGTGGTAGATGCATGGAAATACTCTCCTGGTAGAGGTGGTGGAGACTAAAACTGGTGTCTGAATTAGAGTGACATGGGAACTATTACCATTGCAAGTACCGCAGTATACTACAGTAATGGGGAGAACTCCAGAAAATCCCATGAGAATGCCATGGGAATGGTGGACCATTCTGTGGTAGTGCTGCTGGAATGGGAAGCAGCAGCAGTGATAGATAAAGTTGTCATAGCTGTCAGCTCTACCCTAGAACAGGAAGTGATGTCAGAAGGAGGCAGGTCCAGCAGCCATAAGGAGGAATAGAACAGAATCACAACAGCTTTATCTTTGCTTTGCCTCTGTGCTGTTGCTGTTAGTCTGGGGAAGCAGCAGTGGTTGAGACACTGGCAGGTGCAGCATCTGTGTCAGGTAGGAGGTAGTTGCTGGATGCAGGAGGGGAGAGAATGGAGAGAGGGGGATGGCCACACTGGATGGAAGGGAAGGGGAACAGACATGCTAGATGGAAGGGGAGGGGGACAGACACTGAATGAGGAGATAGTGACAGCCACACTGGATGAAAGAGGAGGGGAACAGACACGCTGGATGAGGGGAACAGACACACTAGATGAAAGGGGAAGGAGACAGGCATGCTGGATGGAAGGTGAGGGAGATAGACGCTAGATGGAAGGGGAGAGAGATAGAGGGACAGCCACAATGGATGGAATGGGAGAGGAACAGACATGCTGGATGAAGAATATGGGGATAGATAAGCTGATGAAGAGGCAGAGAACCAGACGTGGAATGTAGGAGGGGAGAGGAGAAAGAATCTGAATAAAAAGGTGGGCATAAAATCATCTTTCGCTTTGAGTGGGAGATGCGGGGAAGACAATTTAAGTCTGCAGGGATGGTGAGGGGACAGTGATGAAAAATGTGCTTCATTGTGTCCCTGTGTCACTCTCTGGTCTGAATTCAAGGAAGTGTGGGACAGTCACGTGAGATCTCTTAGAGAGAGGAGGTGTTAGCGGATGCTGTGGCTGGACGACTGGATGGGCCATTTGGCCTTTATCTGCCATCGTGTTTCTATAACTATAAAGCTCTATGACCTCATAATGCAAGTGTTAAGTGTCTTAACCTATAACAATAATGCTCGATGACATCACAATGCAGGTGTAAAGAGCCTTAGCCTATAGGGAGAGAAGGAGATAGTGGATGTTGCGGATGGGCCATGTGTCCTTTATCTACCATCATGTTTTTATTTATGTCTCCAGCCCATAAAGATTTTTTTTACAATTTACACTACTTGCTATGAATAAGCACAGTTGTGGCAGTGTTTTCTTTAGTAATACAGCAGTCTGAAGTACTCAAGTAAGACATCATTGGTTAGCTGAGTGTAAATCAGCAAGACCTAACAAAATTAGCAGCCACTAAGTGAACCATGGTTGCAAGTGGCGCGTAAGGGAGGGAGGGGGGCACTCTGTCACAGCCGTGGTGTTCCTAAGGTGCAGCAACTGTCCTCCTCTCCGCCCCCTGCTCCTCCCCTTGCCGCGCATCCCTTGCCTTACCCCATACCTTTTATATTTTGCCGGGGCGAGGTTGAAGTCTCCACAGAACATGTGGACAGAAGTCATGAGGGGACAGAAACCCACCACCTGAGTAACATAGTGAATTATGACAGTCTATATTCCTGCTCTCTGGTTCTCTTCCACTTTCAGTAATAAACCAACCCTCAGGTCTCTACAACCCTTCAGATTTGATCTCCAATCTACTGATCACAACACCAGACTACAAAACTTTCAGATAAGAAATAAACCCCCTGCTATTCAAGAAATCCATCAAGACAAACTAACACTGCAGGAAGCATTTCAATCTTCCCCAGATCCTACAACCTTTATCAAATTATCTAGCTTGTAATGAACCCGATACAACGTCTAGATCTCTCCCGAAGCAACCTGCTCTACTGTGTTACTCTCCTGGAAATGTCCAGATAACCTCTTATGTAATCCGCATTGAACCGCAAGGTAAGGGCGGAATTAAAGTCACTAATGTAATGTTGCTGCCTGCATTGACATCGGTGCTCTCATTGACTTCACATCCAGGACCCGCGGCTAGGAACCAACATCAAAGGGTGAGCCGATACCGACGTGGGGCATGCTGATTCACACCAGAGAAGTTTAAATAGGTAGGGGGAAAGGGAAGGGGATGCGTGGGGGAGGGGGGAAGTAGGGTGCCACAGCGGCGGGCGCCCGCGCTCACCCGTACTACGCCACTGCATAGTTGTAAATCACAGCTCAACTTATAAATATTAGCATGTCACAACCTCTTCTACAAAAAGCACACTGGTTACCAATCTCGCATAGAATAATTTATAAAATCACACTGATAACCTTTAAAATCCGACAAACTAATGCACCAATATTTCTGGATCGTCTTCTGGTACCATATTCTCCAGTTAGGACACTTAGATCAACAGAACAGAATTTGCTGATTATCCCTTCTTGAAAAGTAATAGATACTAGGAGATCTACTATTTTTTTGGGTTATAGCACCCCAGCTCTGGAACAATTTACCAATTTACTTACGTGATGAATCCTCATTAGAAAAATTTAAAAGCTCATAAAAAAGTTACTTGTATAAGGACGCATTTGAGACATAGATAGGATAATTCATCTATCATTAATGCTTATGCTCTAATACCTAATTTTAATCAGACCTTATGTATAGGTCACAATTTTCCTTACCCTCTCCTCTAGGCTTAGCCATGTTTTCAAAATGATTATTTGTTATCTTCCAGATGTTTTTTCCCTAAATGTATCTTTATCTTCTTTAAAGATTGTAGTTTATCCCTTTCTCCTTTTGTATCGGTAATTATTTGTACGTATACACGACACACGTTTATTTGTATAAAATTGTTTTATTTTTTGTCTCCTAATTTTAAATTGTCATACGCACTGAAGTACTTGACATTGCGTGTACAACAAATTTTTAATAAACTTGAAACTTGTTTTCTTCTGGTGTTTCTAAGGATGGAACAACAAATAGATGCCAGACTATTTGTACTGGGACTGGCCTCAGCTGTGATAGACATACTGTACATACCTCATATCAGACTTTTTAAATGTTACACAGCAGCTCATTTGAGCCGGATAGCACTTAACGTCATGGAAATAACTTAGAAAGAGCTCAAACAGCCATGCTTGTCCAAAATAGCATTTTTTACTCTGACTCCAAATTTCAGTTGCATACGAAGCATTGTCTCCAGTGACCCTCCATTCAGACAGAGAGTTTCAAAGAGATCCCATATTTAATTACATTGGTTCTTCAGCCGTCTTGCACAGGAAAGAAATGCGAACAGAACTGAACTTTCTTTCATTGACATTGTGTCTCAATTGCTATGTCCATAAACCAAATGAAATTCTGACCTTTCTGCTGCTCTCCTGCCTGTCTATTCCACTGTGAAACATGAACTTATTTAACGGCTTATATTATTTTCTTTGCTTTCCAACTTTGGAGAAAATGGGAAATGTTTGAAAAGTAATCGTCTGTTATATCTTTCTATAACTTTCTTTCAATAAGTTTACCATCTCATTCCATGATTTTAGTGCCTAAATTTGGGCAGCAATAGAACAGATAAGTTCCAGAATCCTAGCAGTTATGCATGCCATTGATACAGTTATGTGTGTGTGTGATGTTGACCAACAAAACAATATATGGAAAACATTAAGATACTAAGGGACTTATAATTGAAACAGAAATACGTCTATGAACTGGCTAAATCAGCACTTGGATGATCAGTAGACAAGTTGTTCAAGCACCGATAATCAAAACCGGGTTTTAGACATATCTAAAAAATGACTTAGGCCTTTTCAGTGCTGCTGTATGAACCAGAGCTAAAAGGGGCGTTTTAGGAAGGAGTGGTGAGGGTGGGATTTGGGTTTCAGCAGGAGGGGTGGGGATACCCTTCTGCCGGCGATCTTCAGGAGGCGTGGCCTACCGGAAGGAAGGGTTGAGCACCTTCCTGCCGGCAATCGTGGGTTCTGTGGCAGGAGTGGGTTAGGGCACCCTTCTGTCACGATCGTTGGGGGTACGGTGAGTGGCCTACCGGCAGGAAAGATTGAGCACCTTCCTGCCGGCGATTGTGGGTTCTGTGTGGCAGGAGGGTTGGCACCCTCTTGCTGTGATTATCGGGGGGGGGGGGAGAGGGAGACTGGCGGCCGTAGCCATGGCCGCTATACTAATCGCGGCAGGGAGATCCCTTGCCGCGATTAAAGTATAGCGGCCGTGGTCGTAAACAAACCTGATTCTGTAACCGGCGTCTGCAACATGGACATCGTATTACAGAATCGGATATTAGGTTTGGGCGGCCAGAATGTATAATACTAGACAGAACTTTATATTTTACTAGTGTTTAAGTACATTAACGGGTGCTAGTAAAGCCTACTTCCCTCACATGTCCCCTATTTTTAGCCCCAGCTCCAAACCCATTTTTACCTCCCCAGCCCCCTTCTCCCATCTTTTCCTTTTCAGCTTCCAGCCCTAGCCTCCTTTTCTCACCAGCATTTCTCTCCCCCCTGACCCTTTCCTGTGCAGCAGCAGCATTCTCTCCCCCTCCATTTTCCCTGTGCAGCAGCAGCAGCATTTCCCTCCCCCCACCCCACTTCCCTGTGCAGTGGCATTCCCCCCCCTCCACTTCCCTGTGCAGCAGCATTTCTGTTTGTTTCTGGCTGGCTCCCTTACAGTCCCTTGCTGAAGTTATTTTTTAGTTTAAAACTGCTGCGGCGGCTCCCCTCACGATCCGTGCAAGCGTCGGAAGCCTTCTCATTGACATGACATCAGAGAGGCTTCTGACGCAGGTGCGGCTTGTAAGAGGAGCCGTGGCAGTGGCAGCTTTGAACTTAAAAATAACTTCGGAAAGGGACTGTGTAAGGGAGCCGGCCAGACTGCGGACCATGCTGTGTTAGACGGAGTGAGGGCAGGAGGGGTAGGCACCTCCATGCATCCCTGCTTAAGGTGCCTCCGCATGCGCAGAAGAAACCACCGCTGACTCCTTCTACTGTGCATGCGAAGCCACGGAGCTATAGAGCATGGATCACACAGGTAGGAGTGCGCATGCGCTTAGGGTTTTTATTATTAGTGATACTACCATCACAGGCAAAGCAAGACATTTTTCCCCTTCAGAATAGATAAGCAGGGGAAATAGACACCTGGGATGCCGTAAGGACCTTCACAGACGTCATGCACTATGTCCAATATGGGGCATGGTATTGCTTCTGTGAGCTCTTGTGAGTTGTTTTTAGCTTTCTAGATCCCCTGGGTACAGTTGTTTGTATTATATGCTTCACGTTCACACATTTGAGACATTGCCATTGACCTGCTCTACGTTTTTGACAGCCTTTAATACATCTTGGTCAGAGGGCAGAGACATGTCGATTTTACAATAGGCTTTGACATTCCATCCTGCATTGTATAAATATGTTACAGGATCTAGTTGTTTTAGCAAAAACATCTATATTCTGACTTTCAATAACTGTTCTATTCTAACTTATTATATTATAAGTAGTAGATTAAAACAAACCAGATAAAATATTTCTTCATATAACATGTAA
Organism: Geotrypetes seraphini; assembly: GCF_902459505.1. Lineage (NCBI taxonomy): Eukaryota > Metazoa > Chordata > Amphibia > Gymnophiona > Dermophiidae > Geotrypetes > Geotrypetes seraphini. The sequence goes on from NC_047087.1 coordinate 47,363,034, forward strand.
TTAAACCTCTAGAATTCATTGCCAGAGAATGTGGTAAAATCAGTTAGCTTAGCAGGGTATTTAAAAAAGTTTGGATAATTATCATAATAAGAGAAGGCCATTATTGTCTGTCCTGTGGGCTCACAATCTATCTAATATATACCTGGGGCAATGGGGGATTAAGTGACTTGCCCAGGGTCCATAAGAAACTGTTGGCTATAAACCCACAACCCCAGGGTGCTGAGGCTGTAGCTTATCCATTGCGCCACACACGTCCCCTCATTTACACATAACTTATTCAAGAGGGAGGCCTGCTTAAATAATCAAGTGTATAACTACATGTCAGAATAGGCTTAACTTTAAAATAGGGCAAAATAAGACATCATAATAATTATGTCACATTTAATTCAAAAATGCAGGGGCTTGCCAAAATCTTTGGGTTTAAAACATGCTTCAAGTAATACTAAAAAATCACTCACACTAAAGTCCTTTGGCAATTAAAAATGTTTGATCAACCTTGCATATAAAAATAAAGCAAAAAACTAACAGCACCATGGAATATATTATGGTTAAGAATTGCCAAAGTCATGATTATTCAGCCCTAGTAGCTCATACATCATAGTTAGTGACAGGAGTCATCAAAGGAATTGAAAGCAAATACTGTATACGAGTATATCCACATCAGACAGAAAGAATAGCTTACCTACTTCTTCCTGGAAGTGGCAGAAGACAGTTCTCATAAGCGTGTTGGCACAAAAAAGTGCTTTAAAAAAGTTCATGCTCATTATTGTTAAATACCTAATTTCCCATGTTTATAACTAGCCCAACAAGGTAAATGGGAGGAAAGAGGAGATGGTCTCGACAGGACAGTGTCGGGTTAGTCAGGATATCCCTCAATGAAATGCATGAGATTTGCATGCCCTGCATCCTTGGTATACAAATCTCCCATCATGTATATTCATTGTGGATATCCTGGAAATTTGTCCCCGTTCCTGCAGGAACTCAATTTACCTGTCCCGTCCCCGTAAATTTTGTCATTGTCCCTGTCCCTTCTGCCTTACTGGTGCCATATGCTTGGAACAAGCTGCCGGAATCCCAACGGCGGGCTCTGTCTCTGGCAGTGTTCTAAGGCCCAGCTAAAAGTCCACCTCTTTGACATTGCTTTCAACTTCTTTCACCTTGGGTTCCGTATACCCAATCCTATATGTCATGTCTGTCATGTCCAAGTTAGATTGTAAGCTTCTTCCGAGAAGGACTGTCTATAAATATCAAATTGTGCAGCGCTGCATATGTATTTTCAACACTATATAAGTGATAAGTAGTAGTAGTCCCTGGCCCATTCCTGTAAGCTCTGCCTTAACTGCACAAGACTCAAACACTTATGATTTTAAAGTGTTTGAGGCTTCTGCAGATGAGGACAGAGCTTAGGCATTGGTGGAATGAGGCATTATGACATCACAATCTGAGCTCTAGAATGTTGCTCCTTATGATTTTAAAGCGTTTGAGGCTTCTGCAGATGAGGATAGAGCTTAGGCATTGGTGGAATGAGGCATTATGACATCACAATCTGAGCTCTAGAATGTTGCTCCTTATGATTTTAAAGTGTTTGAGGGCTTCTGCAGATGAGGACAGAGCTTAGGTCATTGGTGGAAATGATGCATTATGACATCACAATCTGAGCTCTAGAATGTTGCTCCTTATGATTTTAAAGCGTTTGAGGCTTCTGCAGATGAGGATAGAGTTTACAAGAATGGGGCAGGGACAGGAAAAGAACTCACCGCGATAAGGGAAAATGAGTTCCCGCGGAGACAGGGAAAAATTTATCCCTGTGTCATTCTCTAAACCTGACCTGCCTGTGGACCTCAAGGATCAGAACTGAGTAACCCTAGTTTAGAAAGACTTTCTTATATTTGAGGAGCTGGAATGAGATATTCTGTTTAATGAATTTCTTCATTCTTGGGGGCAGCGGGTGATTGTGCCAGCGAATGTTATTCATTGTTACCTACAAAACAGTTATCATTTAAATTTTCATAATCTATATACTACTATTTACAGGTACAGATGCTTCTAAACTAAGGTCTTGTTTAATATTTAGTGCACTGTATAGTGAAATACAGTTAGTGCCAGTGAACACAGACACAGAAAGTGTTTGGAATCATAATGGACAATCTTTCTCCTAAGGCTATTTAAGGTAAAAAAATAAAAACACCAAAACCAACAACTTTATAATGTCAGTGGGTATATATGGATAGCCAGACACTGTCACTCAGACATCTGTATTAATTTGCTTCTTTTGTAGGGGCAGATTCTATAAAAGGGCATCCCGATTGTAGGCGTTTGTTGTAGTACAGGAAGATGCCTAGGACACTTAAGCTTGCCCAAGGCTGGGCATGTTTTCACCTAGAAATTGCCTTGGGTGAGCTTAAGCAGCCCTAGGTGTCTCCCTAGGGCTGCAACAGATGCCTGAAATATAGGCTAGCAAAATGCTGGTCTACATTTCAAATAGACATGGCCGCTGAGTTGATTTGTGGCAAAGGAATCCCCAATCAGCTGAGCCAGCAGGCTTCCCTGAAGCCTCGACTTTGAGGAGATCAGCTGATCAGGGGGAAAATACCCCTGCCATGATCAGTTGAATAGTGTGGCAGGGTAGCCCCCAAAATGTATAGCAAAATCAGCAGAAGGGATGTGCATTCCCTCCTGCCACTGACACCCCTCCCCCCCAAGCAGCCTGGCAGGAGTGTCACCCACTCCCTTCTGCCATCACCCCTTGGAACCCCTGACACTCCCCCTGAGATCACATCGCAGTGCTGCTTCCTTTAACCCTGGACAAGTTACTAAATCCTCCTGCTGGGCTGCTTCAGGGGGAGTGTCAGGGATTCCAAGGGGTGGTGGCAGGTGGGAGTGGGTGACACTCCTGCCACTGACTCCCCCCCCCAAGCAGCCTGGCAGGAGTGTCACCCACTCCCTCCTGCCACCACCCCTTGGAACCCCTGACACTCCCCCTGAAGCAGCCCAGCAGGAGGGACGCCTACTCCCTCCTACCACCACCCCCTGGAACCCCCACCCCCATTGAAGTCCGACAGGAAGGATGTGGTGAGCACTGGAGGATTTAGTAACTTGTCCAGGGTTAAAGGAAGCAGCACTGCGATGTGATCTCACAACCTCTGGGTGCAAAGACAGTAGCTTTACCAGTGAGCCACACCTTCCTCGGGGTCCTCTGCACAGGGAGCCCTCTACGGAATACTATCAGTGCGGATCATAACAACGTGGAACTTTAGGTGCCATTTTCTGAATCTGCCTCTTTATATGTTATCATTGTATCTTGTAATCAAGACAACGACGGTCTACCACTGAATGCCTGTGTGATCATAGGCAATAACTATCGTTCTGTGCCTTCTGTAGATCTTGTGAAAAACAAAATATTTGTTTTCATCTGAGCTTTCTCAGTCACCCGTTGTAATGTCTGATTTAGAAACTAATAATATGCTGGCTCAGCTGATTGAGGATTCCCTTGCCGCAATCAGCTGATGGCAGGGGATCCCCTGATCAGGCAGGCACGATTTTCTAACCGGCGCCGGTGACATGGGTTAGAGAATCGGGGGTTGGTTGGGGTTAGGCATCTTTCTGCTAGGGCAGATGCAATTCTGTAAAGGATGCCATTGTGCGATTCTCAGCTGCTGCTTAGGTGGCTGCTGAGACCGACGTCCTATACAGAATCTGCCCCCAAATGTACAAAAAAAACCGTAGACAATGTAAGTAGCTACTGCAGAACGCAAGGGAAATAATTCATTTCTAAGAAAAATATGCAGTCTATGTGGATAAAGAATCAGAGCAATAATATTATTTTAGTCTCAGCCAGGTTGCATCCGAAGACCAAAAAGGTCTTATGTGGGAAAGGAAGAAATTGGATCACAATAGCCTAAGCCTTACAATAACAGCATTAAAAGCAATATCAAGGGTTTTTACTGAATAGCCCCACAGAGTGAAAGAAAAAAGGAAGATCTTCACTTCTTTTAGGCTTGATTCTCCTCTCCCTTATCTAGTCAATCTCTGAGGGACACCCCTATACATGAGTCATAGCACCAAGAAGCAATTATCTTCTGAGACTGAGAGGCATGCTGGTTCAGTTCTAGTAGACACAGTTGTTGCAGCTAAGGAAAAGCACCATTTAGAGGGAGATACATTTAGCAAGAAGACCACAGAATATATTCTTAGCTGAAAATATTGGCTAGGCATTTAAGCAGCACCATCAGGGTATACCAAACTGCAAAAGATCATTTACAAGTAGAATGTATGCTCTAGCACAGTGTTCTTCAACCGCCGGTCCGTGGACCGGTGCTGGTCCGCAAAAATCTCCCTCCGTTCCGCAAAGGACCAGCGTCCCCCGCAAGCACCGAGTTAAAAAGGTGGCTCACTGCAAACGCCTCGTGGACCACCCAGGCAAAAACACCAGTGCGGCTATCTTCCAACACGTCCAGGCAGGGAGCTCGCACGAACCAGGTGCAGTGGCCGATGGGCAACTCTGGGTCAAAGGCCACTGGAGAGCTGGAGGCACACGAGGCGGGTGCCACGCGGCAAGTCCGCCGACCGTGCTGCCCGAAGGTATCTGCTATGAATACACAGAAAGCCACCACCTCCCCGGCCTGCGCTCTCCTCTCGATCCTACCTGGAAGGAGCGGAAGGTCCCCTGGAGGGGGGGGGGGCTCCTAGACCAGGCCAAAAGGAATGAAGGTCCCACTGCTGCAACACGCAGCACGGAACCGAAGCAGCAAGACAGAGCGTGAGACTCGACCTCCTGAGCTCCCAGGTAGGCTGAGGAGAAGCCTCCTAATAGGAAAAGTCACACACACACACCCACCCCCGGTCTCCCTTGGCAGTCCAATAGCGGCACCCGAGTCCACATCAGCACTCCTCAACCGCTGGTCCGCAAAACAATTCCTCCATTTCTGCTGGTCCATAGGTACAAAAAGATTGAAAAAAACTGCTCTAGCATATGTTTCATGTTTATTAAAATTTGATGTAAACGCTTATAACATAATTTCAAAGCGAATTGCAAATATAATAAAATTGGGTAACAAAAACATTTACCCCCTCTTTTACTAAGGTGTGCTAACCGATTAGTGTATGGTAATCAAATCAGTGCATGCTAAACGCTAATGCATCCATAGACTAACATGCACATGTTAGTGCATAGCGTGTGCTAAATCTATTAGCACGCGCTAATCGGTTAGCGCACCTTAGCAAAAAAGGACTGTCGTTAAACATACATTAACAAATTACAGACGGACTTACTGACGACTCTGGAGAAGCGGAGACTCAGAGGAGACATGATAGAGACTTACAAGATCATGAAGGGCATAGAGAAGGTGGAAAGGGACAGATTCTTCAGCCTATTGGGAACTACAAGAACAAGGGGGAACTCGGAGAAATTGAAGGGGGACAGGTTTAGAACCAATACTAGGAAATTTCTCTTCACTCAGAGGGTGGTGGACACCTGGAATGTGCTTCCGGAGGATGTGATAGGACAGAGTACACTAAGGGGATTCAAAGAGGGATTGGACAAGTTCCTGAAGGATACGGGGATTGAGGGATATAGATAGAGGTAGAGATAGGATTATGGAAGGGTATAGGTAGAAGAAAAATGGGGATTGAAAGGTTTTAGACAAAGGATCACTTACAGGTCATGGACCTGATTGGCCGCCGCGAGAGCGGACTGCTGGGCACGATGGTCTGACCCAGTGGAGGCAATTTCTTATGTTCTTATGAGAGGGTGGAACTACAAAAGATTTCAGAAAAGGCAACAATGAAGGATCACACAATGGGAAGTGGAAATGATAAGAAGTAGCACCATAATAGCAAAATGCTTGATTGAAATTTACACAGATAACTAGAAAATTACCAGTCCATACTAAAAATTACCCTCCCCACCCCATTTTACAAAACCACGCAAGAGCTTTTTAGCGCCGGCCAGCATACTGAATGCTCTGCGCTGTTTCGATGCTCTTAGGAGCTCTATGACCATCGGAGCAACGCAGAGCTTTCAGGGTGCCAGCCGGAGCTAAAAACCTCTTGAGTGGTTTTGTAAAAGTGTGTGAAATGATTTAACACTGCAAAGAAAAAAAAGGTGTGTGTGTGTAATTGATATTGAGAATGATTTATGTAGCCAGGACAGGCACCTTGTTGGCTAAATTGCTCAAGTGGGACCATCCACTGAATATCAACTAACCCCAAAATTATGTTTTTAAAATCCCCACTAAAAATTGGTTCCATACCCAAAATAGGTGTACAATTTAATTGAATAAACAAGCTAATTAATTAACACCATTAATTGGCTACTTAACATGCAAATTAAACTCAAATACAAGTTATGCATGTATATGTAGGTGTGGGATCCACATCTAAATTTTATGTATGAGTCAGAAAAGAAGGTAATGAAATAGGCCAGTCATGGGAGGACTGGGGGGGGGGGGGGCATTACTTTCACTTACACATTGTGACTGGGCGTGGCCAAGCTGGGCTCAACAAGTGGCCTAACCCAGTCTACCTACCTGTCTACAATCCCAATAGCTCTTATGGCTGAAGGTGGCACATATATGGCAGTACAATAGGGTTGGTTTTTTTTTGGGGGGAGGGGATTTGGTGGGCTCAAATTTCATCATGAATATAGTCGTTAGGGTGGCTTATGGGACTTGCTACTCCTCTCTATGGTTCACTAGCCCACCCCCCAGGCTATTTAAGACATCTGTGTGCAACTCTACTAGGTGCTGATGTTCTGGAGTCAGGTATGTACTTTTTTGTTCTAATTTTTGTGCATGTGTGACGGGGGTCAGTGAACTCTAAGGGAGTGTATGAGGGTCTTTACTTTGGCTCTGCAGTGGGTTATCTGGTCAATTTGAATACCTTTTTAGCACTTATATCTTTTTTCACATTGTCTGACTCACTACATTGAGAATTATCAACATTTTTGTCAGAATTTTATTTACCTCTTTATACACATTCATATTACTAAGGAAATTATACCTTTTCAGGAGTGGCAAATGTCCATAAGATCATCCAGGCTGAAAGGACAAACATTGCTTGTCATTAGAAAAATCTCAGTTCCTTGGAACTGCTTTATGCTCTCTTTCCTCAACTCTGTTTGATTTTCACTTCCATGGTTTTAGCCTTGATGAATGTCACGTTTTAATCCACTTCAGTTAAGCAAATTGTTTCTCTATTGATTCAGACAAATAGTTAGATCTTATTATCCAAGCAAACAAGCTTGGATGATGCTCTGAGTGGGTGATACAGACATATGGTACTGAAAAAAATGACTAAGGCAACCGAAAGAACAATAATCTTACACTTGGATAAACAGACTCAACCATTTTATTTTCTCAGAATTGTTTTGTCTCTTTAAGGGCTACTATGCAAAAAAGATAATCTCGGACTGTGACATCATCCAAGAGAAGGAACAGTCCTCTAGAGACCATATACTGTATACCAGCTTGGTTAGTATCTGTTTTTGCAAAAAAAATTAGCTACAAGATGCAAATGAACAGCAAGCTTTTGGCTCATTTATATCTCTTAGCTAAACTTTGCAAGAAATTTTTCACACATTGCCATAGCCAGGAACTTTCTGTTTCCCAGCTGTGACCATGCATGAGAATATCTTTTAGAAAGCTGTTCTTGGCACAGTGGCAGACAAAATTTAAAGGACCTTATAATCACTTAAATAGGAGACCTCTGGGTACCGCTGTAGAAGGCCTTTAATCCTTCGTGTCTAGTACCTCCCAACCATCCCCATGAGCCCCAATAGGGAATTTAAATGTTCTCTAGTAGGACTTTAATGCTCTGGTGCACCAGCAACCCTGTAATTCCTTTCTGTTTTTGCTGCTATGTGATCCTTGCTATCTGCAGAAGAAACAACTCATTTCTGACTTCCCTGCTATGAATTCTTCTCACTGAAAATGTGATCTTTCTTCTGCAGACAGCACAAATCACACTGCAGAAAAAAATAGAAATACATACTTTGAAAATATGAAAAATAATAATTATCAGCAATCCTCTGATGCAGGCATAAGTGCAGAAACCAGGCCAAGTTAGGCCATATCTGCATTTCAGGTGTTTTGCCCTAGTTCTTTGAAATTCTATTCCTTTAGAGCTGAGATTAGAATGACGCTATTTACACTTTAGGAAACTTTTAACTTTAGAGTTCCTAGGCTCTTATGTTACAGTGGACTCCGTGGGCTAAGAAAATGCTGAGGAGTGTGTAAATCTAGCAGGCATATACAGAATTAAAGAGGAATAGTGGCTAACCAGGGCACTGGAGATTAACAGTTCAATAGATGGGGAGAGTGTGGTGCAGTGGTTAAAGCTGTAGCCTCAGCATCCTGAGGTTGTGGGTTCAAACCCACACTGCTCCTTGTGACCCTGCGCAAGTTACTTAATCCTCCCCCCCTTGCCCCAGGTGCATTAGATAGATTGTGAACCCACAGGGAAAATGTTTGAGTACCAGAATAAATTCATGTAAACCAGCGAATGGTATAAAAAATTAAATAAAGGTGGATAAATTATGCCACTGACTCATGGCAACATTCACAGTGATATTTCACTGTAGAGTATAGGAATGATTTGCCATTGCCTTCTCCTGTGCAGTATATGGCTCCACTGTGCTGCTACCCAACATAGGGCCCCTTGGCCTATAGCACCTGGTACTCCCAGGTGGTGTACTAGCCAGGCCTGACCTTGCATAGCTTCCAGTAATAAGAGTGTTTCTAGTCATGTACATGGACTTAAACTTTGCTTTCCAATATACTGCAGATGTCTTCATAGGTTTGCTGAATGAGCTGCATACAAAAATTCCTTAAACCCAAATCATTAGTCAACACCCTCCCAACCGACCCAGAACTCTGGAGATAATGCCTAATCTATAGATACTGATAGAAAAACTTAGCCCCCAAGCTATATCATTATATTATGTGTATATAAAGTCTGATCCACTTTGATTCAGATAGAATTCAACTTAATAAACCATAAACCATTTATAATATAGAAGTTGGTTAGAATAAGGACTATGGTTTTCTTTTTTAATTATTTATTTATTAATTTTCAAATATAAACAATCAAGTTATAACTTGTACAGAGAAGCAAGTTTCAAGAAATATTGAAATAACATCTAACATAATACATAAAGTTTCATGAGATAATTTCTATCTTACAATCTCGCTCAAGTCCTCATATGGGATCCATGATTGAATTAAAACGGAGTTAAGCAATCAATTAAAGAAAGAAAAAAACAATTATAGGTTAAACTGTGCTAAGGCTGTCATCTATCCATCATGAGCTTCCTCCAGCCTTGACAGAGACAAGAATGCTGTCAGTTGTGAGGGTTCAAAAAAAAACAAATTTATGTAACTTATAATGCACAATACATTTGCAGGGATATCGAAGAAAAAAGGTCGCACCCAGGGCAGTAATTGCTGGTCTTAACAATAAAAATTATTTTCTACACCTCTGTGTGTCCCTGGCCAAATCAGGAAACATGAACTTTTAGGCCCAAAAATTCTTTATGTTTATTTTTAAAGTATAGTTTCAATAGCCATGTTTTATCCAAAGTAAGAGCAACTGAGAGAAGCAGAGTAGCCAGAGTGGCTACTTCTCTATCAGAAGATGCTAATAAGGCTGATATATCCAATGGTTTTTGAATCACTTCTTGAGGGTTCTTTTGGTCTTTGATGTCTTTAATAGGAAGATAATAAGCCTGTGTAAAAGGTGGAATGGAAGACTCAGGGATTTCCAGTATCTCCGTGAGATAATGGTTCACCATTTCTCTAGGAGTTGTTGTAGGGATCTTAGGAAAATTAATTAATCTGAGATTATTACCTCTTAAGAAGTTTTCGAGCGATCCAAGCTTTCTTCTTAGATTTGTATTGTCCTTAATTAGTGCCTCTTGTATTACTCTAGAGCAGTGGTTCCCAACCCTGTCCTGGAGGAACACCAGGCCAATTGGGTTTTCAGGCTAGCCCTAATGAATATGCATGAAGCAAATTTGCATGCCTATCACTTCCATCATATGCAAATCTCTCTCATGCATATTCATTAGGGCTAGCCTGAAAACCCGATTGGCCTGGTGTTCCTCCAGGACAGGGTTGGGAATCACTGCTCTAGAGGATCTAATATTTTGTTGTTGGGTTTCTATTTGTGATTTAAAAGGTACCTTCTTGAGAGGAGTCGGCTTCACTACCAACAAATTGTAAGAAGCATGGAGACAGCAGAAGATGGCTTTTTTCCCCTGAAGTAGCCCTTGTCGGGCGAAACAGAAAGTCTTTTCTGTCGGGAGTATGAGTTGGAAGCCTTTGGTGAAAAGCCTTTTTCAGATGAGTGTATTTTTTCCGTATTGTTTTTGACTGTGTGCTCCATACCTTTAAGAACTCTTACACTAATGTAATTAAGCTGTAGCCCTTGCTAATTAATTCAGTTAAGTTTGGGATTCTGGCCTGTATTACTACACACTGACGTTTATACACAAAAAGACTTTGAAGAAAAAAGAAGAAAAAAAGTGACCAAAATAAGATTTTGTATGAATGGAAACGAGTGAAGCAGCTACTTATATATGTTTACGGAGTTTTTTTATAAACCCGTGATGATGTCTGGATGGTTGGGCACTTGTGTAGTCCCAACCTCCCTCAATTGAGATTTATTTTTTCTCCGTTTCTATTTTTGGTTTATGTGTTGTCAGCTTTGGTTTAGGTATACATGACCTGGATGTTTCCCTACTAATAACTAGATTTTACAAAACGTATTTTTCATATATTTATTAATCATTTTGTTTTGACCTTAATAAATCGCTAGTTGTATAACTACATCCTCTGAGATTAAGCCATGTTCTCAGTATCAAAATGCCTAGGTTATATAAAGAAAATAGAATATTAGCAGATACATGGAAAACCTTAAGATATGTTAATAACAACACCTATTTCAATACTTAAATCAACGTATATGTTTATTTAGTTTATTTAGAAACACTAACCCCCTCTTTTACTAAGGTGCGCTAATCAAATTAGCGTGTGCTAAACGCTAACGCGTCCATAGACTAACATGCATGTGTTAGCGTTTAGCATGTGCTAAATCGATTAGCGCACGCTAATTGGTTAACACACCTTAGTAAAAGAGAGCCTAAATTTCAGTTTAATGCATGGATTTTTCCTCTTGGTATATGTCTTATTATTCAAGACAAGTTCATAATTAATTTTCAAGCATGCAGTGCCTATGAAAAAAACACTTCTGAAATAAAAAAAAAAGCCCAGACCAACTAAATATATTGTGGTGTACCACTTCATTTCGGATTATATATCTAACTATATTAACGCAACACATTTAATGGTAAGCTCTTTTGATTAATAATGTAGTCAACTGATTTCACTAAAAGACATGTCAGTACTCTTGAAATGAATGGATGTGAGTGCATTTTTTTCTGCTTCTTTCCTGACTTGCACATTTATCTTCTCTACCTCCTTTGAGCTTAAACTGTGGAGTACGCTCTTATTGACTTATTCTTTACTAGCTGGTTGTATGAGATGCAGGAGGCGCCAAGCGTAGGGTTGCCAGATTTTACGATTGTAAAATCTGGATACCCTAGACCTGCCTCCAGGCCTGCCCATCTCCACCCCAGCCCTGCCCCCCGCTGCCTGCTTTGGTCGGGCATGAGGCAATCTGCACATGCATGGGTGCCATGCAATGATGTCACACGCACACGCGCATGCTGTCATTGCTTGGCACCTGCACATGCGCGGATTGCTACCTGCCCGACGCGATTGAGAGGAGGCTTTTCAAAACCCGGACAAAGTGCCGGGTTTTGAAAAGCCGTCCGGACTCCCTGGACACGTCCTCAAAAGGAGGACATGTCCGGGGAAATCCGGACGTTTGGTAACCCTAGCCAAATGAAGCTTTGCTAACCACAAATGGAAGTATGTATTAATTGCCACGTATTACCGCATTGTACAATCCAGGCCCATTCTTCACCCATTGCCATGCCCATAACACAATATGCAGTTAATGCATGAATTAGTATGTGCAAAGCATCATGCCACTGGGATTGCTGTTAGCATGCTTTTGTCCTAGTGGTTAACATGGAGAAATTCAGTTTAACACAGTTTAGTGTGAGGGTCCCAAACATGCTAAAACTTGTAGATCCCACAAGCAATCACTGAACTTACTAGGAGTTACTGATGTGAAAACCGAGCAAGGCAATATTTATCTGACCATCTGATGACACGTGGACAGAGTGCAAGAGATCATTCTTTAATGGTTATTCAATTTTCTATGCTGTTCTCTCAAGGGATCCCAGAGCAGTTCACATGAATTTATTCAGGTACTCAAGCATTCTTCCATCTGTCCCAGTGGGCTCACAATCTATCTACTACTATTATTATTTCTATAGCACTACCAGATGTACACAGTGCTATACAGAGTCACAAAGAGGACAGTCCCTGCACAAAAGAGCTTACAATCTAAACAGACAAGACAAACAAACAGGATGTCATGGATACAGTTAAGGGGAATGGTTAATCTTCTGGCTGGGTTGGAGTACAGGACAATCAAGCCATTGTGACATCATTGATGAGGTTGGCTCTTAGGTATTGGTGTAATGATATATTATGACATCAGAATCTCAGCTCTGCTTCCCAAAGCCTGAAACTCTTCACACTACTACCATTATTATTTCTATAGCACTACCAGATGCACACAGCACTGTACAGAGTCACAAAGAAGACAGACCCTGCTCAAGGAGCTTAAAGTCTAAACAGCCAAGACAAACAGGATGTCATGGATACAGTTAAGGGGAACGGTTAATCTTTTGACTGGGTTGGTGGACAGTAGGGAGTAGGGTTATGGATTGAAGACTATATAAAAAAGGTGGGTACTTTCAGTCTGCTTTTAAACAAAGGGTGTTGTTTTATGGCCAGCATAATAGTTGTGTGAAATTAATCCTAGGATCACCAATTTGTGGATGGTACCAGACTAGTCAGGAAAAAGTGAACATCACTCCTGTCCAAAGATACCCCTACAAACTGCTAATGTTGAGAAGACAGTCACCTAGATGTGTGGCAATATCTGAAACTTGGTTCACGGATTCCCATCGATGGGATATGGCTATACCAAATTATAACTTACTCCGCTGAGACAGAGAAGGCAAAAACGCAGGAGGGGTAGCACTATATATCAAGGAAGAAATCAAAGTTACCAGAATCACAGGTGTCAAGTATACAGGGAAGTCCCTCTGGGTGAACCTTGCCAGGGGAAGTGGCAAATGCCAGTATCTGGGCATTGTATACAGGCCTCCTAAACAACAGGATGACATAGATAAATAATTAATTGAAGACATTGAGACCTTCACTATGCGTGGAGATACTGTACTGTTAGGGGATTTCAACATGCCAGATATAAACTGGAACAAAGTTTCAGCCACGACCAGCAGCAGCAGAAGGCTACTAACATCTATATGGGGGGGGGCGCGACTCAAACAGATGGTTCTGGAGCCCACCAGGGATCAGGTGATTCTCGACCTGATACTCACCAATGGAGATAGCATCACAGAGGTTTCGGTAGGTGAGGCGTTGGCCTCCAGCGACCACAAAATGGTGTGGTTTCACCTCAGGAAGGGATCCACGAGGTCGAACACGTCAACGAAGGTCCTTAACTTTAAGGGAACTGACTTCGAGAGCATGGGAAGTTTTGTCTATGAGGCGCTACAAACCCAAGACACAACAGATGATGTGGAGGTCATGTGGTCAATTCTAAAATCTACCCTACAAGAAGCAACCAACCTCTTCATAAGGACCCGGCGGAGAAATAACAAACCCCAATGGTTCTCTGCGGAGATCTCAGAATTCATAAAACAGAAGAAAAGAGCATTTGTATCCTACCTTCGATCACAACGACCAGAAGACAAAGAAGCTTATCTAGAAAAATCTAGAACTGTCAAAACAGCGGTTAGATACGCCAAACTCAGGATGGAAGAGAATTTAGCTAGGAATATTAAAAAAGGGGATAAATCCTTCTTCAGGTATGTTAGTGATAGAAAGAGGAATACAGATGGGATAGTGCGCCTAAGGAAACCCGATGGCAACTTTGCAGAATCGGACTCCGATAAAGCCGAACTACTGAACAAATACTTCTGCTCAGTATTTACCTGTGAGGCACCAGGATCCGGCCCACAGCTGCAAACAAGAGAGAGCTCAGAAGACCCGTTCAGGAATTTTGAATTTTCCACCAGCAGCATCTACCAAGAATTGTCAAGGCTCAGTGTATAAAGCCTTGGGACCAGATAATTTGCACCCCAGAGTGCTTAGGGAATTGAGAGATGTCCTGGCAGAGCCATTAGCCGCGCTCTTCAATCTTTCTCTGAGCAAGGGAAAAGTTCCATTAGACTGGAAAACAGCTAACGTCATTCCGCTCCACAAAAAGGGATGCAGGTTAGAGACTGCAAATTACAGACCGGTAAATCTCACATCAATAGTGTGTAAGCTTATGGAAACATTGATTAAACACAAATTAGACATGGTTCTGGACGACGAGAGACTGAGGGATCCACACCAGCATGGATTTACAAAGGGGAGATCCTGCCAATCCAACTTGATCAGCTTCTTTGACAGGGTAACAAAAGAACTAGATAAAGGAGAATCCCTAGATGTGTTATATCTGTACTTCAGCAAGGTTTTTGATAGCGTCCCACACCGTAGACTTTCGAACAAGATGAGTTCGTTGGGACTAGGAGAAATATTAACTGCATGGGTTAAGGACTGGCTCAGTGGCACATATCAGAGGGTGGTGGTAAACGGTACTCCCTCTGAAAAGTCGGAACTGCACAGTGGAGTACCGCAGGGCTCAGTCCTGGGTCCAATCCTATTTAATATCTTCATACAAGATCTGCCTCAGGGATTTCGGGGTAAAATTGCATTATTTGCTGATGATGCTAAATTATGCAACATAGTGGGCAGAGAGACCATGCCCGCTATGACACAGGACATACTTTTTCTAGAACACTGGTCTACCACTTACTTGCTGAATTTTAATGCCAAGAAGTGTGAGGTTATGTACCTTGGTAGAAGAAACCCATGCAGAACCTACACTCTGAATGGTGAGACCTTAACCAGAACTGTGGCAGAACGGGACCTGGGAGTAATCATTAGTGAAGATATGAAGGCAGCCAATCAAGTAGAGAAAGCCTCATCCAAGGCTAGACAAATGCTGGGTTGCATCCGGAGAAGCTTTGTCAGCCGAAAGCCCGAGGTAGTAATGCCACTGTACAGGTCCATGGTGAGACCACATCTGGAATACTGTGTACAATTTTGGAGGCCACACTACCGGAAGGATGTGGTAAGATTGGAATCGGTTCAACGATTGGCCACCAAGATGGTCTCAGGGCTTAAGGATGTCCCTTATGAAGAACGACTAGGTAAGCTGCACCTTTACTCTCTTGAGGAACGCAGAGAGAGGGGTGACATGATAGAGACGTTCAAATACATTACTGGCCGTATTGAGGTGGAAGAAGATATCTTCTTCCTTACAGGCCCTACGGTGACAAGAGGGCATCTGCTAAAAATCAGGGGCGGGAAATTCCATAGTGACACTAGGAAGTACTTCTTCACCGAAAGGGTGGTTGACCGTTGGAATGATCTTCCACTTCAGGTAGTTGAGGCCAGTAACGTGACTGACTTTAAGATCAAATGGGATCAACACGTGGGCTCACTTCAAAGAAGAACTTAGAGGAGAGGGTTATCTGAATGGGCAGACTTGTTGGGCCATGGGCCCTTTTCTGCCGTCATATTCTATGTTTCTATGTTTTGAGAGGTTGGAAGCTAACTTGGAAGTGGGGAGTGGGAGGCTTGGACCTTACAGGAGGTGGGGTAGGGGGTAGGAGTTGGTCAGAGTTTGAGTTGGGGGGCCATAAGCCAGGAGAGACCCCGCTCTTCTGGCCTGGATGCATCAGACCTTGACATTGTGACCAGATACTCTTGGACCGTCGGAACGATGTGAGGTGACTCATAAGCAGCGATAGTCTTTTACTGCAGTTTGATTAGTAGCCTCCTTAGGGTACCATTTACCAATACTTAGCAGATGTTAATGCTGTTATTTGTGCTATCAGGTTCAAGTCCAATTTATTTAACATACCTCAAATATAAAACCAAAAGTAAATCTAAGCGGTTTATAATAATATATTTTTTTGTAGGTTATCAGATTTGTGCTGCTTTATTGAAGTAATGTAGTAGATGAGCGGTTGAGATGTAATTTATAAGTTGAGGTGGTATAATCTTATGATTTTTGCTGATGTATATGATTTTTAAGATGTTTGAATCCTGAAATTCTACCAGTGTCGGAGCTGTTACCACCCCGATCGGTGCTAAAAACAACGTTATGGATTGGAAAAAGAGGGGGTAATGCAGCTACCCCCTCCTTTGCTACTGCACAGCATGGGTTTTAGCACCAGCAGTGGCGGTAATTGCTCCGACGATCATAGGACTTCTATGAGTGTCAGAGCAGTTACTGCTGCTGCTGGCGCTAACACCCGCGCTATGCATTAGTAAAGGAGGGGGTAATCACCAATAAATACTGCCCTAACATATATGCAAATATTCAGTACATTATGGGCTCCTTTTACGAAGCTGTGTTAGCGGTTTAACGCGCTTAATAGCGCACGCTAATTTGCCTGTCGCGCTAGCCGCTACCGCCTCCTCTTGAGCAGGCGGTCGTTTTTCAGCTAGCGTGGGGGTTAGCGTGCGCTAAAAAGGTACGTGCAATAAAGCCGCTAATGCGGCTTCATAAAAGGAGCCCTATATCATGCTAGCACCAATCACTTAAACAGTGTAGTTATGATAGTCTCATGATATGTGTGGGTAATTTACCAAATCTCTGCAAACCAAAAATGTGGTTTGAGAGGTGCAATATTTGAGAAGTGAATGGAAATATTTGATTTTTCTCCAAGTCTGCCAGACATTAATCCTGCTGTCAAATTCATCTCAGATGACATGTAAGCTGAGGACTCTTCAGCCACAATACACACAGTCTTGATTAAGGTCATCAGGTGGTTCACAGATAGGTTTTTATTTCTCTTTTCCTCTGGGAGGTCCATAAATGGAATGTGTTAGTTCATGAGTACACCATTGCTTGTTTTTTTTACACTGCAAAATGCAGTTTTCGTAGCTGTGTTTACAGAGAGATACAAAAATCCATGCAAACAATAGTGAAAAAAAAGTGAGCCTGATTTTATATTACCCTCATTCTATGTCACTCTAGGGATGAACATTCATTTTAAGAAGAAATGACGAACCCAATGAAAAACCTTGATTTTTGTTTCGTTGTTATTGTTGGAATATAAAATTAAAATACAATACAATAAGGCGATTTCTAGACTGCATAACCAGATAGTTCAATGCGGTTCACAAAAGTTTAGCATAAAAATATATGGGAATGAACAAATGTAATAAATATTAGTTACCTATGAACTTATTAAAAAGGTATGTTTTTAATTGACTTCTAAAATGAAGATAGGAGTGAGATGTAGAGACCGAGTACCTAAAACCCTTGTCATATGTAGCAGCTTGAAAAGAGACCAAACGCTCGTGGTAATTTTTAAATTTACAGCCATTAGCTGATGGAAAGGTGAAAAAAGCTTGAGTTTTTTTTAGGGTTCCTCTGAGATGTAAAAACAAACAAGTCTATTAAGTACTGTGGTGCTGGGCCGGTAGCAACTTTATAATATAAGCAACCCAGTTTGAAGATAACACGCGCTTCTTCTGGTTATATATAAGTTTGATTGTTGACATTAAGGTCCTGTTTTACTAAGGTGCGCTAACCGATTAGCGCACACTAAACGCTAACGTGCACGTTAGTCTATGGACACGTTAGCGTTTAGCATGCACTAATTCAATTAGCATGCGCTAATCAGTTAGCGCACCTTAGTAAAACAGGGGGTAAGAGTGTTTTCCTTATTTCTTTTCATTCTGGAATTTTTTTTTTTTTTTAATCCACTATTGCCAACATTTAAAAATCGAATCCACAAGTCCGTCTTTTGTGTTATTTTCCCATGCCCCAGGAATCTTGGGTTTTCCAGCATCAAAACTGGGTAGAAGTGCTCTCCAGCCACCCCTTGCCCTTCAGGTCCTGTTTTGAAAATGGCACCAGCTGGTCTTGAGACTGGCACTTTTATTGTACTGACAAACAGCATATGAATGGGGAACAAAATGGTGTTGGTCTTAGTGCTGGCTGGAAACATCTTGAAAGCAGGGGGCAGAAGTGACTGGAGAATGTGTCCCAGTTTGTTTTCAGATACCTTACTGGGTAAGAGGCATACCTAAAGGCCCAAGGATGCTCAATTTTTAAATAGCGATAGTGCTAAGAGTTTTATGCTAATGAAAGGGCCTTGATTTTGCTAGTAAGCAAACCAACAAAAATACCATCAAACAAAATAAAAAATATATGTAAAAACCCCCAGAATAAATGAAAACAGTTTCTGTCCACATCCTTACTATGTTTCAAACGTAAATGGACAATCTATAGCAGCTGTGAATGATTCATTACTATGTCATTAGAGTCAGCTTTACAGTCCTATCTTTTTATAAGCACTAGAGACCTCATTCTTGCACATTTCTTATGTAAGAATATAGAATTGTCATTCTCAGCTAGACCAAAGGTCCATCAAGTCTAGCAGCTTGATTCCAACAGTGGCCAACTCAGGTCCCAAGTACCTAGTATTTGAAGCACTGATGGGAAGAGGGACCTTGGGGTGATTGTGTCTGAGGATCTAAAGGCATCTAAACAGTGTGATAAGGCGGTGGCTGCAGTCAGAAGGATTATAGGCTGTATAGAAAGAAGAATAACCAGAAGATGAAGGGAGGTGTTGGTGCCGCTATATAGGTCATTGGTGAGGCCACACTTGGAGTATTGTGTTCAATTCTGGAGGTCGTATCTGGTGAAGAATTTAAAGAGATGAAGCAGTCTAGAGGAAGGTGAAGAAAATAGTAAGGGGTTTGAACCAAAAGAAGTATGAGAAGAGACTGGAAGACTTAAATATGTATACTCTGGAGGAGAGGAGGGACAGAGGAGATATAGTACAGATTTAAATACTTGAAAGGTATTAATATAGAACCTAATATTTTACAGAGAAGAGAAAATGGTAAAACTAATTTGAGGTTGCATGGAGGAATACTCAGGAGCAGTGTTAGGAAATTATTTTTCACGAGAGGGTGGTAGATGCCTGGAATGCCCTCATGAGAGAAGTGGTGGAAAGGAAAACGGTGATGAAATTCAAAAAAGTGTGGGATAAACATCTCTAATTAGAAAATGAAGGATGTAAGTTAAAGAACTAAGGTCGGTACTGGACAAACTTACATGATCTGTGTCCTATTATGTGGTGATTTGGTGTAGGATAGGCTAGGGAGACTACGTCGGGAACTCCCTACAGCCATTTCCTCATGGCGATCTGCATGGGGCAGGAGTGTAGGAAGATCGCTCCTGCTCTGAAAGCCCTCTAGACCACCAGGTAAGGCCGGGAAGGCGGCAGGGAGGTGGGGGTGGATCAGAGCCGGATAATCGCGGTTTTTCACCATTCGCGGTCCAGCTCTGCCCATATCCCCTGCGAATGATGAAGGAGAAGTGTAGTAAATATCTACGAGTCCTTTTACTAAGTTGAAGAAAGCACTAATGTTTGTTTACAGTAACTTAAAATGGAATATTTCTGGGCGTCCTGTGGTAGTTTTGCTAGCCATGTGCTATCAAATATTTTTGTTTTAGCTAAGAGAGCATGTCTTGAGGTAGCAAGTGAGTGTTTCAATCAGTAAGGCCCTCTTTTACTAAGGTGCGCTAACCAATTAGCGTGCAATATATGCTAATACGTGTATGTTAGTCTATGGATGCATTAGCGTTTAGCGTGTGCTAATTCAATTAGCGCACCTTAGTAAAAGAGGGGGTTAGTGTGTGGGCATTGCTGCATGCTGATTAGCACAGGATTAGCATGTGAGCCCTTAGGCTCAGATTCTATAAATGACGTCTAAAATTAGGCACCAAGATAGGCACACCAAGCCAATCTAGTGTAACCCCACCAGCTTTCACCCTTGTAGTCGGCCTGAATTTGGGTACCTTAATGAGAAATGTCCCTCAAGAGGAGACGAGATCACATAAAATATAATACCTCATCCAAACTTAAATTTACCGGGTGAAGACAAACAACACTTTGGGCTCCTTTTACAAAGCTGTGCTAGCGGTTTTAGCATGCGCTAAATTGCCACGCACGCTAGACGCTAATGCCAGCATTGAGCTGGCTTTAGTTCTAGCCACATAGTGCGGGTTTAATGTGTGCTAAAATTCTTTTTTTTTTTTTTTTTTTTTTTTTAATTTTTATTTCTATTATTCAACAAAATTTTACAAGAATACATCTTGTTACATTAAATACAGGAAAGAAAAAACAATACAGAAGTATTACAGATTCATACTTATAAAAATAATTTTTCCTTTCTTAGACCACCATGATAGTGGGATGGTCAATTGGAACTTTTTGAGAGAAATTTAACGAGGAACTTAATTAAACGATTAGGCTTTATGTTCTAAACACCAGCTATTAATTTCTATTTTCCCTCAGTCCTTGATGATTTTCTTTACATCCAAGAATTCCTTCAGGTGATTAGGAGAAAAAAATGTATATTTAACTCCCAAATACCTAACTAAGCATTTACAGGGGTATGCTAACAAGAAAGTTGCTCCCAATTTTATAGTATCTTGACGCATAGAAAGAAATTCTTTCCTCCGTTCTTGTGTAGTCTTTGCGACATCAGGATATATCCAAACTTTTTGCTCCCCAAATAATTTCTGTGAATTTTTAAAGAATAGTTTCATAATCATGTTCAGTGCTAAAATTCTGCGTGCGCTAAAAACGCTATCGCAACTTTGTAAAAGGAGCCCTTTGAGTAAACAAAATACTGATTAAATAATATAGGTGAATTTATTAAAACAAATTTAAATCTAACAAAACTAGTGTGTACAAATTTCACAATAACCTAAGCACTAATTCTAAGCTTTCTTTTTCTTTACAGAAATTTATCTAAACACTTTCTCACTAATCTTCAATAACATCAGAAAAGTAAAAGTTTTAATTATTCCTTCAATATAATCTAATCTAGTGATTCAGGAAAATAGCAGTTCTGAAAGAAAATGATTCTTTGTGTGCGTTTTGTTCTTACAGAAATCCTGTAGAAGATGGACCCCGGGACAGGTAAGACAGGTAAGTATGCAGTATTTTTATTCCTGTTCTTTTCCTTCTATAGCAGACTTTCGTTGGGTACCAGCGCTCTTCTTGGTGATGGTGAAGGTGATGGTGTACCTACTTCCTAACTGAAACAACTTAAAAAGGCAAAACCCTATCCCTAAGATTATAAATTTCAAAAATATAATATTGTACTGGATCAAATGATAATTAAGTTCACCCTAGACTTTATCCCCCCCACACCTGAGTAAATTATTCCTAATATTTCAATTAATCTTATATATCACACAAAAAGATCAGGTGAATGTTACAAAGGTTAAAATTCCTATTAAAATAAATTCAAGAAATCAAGTGACTATTCCCTTCAAGTAAGAATAACCATAGAAACAAACCCCTTGTTTTACAAAGGTGCGCAAAAAAATTTACGCATGCTAAACACACGCTAAACGCTAACGCATGCATGTTATCCTATGGAAGCATTAACAGTTAGCGCATGCGTTGAATTAGCACATGCTAAATCTGAGCTAAAATGCTTAGAGGAGCATAATCAAAAGGAACGTCTAAGTCCGTTTTTGTCTAATTCGCAAGTCGTCCAAAGTAAAAAAAACAGCCTAGGACACATTTTCGAAAAATACATCCAATTTTTTTTTTTGTTTTGAAAATTGTCTAACTATACGTCCTGCTGATATGATTGTCCAAGTCGCTAAATCATCCATCTTTATACCACATTTTTGTCCAACTTTTCGTCCAAGTCAAAAACGCCTAGAACAAGCCCTGTTGGACTTGGGAGGGGTCTGCAAAGTGATGGACTGAACACCTAGACATGTCACCTAAATAGTGGGGTACCTTACAGGGCACTCCTGTGAAATTCACAAAAAGGGTGCCATGTTATCATCTCACTACAGCTCCCTTATAGGTCATGGAGAGCCCCCCAAACCACCTCCAGAATCCCCTACACCCACTTATCTACCACCCTAATAGCCCTTATGGCTGCAGGAGCCACTTATATGCCAGTACAAAAGGGTTTTGGGGGTGTATAGGGGAGTGCACATGTTTCAGTATCAATGCAGTGATTACAGGGACTTATGGGCATTGGGTCCTCCTCTCCATGAGTCCCTAACCCACCCCCAAGATGACTTAAGCCGCCTCTGTGCAGGACGACTAGACTTTCCTATGCCAGACTGCCAGGTGATGATGCTCTGGAGGCTGAATTTTAAAGGTGTGATTACGATTTTTATGGGGTTGGGGGGATCGGTGATCACTGGGGTAGTGTGTGGGGGTCTGTATTATGTGTTTGCAGTGCTTATCTGGTATGTTTAGGTGGGTTTTTGTGACTTAGACCATGTTTTAAATGGTCTAAGTCACAACGTCCAAGTTCTGTCGATCTTGTGCTGTATAACTTTCGGTTATATATGCAGTACGACTAAGTCTAAGCCAGCCTGCCCAACTCCCGCCCTCGACACGCCCCATTTATCTATGGTCGTTCAGCGGCACTATGAAGGCCTAGGCCGTTTAGAAATACGTCCAAAACCCGTTTTTATTATCGGCACTTAAAACGTATTTTGACAATGTTCGTCCAAGTGCTGACAGGCCGGTTTTTGGACGTTTTTCTCTTTCGATTATGAGCCCCTTAGTGCGTCTTTGTAAAAGAGGCCAAAATCGGCTATTTGCAAAACCCCAAGCCACTTACCACTTTCTCTCAAAATTATATTAACTTTAAACCACACCCAAAAAAATTAAATATCACCACTGTAAACCAAATAGAAGAATCCAATAAAATTACTCAGCTTAATCAAAACCAATTTAGGGGTCCTTTCACTAAGGCACGCTAGCCGTTTTAGCACGCTCTAAACGCTAATGCATCCGTAGACTATAATGGACGTGTTAACATTTAGCACGCATTAATATTTAGCGCACGCTAAAACGGCTAGCGCGCCTTAGTAAAAGGACCCCTTAGTTTCTTTTCTCAAGAAAAAAAAAACCTTCAAATTCCCTCGGATAGCAAGACAACTTTCCTCCCACAGCTGCATTTCTAACAAACCAATCCCAAACGATCACTCCGGCAGTTTAGAACATTTCCTGAAAGAGAGCTGTGCTGTCCAGAATCCATATACAGCTCAGAATTCTCAAAGCTACAGAGATACCATTTTTTCTCTACTTTTAACCCCAAACTTAGGCCCTCTTTTACTAAGCCATAGTAGCGGTTTCTACCGCAGCCCGGGGTGCTAAAAGCTCTGACACTGCTCCAATTCTCATAGGAATTGCATGAACATCGGAGCAGCATCAGAGCATATAGCACTCCAGGTGTGTGGGGGGAGGAGGGGGGACTAATTACTTATAAAGATTAATTGGTACCAATAACTGGCAATTAACAAATTGCAATTTATGCTAATTGCACTTAATTGGATGATAAGCATCTAACTTGGTAGGCACCTACCACTTTCAAGTAGGTGCCTAGTCCAAGGTGCCTACCAGAAAGTAGGCATTGTTAGAGGGTGTATCGTGGGTGTGTTTTACTTGTAGGCACCTGTTTTGGACTTAGGTGCCAGTATTTAGGTAAAGAAAACCCTGGGATAAATATGATGTGCCTAAGATTAGGATGCCTAGGTATACCCAAGACCACTGTAGTCGCCACATGGCGTGATTCTATAAAGTGCACCTAAGTTTTATAGAATCATGCTTAAGGACCA
Source organism: Geotrypetes seraphini (assembly GCF_902459505.1). Classification (NCBI taxonomy): domain Eukaryota; kingdom Metazoa; phylum Chordata; class Amphibia; order Gymnophiona; family Dermophiidae; genus Geotrypetes; species Geotrypetes seraphini. Next base: position 47,386,941 of record NC_047087.1, read on the forward strand.
CACTAGTTGACACCTACATTTTAGGCATCTTTTATAGAATCGGGCCCTTATCGCTTATAAAATAGGTGGCGGTAAGGTCTCATACGATAATTTTTATTAATGGCTGTGCACTAATAGCAACATTAACACATGAAGAAAAAGCAAAGAGAAGTATCAAGGGACGTCAAGTATGAGACAATCTAGAGTTCTTTATTGGTGGACCCATCCCCCTCATTCCTTCCCACTCCCCACTCGTGCTCTCCCTTCCCACCACATACCTCTGTAAATCTTCGCCAGCGCAAGTGGCTTCTCCAGCATGCCATTGCCGCCAGCATTTGGTTTCCCTCTGATGTCACTTCCTGGCCCCACATCCCGGAAATGATTCATAGGGGAACAAGGCCGGTTGAGCAACAAGCAGGAGAAGTTGCATGCAATGGCGAAGATCTACAGAGGTACAGGGTGGTGTGAGGATGGCGCGAGCATGGTAGGGCGGAGAGGTGCCAGCACCCCCATCAAGATGGCAACTGGGGCAGATTGCTTCCCCACCCCACCTCCCTTACTAGGCTACCGGTCAGTGGTCTACATATTCTCTTGGCACCCCTTTAAGGATGCCGATTCACAGCATTGTGTTTTATGTGTGGAAGAATTTTTGGAGTGACGTTTGCTACATTATTTTCAAGGCTCTTGATTTACTAAGGCCCTCTTTTACTAGGTTTGCTAACCAATTAGCACGCGCTAATCAATTTAGTGCATGCTAAATGCTAATGCGTGCATGTTAGTTTATGGATGTGTTAGCATTTTGCGCATGCTAATTTGATTAGCGCACCTTAATAACAGAGGGGGTAAGTTGAGATAATATACTCCAAACTGCTTTTAGGAAATCACATCAATTGTTTGACCCCTAACTTGGGCATTTTTATGCCTAAACACAAACCGTGTTGTCAGTGGCATAGTAAGAGAGGGAGGGGGGAGGAGAGGACCGCCCTGTGCACTGTCTTGATAGGGGCACCGGCACCTCTCCATCCCACCCCGTCATACCATGTCATTATTTTGTCATCCCTCACCCCCGCCTCGTACCTCTGTAGATCTTCGCCAGCGCAAGCAACTTCTCCTGCCTTATGCTCAAGCCGGCCTGGTTCCCCTCTGCCTCATTTCCTGGTCACAGAGCCAAGAAATGACATCAGAGGGAAACCCAACGCTGGCGTGGGTGGCACTCTGGAGAAGCCACTCAAGCTGGTAAAGATTTACAGAAGTATGTGAGGGAAAGGGAGAGTATGAGTGTGGCGTGGGGGGCAGGAAGGAGCAGTGTGGTGCAGAAGAAGCGGGGGGGGAGGAGGGCACGGGTAGGGGGCACCATCGCCCTGGGCATCTCCTACCCTTGCTATGCCACTAATAAAGAGCTCCTGATTGCCCCGTACTTGATGGCCCTTGGTGCTTCTTTTTGCTTGCTCTCTGTACTGTGTACTTTGATCCTCTTTTTGTTGCTGTTGTCAACATTAACACATGGCCATTAATTCAGAAAATGGAAAATCAGTAAATCAGTCATTTTCTGGCTGTCATAGAAATGACCTTAGTGCATACTAAGGCCGATTTCTACCACAATTTTGTAAAATGACCCCTAAATAAAGATAAATAAATATAAACATTTTTCTTTTTCGTTGGATGTCATGCTGGCTGTCAGTGTGTATGTGATTTTCTTAATCGCCCTATATTTGACAGAATCTAGTTTAGCATGACAGGTTAAATGAAGTTATTATTTGAGACTGTACTAGAAGTTGATGTAGAACAAAACTGTTGTACTTTTTTTGTGGCTCTGGGTATTGTTTAAACTTCAGGAAATAACTACAGTGTTAATTGGCACAATTTAGATCTTGCTAATAATAACTGCAAATATCTAAAAAATGATAATTTATTCTAACCAAATGCACAGCATGTTGAAGCCTCAGTCTTTGTTCTTGTTAAAGTCTGCTAGGAGCTTTGGGCCTCTTTTATCAAGCTGCGGTAGAGCATTTGAGCAGGTAAGGTAAATGCTCCAATGCTCATTCAATTCCTATAAGCGTTAGAGCATTTACCTCGCCATCCCATGCTAAAATGTTCTACCCATAGGCAGCGGAATGCTTTTTTGTTGGGGGGGGCCCACAAACTCCACCCCAGACCCCACCCAATCTCTGCCCCAGACCCCGTCTCCATAATAGTACTAATTATAATACCATTTTTTTCCATTCATTTTTCATATACACACATAATATAATCTTATTAACAATACATAGCAGTTAACCACAAAATTAAACTACACATAGCACACTGTACATATGCTTCTCAACAGTCATTCCTACCAGAACACAGATAACCCCTATGCAAATATGGGACCACAAACTAAAAGTACTAATATATATATAAACGAAACCCTAAGATTCAAGACTCTGCGTGCAGTACAACCCCAGAGAAATAGAAACAAATGCATTTCTTCCCACTGCTACAGTTCCTGATGTCTTCAAACATGCTGTAGTTACACCCCTCCTCAAAGAGCCCTCACTAGGCCCTACAATCCCCCTCCAACTACCACCCCATCTCCCTACTCCCATTCAAACTACTAGAACATGCCTGGACTTCTTTTCTTCTCATAATATTCTTGACCTACTTCAATCAGGCTTTCCCCTCTCCACTATACAGAAACTGCCCATGCTAAAGTCTCTTAATGACCTGTTCCTGGCCAAATCCAATGGACTCTACTCTATCCTGTTGTTCTCACTGGGATTCCAGAGTTCTGCTTTCTCTTGGTTTTCTTCCTATCTCTCTCATCGTACCTTCAGCGTATGTTATGGTGGATCCTCCTCCACTGCCATTCCACTGTCTATTGGTGTACCTCAAGACTCTGTACTTGGCCCTCTCCTCTTTTCCATATATACCCACTCTCTTGGTACACTGATATCCTCTCATGGTTTTTGTTTTTAACTCTATGCTGATGACTCCCAGATCTACCTCTCCACACCAGATATCTGTACAGGAGTTCGGGACCGAATCTCAGCCTGCCTATCTGACATTGTCGCTTGGATGTCTCACCGCCTTCTCAAACTGAATATAGCTAAAACTGAACTCCTTATCTTTCCACCTCAACTCACCTCCTCCCTCTCACTGTTCTCGATTTCTGTGGATATCACTATCCTCTTCCCTGTCTCATCAGCTCACAACCTTGGTGGTGATTTTTGACTCCTCTCTTTCCTTCTCTGCTCAGATCCAACAAACCACCAAAACCTGTCACTTCCTCCTCTATAATATTACCAAAATCCATCCTTTTCGCTCTAAACACAAGACCTTATCCATGCCCTCATCACCTCGCATTTACTGCAACACACTTCTCTCAGGCCTCCCACGCACCTATCTCTCACCTCTTCAATCCGTTCAAAATTCTACTGCACAACTCATATTCCATAAGAGCTGCTATTCTCACTTACTCCTTTCCTCAAGTCACTTCATTGGCTCCCCATCCATTTCCGAATACAGTTCATAGTCCTCTTGCTTTCACTCTGAAGCTCCCCAATATCTCTCTTCACTTATCTCCTCCTATGCTCCTCCCCGTGATCTCCGTTCATCGGGTAAGCCCCTTATCTGTACCCTTCTCTTGCACTACCAACTCCAGACTCCGTCCCTTCTTTCTTGCAGCACCATATACCTGGAACAGGCTGCCTGAATCAATATGTCATGCTCCATCCCTAGAAGTATTTAAATCCAAGCTAAAAGCCCACTTTTTTGAAATTGCTTTGAACTCTTAACTCCCACTTACTGCTGTCAGATACCTATGCCCACTGTATCATTTCCTCTACCATAATCTCCCCAACCCTGAGATGTCCTGTCTGTCTAAATTAGATTGTAAGCTCTTCTGAGCAGGGACTGTCTATTCTATGTTAAAATGTACAGCGCTTTGTACGCCTTTCAGTGCTATAGAAGTAATAAATTGTAGAAGTAGTAGCCTGGAACTGCATTGTCACCCATAATCACCTCATCAAACTGGTTCATTCAATGTCAACACAGTGCAGACAGGTGATCAAGAACATAGGATGGCCCACCAAATACCAAGCTATCACTGAAACATAAAATGGCTAGCTACATGACTATGAAGGATAGATGATGCTCGCATGCATTTTGTGGGCAGCAAAGTACATTTCTTGATTTACGCAGAAAAATTGTTAATGTGGTAACTTTAACAAACAAACTCAGAAATTTAAGGCCAAGTTAGAATAAAAGTTAATTCTAATAGCCAAATATATCCCTTATAATGTAGTACACAGACAAATCTATTGGGCGCCAAAAAATTAAAATAAAAGGTCAGAAAGCTGAAAGAATTCAAAATTCAAAAGTGGTTCCAGACTTTTACACACCACTGTAACACAGACCTCATAAATCTAAACAAATCTCAACCACATTCCACACATTCCAAAAGTGTTACAAAATTAAAATCCCTTTAAACACTTCTAAAACTTAAATTAATCAGTTCACACCTTAAAACAGCTGGCAAGTTATTCCAAAATATTGGTACTGCTACATAAAAGGCTCTGAGTGCATTCAGTCTTACCTCAGAAATTGAAGGGACCTCTAACTGAACAGTGACAGCAGCCTATGAAAAGATCCTCTTCCAAAATCACAAAGAGGTAAGGGTAAGAACTGCTGAAGACCTGAAAGCAAGACTTTGTGGCTTATTTCACATGCATGCAATAATTATTTCACTTAAAATTGTATCTTAAAAGTTACAACATACTCATATACTGTCTCATCAATATTGCTGAATATTGCACTTAACTAGGCATGTTTTTGCTATCTCCATAAAGCCAGAAATGTAATGCTGGAGCTCAGACATGGCCCAGCATTGAACTTCTGAGCATAATTTGTGTCCTACCCAAGGGCTTAAGTATGACAATTTATAGATTCCTGTATGTTGTAATTTTTTTTCAAGTTCTTTCTCTTCCATTTGACTTTTTCCTGGAATGTTTCTTGGGTTTCTGCCAGGTACTTGAGATCTGGATTGGCTACGATTGGAAACAGGACACTGAGCTAAATGGACCATTGATCTGATCCAGGTTGGTTATTCTTATGTTAATAATTCTATGAGCTATAAGAAAGCTGCTGAAAAGTTGGGGCAGTCGAGGGCTATACACTTGGGCCGGATTCTAAAACAGTGTTCCGATTGTAATCTAATCTAATCTAATCCTTAGGTTTATATACCGCATCATCTCCACGTTCTTAGAGCTTGGCACGGTTTACAGTAGATGAAATAGGAAGGAACTACAACAAAGGGTTAGAGGTCAAAGTATGAAGAATATTTAGAGGACTTGGGATGCCAGATATGAAGAGTTTTTGAGGACTTGGGATACCAAGGTTGGAGAGAGGCTTACATTTTTGAGAAAAGCCAGGTTTTCAGATGTTTGCGGAAAACTTGAAGAGAGCTCAAGTTCCAAAGAGGGGAGGTATCCTATTTCCATTTAATGTGCCAATTGGGACACATGTTTTTTAAAAAAATTGATGGGGCACATGTACAGAGATATCTAGACATGCATATGATGCCTAAGGCCAGCAAAGGCGTGGTTTATGCTGGAAGTGGCCTTAGGTTTCATGATATTTGCGTACGCGGATGATGTTCAACTAATTCACCCTATAGATCTCAGTAATCCAGCCGAAGTGTCCAATATTAATTTGAAATTAGAAAAAATAAAATCTTGGCTAGACAACAATAAATTATCATTAAATGTTGAAAAATCTAAATTAATGATTTTCCCTTATAAGGAAGGTTTATCAATTCAGGCGCCATTGAAACTCAATTCACTGTCAATTAAAATTGTTAACTCTCTAAAGTTGTTAGGGTCACTTTTGATAGCAAATTTACATACCATCTTCATATTAGCATGGTAGTTCAACAGTGTTTCTATCGCCTAAGAATGATTAGATCCAGTGGCGTACCAAGTAGGGAGCGTGGGGGGCGGTCCATCCCGGTTGCACGCCCCAGGGAGTGTACAACTGGCCACCCAACAGGGAATAGGCTGCTGCCGGGGAATAGGCTGCCACTGCCACCATCGGGAACAAGCCGGTGCCGAGTTCTCCCTGCTTTTCTTCCCCGCGGGGCCGACCAACTCTCACCACCCGACATCAATTCTGACATCGGAGAGGACGTTCTGGGCCAGCCAATCGCCTAATTTAAAATTCCCATACAAATTTCATTTTCTCATCTTTTTCTCTTTTCCCTTAAACATAGAAACATAGAGTATGATGGCAGAAAAGGGCCAGCGGCCCAACAAGTCTGCCCACTCAATAACCCTCCCTCCTTTGAGAGTCTATCTTTTAAGTATAACTCTGCAGCAACCCCACCTGTTTGTCCCAACATCTCTTGAAGTCGAGCAAGTTACTGGCCTTGACTACCTGGCATGGAAGACCATTCCATCGATCAATCACCCTTTCGGTGAAGAAGTATTTCCTAGTGTCACCGTGAAATCTTCCCCCCTTAAGTTTTAGCGGATGCCCTCTTTTCGCCGTGGGACCCGTAAGAAAAAAGATTTCTTCCTCCACCTCAATGCGGCCCGTGATGTATTTGAATGTTTCTATCATGTCCCCCCTTTCTCTGCGCTCTTCGAGAGAGTATAAGTGCAGTCTGCTCAGACGTTCTTCATATGAGAGACCTTTAAGTCCCGAGACCATCCTAGTGGCCATTCTATGGATCGACTCCATTCTCTTCACATCCTTTTGATAGTGTGGCCTCCAAAACTGGACACAGTACTCCAGGTGTGGTCTCACCATGGATCGGTATAACGGCAGTATGACTTCAGGCTAGCCTTGGCTGTAGCTTTCTCCACCTGATTGGGAGCTTTCATATCTTCCCGGATGATTACTCCCAAGTCCCTTTCTGCAACAGTTCTTGTTAAGTTCTCACCGATCAAGGTGTATGTTCTGCACGGATTTCCGTTACCAAGGTGCATTGCCTTACAATTTTTGGCATTAAAATTTAGTTGCCAAGTACTGGACCATTGTTCTAGTAAAAGTAGATCCTGCTCCATAGCGTTGGGCCTGGTTTCGCTGTCAGGTTCTGTTGCCTTGCCTGCAACGTTGCATAGTTTAGCGTCATTGGCAAATAATGTAATTTTGCCTCGAAGTCCCTTAGATCCCTTACAAAGATATTAAATGGCATCGGACCCAAGACCGAGCCCTGCGGCACTCCACTGGTCACTCTCAATGTTTTTGATGGAATACCGTTTATCATTACCCTTTGAAGTCTCCTGCTAAGCCAGTCTTCTACCCATTTAGCCAGTGTTTCTCCTAGTCCTATCGCATTTATCTTGTTCAATAACCTATGTTGTGGGACACTATCAAAAGCCTTACTGAAGTCTAAATACACGATGTCCAGGGACTCTCCTCCATCCAGTTTTCTTGTCACCAAGTCAAAGATGCTTGTCAGATTGGATTGACAAGACCTTCCCTTTGTAAAGCCATGCTGATGGGGGATCCCTTAATCTTTTGTCGTCCAGAATAGTGTCCAATCTATTTTTAATCAATGTTTCCATGAGTTTACTCACTATTGATGTGAGACTTACCGGTCGGTAATTTTCAGCCTCTGACCGGCATCCCTTTTTGTGGAGTGGGATAACGTTGGCAGTTTTCCAGTCCAAGGGAATTTTTCCCTTGCTTAGGGAAAGATTGAAAAGCTCGGCTAACGGTTCTGCCAGGACATCTCTCAATTCTCGAAGTACTCTGGGGTGTAGATTATCTGGGCCCATAGCTTTGCTTACTTTTAATTTTGATAGCTCATGATAGACGTTGCTCGCTGTAAATTCCATGTCCCGGAATGAGTCCTCTGAGCTTCCCTTTGTCTGTAGCTGAGATCCGGATCCTGGCGCTTCGCAGGTGAAGACTGAGCAGAAGTAGTTATTGAGTAGTTCTGCTTTGTCTGCGTCCAAACTACTCAATAACTACTTCTGCTTAGTCTTCACCTGCGAAGCGCCAGGATCCGGACCTCAGCTACAGACAAAGAGGATCTTGATTGTATGCTCCTAGTAATGTCTAGTTAAAGAAAGCAAATCCCAAACAGAATGTTCTAAAACAAAATATCTCTATTGAAAATCATCTGACATAGTTCACCTTTTGTCCATTCATGACCTGCCTCATGGAGTACAATTCTAAAAACAATAATCAAAACAATATCCACAAATCACAACATAATATCTCTCCTTTTACAAAAACATAGTGTGGTTTTTAGCACCAGCCATGGCGGTAACAGTTCCGATGTGCATAGAATTCCTATGAGCGTCGGAGCTGTACCGCCATGGCTGGCGCTAAAAACATGCTACAGTTTTGTAAAAGGGGGGGGAGTATATTATTTAAATAATAAAAAAAAAGTTGTGGCAATGCTCAAGCAGTACCACAAACTCTCCTGGTTTCTTCAGTCTGCTTCGGAATATATATGATTCCCAACATGCCTGCTCTCACAGCCCTGTCTATACACAATGGTCCCATCTGTGCATCATCACTGGACCACCCCACCCTCTGTCACACACTGCCACCCATCAAGATTCTATGCTATGCCATTTCATTGGTGCCACCCCTCAGATCTGACTCCCTGATATCAGAAAAAAACAACCCATACCTGTGCTATCCCCTGCCTCCTGACCATCATCAGCACTACTATGTAACCCATATATGATATGATCACCCTAATGCTATGTCTTTACCACACACAGGTCAATATCAGCAGGATGAGGAGGGCCAGGATGGCCAGGAAGTGGGCCAGGAGGACCATCAGGCTGAAGCCAATGGCCGGGAGGGCCAGGAGGTGAGGCAGGAGGCCAAGGCTCAGGAGGAAGAGGTGGAGACCGACCAGAGGGCCTGGGAGGTACCATACACAGAGGCGCAGAAGGACATCATGTCAGATTGGGTGAATCTCTTCATAAAGGAGGTTAATAAATCCCAATCAATCAATCAATCAATCAATTAATTGAATTTCATGCAAGAATATTCTACTTGAAAAGCATATTCTGCTCTTATAGTATGTAATGAATAAAGCTACTTTTATAATTCAGCACAGTAACCAGTAGCTAAAGTCTCTTTTTTTTTCAACGAAGTGCTAGGTATTGTCTCTGCATACCAAGAGAATAACTTCATTGCTTGACTGTCTTATCTCAGCTTCACGGTACAGATCCAGACAGACAAAGATAATGAGTTTTTGCGATGTCACAAAGAGTAAATAGAACACTTCACCTAATATAAAAAAAGAAGTCTTTTTAACAAGTAATAGGAATCTTTAAAAAAAAAAAACTGATACAAAAACTGACCGTATTTTACGTTGTGCCTTTTAAATTGTTGAACATAGGAAAGCTAATATATCTATTTTTAACCAAGGAATCCAAATTTCACTTAATTTAGACATATCAGTTCTTTTCTGCCCCTTCGTATTTCTAGCTCAATAAACATCTCTTCGTGAGCTGATGGGAATATTGCTTAAGGAGTTTTATCCTTCATAAAACTGGAGAACTTGTGATAAATCTACTTTGATCAGGTATGAGAGGGGCTACTGTAGGTTATCGACAGCTGCAATAAACTCTTATTTCTACTGCTAGACAAGATGATCTTAGCCATGTACTGTATTAGGGATTTATATTCATTAGCATACATTCAGTTTATTAGCATACCTTAAAATTTAATGCATGTGGGTGATCTACATGAAACACCATGAAGCTGCTCCATATTGCTCTGTTCCTTTTCTTATTTAAATCACTTTTACCTCTCAAAATCAATGCCTAATAGGAGAGGCAAGAAATTTGCTTACCCTGCAGTGCCTGCAATACTGATTTCATGGCCTTGGGTCAACAGGATCAGGACAGGAAGCCTTGCTGCAACAGAGTTTGGCAGGAGGGCAACCGCTCCTTCTGACCGAGACAAACGTCACGTTGAGTCCCAATGCACAGAGTCCACCAGCTGCGCCGATATTAAGGGATTATTTCCAGCCAGGATCTACAATCTCCAAAATGACCTCAGCAGCCCCTGGTGCAGGGTTGGGCCAACTCATTCAAATGCCAGATCTTGCCATATCTGAGGGCATGGTACAGGAATCAGCTAGTGCCTCTTGAAGGGAAACAGAGTTGGTCATGTAGGAAACACAGAAGTTGGCATCTTTATTTTCAACTGCAAGTAAGACTCAATAGTTGGATACCCTCCAACACACCTCTCGACGTGAAGATTCCTTACCCACAAACATGAAGACAAAGATCTCCTCCAACACCCGTTCCTATCAGGAAGACCAAGATCCCTCAGTTGCCAGCATGATGAACAGGATCAAGGTCACTTTGAACTTCCTTTGACACAATATAAAACCTTGCTCCCACCTTAGACTCTCATTTGACACCATCTAAGCATACCGTCCACTCCCTCATACTTTCTTGCCTCCTACCATGGGTTCTCTGGTAGTCCAGAGGGAGCAGGAGCCACACCTGTTGCTCTTGCTCTGTCAGCGCTCAGGACTCAAAATAGTGCTTCCGATCTCTAGTGGTCATCTCACAGAACTACTGTCATTTCATAGTACTACTGATAGAGGTCAAGCTGCCAACATAACATAACATCGTAGTTCAATGTGGTGAACAAAAGATTAAAAATAACATAACTTAAGGATGATTTAAATTAGTTCGCTAAATATTTTGAAAAAAGATGAGTATTCAATTGAGTTCTAAAGTGCTTGTAAGAGCAAGCACTACGCAACAGTGGCCTAAATTCCCTGTCATAGAAAGCAGCCTTTTATGCTAATATATGCTCCAAGGATTTCTTACTCTTACAATCTTGAGCACCTTGAGCAGATGGAAAATTAAACAATGCATGTGATTCTCTTCTATGTTTATGAAATGCTATGAGAAATATATTGGTCATATAGTTTAGAGCAATACCATACGCAACTTTGTAACAAAAACAACCCAGCTTAAACAAAACACGCGCCTCCACTGGAAGCCAATGCAACTCACGGTAGAAAGGAGTCACATGATCATATTTCTTTAGACCATAAATTAATTTGACCCCTGTATTTTGAATCAGTCTAAGCCTAGCCATCTCTTTCTTGGTACATGTCAAATAGACACTTACAATAGTCGAGAAGACTTAGAAGTAACTACTGAACTAAACGTTTAAAGGCTGGAAACTCAAAATATGATTTTATGGTACGGAGCTTCTACAATGTGTAATAACCCTTTTGCACCATAGCATCTACTTGCTTTTTCATGGTCAAAGGTTGATCTATAACAACTGCCAATATTTTAATCATTGGATTGATCTTATAGAGTGTTAAGTTTATAGTAAGTGATGGTTTATGTAAAATTCTAAGTGGAGATGCAAAAAAGACTTTGGTCTTATCATGATTTAATTTAAATTTAAATTATTGCATCCATGATTCCATCAGTTTCAGTATAGACTTAATTATTTGGGTAATATGAGATATAGCTGTATTACAAGGAATGATGATCGTAATGTCATCTATGTACAGGATGCAGGCATTGTTTATTATATCATTAGTGAAATGCAGTAAATATACAACCTTATTACCAACCAAGGGACCCGACATGGTCCGTGTTATCCGAAACACGGACCGTGTCGGGTCTCTTGGTTGGTCATAAGGTTGTATATTTACTGCATTCACCAATGGTATAATAAACAATGCCTGTATCCTGTACATAGACTGCAGTTTATGTTTTGTTTTTTGCTTGTTACTTGGTTTACTGCAGATTCCGTTGGATTGTTTTTTTGTGCTGATCGTAATGTCATCGGCATAGCTAACAGTTTAGAGCTCAGTTTGTTCAAATGAAACCCCAGAGAAGATAGATACACATTAAATAATGTGGGGGAGAGCTGGGAACCCTGAGGGACCCCGCAAAGGTTTTTCCAAGCTATGGAAAGCTGATTGTTATTAACCTAATAGAGTCTTGATCCAAGGAACACTTTGAACCATGAGAGAACATTACCTTGCAACTCTAGATTGGTGTGATCCACCAAGTCAAAGGTGCTACTCAGATCAAACTGAAGAACCAATGCACTACTACCCTTACTCAACAGACCATTTAGATCAGGGGTGTCCAACCTGCGGCTCGAGGGCCACATGTGGCCCCATGAAGGATTTTGTGTGGCCCCGGTCCAGGGCGATGCAGTGTTTTCCTCTGCTGCCCCTGGGTGTTTACCATCTTGTCGGCTCCCTCCTCTGTCTTGCTGCAGCGTTTGCGCATTTGTGCGGCCCCAGAAACATTTTTTTCAGCCAATGCGGCCCAGGGAAGCCAAAAGGTTGGACAACTCTGATTTAGATGATCTAATATTGTAGCTATCACTGTTTCTGTACTATAATAAGTTCTGAAGCCAGATTGAGAATCATGGAACAAGGAATGTTGCTCAAGATATTTTATCAACTGACTTTGGACCAAACCCTCCATAATCTTTACAAAAAGGGGGATCGATGCCACAGGTCTATAATTGGCTGGTAGTGAAATAGATTCATTCTTATTCTTAATTATTGGAGTAATAATTATATTACCCTCTTCTTGTGAAAATTTTCCTGCCTTCAAAGAATCAAATAGCCAATCCAATAATTTTAATTTAAAGCTTAAAAGTGCCGCTGTCATAAGATCTTAAGGGCAGGGATCTAATATACAATATGATTTAGCATATCTACAGAATAGTTTAGAAAAATCCTCCCAATCTGGGTCTTCAAATGATGACCAATACAAATCTGCATGGACCTCGATTTCATTCATATTTAAATGAGACTCAAAATTTCCCAGACAAGGTAAACAAGAAGATCTCAGGTTTAAGACTTTGGAACAGTTCAGACATTGCAAACTAATAACTGCTAATATATTACAGTTCACAGGACATCACAGTTATCACAAACAGCTGTCAAAAATCCTTTACACAGTAAAGAACAGATTTAAAATTCAGAGGAGGACTAATACTGAAAATATTAATTCTAATAAAATGCCTTGACAAATAAATGTGTCTTCAATAACTTTTTAAATAATTTCACATTACTACATAACTTCAAAGAGGCTGGAAGAGCATTCCATTACAGAAATAGCTGTAGATTATGTTTTCCTGTTTTATTAAGGTGCTCTAGCCAATTTAGTGCATGCTAAATATTAACGCGTGCTAAATACTAACACATCCATAAAATATTATGGGTGCATTAGCATTTAGCATGCGCTGAATTGGCCACCGTGCCTTAATAAAAGACCCCCACATTCAAATCAATAGTTAGTCTCATTGCTCCATACTCTAGAAATAGCTATATAAAAAAAGAACTGGTCAGCTAAATAAAGTCTTAGTTAGATCAAAGAGTTTGAATATTTGCTAGTCTAAGCATTTAATTTAGCCACCAAACTTTCTGTAAGATGGTAATTTTAAAACAGAGTACCTAGACTGTCAGAGAATATAGGAGCAAATGTTAAGTGTGAGGTGCAGGTGACAGCGAGAAAAGAGGCTTGAACGTGTAGAACAGAGTTTTACTTGCTTAAGCATGAAAAATTAGATACAGATGCGTAGCCCTGGATTCTCTAAATGGTGCTGTTGTTGGCGGCCGTCTTAAAGACAGCCACCCATCATGTGTTAACCATGTGATGGTGGGGGAAAGAACAGGGGAAACATAACCACAAACACAAATTCACGACTTCAGCGCACTCAGACCTTTTGGCATTAAGCACCGCTGTAAAAGATGCTACATTTTAACACTGTCTTGTATATCCACACATTATGCAAAATAACATCTGGCATTACTCAGAAGACTATCTAGACTCTTGAAGTAGGCCGGTTTGGCCGAAATATGTACATGTCGAGTCATTGAGTTATTGGATGAATAAAGCCTTTTGAATTATTGAATGAATAAAAGGACATTTTCATAACACGTTTGTGTTCACCAGTCTCATTAGGACAATTCCACTCCTTATTTTATGACCCACGTGATGGTGCCATTTAGAGGATCACGCCTCCGGCAAAGATAGGTGCTGTAAATGTAGGCCGGGGTTTTCAAGGCCTACTCTTCCAGCACCTATACTTCATGTGAATCGTGCCTCCGGAGGCACCTACTGGTGTCTTTCGCCACTTCCAGTGTTAGCCACACCTACAGTGGTATTAGGAGTCGGTAGACGCCTCTGGAGACACGATTCTGGCAGTGTGTTTAGGTGCTGGTAGGCGCCTTGAAATTTTATTTAAGTGCCATTTGAAAGGTTGTTTCTTCCTTAACTTAGGGGACATGATCAAAACATTCACGATATTGAAGAGAATAGACTTAGTAGAGAAAGAGAGATTGTTCACTCTCTCCAAGGTGGAGAGAACGCGAGGGCACTCTCTACAGTTAAAAGGGGATAGATTCCGTACAAACGTAAAGAAGTTCTTCTTCACCAAGAGAGTGGTAGAAACCTGGAACGCTCTTCCAGAGGCTGTTATAGGGGAAAGCACCCTCCAGGGATTCAATAAAAGGTTAGACAAGTTCCTGCTGAACCAGAACGTACGCAGGTAAGGCTAGACTCAAATAGGGCACTGGTCGTTGACGTAAGGGCCGCCGCGTGAGCGGACTGCTGGGCACGATGGACCACTGGTCTGACCCAGCAGCGGCAATTCTTATGTTCCTCAGTAGGGCGCCTACCAGCACCTAAGTTAAGGCACCATCTATAGAATTTCCCCCTTGGGGCCCGATTCTATATATGGCATCCAAAAAATCAGTGCAAACTAGTGCAGTGCAAATCGCTATTCTATAAAAGTTAGGTACCCATTATAGAATCACACTTAGCATTGCTCAAGCATGTTTAGGTGGAGCTAAACACTTAGGTGCACCCTATTTATGCCCGGGTTTTCTTGGCCTAAATATGGGCGCCTAAGGTAGGCTCCTGACTCAAAACCAGGCACCTTACTCAAAAACATGCCAACAATCCGCCCCTAACCTTGCCTACTTTTAACTATGTGTCTAATTGTTGTAGAATCATGCCTACCAAGTTACTACTATTAATTATTTCTATAGCGCTACCAGACATACACAGTACTGTATAGAGTTACGAAGGAGACAGTCCCTGCCCGAAGGAGCTTTCAATCTAAACAGACAAGACAGACAAACAGGATGCCAAGTTGACATCTAACTCCAATTGGTTCCCATTAAGAGGTGTTGCATGCCAATAAACAGTGTCAATGCAACCTATTTAACAATTTACCCCTCACCCCCTTTTACAAAAGTGCGGAAGAGGATTTTAGGGCAGGCAGGCACGCCGAACGATCGGCACTGCTCCAACGCTCATAGGAATTCCTGTAACCATTGCAGCAGTGCATCCAGCGCACTGGCTGGAGCTAAAAACCTCTTCCGCGCTTTTGGAAAGGGGGAAAGGGTTAGTGAGGCACCTACATTCACTAGACACACCAATGTAAGCTTTAGGTGCAATCTATAGAATTTGGGGGTTAGGACTAGATTCAGTATATGGTGCCCATGTTTGGGCACTAAAAAAAAAGGTGTGCACTGAATGGTCTTGTTGGGCATCACTAATAGGATCCACACCCAATATGGGGCGTGAGGATTTACACCAGCTGAAACCTGGTGTAAATCCTCACAGTTAAGTTAGGGGCATATTGCCTGAATTCTATACAACTCTGCCCAGGGCAGGATTAACCAATAGGCCAAGTAGGCACGTGCCTAGGGCCCGAAATGGTCAGGGAGACCCGATGAAGGAGGGCATCAACATTGTTTTTTCCAAACGGCGATGGGCCCCTCCAGCATCGATTGGCAACGCAGGCCCCCCGATCGGCAACGCGACTCCCCCATTGACGGAAAGTAAGACTAGCAAGCAACGCGGCTAAGAAAGGCAATGAGAACTCTAATTGTGCAAGCGGTGCTGCTTGCCCAAAGCTTCCCTCTGACGCAGCTTCCTGTTTCTGCCTGGGCGCATGGTGGGGTGGGGCGGGGCAGGGGGGCTCAGTGTACTTGGGTGCCTAGGGGCCCTCGACGAATTAATCCTGCCCTGACTCCGCCCATCTTTAGTGAACGCCCCTAACCCATCCATGTCCCTCCCATGACTGCACCCTCTTTTCAGTTGCACACTACAATATTTGTGTGTGCATCTTTATTTTTAATTTT
The DNA here is from genome assembly GCF_902459505.1 of Geotrypetes seraphini. Classification (NCBI taxonomy): domain Eukaryota; kingdom Metazoa; phylum Chordata; class Amphibia; order Gymnophiona; family Dermophiidae; genus Geotrypetes; species Geotrypetes seraphini. The sequence continues at coordinate 47,403,031 of NC_047087.1, forward strand.
AATTTTTAGTATTTATATACCACTTATAGTCTAAGGCCCTCTTGTACTAAGATATGCTAACCGATTAGTGTGCGCTAAACGCTAACTCATGCATGTTAGTCTATGGACACGTTAGCGTTTAACTCATGCTAATCGGTTAGCACACCTTAGTAGAGGGGGTAGATGTTATGCATTCAGTTGCTCAAGCATTTTGTTTCCCCTATCTTCCCAATGGGATCATACTCTGCCTAATGTATCTGGGGCAAGGGGGATTAAATGACTTGCCAAGGGTCACAAGGAGCAGCGTGGGATTTGAATCCACAACCTCAGGGTGCTGAATCTGTAGCTTTAGCCACTGCGCCACACATTCCCTTTAGAGAAGAGCCACCAGATGAGAGATGAGTGCAGCAGTCTCTGGTAGGGAAGAAGCAAATGACATTGCATTGGATATTATCATTTTATTAACAAAATAGTGGCGTAGTGAGAGTGAGAGGTGCCCTTGGAGGTGGTGCCCTCTCCCGCCCTCTTCTCCACCCCCACCACTACACGCTTCTTCCCTGCAACCCCCTCCCCACACTGCTACACGCACACGACGCTTCCCTTCCCCGTACCTCTGCAACATTCCTGGCGCGAGCAGCAACCTCTAATCTGCTGCTGTTCCTGCATGGGCTCTCCCTCTGATGTCACTTCCTAGGGGTGGGTCCAGGAAGTGACATCAGAAGAAGAGCTAACGTAGGTGTGACAGCAAGTTGGAGGACGCTGTTCGTGCCAGTAACATTACAGAGGCATGGGGGAAGGGAAGAAGCATGCGTGGCAGTTTGGGGGGAGGGAGGAAGGAATGGGAGGGGGCAGAATAAAAGATGGGTGCGTGCCCCTACGAATACAGCACCCGGGGTGGACTGCCCCCCCCTTACTACACCACTATTAACAAACAAGTAATAAATGTTAGCACACAATCAGCTTGAGAGTGAGTATGTTTAACTGTTAACATCCTTCAGTATAAGCTCTTCTGGGCAGGGACTGTCTAATGTATGTTAAAATGTACAGCGCTGCGTACGCCTTTCAGCACTATAGAAATAATAAATAGTAGTGAGTAGTAGTAGTAGAGTAGTCTCCCATCCCCAGAGCTGTAAGTAACTCTGCTGTGTGAGCTGTAAAATTGTCATGTAGGATTATAGCATTGTGCAACAATTCTGGATGCTTTTTCCCATACTGCACAATGCGGATATAACTTGTACTACTGTGCATTCACAGTGTGTTCCTCATGAACTGCATAACACACAGGAAAACCGCTTTTCCCCTATCAGGGATCGCAGCACTTATCTCTCATCTAATGGCAATATTAAGAAATGTGCATCACACACTTTCAAACGTACGCTTTATATTAGATTTCCAGTGTTGCCACATTTCCGAGAGGAAAAAAAAAATAGTTTCCATGACTTATGAATCAACCCTTGGTAGAATCGGAGGAGGGGGATGCAGTGGCGTACCTAGGGTATGTGGCACCCGGGGCCCATCATTTTTTGACACCCCCCCCCATGTAAAAAAATATTTTTTGTAATGACCATGAAACAGAATAAATGGTCAGAATAGAAACAGGCAGTGAAAATTTTCTTATATTCCAAACATAACATAACATAAATTATGTCTGAATTGTCATGACATCAGAAGTACATATGGAGTAGTTGCAGGTGATGCTTGGGACAGTTCTGATTGTGTTAGTTCGGTTTTATGTGTTTTTTGAATAGAAGGGTTTTTATTTCTTTTTGAAGGTTTTGCAGTCTGTGGTCGATGTCAATTGGTTGTAGGGTTGGGGGTCGAGTGTTGCAGCTCGAATGGCTAGGAGGTTGTCGAACAGTTTTTTTCTTTTGACGTTTTTGGTTGGAGGGTGTGTGAATGGTGCGTGAGTTCTCCTATGTCTGTTTGAAGTGGATTGAATTATTTAGCTGAAGAAATTAGTTACCCCCTCATCCCACACACATTAATTCTCTTCCATTTTTGTTCCCATTATAAAAACACTGATAAGTTCCAAGAAAAAAAATACATTAAAATAAGAAGTGAAAACAAAGGCCCCTACAGATGAGAACATAACATAAGAATAGCCTAACTGGGTCAGACCAATGGTCCATCATGCCCAGTAGCCCATTCTCATGGTAGCCAATCCAGGACACTAATACCTGGTCAAAACTCAAAGAGTAGCAACATTCCATGCTACCGATCCAGGGCAAGCAGACACTTCCCCCATGTCTTAATAACAGATTATGGACTTTTCCTCCAGGAATTTGTCCAAATCTTTCTTAAAACCAGCTACACTATCTGCTTTTACCATAACTTCTGGCCACTTCATTTTTAAGTTTAGATCTTTCCTTTCAAACAGAGATCTTGCTAGATGTCAAATACAGCACAAGGTAACTTTACATGGACTTAGCTGTGCAGGAAATGTGAATCTCCTCATACACCCACCATATAGTGCAAAAATGTGCAAAGGTCTGTTTTTTTCTTTCGATCACTACATAGCCTAATGCCACACAAGCAGCGCTGTTACAAACATATTCTGTAGGTCAATGCTAAGGATAACAAAGTTTCCTTCCTTGGACCAGAAGGAGATAAACTACTGGAAGAGATCCCAAAACAACATCCAAAGACCCACTCAGTGTGTGAACCAGTTGAGTGGAGTGGACTAACTGGGGGGTGGAAATGGGCCCGGAGTTTGCTCAGCAGAATTTCCCAGACCACGTCTTCCTCTCAACACATTGACACGCTGCCACCATCACCACTAGGAACACCTCACTGGGTAGGCCAGCTAAGCTATAAACTTTATAAAACACATTATTATATTTTCTTATAAAGCACATATTTTAACTGAACTCTCTGACATCCTCAGCCTTTCCATTCACAAAAATAGAAGGAAGAAAAGTTCCCATTTCCTGCTGTCTCATGTCCCCGGCCTATACAATATTTTTTTTCTGCAGACCCTTTAAAAGTCTGACCAAATTCTCGTTTCACTTGCATTATAAAGTACAGAGGATGCCATCTCTCCCCAATCCCAGGTCCTAAAGTCTAAGACAGAAGCGCAAACTAATGCTGCCAGATACAGGAAAAAAAATTTTGATTCGATTCAGCCCTATTGAATTGGTTTTTCAATTCGATTTTCCTGCCCAGTTGGGTGATTTTTTTCAAAACTCCTGGTGGGTTTTATAGCTTTTTCACCCCCTTTGGCTTCTCCTAACCACACTGGCGCTGTGGTGTAAATAAAATAAAGAAACAAAAAGGACTTTTTCTCCTTTTGTTAAATCCTAGCTCAAGTTTGCAGTCCAACACCAGCTCTGGCAGGATACACATTTCAAATCTGACATATTATAATCACAAAACAGAAAATAAAATTAATTTTTCTACCTTTTGTTGTCTGGTTATATTTCAAATCTTGTTGGTCCAAGGCTCTGGTTTTCTTCTGATAACTTGCTTGCCAGGGTCTCCTTCTTTCTGCATGCTAACCATCCATCTGCCAACTCTGTCCTCCCTTTCCATTTCGCTTCCCTTCCCAGGAAGTCTGGTATCTTTCCTTTTTTTCATCTCCCTCCACAGATCCACCTTTTCTTAAATACCCTTTCATCCGGCATCTCTCCCTCCTTCCCCACCATCCCAGAGTCCACCATCTCTCCCTTTCTTTTCCTAATTACCCTCCTATCCAGTATCTCTATCCCTCCTCCACACCATCCCTTGTGTCCAATTTCTCTCCCTTTCTGTTCCTTCCCTCCCTAAATCCCATGGTCCATCATCTCTCTCCCTCTCCTCTATTTTCAGACCCATTATTTCTTCCCCCCCCCCCAAAGTTTGGCATATGCACGTCTCTTTGAACACCCCCTTCCCTCCGTGTACTTCTAAATCATGGTCCCCCCCAAAGGCCTGTCCCCCCTTAAAGGTCTGCCTGTCCCCCCTTGAAGGCCTGCACCCCCCTTGAAGGCCTGTCCCATCCCCTTGTAGGCCTGTCCCCCCCTTGAAGGTCTGCACCCCCCGAAGGCCTGCACCCCCACGAAGGCCTGTCCCCCACTTGAAGGCCTGTCCCACCCCCTTGTAGCTTCTCCCCCCCCTTGTAGGCCTGTCCCCTCTTGAAGGCCTGCCTGCCTGCCTTTCCCCCCCTTGAAGGCCTGTCCCCCCTTGAAGGCCTGCACCCCCCCTCGAAGGCCTGCACTCCCTTGAAGGTCTGCACCCTCCCCCCCGAAGGCCTGTCCCCCACTTGAAGGCCTGTCCCACCCCCTTGTAGCTTCTCCCCCCCTTGGAGGCCTGCCTGCCTGCCTTTCCCCCCCTTGAAGGCCTGCACCCCCTTGAAGGCCTGCACCCCACCCGAAGGCCTGCACCCCCTTGAAGGCCTGCACCCCCCCCCGAAGGCCTGTCCCCCCCTTGAAGGCCTGTCCCACCCTCTTGTAGGCCTGTCCCCCCCTTGTAGGCCTGTCCCCCCTTTAAGGCCTGCCTGCCTGCCTTTCCCCCCCTTGAAGGCCTGTCTCCCCCTTGAAGGCCTGCACCCCCCATTGAAGGCCTGCACCCCCCATTGAAGGCCTGTCCCACCCCTTGTAGGCCTGTCCCCCCCCTTGTAGGCCTGTCCCCCCCCCCTTGAAGGCCTGCCTGCCTTTTCCCCCTTGAAGGCCTGTTCCCCCCCTTGAAGGCCTGCACCCCCTTGAAGGTCTGCACCCCCCCAAAGGCCTACACCCCCCCCGAAGGCCTGCACCCCCCCTGAAGGCCTGCACCCCTTGAAGGTCTGCACCCCCCCCTCGAAGGCCTGTCCCCCCTTGAAGGCCTGCCTGCCTGCCTATCACCCCCTCCCCCTTGAAAGCCTGCTTGCCTGCCCGCCCGCCCCACCCTGAAGGCCTGATGCCCCGACCCACCCCGAAGGACCGCTCGCCCCCCTGGCCTCCCCGCACCACCTATGAAGCAGCCGCAGCAGGATCGCGAAGTCAGCGTCAGCGATCCCTGCGCTGCTTCCTGCGCCACGGTCCCGCCCCTCCTCTGATGTCAGAGAAGGGGCGGGATCGCGGCGCAGGAAGCAGCGCAGGGATCGCTGACGCTGACTTCGCGATCCTGCTGCGGGCTGCTTCACAGGTGGTGCAGGAAGGTCAGTGGGGCGAGCGGTCCTTCGGGGGTGGCGGGGGACTGAACGGCAAGGCCGGGAACACCCCCTTAGGGCTGGCACCCGGGGCGCACCGCCCCCCCCTTGGTACGCCACTGGGGGGATGGAGGTGGGGTGCATGGGGCTAATTCTAGAAGGAAGGCACCAGAATACCAGCATATTTGTGCATATTTGTAAACATGTGGATAAACATCAATGTTCTGCCAATGTATTATTCTTTAAAAGGCACCTAAGTTTGATGATGTGTAGATTGAGGAAGGATTTACACATAGATGGAGCCTGGGAAAAACATAAAGGGGCAGGGTACACAATTTATGCAGGGTATTATAATCTGAGCATGTTTTTAGCAATCTAGATGCAACAGTTACACCACTTGGCTCTATGGCAGGTGTGCAGTAAATGGTTATGCCTAAAATATATGAAAGGATTTGTCTTGCTATAAAGAAAAGTAGGTCCCACCAGTGTAGTAAGGGGTGGGGCGCACCGTTTCCGGCACCACCCTACTCTAGCCTGGCTCTCTCTGAAATCACTTCTGGATCACAGAGCCAGGAAGTGATGTCAGAGGGAAAGCCACTACCGGCATGAGCAGCAGGCCACTGGGGGCACTAAAGACATGGGAAGGAAGCACTGTGGGCACTAAAGACATGGGAAGGAGGCACCGGGGGCACTAAGGACATAGGAAGGAAAGAGGGAGGGAATAGAAAGGGACAATTATTGGACCTGAGTGCAGAAAGAAAGAAATGAAAGAAAGGATACACAGACAGAAGGAAACGCAACCAGAGACTCATGAAATCACAAGACAGCAAAGGTAGGAAAAATTATTTTATTTTCAATTTAGTGATCAAAACGTGTCAGTTTTGAGAATTTATATCTGCTGTCTATATTTTGCATTATATTTGTCTATTTTTCTCTAGTTACTGAGCTTGCAGAGATGGGGTGGAAACGGGTTTTTTAAATTTTAGTCCTAGTAGTTTGCCGGTCCACAAAATAATTATTTTATTTCTGCCGGTCTACGGGTGTAAAAAGGTTGAAAAACACTGATATAAGAAACAAGAAATGCTAAATAAACTGATAATGCACAATGAAACATATTTTGCTGTGCAAAACCTTAAAAATAAAATGGAAAATCTAAAACGCACAATAAATAAAACCAATTAATCAATTCTACTTAAATTGCACATACCCTCATTAAAATAATTTATTAAATAGACATGAATACGAGGGTATGATAAACGGCTGATGTTAATTTTTGAATGAACGTTGCCACATGCATTGACTTTTAAATACCTTGACTCACACACACATTTTACAAAAGAGGCATTTATGTATTCCACCCCAGCTCTGCCGAAACTACATCCCCAGGAACATACATATAGACTGCATAAAAGCAGGCGTAATCTTTTAGTGTTCCTGAGATAATTTTATAAGCGTGGAGGGGCATAATCGAAAGGGATGTCTAAGTCCGTTTACGTCCATCTTGCAAGTCATCCAAAGTTAAAAAGAGCTCAAGACACATTTTCGAAAGATGCGTCCAACTTTTTTTTTGTTTCGAAAATCGTCTAATTATACGTCCTGCCGATCTGATCGTCCAAGCCGCTAAATTGTCCATCTTTATATCACATTTTCATCCAACTTTAAAATGCCTAGAATAAGCCCTGTTGGACGTGGGAGGGGTCTGCAAAGTGATGGACTGCACACCCAGACATGCCACCTTACAGGGCACTGCTGTGAACTTCACAAAAAGGGTGCCATGGCTTCTCCTCCCTACAGCTCCCTTATAGGTTATGGTGAGCCCCCCCAAAACCACCTCCAGAATCCCCTAGACCCACTTATCTACCACCACAATAGCCCTTATGGCCACAGGAGCCACTTATATGCCAGTAAAAAAGGGTTTTGGGGTGTATAGGGGAGTTCACATGTTTAAGTATCAATGCAGTGATTACAGGGGCTTATGGGCAATGGGTCCTCCTCTCCATGAGTCCCTAACCCACCCTGAAGATGGCTTAAGCCGTCTCTGTGCTGGACGACTAGGCTTTTCTATGCCAGGCTGCCAGGTGATGATGGTCTGGAGGCTGAATTTTAAAGGTGTGATTAATATTTTTATGGGGGTGGGAGGGGTCAGCGATACGGTGCCCTTGATATTTTGTTAAAACTGTTTGATTTATTATTCCTGCAGATCGTCCAAGTCCTAAGTCCAAAATGCGCCTTTAACACGACCCCTTAAAATTTAGACATCCTGGAGACAAAACAATCAGAAAAACATCTAGAAAGTCAGTTTTGAAAATGGATGTTTTGACTAGTAAGACGTCCGGTGCCAGTTTATGCCCTATTTTTGATGTATTTCTTTTTTTTTTATTAGCTCCTTAGGCACTCAAAAACAATAATAACGTGCAGGGTGAAACATCTGACTTACATCCTCTAATTCTTATGGGCTGCATCACATTTGCTGCACTGGGACTCACTACCGTAGATTTGTAAAAGGGGCGGTTCTAAGTATGAGCTGGTATATTAAGAAATTGTTTGAGATCTACATCTGAAAAGAAAAACAAGCTGCTTATCTTAACTGCAGCAAAGAATGCCTTTGCTTTTGCAATGCTTAATATAGTCAGATTTTTTTTTTTTAAACCTCTCTCTTTCTTTATACCTTACTAGTTGTTAAGCCCGTTACATTAACGGGTGCTAGAATATATGTGTGTCTGTCTGTCTGTGTTTCTTTATCTCTCTCTCCTTGGCCGCTGTCTGTGTCCTTCTGTCTCTCCCCCCCCCCCCCCAAGCATAGCTGTCTGCCTCCAGCACACCCCTCCCCCCAAAGCAGCCCCCTTTCTCCCTAACTGTCTCTTCATGGCCCCTTCTGTCTTCCCCCCAGTGCTAAACTGTCTGTCCCCAGCACACCTCCCCCCAGAGCAGCCCTCTTTCCCTATCTCTCATGGCTCCTTCTGTCTCCCCCAAGCACACCCCTCCCACAAAGCAGCCCCCTTTCCCTCTCCCTGTCTCTCCATGGTCCCTTCTGTGTTCCCCCAGAGCAAAACTGTCTGTCCCCAGCACACCTCCCCCCCAAAGCAGCCCCCTTTCCCTCTCCCTATCTCTCCATGGCCCCTTCTGTCTCCCCCCCAGCACACCCCTCCCCAAAAGCAGCCCCCTTTCCCTGTCTCTCCATGGCCCCTTCTGTCACTCCTCAGCACACCCCTCCCCCCAAAGCAGCCCCCTTTCCCTCTCCCTCTGTCCCCCTGTAGTGATTCCCCTGCTTACCCTCCCTGCATCCCGGCGTCTTCTGGCCTGCTCCAGGCCGCGATCGTGGTGGCTGGCCCCAGCGAACCTCACAGGCCGCTCCCCAACCAGGAAGCACGCTCCCTCCCGATGCAATCCCGTGCGTCAGAGGGAACGTGCCACCGAGGCCGGAAAGCGGCCTGCGAGGCCCGCCAAAGCCGGCCATGATCACAGGCTGCTCCGAAGAGAAGAATCAGCGGCAGCAGCAGCGGTGAGCGAGGGCGGGAGGTGAGGTGCTTGCTTCCGGTTGGTGAGGAGCTTGCTTCGGGTTGGTGAGTGAGGAGGGGAGTGGAACGCGGCCACGGGTCAGAAAACATGGTGCCAGTGATCACGATTTTTCAAGAGCACATGCGCGCTCTAGGGTTTTATTATATAGGATAGACCAATGCTTGCTCCCATTTCTAGATCTCCAGACTTAAACCTTTGTACTCCCTGATGAAATGGCAGGAGGTCATGGTTTCTTCTCCTTCCAGCTATTCTTCTGATATTGTTCTGACAACAATACTTTTAGGGATGATTACGCACCAAAATGCAGAGCCTTCTTTTAGTTATTAATTTGGGACTGAGTTCTTTGATGGCAGTTGACTAGGGCAGATGGGGTGGAGGACAAGTGAAAGGGATGGTAAATGAAATAATTCTTAGGTTATGTTCCATAACTGGTTAGAATTGAGTTAAATTCTAGTTAGCAATGATGCATTAATAAACCTTCAACTCACTTGTTATTTGCAGTCCCACCTGTAGTGCAATATATACTTCTCAAGTCTCACACATTACCTGTGAGATGCAAGGTTTAATTTGGGAAAAATCCCAAGCACTTTTAATTAATTCAAATTTCTAGTTGAAAGCATTTCAGTGAGGATTTGGATTAATAAAAGACAGGGTTTGGGTTTTTCTTTTTTTGTTTGCTTCAATAAAATCCCTCAAAACTTTCATTATATTTCAAGCTGAAAAATATCTGTCTGTGAATCTTTGGCAATGGATTTGATTTCAGCATGGGGGACCTCCAGAATTCAAGGAAACTGTCTATTATGTACCTTTGGGCACTCATGTTGGATTCTCTGCCAGTTGTTCTCTTTACTTATGAATGCATAATCCTCTGTATCTTTCTTCCTGCTGAGCAAATTGAAAAGGGAAGAACATAATTTGCATATCTGGTAATGCATTCCTACCACGGGCTAAGACTGTTTTGACCAATTTTTAAAACATTCTTTTCTTTTCTTTTTTTTGTTTGAAATTATTTAATAAATCAATAAACAGAGAAAAATATATGAAATGGAAAAAGGTACTGCATAAACATGCACAGGAAATTACATCCAAAAAGGAGGGAAAAATCTTACTCTCCTTAATGGGAAGTGCCTAGCACAAATGTACCAACATAAGAATCCAAAAGCAAAAGGTTCACAGTTAAAGCTTAAAAATCTTACATATTGTACAAGTACCAACCCTGCCAACCACAGACTAAGGGGCTCATAATCGAAAGATAAAAACATCCAAAAAACGTCCTAAGTCGGCACTTGGATGAACATTTCCCAAATACGTCCAACTGCCGATAATAAAAACAGATTTTGGATGTATTTCTAAACGACCTAGGCCTACATAATGCCGCTGAATGACCAAAGCTAAACGGGGTGTTTCGGGAGGAGTGTCGAGGGTGGGAGTTGGGCGGGACATGGGCTGGCTTAAACTTAATCATACAGCATGTATATCCGAACGTTATATAGCCCAGGATCGACGGAACTTGGACGTTGTGACTTAGACCATGTAAAACATGGTCTAAGTCAGTGTTCTTCAACTTTTTTACACCTATGGACCGGCAGAAATAAAAGAATTATTTTGTGGACTGGCATCAGTCCACAGACCAGCAGTTGAAGAACACTGGGCTAAGTCGTGGCCCAGACCCTGCCCATCTCTACCCAATCTCCATCCCAGACCCTGCCCCCATAGTCCTAATTGTAACAGTATTTTTTCCATTCATATATACACACAACGCATCGATCCCACCTCATGTAACAACCACCCTGTGGAAACTCTTCAATTTTCCATAAAACATCCCCATTCCCTCAATTTCCTTCTTACTTATCTCCCCCCCCCCAGTTACAATATCAGCTTTAACTACCCTTATGTCCACCATCACAGACTTCAATATCTCTTATCTCAACCCCCTTATCCTCGAAGACTTCAATATTCATTTTAATCTTCCTAATCACCGCAACACAGCTGAATTCCTGACCTTAATATCAGACCTATCCCTAACTCCTCTATTTGCCTTGCCCACCCACTCTGCTAGACACACTATAGACATGATATTCAGCCCAACATCCATCAGCCATCTCTTTCAAGATTTTCTAACCCATCCTCTCCCTTGGTCTGATCATGTCCTTATAAACTTTCAACTAAATTCACCCACTCAACCATTTTCTCCCCATAAAAACACCTACATCACTAGAAATCTCAATAAAATCACCTCTTCTACGATTCAGGACTCTTTTAAAATAAACCTACAAGATTTCACTAATCTTCCAGTAGAAGAACAATTTTCTCTTTGGACCACTTCAACAAAATCCTTAATGGACTCCATTGCCACCCTCTGGAAAGATTATTAAAATCACAACTAAACAGGAAACCATGGTACAATGACCAACTCGCTCTCCTCCATCGACACCTCCGGTCTACAGAGCATAAATGGCAGAAATTTCAATCAAACAATTCTCTCATGTTATACAAGGAAAAAGCTACCCAATATAAAAATGCCATACAACAATCAAAAAAAGAATATTATTCTAAATACATTACCACAACTCTTCAGCTCTTTTCAGTATAGTTCAATCACTATCCCCGTACTCTAACAAGAAACCTCCTCCATTACCCATACAACCACTTGCTTCTGAGCTTGCCCTCTTCTTCGATAATAAAGTTAAAGAGATCAGATCACATCTCAGTCAATCTATCCACACTCTCCCTCAAGATGTCATCAACAAGTCGACTCTTCTATCTTTTAGTACCTGTAATAACTTTATTCCTCCCTCTCTAGCAAACCTTCAGAAAACACTACAATCTACAAATGCATCTAACAATTCAATAGAAAGTATTCCCCCCCCTTAATTCTCAAAAAATTATTCACTCTCTTTGGGCCATTTCTTTTGGAAATGGTGACTAACAGTTTGTCTAATAGTTTTGTTCCTAAAGCCTGGAAATCAGCTCTTTTTTATCCAAAATTAAACAATCCCAACTCAGACCCAACTTCGTTATCAAACTTCCGCCCAATTGCTAATCTGCCTCTCATCTCTAAAATAAAAAAAAATCATATATAACCAACTAGCCAATTTCATCGACAAAACCAACGCCTTACACCCCAATCAAACTGGTTTTCGCTCATCTTACTCCACTGAACTATCATTACTAGGACTTCTTTCTACTATATACTTTTTCCTTGATCACCGAAAATCTGTTCTCCTTATCTCTCTCGATCTTTCCGCTGCCTTCGACACTGTTGACCACTCTCTCCTCCTCGACCACCTTAGAGACTGTGGTATTATTGGCCAAGCACTCTCATGGTTCACCTCATACATTATCGATCGCTGTTTCAATGTTTACTCAAACAACAAAACTTCTTCACCTATATTTCAAACCTACGGTGTTCCACAGGGTTCTATTCTATCCCCTCTGCTATTTAATATATTCATGTCCCCTATCCTCACTTTAGCACAATCAATAGGTTTCACAATTTTTGCCTACGCAGATGACATCCAAATACTTCACCCCATAGATTTCACAAACATTGCTGATATAGAAGAAATTAATTCAAAATTAGATAAAATAAGTGATTGGCTCTTTGCAAACAAACTCTCCCTCAACATTAATAAATCTTGTGGTATTCTCAACCAATCCTAACGAAACAGTAACAGGAAAAATCTGCCTTAAATCTCAGCCTGTAAAATTGGAAACAAAAATAAAATTATTAGGGGTTATCATAGACAAAGATTTAACATTTCATGATCATATCAGATCAAACCTGCTTCTACAAACTACGACTTATTCGATCTTTAACCTCCATCCTTGAAACCGAAGCAATCACGACCCTAGTTCATTCCCTAGTCATTTCGCACCTTGATTATTATAATTCTCTTTACAATGGAATTCCTAAAAAAGAAACCTGACGTCTTCAGCTCATCCAAAACACTGCAATAAAACTTATATATAAACTAGGGAAATATGAGAAAAACTCCTCTCCTGAAAGAAGCGCATTGGCTACCCATTACACATCGTATCACTTACAAAACTCTTATGTTGGTCTTTAAAATCAAATCTTTCCATCAACCATCCTTTCTTGACAAACTTCTTATTCCATTTTGCCCATCACGGACCCTTAGATCTGCTGACCAAAATTTACTATCCGTTCCCTCTATAAAGGAATTCTTCTATACTAGAAAAATCAACTTTTCTGTAGTAGCTCCTACTTTATGGAACTCTCTGCCATCCCAACTTCGTCAGGAAAAACTCATTGATAAATTTAAGACTAATCTGAAAACCTTCTTATTTCAAGACGCATTTTATTACTCATGATTCTTCTTTCACCATTCACCTAACCACTTTAAAGAAGCGCCCCCCCTCCCTCTGTTTCTTCCCTCCCCCTCCCTCTCACATTCAAACCTTTTTTTTTCCTTTCTTCATCACTATAATGTAACTTTTCCCCTTCCTTCCTTGTTAACCTCACTTTTATGTCTGTCATTGTCAAATGTCCTTAATGTTCACTCTCCCCATTACTCTTTCTCTTTTATTAATTTTATAATCTATAAATATAATTTTACCTTGATTTTAACTTTTATTGTAAACCGGCTAGATACTTGTTGATGGTCGGTATATTAAAAATCAATAATCTTGAAACTTAAAACTTGAAACTTGAAACTAAACTGCATCAGGTGCTAGCACAAGCTTACTACACATTAAAAATACCACTGGTATCCTGCGGTAAATTTACCAATTTATGCATGTACACCATACGTTAAAATATTTTTTATTTTCTGGTAAGGGGGTTTTTAAGGATAAAAAAATGGGTGTGATGAAGCTAATCAGCTTCTGAGGCATCGCCATCTTTTTTATATCATTTTGAAGGTGCATGAGGTCTCACCTAGAGAATGACATGGGGAAAACATTTGTCCCCATCACTGCCCCACCCCAGTCACCGCCCCACCCCACCGCGACCACAGTCCCTGTCACCACACCATATCCGCAAACACTGCCCCCGCCCCATCCCTGTCTCTGCAACCACTGGCCCTGTCCTGTCTCCGCAGCATCCATACAAGCCTCAGTACTGCAATATTTAGCTTATTCCTTCCTTATAAATCAAAGTTCTGGCTGCTGAACTAGAGAAAGAGATGTTCAGCTGGCAGGGCTTTGTTTATAAATTTTTATCAACACAACAAATGTACTACTTTATCCTAAAGAAAAAAAAAAAAAGAAAATAAATATAATTTTTTTTCTACCTTTGTTGTCTGGTTTCTGCTTTTCTCATCTTCTCCTCATTCAATTCCTTCCATCCACTGTCTGCCTTCTCTCTGCATCTTTCATTTGCTCTGTTACTGTGCCTCTTCCTTCCATCTCTCCCTCCAACCCCCCACCCCCAATTGGTCTGGCACCCATCTTTTTCTCTATGCTCCCCCCATAGTCTAGCATCTCTGTCTTCTTCCCTTCCAGCGTCTTCTTCCCACTCTCTGTTCCCCATTTCCCTTCAGTATCTTCTCCCCACTCTCTGTTCCCCATTTCCCTTCCAGTGTCTTCTCCCCACTCTCTGTTCCCCATTTCCCTTCCAGTGTCTTCTCCCCACTCTCTGTTCCCTATTTCCCTTCCAGCGTCTTTTCTGTTCCCCATTTCCCTTCAGAGTTTGTTCCTCTCCACCCCCTTCAACGTCTGTTCCTTTCCAACGCCCTTCAGCACCCCTCATGTGGTCCGAGCATCTCCCTCCCTCCTCCTTACCTTTACGGCACATTTTAAGTTTACAAAGTAACTTGTTCAAGCCGCCAGAGCCTGCCTGAAGTCGATTGCAACTGTGCACCGAAGCTTCTCTGACGCAACTTCCGGTTGCTCCACGGGGCAGTGGATGGCCTTGTCCCCATACCTGCAGAGAGCACTTTTCCCCTCCCCACCATTTCAGCAGGTTACCCGCGGCTACCCGTGGCTAGCCGCAGGTAACAGCCACCATGTCATTGTCTAGTCTCACCAGAGTCTTATACAGAGGAATCAATATCTCTATTGTCTTACTGGCCATTCCTCTCCCTATGAACCCAAGCATCCTTCTAGCTTTTGCCATTGCCTTTTCAACCTGCTTGGCCAGCTTTAGATCATCACATACCATCATACCCAAGTTCAGCTCTTGCATGCACAAAATTTCTTCATCCCCAAAACTGTTCAGTTTATCTTGCAATGAATTTCAACACATTTTTTGTTTTTGTTTTTTACACAACACTACATTATTTATTATTTATTCTCTTTCAGGCTTTAGAGATTTCTCTAGAGTAGTTTTTAAGTCCCTTTCATGGTTACATTGAATCCTAGCATTCCTTTTGCTACATACTTTTAAGCTGGATATATTGCTCCAAGACTTGTTAGCCTGTATCAGTCATGTTTATACTATTAAAACAATTATTTATTGAGATCAGATTTGCAGTTTAAGAGGCCCTTTTACTAAGATGCATTTCCCATGTGCCCATTTCTAGTGCATCCCTAAAATAGAGTTTGCTTTATTTTTTTTCAGGTTCTGAATTCATTTTCCATTAGGACACAAGACCTGCAAAAATATTAATGCAGGAGAGAAGGTAAAGCAGACAGGTGCACAGGTGGTATTCTCATCCATCCACCCTGTCAAGGGTAAAGGCCAGGGCATAAAAGCTTGCATCCTGGAAATTAATGCGTGGCTATGTGGATTGTGTTATCAAGAGCGTTTGGGCTACCTGGACCATGGGATGATTTTCCAAGGGCTGCTAAGTAGAGATGGTGTCCATCTATCAAAGAAGGGAAGAAGTGTCTTTGGCAGCAGGCAGGCTAATCTACTGAAGAAGTCTTTAAACTAGAAGTGATGGGGCAGGGTGAGCAAAGCCCCCAGGTGAGTATAAGCCCTCAGGTAAGTAACTCACTGAATACCTCTACACGGATGGGAAAAGGGAGCAACGTCTGGAAAGCAGTATATACTAATACTCAAAGTATGGGAAACAAGATTTTGCATCTAGAAGCTGTGATGGATGAAGATGAGTTGGATATAGTGGCGATCACGGAGATGTGGTTCACGGAGAACCATGACAGGGATGTAATTATACTGGGCTATAATGTGTTCAGGAAAGACGGGGTAGAAAGAAAAGGAGGGAGAGTAGTGTTATATGTTTAAGATCATATTAAAGCCACACAATTGGTGCAGGGCAAGGAAGAGGCTCTGTGGATCAATTTGGAAAGAGGGAATGGTGAATATATTTACATTGGTTTGATATACAGGCCTCCTTCACAGATGGAAGAAGTAGATAGAGATTTAATAGTAGACATTCAGAATATATCTAAAAAGGGGAAGTCTTGCTAATAGGTGATTTTAACATGCCGGATGTTGATTGGGGTATCCCTATTGCGGGGTCTTCTAGAAGTGGGGAGATTCTGGATTCTCTATCAGGAGAACTGTTCCAGCAGTTGGTAATAGATCCCACGCGGGATGGGGTCATACTGAACTTAGTGCTTACAAACAGGGAAAGTGTTTCTTATATTACAGTGGATGATCATCTGGCATCCAGTAATCACCACATGGTACGGTTTAATATTAAAATGGGTTTAGTGAGGGCTCATTAAAAAACAAAAATAGCTGAAATGGTAAAACTGGGAGACAAGACATTTTTTTTTTTTTAGCTATATCACTGATAGAAAGAAGTACAAAAGTGGCATTGTGAGACTCAAAGGTGAAAGGGAGAAGTATGTAGAAGCTGATAAAGATTAGGCCGAATTGCTTAACAAATATTTCTGTTTTGTGTTCACGGCTGAAGCACCTGGAGTGGGACAGCAGAAGACAAACATGATGTAAGTGTGATTCTGTTAGTAATGCCTAACACATAATTGACACATCTAGGCATCTACAAATGTAGGCATTATTACCAGAATCTGGTCCTTAGTGCACAATTAACTGAGGGGAAGGGGTAAAACGCAGACCTCACGGACCTGATGGACCTCGCGGATCTAAACCCGCATGTCCTTAAAAATCTTAGGATCGTGCCGCTTGTAGTTAAGTTTCTGGCTCTGACAGACCTCGATGACAATTTAGTGCTGACGGATCCGTCTCAGCATAGGGAGGGAAAAGTATTAGGATCCGTCTGCGCTAAAATGTCACCGAGGTCTGTTGGAGCCAGAGACTAGTGCTGGAGCGGCTCTAAAACGAATCCTTTAATCCGGTTTCCTGCAGCCCCAGTAAATCTGCTCTGACAGACCTCGATGACATTGTAGCGCTGACGGATCCTAATACTTTTCCCTCCCTATGCTGAGACGGATCCGTCAGTGCTAAATTGTCACCGAGGTCTGTCAGAGCCAGAAACTAACTACAAGCGGCACGGACCTCAGATTTTTAAGGACGTGCGGGTTTAGATCTGCGAGGTCTGTCAGGTCCGTGTTTTACCCCTTCCCTTAACTGAGTGTTAAATGCTTAATATGGTTCAGTAAAAAGGCCCCTTTGTTTTATTAAATGTTTGAAATAAGATATATCCATACTTAATTGTGTTAGACTTTTTATAGCATTCTTCATGATCAATTTAGATATCAAAGTGCCTTATTTGATCATTATGTCACGTTTAAGTCACGTTTAAGTTTTCTCAAATCTACGCTTAAAATCAGATTCAGTAATTGGCAAACACCTGCCAAATATTCTCCATCTTCAAATCACGGTTTTGATTGGCTTCAAATCTTAGGGCTCCTTTTACTAAGGTGCGCTAGCGTTTTTAGCGCACGCAGGGAAATTACTGCGCGCTACGCTTCTAGAACTGATGCCAGCTCAATGCTTGTGTTAAGTTCTAGTGCGCGTGGCAATGTAGCGTGTGCTGTTCCGTGTGTTAGAGCCCTAACACGGCTTAGTAAAAGGAGTCCTTGGTGCTCAAGTATATTTACTGTCTGCACCTGGCAATCTGTGAATTGTATAAGGTTCTCATTTTTGGTCAATGTATCCACAGTTGTCTACAGCCTCTTTAACTCCTTATCTAATGTTTCTCTGATTCAGTCAAGTTACTGTTTAATGCCCCTGGTAGTTCTCCATGATTTGTCTCTAATTACTAATCCCTGCCATCTTTCTTAACAGGATCAATCTTTGGTTTCATTGTTTGCCATCTAAATATTTTGTGTGCAGAGAAAATTGCTGTTAGCTTTTCACATCCTTCTTTTTCCTTAATTTGCTTTAGACTTTCTTTTTGCAGCCTATAACTTTTCAGATTTATAAAATATATTTCAACTGTTCCCTCTGCCCACAATGAACTACAGCTTCAGCTTTACCCCTCTCAATGTCAACATTTGGGGAAAATATGTGGAGTCTATATATTAACAAGCATTAAAAATCCCCAAATCCACTCACAGCTGCGATCCCCACCCCCGCCCCCCAAAATCATACCCCTCCAACCAAAGCACCACACCCAAACCACACTACTACAGACCAGCAAGTAACAGCCAAACTCACTGAACACACCATGGCATGGGAAAAATAAATGGAGTCTATATATTAACAAGCATTAAAACTGATATAACATTGGCACTAGCACTGCTTCCATCGCACACTTAGGGCTCCTTTTACTAAGGTGCGCTAGTGGTTTTAGCATATGCAGCATTGCCAAGTGCGCTATGCCCGCGCTAAGCGCCATGAACTAACACCAGCTCTTCTTTAAAATTACTAGGAATCACTTTCGACGGTAAACTCAATTATCATCTCCATATCAGCACAGTTGTTGAGCGCTGTTTTCACCGGCTACAAATGATTAGATCCATATCCAAAGTGTTAGAGCTTACTTCCATGAATATCTTGATCCACTCCCTTGTGATTTCCTGTATTGATTACTGTAATGCGCTCTATAAGGGCATAAGTAAAAAAGAAATAAGAAGACTCCAAATTATACACAACTCTGCAATGAAGATCATATTTAACGCAAAGAATGTTAGACCAGGGTACTCCCCTCCTTTATAAAGCTCATTGGTTTCCGGTAGAACATAGAATCACATACAAAATTCTTTTACTGACCTTTAAAACTAGACAAAATAGTCAACCAGAATTTATCAATAACCTTCATATTCCCTACAGTTCTTTTAAGACTCTAAGATCTTCTTCTAAAAATCTGCTATCTGTTCCATCTCTGAACTTTATCAACACAATGAGGTCTACCATTTTTTCTGTCAGCGCTCCATCTCTCTGGAATAATATTCCGGTTCACTTATGGAAGAATCAAATCTTCACCATTTTAAAAACAAAATTAAAACATTTCTTTTTCCTTGATGCTTTTGAGACCTAAATGCCCTTTTTAGGGCTATATAGTTTTTTTCTACTTTTAGATACCTCCCTTTTGTCCTTTCCATATATGTTCTCTTTCTTACTTGATAAATTGTAGTTCTATCCTTCTTCCCTTTTTGTTCCTGTTTGTTTTGGTATTGTTTTTAAAAGTTTTAAAGGATGTATAGTTACCCCATATATGTTTTTAACATAATGTTCACCGCCTAGAAGGCCAGTTGGGCGGTTTATAAAATTTTTGAATAAACTTGAAACTTGTCAGCCACATTGGTAAAGATGGAGGCAGCACCTAAAGCAGTTTTTCAGTGTAAATAGCACCAAATCAATTAAACACTGTCTTATAAGTGTGTGTATATGTGAATGCAAAAGACAGAGTGCAGATGGAGCATGGGAAGGGCAGGGCTTCTCCTATGTGAACAGATTACAGAATACAGTAAGTTATGCCTTCTCTTACTATGTTTAGGTGCCTGTAGGTAGGCCAATGTCTTTGGCTTCTGCAACTGTGGGCATATAAATGTAAGACACGCCAATTGTCAGGTTAAGCACATACGCCAAATCTGTATAAAGTACCTTAAGTTGTGCACTCAAATTAGTGCAACATTCAATTTTCACACAGAAAAATTGTTTAACAGGCCTAATCAGCACCGATAAATGGCAATTAACACCTTCGGGGGTGTGGGTTGGGGGGGTCTGCCCTTCGAGGGGGTGGGACGTGGGTCAGGGGTATGGCTTTCGGGGGGTTTCTGACATGAGGGATTGGGCATCCCTCCTGCCGATAATCTTTGTGGGGAGTGGGGGGATTCGGGCATGAGGAACTAGGCATCCCTCCTGCTGGGGGATGTCTTGGGGGTGGTAGCAGCAGGAGGAATAGGGCACTCCTCCTGCTGCCAACATTATCGGGTGGGAGGATGTCTTTGGGGGGTCCTAGCAGGAGGGACTGGACATCCTTCCTACTGGGGGATGTCTATGGGGGGTGGCAGCAGGAGGAATTGGGGCACCCTTTCTGCCGCCGACATTCACGGGTGGGGGAGATGTCTTTGGGGGTCCTGGCAGGAAGGAATGGGCATTCCTCCTGCTCACCATCTTCATTGGGGGGGGGGTGGTATGTCGTTCCTTGCCATGGCCGCTAAACTCGATTGCGGTAGGGAGATTCCCTTACTGCGATCAGTTCTGCGGCTGCATCAACTTGAAAATGCAGGCTAGCTTTTTGCTGGCCTACATTTTCAGGTGGCCTACCATGGGTTCTAGGAGGCACCTAGCGCCACCTAAGCTCGCCTAATGCCACTTCCGGGTGAAAACTACATCCACGCCTAGCCTTAGGCGAGCTTAGGCGGCCTACACACACCCCCTAGGCTTGCGGAGGCACCTACATTTTAGGTGGCCTACCTTGGGATGTCTTTTTAAAACCGTGTATCCCGATTAGCTGATAGATCAGCGGTAGGCCGCCCTAAATTGGGACGCCATTTATAGAATTTGCCCCTAAATGTCAACATATAGGCTGTTCAATGCCAATTTATTGGAAATGGCTCAGCATTGAATATCCAGGCTCAAAGCCGAACACTCAAGAATTAGACCGACTAACTCCTGCATTCATGATATTAGCCCTTGGCTTATAGAATGCTATAAGCACACCTCACTGCCTATAGTTAGGCATGAATATTAACATCAGCCAATGAGCTAGTGTTGATGCTCATACCTAAAGTTAGGTGTACCACTGTGAACAAATGGCTAATATTCTATCATGGCAGTTGTAAATGCAATTGCTGTTCTAGAATTTGCACTTTGAGTACATGATCTCAGTGTCTAACATTAGGCAGCTTATAGAGAATAACCCCCTTAAATGATTTTCAGCAAAGGTCCCAGAAAAGATAACAAGAAGGGAGCCCAAGGAGGCCTCAATGATGAGACAATCAAGGCACAACAAAGGAGTCATGATGATGAGAAGGAACAGGAAAATATCTGGTTTCCAAAGCAAAGCTGAGGGTCACTCGCTTTGGACACCAGATATTTTCCTGTTCTTTCTAAATTTGACCTGCATTGAATGCTCTGTTTATGTGATAGAACTACCAGCCATCGAGACTCGTGACAAAGGCATAGATGCCGAAACACTGCCAGTGTCGAGTCTTTGAGTCCTCGCAGTGCTACTATCAATAAAGCGAACCTCGAACTTTACACCCGTGGCTGAATTATTGACATCTCATCCTCGTGACTCCTTTGTTGTGCCCAGAAAAGATAAACCACTTTGGGGACTGTGCTATCTGTAATTAGACATTCGATAAATTCAGTTCAAGGAAGCATTTGATTTTATGACATAGGTGGAAAATCTGAAGAATGAACATATGATGTACAATCTTATCTATGAATATATGTTTGTCGCTATGGTTTTGTAAAAAAGGGGGGGGGGGTGTTAAGTTGATAGAATAAGGGGTTAAAGATATACAAAGGGAATTAGGGCTATTCTAGATGTGACCTATTGGATTTCATTGAATATCTATTTCTTTAATGTTGTTTCTATTTCTATAAAATTGTGAAACATAAAAATGTGTGGGAATTTTTTCTATTGTTGGAACATTTGTAAATCTTCTCTAAAAATAAACTTTATAAAAATAGGTATTGAGTCTCCTTAGTTAAAATAAATTGTTGAAAACAATTATTATTTATCTATTGTGACTTCAAAAGTGGATAAGTAACATTCAAGATGGAATATTTTTGTTTAATTAAATACTTATCCAAACTGTCAACTTGGAATTGCATAGAATGATGTCACTTTAAGTTGGTGCCTTTATTATTTGCTACTTTGTATTCCACTATAATTAGATTGGATGAAAATACCATCTAACTGCCTTTAAACTGGCTATTCAAGAGTAAACACCGAGTGGCAGTGTCATGTTACTAATTACTTTTCAGAGATTATAAAAACATTAATTCAGTCAAGAGCAAGAGAAGGAAGGGGAGAGAGAACCTCCGATGCAGTTGACAAAGACCTTCATTTTGAAGATTTGAACATAAGAAAAACATTATCTGTTAAAAAAAAAAAATTCCAGTGGAACAGTGCTGGGTATCTCCGAAGTAAACATGAATATTTTTTGCGAAATAAGAAAGACAGATTACCTCACTAATAGGAGTGTGCATTCATCTTGAAATGAAATGAGAAATTCAATGAAACAAGCTTGCTTCATTTCATTTTAAAATGGACCAACAGTGACAAAGAAATCTATTCTTTGATTCATTTCATTTTTAGTACACACTATTTGCAAGGATTATATGCCATTTGCAAAAAAGCATGGGTTATTTGCAAATAGTGTGTGCTGAAAATAAAAAGAAGAAGACAGAGAAGAATGTCAAAAAATACATAAACATGCAAAATGAAATAAAAGGTGACCAATGTGTATAGCCCTACTTGCAATGTATGCAGTTCAAAAGTCTGCAGGCAATTTCTGATAATGAATATATATATTTGCAGTGACAATATATTTTGTGGGTGCTGATGGTATGGATTTGGGTTTCAGTTGGTGTATAGATGTATGAGTGTAGGAATATATGGGTTATGTGTCTGTATGTAGGAAATGCATAAGATCTGTGGGTATGTAGAATAGTGGAAGCATGCAGGAGCGTGTGTGTTTGTATGTGCTATGTCTTTAAGAACATAAGCATTGACTTACAAATCCTCCCTCCCACATTTTCCATATATCATTGGTATCCACATATACCAAGACAGTTAGCTCCTTCCCAGCACTATCTAAAATCTTATCTAGGTGATATGTGAGGTCTGCCATCTTTGTACCAAGCAGGCAAGTGGCCTACTGACCTTCATTTCCACCATTCAGCTAGCTACATGATTAGTGACTGACTTTCCAAACAAAATGGCTAGCCTAATCCTTCTTTCTTGGGTAAAAGACCCTGGAGACACATCCTTGGTGAGACTTGGAGGGCAGGTTCTGACTATAGGATCAATTTCAATTTTCTCTTCAGGTGACTTTTCTTCTTCATGGCAGTGCAGAGGTTACCAGACTGGAGGTGGACTTCTCTACTATGAGGAACATTTTTGATAGTGAGTCTAAGTCCAACTTTGGACATTTCTTGCAATATGTCCAAAAGTCAGGGCTAGGAAATGTCCATATTTGAAACTGCTAGACAACCATTTTTTTAAAATGGCCTATTTAGATATGTTGGCCCTTACGACATCTAACTTTTTGGCTATTTTTGAATACAAAAATGTACAAGTTCAAAACATCCAAATCAAGTCAATTTGGATGTGGGAGGGATCAGTACCTTAATGGATTAGCCACATGGCCATGCCAATAGGGCAGCGAGGCACCTTAGGAGGCACTGCTGTTAACTTCACATAAAGGGTACCAGGTACATATTTCACTAGAACTCTCTTTTAGGGTAAGGCGAGCACTCCAAAACTCTTCCAAAACCTACTATACCCACCTGTCTACCATCCAATAGCTGTCTACCACCTAATAGCTGCAGGTGTCACCTATATGGCAGTCCAGTAGGTTTTGGTTTACTGTATATTGGCTCACACTTTCCACCATAAATGTAGTGGGTAGTGTGGGATTTGGGCCAGAATCCCCCTCTCTATGGTTCACTACACTACCCACCAGGTTACTCTAGAACACAGTTCTTCAATCGCCGGTCCGCGAACCGGTGTCGGTCCGCAGAAAATTTCTGCCAGTCCGCGCAGGGCCGGCGAGATCAAGTCGGCAGATAAATTTCCTGCCGACTGCGGTTCCTGCTCACTAATGTTCCTCCCAGCCTCAGGCGATTAAGACAGTCTGCCGACGTCGGGGCCTTCCCTCTCTGAGTCTCGCCTGTTAAGAAACAGGAAGTTGAAACAAAATAGGCGGGACTCAGAGAGTGAAGGTCCCGACGTCAGCAGCCTGTCTTGATCGCCGCCCCTGCCGAGTTGCTGAAGAGGGCCGCGGGGAAGTTACAACTAGAATGGAGAGAGCTGCAGATACAGGTGCAGGTGGAGGGAGATGGTCAGCGTGTGCGAGCAAGATCCTGGGGAGCCTTCACAGTGACTTCCTCCCCTCCCACAAGCTCTCCTACTTGCCAGGGCAGTGATTTACCGGCAACTTCCTATAGGCAAGTACTGAGAGCTGCTGGAAGGGGAGACAGCCACTGTAGGAGGCAGGGAAGCTGCTGGATAAAGGGAGAACTGTTACTGGACTTGGAGAGAGTTAGAAGGAGAGATGCTGCTGGGAGGGGAGGAGGGAAAGGGATGGGAAGAGAAGAGAGTTAATGTTGGATAGAGGGAGGAGGGAAGGGAGAAGGAGAGATGCTGCTGGAAGGGGAGGAGGGATAGGGATGGGAAGAGAGTTAATGTTGGATAGAGGGAGGAGGGAATGGAGAAGAAGGAGAGATGCTGCTGGGAGGGGAGGAGGGAAAGGGATGGGAAGAGAGTTAATGTTGGATAGAGGTAGGAGGAAAGGGAGAAGGAAAAAAAGGAAGGAGGGAAAGGAGAAAGAAAAAAGGAAGGAAACAGCTGGCAGGGAGATTACAGGAGGGGAAGGGGGTCAGGGTGGAATGGAGAGATCAGATGAGGGAAAGGGGAGAGAGAGGAATGAGAAAGTAGAAAGACATTGATGCTGGAAAGGGGGTCAGCAGAGAAATGAAAGAGAGATAAAGATGCTAGATCTGGTGTAGGAGAGATAAAAATGAAGAAGGCAGTGAAGCTGGAATGAATGATGTAAAAAGGAGAGAGGAGGAACAGGCTGGATGGACAGGGAAGAGGGGCATAGAAAGAAGTCAGATACATATGGAAGGGGGAGAGGGCAGACATTGGATGGAACGGGCAGATGCTGGAAGGAAAAGAGTGAAAAGAAGATGAAAGCAGAAACCAGAGACAACAAAAGGTAGAAAAAAATAATTTTATTTCTATTTTGTCATTAGAATATATCAGATTTGAAATATATATCCTGCTAGAGACATAACTGGGGACAGCAGTATTCTGTTAGCATGATATTTCTATGTAGCATTCTATAATAACTTGGCTTGTTCAGTTTTCTTGATAGTAGAGGGGATATATGTGAAGGAGAGGGGAGACAGGGGTTTTGTTGGTCTGTGCTCTGTATATTTGTATTTATAAAATCACAATTGTTCTGAATATTGTTTCTTTTTATACTTTAATAAAATACGTTCAATATAAAATCATAATTGCGGCTTGTGCAGATGGGATCAGATGGTTTGCGGGAACCGAGCTCGTGGAGATGGGGCGTAAACGGGGTTTTAAAATTTTAGTCCTAGTAGTTTGCCGGTCCACAAAATAATTCTTTTATTTCTGCTGGTCCACGGGTGTAAAAAGGTTGAAGAACACTGCTCTAGAAGCCTGCTTGCTGCTTTACTAGTATGTCCCATAATATCTGCAGCTGTCATAGAGGCTTGTATGTACTGTTTCTTTCACATCTTTGGTGGGTGGGATGAGGTCAGTGACAACTGGGGGAGTGGGGTGGGTAGGGGCATGCCTTCATCCCTCCAGTGGTCATTTGGTCAGTTTAGGTACCTTTTTGGCACTTAGACGCTTTAAAAACAGGTCTAACTCTGAATGTGCAAATGACACTTTGGACGTCTTGAAAAAAGATTTGATTATCCCTGCAAGATATGCAAGTGCTAAGCCTGCCCAAAGCTCACCCAAAACACGCCTCTTACATGCCCCCTTAACATTTAGATATCCTAGTGGGTAAATGCCCTGCAAGACATCTAACTACTTAGTTTTGAAAATCAGCACTTGGACATTTTGGCGATTAAAATGTCCAGGTGCCAGTTTATACCATTTTTTTTGGATGTCTGCATTTTTTGAAAACGAGCCCCTATGTCTCTGTTGACTTCCACTATTTCCTTATCTGTTTGCTTCAGTTTCTTCAAGTCTGCTACTCTAATCTCTAGGACCTCTCACCAACTGGGAGATAATCAAGCATGTGATACTCGGTGTAAAAAGACTGGGTAGTCCCCATCTCACTCTGGATTGAACATGCCTGTATCTTTTTATTGAGAATTTCTTAATGATGGTGTTAATGGAGTAAGAGTATATAAACTGAAGTCCCCTAAAATTTATAGTTATATTCTAGGCTATGCTAATATTTAAGTTCTATTATTATTACTTGAGCTCATGTTCAACCAGCGATATTATCCATAAATTCACTCTCTCTAGTTCACATGTCCTGGGCTTCCATGCACTAAGGCAGAGTCTTCAAAAAGTGTCACCACTCCCTAACAAGAGAAGTCCCTCTTCCATTTTATGGTTTATAGTTTATTTGTATTTGATTGAAAAGGTGTGGTGGCCGTGTTAGTCCACTCTTTAAGGTAATATGTAGAAATAAAATAAAAACATAAAGGAAAAAAAATACCTTTTTTATTGGACTAAATGTCCAGTAGTTTATGATTAGTTTTCGAAGGTAACCTGTTCTTCCTCAGATCAGAAAAAAAATCTTATCATAAACTATTAATATTGGGACTCGTACTTTAGCCATTCTCTCACATACTTCTCTTACTCTTTATTAAATGATTAAAAGACTCCTTTAAATGGGCGACAATTGGCCGCAGCTTTATTTAACTTTACCTCACATATTAACTTCATAACTTTCTGGAAATACAACAAATATCTAACGTTTACAACCAATTTGCAGATCTATTTCCAGGAGCTATTCGGTATCGAAACTAGCTCCATTATCCCCCCAACCTTTCCTCTTCTAACCTCCGGTGACTTACTGTGTTGTCAAGCCATCTCAACTTGTGGATATATATTTGAAATTTACAAATCATATATGTTAAACTTCAATCCGCCTTCTGATAAATCTAATCTTATCTAATCTAATCCTTAGGTTTGTATACCGCATCATCTCCACGTTCGTAGAGCTCGACGCGGTTTACAGTAGGAGAAATAGAAAGGAACTACAACAGAGGGTTAGAGGTAGAAGTGTGAAGAAAATTTACAGGACTTGGGATGCCAAGATATAAGAGTTTCCTTGATTCCTAAGTTGGAGGGAGACTTACATTTTTTGAGAAAAGCCAGGTCTTCTGAAGGCCCCACCCCAAACCAACTGCGACCACCCCAACCCCCACCATTTCCCCAAAGTCTCCAACAACCCACCAGACTCACCCAAGTGTCTCATAAACCTCAAACCCAAAATCGAATTGGGATGGGAGGGCGGGAAGCACAAAACTCTCCTTCACTTCACTCCGTCTCTTTCCCACAAATCTTCCTTTGCCCACCAATTTACTTCAGTTTTCTTGCTCCTTCCCACACTCCTCCCACTCCCTTCTTTCCACCAATCCCCGCTTATTACCACCCCCTAACCATCCCAACCTCCTTGTTGCTATCTAACTCTCTTTCCTTCTCCTCACTCAACACCCCCCCCTCCCAATTACTTTAATATTCCTTGGTCTCTACCTTGCCCAATGTTATTAGCCACCCAGTTAAGGCTACTTTGCCCTTTATATTGGTTTATTATAATGGTCCTTACAAAATAAGAGTTACAACTGTATTTAAATAAAAATATATTGCTACCAGTGTGCCATATCTATGTAGACAGATTTGAATCACTGTAAGACACAATAAACCACATTCCAGTAATCTGGTATATATGTACTAATAATCGCAGATAAAACCTAGGTGAAGGAAAAAAACCTCAGAAGGCACACAGAGCCATTTCTTATGACCATTTAACTCCCATTTTACAAAACCGCGCAAGAGATTTTTAGCGCCAGCTGTCCACACTGAATGTTCTGTGCTGCTCCGATGCTCATAGGAACTCTATGACCATCAAAGCAGTGCAGAGCATTCAGCATGCTGGCCGACGCTAAAAACCTCTTGAGTGATTTTGTAAATGGGGGGGGGGGGAAGTGAGCTGAGATCATCTTCATACCATCTATCATAGGCAAAAAAAAAACAAACCTCAAAACCATTCACCATATATTATTCAACCTAGCAGACAAAAAATATCAATCACAAACAGTGCTTTTAGGCTAAAAAAATGTTAATGTTGCACAAAGCTGCTGGTACTACAAAAGAGCAATCACAAATAGTTACTCATATGCTTTGAATTGTTATGCTACCGAAGCTGCTGGTAAAACTTGAAATAACTTTAATTTGCTTATCTTGAGAAAGCACTGGGTCCCCCAATAGTGATTATCGTTTTGAGGCTTACAGCTTTCAGTGAGAACACTTTTCTGCTCCAGAGGATCTTAAGCCCTAAAGCAGTGGCAATACAGCTGTGAATCGATGGCCACTGTCAGGGGATCCAGTGCTTTCTCAAGATAATTTGAAATAAATTTGCATATTTCAAGTATGACCAGCAGCTTAGGCAGCATAACAATTCAAAGCTTATGAGTAGCTGTTTGTGATTGCTATTTTTTTTATCTGCTGGTTTGAATAATGTATGCTGAAGGGTTTATTTTTGCCAGTGACAGTAGGTATGAAGCAGAGCTAGAGGATCTCAGCTCATTTTAACCCCCTTTAAAAAGCTTCTTATAAAGAGATGGTTTATCCATTGATTTGGGTCTCCTCCTCAGATTCTGTAATGGCAGCTGTGAATAACTTTTTCCCCACCCTTTTGTGCTATCCTTCATTGTGATCTTTTCTGATTTTATTGTAATTCACCCCCAGCCCTTTTGTTTCCTGTTCGTTTGCCTGTTTTTTGTCCATGTCTTGGCTTTTGTTAACATTTTTAAATTTATATTCCCTCTTTTTGTTAATTGTATTGTATATCACCTAGTATGTTGATAGGCGATTCATCAAATTTTTAATAAACCTTGAAACCTTGAGAGCTAGAGGATCTCAGTTCACTTCATTAGGCACATTAGAAATGGCTCTGTTTGCCTTTTGAGGCTTTTTTCCTTCAGCTAGGTTTTCTCTGTGATTATTAGTACATACAGTATATACCAGTTTACTGGAGTGCGGTTTATTGTGTCTTACAGTTGTATGCACATCCAATCCTTCCTTAGTTTATATTTTGATTTTGTTCAATTAGATTTAAATCACATCATTCTACTCATAGAAACATAGAAAAATAAAGGCAGATAAAAGCCCCATAGCCTATCTAGTCTGCCTAACCACGGTATCTACTATTCATTTTTCTCCCTTAGAGATCCAACATACTTGTCTCAAGCTTTCTTGAATTCAGATACACTTTTTTCTTCACCACCTCTACCGGGAAGCTATTACAAGCATTTACCACTCCTTATGTGAAAAAGTATTTTCTGAGGTTACTTCTGAATCTATCCCCTTTCATCTTCTTCCTATGCCCCCTCATTCCAGAGTTTCATTTCAACTGAAATAGACTCATCTCATGCACATTTATACCATGTAGGCATTTAAACGTCTCTCCTGCCTTTCCTCTAAAATATACGTATTGAGATCTTTAAGTCTGCCCCCATATATCTTATGATGAAGACCACACACCATTTTAATAGCCTTCCTCTGGACCAACTTCATCCTGTTTATATATTTTTTTAAAGGTGTGGTCTCCAGAATTATACACAAAATTCTAAATGAGGCCTCACTAGAGTCTTATACCTCCTTTTTCCTACTGGCCATTTCTCTCATGTACTCATGGTGGCCAATCCAGGTCATTAGTACCTGGACAAAACCCATGATGTAGCAATATTCCATGCTACTGATAAAGGGCAAGCAGTGGCTTCCCCCATGTCTTTCTCAATAGCAGACTATGGACTTTTCCTCCAGGAACTTGTCCAAACCTTTCTTAAAACCAGCTACGCTATCCGCTCTTACCACTTCCTCTGGCAACACGATCCAGAGCTTAACTATTCTCTGAGTGAAAAAAAAAATGTCTTCCAAATGGTTTTAAAAAGTATTTCCCTGTAACTTCATCGAGTGCCCTCTAGTCTTTGTAATTTTTGACGGAGTGATGAATCGATCCACTTGTACCCACTCTACTCCACTCAGGATTCTGTAGACTTCAATCATATTTCCTCTCAGCTGTCTCTTTTCCAAGCTGAAGAACCCTTTCACTGGCACCTTTTCAAACTGTTTGGCCTCCTTAAGATCATCTCATGCTATCACACCTAAGTCATGCTCTTTTTTTCATGCACATAAGTTCTTCACCCCCAAACTCTACTGCTCCTTCGGGTTTTTGCAGCTCAAAAGTATGCCCTTGCATTTCTTAGCATTAAATCTTAGTTGCCAAATTTATGACCATTCCTAAAGTTTCACTAGGCCCTTCCTTATGCTATCCACACCATCAGGGGAGTCTACTCTATTGCAGATTTTAGTATCATCCACAAAGAGTAAAATATTACCAAACAGCCCTTCAGCAATATTGCTTATAAAAATGTTAAAAAGAACAGGCCCGAGAACTGAACCTTGAGGCACACCACTGGTAACATCCCTTTCCTCAGAGAGATCTCCATTGACCCATACTCTCTGTTGCCTTCCATTCATCCATTTCCTTATCCATCTGTCACTTTGGGACCCATACCTGTGTGGAACAGTGTCAAAAGCATTGCTAAAATCTAAATACACCACTTCTAGCACTCTCCCTCTATCCAATACTCTGGTCACCCAGTCAAAGAAATTGATAAGATTTGTCTGACAAGACCTACCTCTGGTGAATCCATGTTGCCTCAGGTCCTGTAATCCACTGGATTCCAGAAACTTCACTATTGTTTGTTTTAAAAGTGTTTCCATTAATTTACTTACTACAGAAGTCAGACTTACTAGCCTGTAGTTCCACTTTTGTGGAGAGGGACCACATCTGCCCTTCTCCAATCCTCCAGTATCACTCCCAACTCTAGAGAGGCATTGAAAGGATCATGCAACAGAGCCTCCAGAACTTCCCTAAGTCCCTTCAGTACCCTCGGATGTGCACCATCCAGCACCATTGCTTTATTCTCTTACAGTCTTCACAGCCAGAGCTTCAGGTGCTGGTTTGGATGATAGTATATATCTTTAAACCAGTGATTCCCAACCCTGTCCTGGAGGAACACCAGGCCAATCGGGTTTTCAGGCTAGCCCTAATGAATATGCATGAGAGAGATTTGCATATGATGGAAGTGATAGGCATGCAAATTTGCTTCATGCATATTTATTAGGGCTAGCCTGAAAACCCAATTGGCCTGGTGTTCCTCCAGGACAGGGTTGGGAACCACTGTTTAAACAATATATTAATTTACAGTGCACATTGCTGTGGAAAAATTATATGTTTGCAAAAATAGCTTAATATAGTTGCAGATATCATTTCAGAAATATATGAACACCCCTCCCCCCAAAAAAATAATCATTTGCAGAATAAGGGGCTCATTTTAAAAAAAGAAAGGTGTCTAAAACAGTGGTTCCCAACTCTGTCCTGGAGGACCACCATGCCAATCGGGTTTTCAAGCTAGCCCTAATGAATATGCATGAGAGAGATTTGCATATAATAGAAGTGACAGGCATGCAAATCTGCTTCATGCATGTTCATTAGGGCTATCCTGAAAACACGATTGGCCTGGTGGTCCTCCAGGACAGGATTGGGAACCACTGGTCTAAAAGACAGCATAAATCAGCACTTGGATGTCTTACTAGTCAAAATATCCAAGTGGTCATTCTCAAAACAGACTTTCCAGATGTCTTTCTAGTTGTTTCGTCTCCAGTCTGTCTAAATCTTAATGGGGCGAGTTAGAGGCGTGTTTTGGGTGGGCTTAGGGTGGGCTTAGGACTTGGACATTCTGCAGGGATAATAAAACTTTTAGCAAAACATCCATGGCACCATTTAAACGTTTGGTGCTAGACCTGTTTTAAAAATGAATAAAATCAAAAATGTGCCAAAACTGATCAGATGACCACTGGAAGGATTAAGGCATGACCCCCCCCCCCTTTACTCCCCCAGTGGTTACCAACACCTTCCCACCACTCAGCGTGTATAACCAATTCACATGGCTTACATACATCTGCACAGCAAAGCAGAGGGGCACTATGCTACCTCTTACCACACCATGTTTTGTCATATTATGTTTTTACCATGCTTTCTCAGGCAATATTTACCATGCTATCTTTTATCATACTATGTCTGAGAATGTAGTGCAGCTGAAGCCTTCGGGGCTCATAATTGAAAGAGAAAAATATCCAAAATCCATCCTAAGTAGGCACTTGTATGAACATTGTCAAAATACGTCCAAGTGCCGAAAATAAAACCGGGTTTTGGATGTATCTATAAATGACCTAGGCCTTCATAGTGCCGTTGAACGACCATAGTTAAATGGGGTGTGTCAGGAGGAGTGTTGAGGGTGGGATTTGGGTGGGACATGGGCAGGCTTAGACTTAGTCGTACCGCATGTATAACCGAAAGTTATACAGCACAGGATCGACGAAACTTGGACTTTGTGAGTTAGACCATTTAAAACATGGTCTAACTCACAAAAACCCACCTAAAGTCACCAGATAAGCACTTCAAACACATAATACAGATGCCCACACACTGATCACTGACCCCCCCCCCCCCCCAACCCCATAAAAATCGTAATCACACCTTTAAAATTCAGCCTCCAGACCATCATCACCTGGCAGCCTGGCATAGGAAAGTCTAGTCGACCTGCACAGGGGCATCTTAAGCTGTCTTTGGGGTGGATTAGGGACCCATGGAGAGGAGGTCCCATGCCCATAAGCCCCTGTAATCACTGCATTGATACTGAAACATGTGCACTTTCTATACACCCCCAAAACCCTTTTATACTGGCATATAAGTGGCTCCTGCAGCCATAAGGGCTATTAGGATGGTAGTTAAGTGGGTCTAGGGGATTCTGGGATGGTTTGGGGGGATCCCCATGACCTATAAGGGAGCTGTAGTGAGATGATGACATGACACCCTTTTTGTGAAGTTCACAGCAGTGCCCTGCAAGGTATCCTACTATTTAGGTGCCATGTCTGGGTGTTCAGTCCATAACTTTGCAGACCCCTCCCACGTCCAACAGGGTTTATTCTAGGCATTTTTGATTTGGACAAAAAGTTGGATGAAAATGTGATATAAAGATGGACGATTTAGCGGCTTGGACGATCATATCAGCAGGACGTATAGTTAGACGATTTTCAAAATGTAAAAAAATTTGGACGTATTTTTTTAAAACGTGTCCTAAGCTATTTTTGACTTTGGATGACTTGCGACTTGGATGAAAACAGATTTAGACGTTCCTTTCGATTATGCCCTTCTTGGCACCCTGACGTTGTGGGCTCAAGCCCATGCTGCTCTTGTGACACTGAACAGGTCGCCTGATCCCCTATTGCCTCAGGTTATAGTGACATATGTACCTTGAACTTTTTATGTGACATTCATTACAGTACATCTTAGAGCGCTCCTCTGCTGTGCTCAGCTGTCCGTGATTAGTTTGCTAAGAATGCTGGCTGCCTTGACATTTGAAAAGCTTGCTTTTGTAGTTTTTCGTGTGAATGTCTTTATATTCAAGAATGGCCAAAAATGATAGATGTACTAAGGCCAAAATGTCTAGACAAATTATCTAAAAAAAATATATATATATAGATGTCTTGCAATTTTGAAAATGAACATTTTCTCTACTGGATTTCTGGATGGATTTCTGGATGTCTTTTCCAAAACATTTAAACTCAGACTTAGACATCCTATTGAAAATGTCCCTCTACGTATTAAATTTGGAGACATTCTCATTAAAAAAAAACAAATCCAAAACAGATAAAGCAAATGAAGAGACCTTCAACAATTAGGAAACTCATTAATCTCTGAAGATCGAGATCAAAATCACACCTTCCTATCAATGGGATCTCCACTAACTTGGAACATGAGGATGTTACTGGCCAGACTTTACGGTAGATATCCTGCAAACAGGATGGTTTGATAGGCTGGAGTGAGCTTGGATGGCATCTTCAGCATTTGGAACCTAAGACAACCCGAGAAATGTTAAAAGATCTACTACTTACCTCTCTAGTTAATCAATAGTTCTCCCATTGTAACCCCCATTTTATTAATCTTTTGTAAACCGCCTTGAACCGCAAGGTAATGGCGGAATAGAAATCCCTAATGTAATGTAATGTAATGTAACAATACCAGGTGAACTTTATAATCTACGACCCAGAAATATCAAAGAAGAGACAAGTTAATTTAATTATGTATTTTTAATGGGCATAACTAATTGGCAGACTGAATGGACCGTTCTAGTCTTTATCTGCTGTTACATGTATTATATTACTATATCTTACTATCTCTATAAACAAGTTTCTAAATTGTAATAATAAGTGACAGATACAAACACTGGATGATGTCAGGTTAATAGTGCTATTTCTCTTTCCTTTGTATATATTCATTTGCAGGAAAAATGCAGCATCAGCCATTAACGTTCCCAGTACTACCTTAAAAATGCAGAACCTCTAGCGAGATAAATTCAGCTGACTCTTAGACAAAACAAATGATATCTGAGTGACATCCACAGATGATTCATTTAAATGAATGGATAATATACCAGCTGATATAATGCATTTTCTCTGCTTTCCTGTTAGACACCTTGCATAGCAAAACACAATAAACCATGGCAACAAAGAAAAGTCACTCTTAAATATTTATGACATTTTCAATCTCACTTTATTACCTTCCTGATATTGCTCAAGGCAGCTTTTATCCAAGAACAACAGAGCATTAAAATAAAACAAATGGAAGCATAAAGGTCAGTGTATTTGTGTGATGGGTAACTTTGTTTTTTTTATAATTATGAGGAGGAAATAATGGTTCTTTTCACCAAAACAAGAAGGGCTGCATAGGCACCAAAACCCATAAGATTTAGTTCATTTAAAGGATGAGTGCACTGTAATGAAATCACAAAGACTAGAGCCCCCTTTTATTAAGCCGCGGTAGAAGTTTCTACTGCAGTCTGGGGATGGGGGATAGATTTACAAAAGTCAAAAATCCATCCTGAGAAATCTATCCATAACTTTATTTTTGTGTCTTGGGGGTGGGGGTAGATAATAGGAGAAAAGGGAAGTACTTCACAGTTAATTTAAGGGTCCTTTTACTAAGCCCTGGTAAAATATAGTCTTAGCATACCCTTACGCATTTATTCCAGCATTCGTTTTATAACACTGGTCAACAACAACAACAACAAAAAAAGTTTTCTTTGCTACTGAGAACTTAAGAAGTGTTCTTAGTTAATTTAATGACGCTGATTTCAGATCTGTAATTGAAATTCAGGTTGCTGAGATACAAGTTATTGATTTTTTAGACAGTTTGCCATATCGGCACAATATTGCGAGAATGAACTTTGTCCCACCAAACTTGTATTAAGACGTTTACTCTGAAAACATAGAAACATAGAAATCGACGGCAGATAAGGGCCACGGCCCATCCAGTCTGCCCACCCTAATGACCCTCCCCTGCCTTTACTTTGCGAATAGAACCCATGTGTCGATCCCATTTGGCCTTAAAATCAGGCACGCTGTTGGCCTCAATCACCTGAAGTGGAAAACCATTCCAGCGATCAACCACCCTTTCAGTGAAAAAGAATTTCCTGGTGTCCCCACGCAGTTTCCCGCCTCTGATTTTCCACAGATGCCCTCTTGTTGCCGTGGGACCCTTGAAAAAGAAGATATCCTCCTCTGCTTCGATGCGGCCCGTGAGATATTTGAACGTCTCGATCGTGTCTCCCCTCTCTCTGCGCTCCTCAAGTGAATATAGCTGTAATTTATCTAACCGTTCTTCGTACGGGAGATCCTTCATTCCTGAGACCATACGGGTGGCCATTCTCTGGACCGATTCCAGCCTCAGCACATCCTTACGGTAATGCGGCCTCCAGAATTGCACACAGTATTCCAGGTGGGGCCTCACCATGGATCTATACAAAGGCATAATGACCTCAGGCTTACGGCTGACGAAACCCCTGCGTATGCTACCTATGATTTGTCTTGCCTTGGATGAAGTTTGCTCCACTTGATTGGCAGCCTTCATGTCCTCACTGACGATCACCCCTAAGTCTCGTTCTGCTACCTTTCTTGTTAGGATCTCGCCATTAAGGGTATAAGTCCTGCATGGATTTTGGCTACCCAGGTGCATAACTTTGCATTTTTTGGCATTGAAGCTGAGCTGCCATGCCTTAGACCAGTTCTCCAGTAAGAGTAGATCATGCATCATGTTGTCGGGCATTGAATTTTTATCCATTGTGCTTTTGCCCACTACGTTCCTTAGTTTGGCGTCATCGGCGAATAATGTTATTTTACCTCGGAGCCCTTCTGCCAAGTCCCTTATAAAGATATTGAATAGTATCGGGCCCAAGACCGAGCCCTGGGGCACTCCACTGATCACCTCCGTCATTTCAGATGGGGTGCCGTTCACCATTACCCTTTGAGTCCTACCTCCAAGCCAGTTCCCAACCCACTTCGTCAATGTGTCGCCCAATCCTATAGGAACTCATCTTGCTTAGCAACCTGCGGTGAGGTACGCTATCGAATGCTTTGCTAAAGTCCAGGTATACGAAGACAAGGAGACATGGTACAGCATATCTTTACGCCTCTCTTAACTCACACAAAAGTGATGTC
This sequence comes from Geotrypetes seraphini, assembly GCF_902459505.1. Lineage (NCBI taxonomy): Eukaryota > Metazoa > Chordata > Amphibia > Gymnophiona > Dermophiidae > Geotrypetes > Geotrypetes seraphini. The sequence continues at coordinate 47,439,394 of NC_047087.1, forward strand.
TGCATCTTCAGAAATGTTTGAGACACTTGCTTTTACGCATGTACTGTACATTTGTCTCTCTTTGCAAGAACCAACAATAGTCTCCCATCATACTGGGATTGAACTTTCCCTGATATCTGCTTTCCATCACCTTGATATCTTGATTAAATCTTTCCCCATGCTCATCGCAGACATCATCAGGATTGGGTGGGAAGTAGTCAAAGTGAGAATGTAAGAAGTGCATTTTAAGTGATATTCTGGCACCCACTAGCTGATATGCTGACAGCATGTTCTCCACAAGCTCAGCATAATTCTTTGATCTGTGATTACCAAGAAAATTCTGAATGAATGCTGTTAATCTGGAATAGCAGACGGTGCAGCTCACATGAGGTGCCCACGCTTTATCTTGGTCGCCAACTTTACAGCCAAGATAATGCTTGTATACACTCTGAGGTCTGCTGGACAGATTCTTTCACTGATTTTGTACAGTAAATTGTTCGCAGATATAACAGAAATTATCTGGATGGTTAACACAACCTCGTCTGTTCATAATAATTATAATATCTCAGACAAAAACATAAAAATTCACAGGTAGAAGAAGCAGCACAATCACTTTTTAATATAAACTTTAAAATTACTGGTATATGTGAATGATGAGCTGTCCTAAAATGCAATATTGTGTTACAGAAACAGTAAAATATGGTGTCAGGTCAAAACCGCGGAAGACAAAGGCGCGCGCATACAACTGAGCGCAGCGCGGAGGCACGCGCTGAAGAAAATAACTGTTTTTAGGGGCTCCGACGGGGGTGTGTGGGGGAGAACCCCCCACTTTATATTATACAGATCGCGCCGCATTGTGGGGGCGTTGTGGGGGGTTTGGGGGTTGTAACCCCTCACATTTTACTAAAAACTTCACTTTTTCCCTAACATATCACCCCAGGTAGTGAGGGATCTGCATACCAAGTTTCGTTCAAATCGGTCAAGCCGTTTTTGCGTGATCGCGGCACATACACACATACATACACACATACATACCTCCGATTTTATATATATAGATGACAACCAATTTTAATTTTTTGTAAATTCGTTTAGTAATTTGTGATAAGCAATTGAATCAAATTTTAATAAAACTTGCTAAAGCCATTTCTTTGTTATTAAATCTTTATTAATTTTATAACTTACATCAAGTGCATCAACAATGGAATTAACAATTTAACATAGCTATATCACTTGAAATTCTACAAATAAACTTATCAGATTAAATTTCTCCCCTTCCCTCCCAACCTTTTATATTTTATAATAATAATTTCCAATAATAAATTCCTCCCTCCCCCCCAAAAAAAAAACCCTTCAGTATTAATCAGGGAAGAAAAATATATGCTCATTCTTTACAATAATCTGATAATGGTCTCCACACATCCTGAAATTTATTAAAGTTCCCTTTTGCATGGCATACTGATTTCCACCAAAAACTAAAGTTTAATCTATTCCAACTTTTCCAATTTAGTGTAATTTGTTGTTAAAATGAGCAATAATTTATTATTTGTAGAGGATATTTGACTCTTAGCTCTCATTTCCATGCCAAATAATAAGATATCATAGGATAATGCCACATGATTTTCTAATAAGCAATTTATTTGACTCCAAATTGATTTCCAAAATTCCATAATATACGGACAATAGAATAATAAGTGGTCTAAAGTCCCTGCTTCAAGATGACAATGCCAACATCTATCAGATTTAGAGCTATCTAATTTTTTTAAACGAACAGGGGGTCCAGAATGCTCTTTGCAGCAGGAAGAACCATGTTTGTCTCATAGATGCAGACATTGTACATCTCATCCTCCAAGACCTAGGCTAAAGCCATTTCTACTGCAGCCGTAAGAATAGCCTTTTTTTTGTTGCATGTACTAAAAAAGTTGCAATGTAACATGTAGCCATTAAAAAAATAAAATTAAAATAATCACTTTTGAAGCACTAACCACCCTCCCATTTTGTAGGTGGTGAGTGCTCATACATCAGTGAATGTGAGAATACATGAAAACTATTTAAATCAATCTTAAGAAGAGAGATGATATATTTATATAACACTGGAATTCGCACATCGCTCAGATTGTTCAAATAAAAGACACCAACTCACATATACGGCTCTGCTAACAGCTACGCTAACGGCTCCGAAGCCCATAGAGATTTAAAGGACTTTGGGGCTGTTGCCGCGCAGCAGCTGCTAGCACGGCTTTGTAAAAGAGGCCGATAGTGGCAAAAAATGGGCCGCAGTTTTATTGTCATCAAGAACAAATCCTAATAAAATCAACTTATCAACATTTCCAATACAGTGTAGCTTATTCACAAAATTCTGGAGCTACTCGGTGTCGAACTAGATCCTCTTCCCCCATTCCCCAATTCCCTTTTGGCAAGACTCGCGGTGCCACAGAGTCCAGCCGCCACCCATGAGCAGTTAACAAAATTAGTCACCAAATCTGTTACATAGCCACACTGATCCAAAATTGTTTCCCCAACCTATAATTTTTTCTGCCAACAAAACTGCGACCAACCCGGCTCCCCAAAACCCTCCAAGGAGCTGAGCTGAACCCCAAAATAGGGAAGGTTAAGGTTGGTGGTCAATTTTTCCCACCAACCTTAACCTTCCCACACTTCCTCCAAACTCCTAATACTCCACTGCCCACCAATTCTCTTCACAAAACTTCCTCCAATCCCAGAGCCTGTTCCCCAGCCAATCCTACACCCCAGCTCTCATCTACACCTATCCCTACAGCTCTTGCTTCCACACCCCTCCCCTTACCTAACTTGCCTAACAACCCACTACCTATTCTCCTACCTACCTGCTCATATTTAATTAATACTTCCCCCAAACCAGTCTTCGCTGGCTCATCCAGCTTATAAGCCTGCAGATTAATCTACAAGCCACTTAAAAATTCAACTCAGACCGGTGAGGATTCAACATATAAAGCTCGCCACTGAAAAATCTTCTCTGTAGGACGGAGGAGTGTTGTTTCTGAGTTCTATGGTCCAAGTATGTATTAATTATTCTATGAGAAGCTGAATTGAAATGATATGACAGAGATATTGTTGGTGAATAACAGACATTGTTGGCTCTAAGTAAAGAAAGTCATTGAACTAGCACCATTTAAGTTTGAACAGATGGTTTATGCATATGCACTAGTTTGCAAATGCATTGCCCTCTGGTAAGAATGTGTACTATGCACAAGGGCTCTGATTTTATAAACGGTGCCTAAAACATAGGCACCAAGGAGCATGGCATATATTGCCTGTTAATCTTCAATTAGGCACCATTTATGGAATCACACCTAGCAGTGCCTAAAGAAGACTTAAGTGCTGATAGGTGCCTAAACTTTAGGGGCCCACTATTTATGTCAGGTTTTTCTTGGCCTAAATACCAGCACCTAAATTAGTTGCCTAAGTCCAATTTAGGTGCCTATATACAAAACACGCCCAAGATCCACCCACAATCCTCCCCTAACCATGACCACTTTGTAGTAGGCGCCTTGGACTAGGCACCTACCTGAAAGTCGTAGGTGGCTACCAAGTTAGACGCCTACCACCCAATTAATTTTAATTTTTGTCATTTATGATCTCCTAATTGCTCATTATCAGCTCCGGTTATTATTAAATAATTAAGTTAGGCACCCAGATTGACTAGGTGCGCCAATCTAGGCACCTAACTATAGGAATCTTTTATAGAATCAGGGCCACTCTTCTTTAAGTAAGCATACTATGTGCACTTACCCCCAGATTTTATATATGGTGCTTTGCGTTGCGTGTGCAAATTTAGACAGGTGCCCAATTTGTGCACTCAATTTAATTGAATAACGAGTCAATCAGTGCCGATAATTGGGCAGTAACAATCAATTACCAGCACTAATTAACCCTAATTAGAATTTACACATGTATATTTTAGGCATATTCTACAAAGAGGTGAGCATAAATTCTACTGCATGGATCTCAAAAGGGGGTGTGGCCATGGGAGGAGCATGGGTGTTCCAATGATTTGTGTGCACAGCTACAGAATTTGCCAGATCTGTGCTTAAGTTAGACTTGGGAAATTACACCAGGTTTCAGGTGGTGTAAATTCCCACATCTGAAACTTTGTGATGGATCCCAGCACTAAGGGCCAAATTCTATAAAGGGCGCCTAAAGTTAGGCACCTCTTAGGCACCTAATTTAATTGGCAGAATAACCTTAGTAGGCTCAATAATTGGAATCAAAATTTAATTGTGCAACAAGCACCTATACGATTCTAATTTAAATTGTGAAATAGGCATCTATTGCATGGCACTTAGTGGCACATAATGCCTAAGTGGGCGTTTTTATGGGTGGAGCATGACTTAGGCGCTGCTAAGCGCAATTCTCTAAAACTTAGGCACCTGAAATGTAGGCCTTTAAAACCCTCACCTGCATTTCAGGCACCTAAAGTTTTACATAGGCACCACTAGCTGTAATTCTGTAAACAGTGCCTAAGTGTGATTAACACACGGTCAGCATCTATATTTTAGGCACCGGCTGATTTAGGCCCTGTTTATAGAATCCGGGCCTTAACTTAGAGCACCATTTATAGAATCGCACTTAGCATACATTTTTTTCAGTACCGCTTTTTCAGTGCCCTCTGTAGAATTTATTAGGGTTACCAGATGTCCGGATTTATCCGGACTAGTCCTCTTTTCAGAGGACATTTGTTGTTTGCTTGTTTTTTTATCCTCTGCCCTTAACTAGGACGAGTTATACATTTACATACAAAATAAAGCATTACATTTAACATACAAATCACATCGACATAAACACACTATAAAACAAATTGCACACTTACATACCAAATATAAAATTACATGAAATATACAAGTCACCTCAACGATGAACATCATCATTATAGCCCATAAAACATTCGTAACCAGCACTCTGCATTTCCGGGCGTCCGGACGGTTTTTCAAAACCCAGCACTTTGTCCAGGTTTTGAAAAGCTTCCACCTTGGGACCGTGTTGGCAGGGCATTTACGCATTGCATCCGCGCATGTGCAGATGCCCTCCCAAGGATGAGAACAGGTTGAGGGGGCAGGGCTGGAGGGGCGAGGCTGGGGCGTAAAGGGGTGTGACTTGGGCATAATGGGGCAGGGCTGGGTAGAATTGGGTGGGCCTAGGGGTGGGGCTATGGCTCCAGATTTTACAGGATTAAAATCTGGTAACCCTAGAATTTACCCCATTCTCATTCATTCACTAGAATTTACGCTCACCTCTTTCTAAAACACAGCTCAAAATATGCATGTGTAAATTCTAATTAGCCCATTAGTGCACAATCTTGATTACATTCATTAAAAAAGGAAACATGAAGATGATGATTTTCTAGATGCTTATACCTAGCATATATAGCCTGTCAGTTTCATAATTTCTTATTGCTGAATGTAATATGTTGTTTGCCCACATACACTATGGGCTCCTTTTATTAAGCCACGCTAGCGGGGTTAACGCGCCTGACTTTTCATCATGTGCTAACCCCCGCGCTGGCCTAAAAACTATCGCCTGCTCAAGAGGAGGCAGTAGCGGCTAGCACAGCCGGCGGTTTAGCGCGCAGTATTACACGCATTAAACCGATTGCGCGCCTTTGTAAAAGGAACCCTATGTTTAAAAAAAAAAAAATCTAGATAATGTTTGTTTTCTGTATAACTCAGTCAAACTTGACCAAGTTCAGTACAATTTGGGATATATCGTCCTGAATAAGGGGTCCTTTTACTAAGGTGTGCTAAAGGTTAATGCGCCTTAGTAAAAGGACCCCTAAATTTGTAATAAATGTACACTAATACCTGCCTCCTCACCTAAGGGACGTTACTTCACTACTTGGTTCTTCAACTGTAGCAATGTTTTTCTTCATTGTGAACTGATCAGGCCCCGTCACTTCCTGACTGGCACTTTTATGGAAATTCTAACATCAGTCTATGAGAAACATCTTTCTCCAAATACAATTTTTAAAAATAAGGGCCAGATCTTCCTGATTGAAAATCATGGCAACTGTTTAAAACAAAAGTATCTACACGCAGAATAGAAACATAAAAAAATGAGGGCAAATAAAGGCCATATGCAGTTTATCCATGGCTGTTGGAATGGGGGTGGCCACAGGGGCTATGGTCCCCCCAAATGTTGTCGGTTGGTCAGAAGAGATGGCACTCCCACCTCCCCCACCTTCTTCCTCCTTGGCTGCTCTCATTTTTAATTTTCAAGCAGCGGTAACAAGTGAGCCTGCTGCCATTGGTGTGCCCCAGAAGTCTTCATTCTGCAGTGTTCAGTTGCTACAGAATGAAGACTTCTGGGGCAGGTCTCTTCTCTCTTGAAAAGAGGAGACTGTGAGGGGACATGATCGAAACATTCAAAATACTGAAGGAAATAGACTTAGTAGAGAAAGACAGACTGTTCACCCTCTCCAAGGTAGGGAGAATGAGAGGACACTCTCTAAAGTTGAAAGGGGATAGATTCCGTACAAACGTAAGGAAATTCTTCTTCACCCAGAGAGTGGTAGAAAACTGGAACGCTCTTCTGAAGTCTGTTAAACTAAACTAAACTAAACCTTAAATTTATATACTGCATCCTCTCCATAATTATAGAGCTCGGCACTGTTTACAAGAGCTTAATAAAGGAAGGAGTGGCATAGAGGGGTTGGATATTGAGTCCAGGGGGGAAGAGAACATTATAATTTTGTGAAGGGCCTAGTTTTCAGGTGCTTACGGAATAATTGGAAGGAGCTTAGAAACCGCTGTGGGGCGGTAAGATTATTCCAGAGCTCTGTGATTCTGAAAAAGAGAGATTTTCCCAATTTTCCCGCATAGAGGATACCTTTTAGCGAGGGGAAGGATAGTTTAAGTTTTTGGGTGGGCCTGGTGGTGTCAGGGCTCGAGGAGTCCCAAGAAAGCGGGATTAGTGGAGGGAGGATGCCATGTAGGATCTTAAAAGCTAGGCAAGCGCATTTTGAAATGAACTCTGGAAATTATTGGGAGCCAGTGAAGTTTGAACAAAAGTGGGGAAACATGATCGAATTTGTGTTTTGCAAAGATCAACTTGGCCGCAGTGTTCTGAATTAGCTGAAGTCTTTGAAGACTTTTTTTAGTTAGACTTAGATAGATGGAATTGCAATAGTCTGGTCTGGAGAGGATGATAGATTGAGCAAGGAAGGTGAAATGTTGTTGGCGAAAGAAGGATCTCACTTTCCTCAGCATGTGGAGGCTAAAGAAGCATGATTTTACCAGGGAATTGAGGTGGTCGTTGAAGGAAAGAGAACAGTCGATAATGATGTTTAGGACTTTGCTAGAGAACTCGAGTTGCAGTGTGGCTCCAGAGGGAAGTGAGAAGAGGGTAGGTAGCTGTTCTAGTTTTGGGCCGAGCCAGAGTAGTTTTGTTTTGGACTTGTTCAGTTACATTTGAACTGAGAGGGACCAGGATTGGAGTTTTGTTATGCAGGCTGTGATGTCCTCAGAGAGGTTGGTAAGGTTCGAGTCTGTCTCGAGAAGAACAAGGATGTCATCAGCATATGTATAGATAGTTTTGAAGGGGTATAAATGGAAGAGTTTCAGGGAGGACATATAGATGTTGAAGAGAATAGGGGATAGGGGTGATCCCTGCGGGACTCTGCAAGTCAGTTTCCAAGGAGTGGAAATGGTGCCATTTATGTTGACAGTGTAGGAGTGGGAACGTAAGAAGTTTGAAAACCACTTCAAGACTATGGAGTCGATGCCGATCTCAGAAAGTTGATAAATTAGAATATCGTGGTGGACGACAAACAAAAGCTACAGAGAGATCGAATTGTAATAAGACAGCAAATTTATTGTGAGAATGTAGTTGTTGTACCTTTGAGATTAATGAGACCAGTAGGGATTCAGTGCTGAAGTTGGATCTGAAGCCGCCTTGGTAAGGTAGGAGAATGGAGAATCTCTCTAGATAAGATGATAGCTGGGTAGATATGATGGCCTCTAGCATTTTAGTCAGGAAAGGGATATTTGCTATGGGACGGTAGTTAGATGGTGAGGAAGGGTCAAGATCGACCTATAAGACCAATTGCATCTAGTAGGACATTGCATCTAGTAAGATAAAACGTAGTCTGTTATAGGGAAAACACCCTCAAGGGTTTCAAGACAAAGTTGGATAAGTTCATGCTAAACTGGTGAGACTGGACTCATTTGGAACACTGGCCTTGACCTAGGGGCCGCCGCGTGAGCGGACTGCTGGGCAGGATGGACCATTGGTCTGACCCATCAGCGGCAATTCTTATGTTCTTATAACAGTAGGCTCACTCATTGCTGCTGAGAGCAACCGGGGAGGAGGTAGGTGGGGAACATGGGAGCTGGAGAGAGAGAGGTCTAGGGCAGAACTTTTGCCCCCCCCGAAAAAAAAACAAAAAGCATGCTGCTGCCTATGAATTCACCAATCCATATCACCTGCTCTCTCGCCTCCTTACCTCCTCCATACCTGATCCATGCTTTCTTGAACTCAGAAATTCATCTCCACCAACTCCACCAGAAGGTTCTTCCATGTATCCACCCCCTTGCCTTTGATTACTTTTCAGTCTATCCTCCTTTCACTTCATCTTAATCACTAGGTGGTAGTGATGTAATTTGGGTGAGGTGGCCAGCATGAGTGTAGGTTTATTGCAAATTTATTCAGGGTGTTATACACTTCTCCCTCCGTATGTGCGGTTTCAGCAATCGCGGTTTCGATTATTCACGTTTTTTAGCTTGCTGGCTCCTCCCACCCCCACCTCCAAATTACATCATCTTACATAGAGAAATCGCTGACTCCAAGCATTTAAAGAGAAAATCGCCAATTCCCAGCACTTTCTTCACTTTGTTTTGCCTCTCTTTCAGGAACAGGTCAGGTCTCCCACCATATTATTTGCGGTTTCACCATATTCACAATGGTTTTTAATAGAAAACAGCGACTAACATATGAAAAAGTTATTCGCGTTTTTTCTGTATTTGCGGTTCTGTTAATCCCCTATCACAATGAATACGGAGGGAGAAGTGTATATCCCACATTTTAATGACATTAGTCAAGTTGTGACAGAGTTATGCAGAAAACAAGCTTTGTAGATATGCTTTTTTGAAACAAAATTACCCCCACAGCCATTCATAAAAAATAAAACCATAAACATAACTGTATGGAATATTTGCTACCCTTTCTCACCCTTCTCCATTCATGTGTTTTAAGGATAGGATGGGACCTTTTTTTTTTCCTTTCTTTTTTTTGCCATCTTTCCAAATGCTGTCTCTGAGTTGCTTCCAGGTTTTCTTGCAAGTGGCAACTGAATCCACTAGCAGCATGCCAGCAGGAAGAACAAATAAAAATGTGAGTCTATTATTTAGCTGGCATCTGTAATTGCCGTGGATTTGTTTTTGTTTTTTTTTAAATAAAGTCGTTCCATTTCTTTTGTTTAATAAGCAGAGCGTTTTGGATTGTAACAATTGCACCTGCAACATTAAATATTCACACAGCATAAACACTTGATGGCAGGTATTTCCAGACAGAGCAGCAATTTTTGATCAAGCTCTCCACAGCTGTAGTTTCCATTTCCCTGTAAATTGAATTGTATTTCCCTGCACCCATAAGTCTGTTATCCAAAGTATATATTTTTTTTTCCCATGGATTATAGAGGAAGATTTACTACTTTTTTTTGGAGATTAAAGTGCCTCACTCACTGCATATGACAACAATCCAACATGCCCAAAATGCCAATTTCGGGTTTGTTGTTGGGGTGTTTTTTGTTTTTTTTAAATAAGATGACAGTGTGAACTTCAGAAAATCACCTATTTAAAGATCTTTTTAAAAGCGCTCAGATCCTCACAACAGCAGTTTTTCCAGGATGCCTTTGGACAATAAGGATAAAAACAAACACATTTTATCACCTTTTACCCTAACCTATTGTATTTTCCTTTTTGTTTGGCTTTTACTTCACAATTGTAGTTCTTCCCTTTCTTTCCTAGTGTTTGAAGTAAGTCCATATGTCTTATTATGTGTTTATTAAGCCACTTTGATTTTGTCTAGTATCCCTGATTTTTAAACTGTTTATATGTAAACTTTATATTGTACACCGCTTAGAAACCTGATTAAGTGGTTTAAATTTTTTTTTAATAAACTTGATAAACTTGTTAGTTATTCCCTCATTTAGACAACTTTTTCTGGATTTCCATAGGAATTCTTCTTTCTGTGTTATAGCTCCTACTCTTTGGAATTCATTGCCTTTTTACCTTCGCTCAGAGAAATCATTTGCAACCTTCACGGCACAATTAAAAGCATCCTACTTCTATTTGGCCTTTAGCTCTTAACTGATGGCTACTTTTTTTTCTGTGTGGGCAGATTTAAATTCTTTGTTCCCTCCCTTACCACATTGTTCATCCCTTTCCCCAACCTTTTTTTTATTATTGTAATCCCTTATACCTTGTTTCCCCATGTTCTCAATTATTTTCCTTTGCTTTGTCTTCTTTCTGTTCTTACCCTATTTAATTTGTTTGTTATTTAAATTTAAATTTTTTTTTATTGTAAACCGCTTAGATTTGCCTTCTGGTTTTATATTTGCGGTATATTAAATAAATTGAACTTGAACTTAAACCCCCCCAGAGCATGCAAATGCCAATGCATAAATGTATTCCTATTTTGATGAAGGTGTAATTGTGTGCCTGTGCACTACTCCTTTGGATTCTATAAATGGTGCCTATATTTTTACAAAGATTTTTTCCATGTGTAAAACCTGGTAAGTACTTGCAGTACTTTTTCCGCCTCTCAGATGAGTACCCCAGCTGAGTAACATATCATAAGTGCAGTCGCATGTAGAGGGCAGCTGAGAATTTACAGGCAGTTGAATTTTAAAAGTTGAATTTTTGAGGTCATTAGCTCTGCATATGGATTAAAGAAGATTGTGAGCTTTTATACATATTCTCACCTTATGGACACTGGATTAATAAAGTCACTCAACAGCAAGCCTAGACCACCATCTTGCCCACTTACTGATTGCAATGCCTGATTACGAAACCCTCCGAAGAGAAATAGACCCTGCTTTTCAGGAACTTTGTCAAGGCTAACTAATGCCATACCTACCATGTTTCCCAGAAAATAAGACATTGTCATATTAATTTTGGGCCCAAAAAAGGCACTAGGTCTTATTTTCAGGGAGGTCTTATTTTTTTCATTGAGCAACAGAACCCTTGCAGCCTATATCCCTCCGTCCCCTTGTGTAGCAGAACCCTTTCAGCTTATATCCCGCCCTCCCATCTCCCCGTGGAACATTTTTAAATCCCTACCATCCCCCCCTGCCGCCGCGCACCCCCCTCTCCCAGCTGATCCTTTCATCTCTCCCACCCATCCGAACCCCGACCACAAGACCGAAATACAGTACCTTATAACAAACCGCATCATCGGCAGCACAGGCCCCATCATGGCTTTCTCACGCCCGGGCATTCCTTTGCTGCGTTGCTGATGACATCATCAGCAATGCAGCAGAGGAATACCCGGGCGTGAGAATGCCAAGATGGGGCCTGTGCTGCTGAATATGTGGTTTGTTATAAGGTACTGTATTTTGGTCTCGCAGTCAGGGTTTGGATGGGTGAGAGAGATGAAAGGATTGCGGGGGGACTGCTGCTGCCACCGGCGACTAGAGCTTATTTTCGGGGGTAGGGCTTATATTAAGACCTACCCCAAAAATCATGCTAGGGCTTATTTTCAGGATAGGTCTTATTTTTGGGGAAACATGGTAAGTACCCCTTATTTCAGACTAAGTCACAATCTTGTAATTAGTTCCTGATCCTTTAATTCTCCTGGAAATATCCAGTTTACCTCTTTTATAATCCGCCAAGAACTGAAATATTAAGGCAGAATAAAAGTCACTAATGTCATGTATGGTGCAGTGGCATACCAAGGGGGAGGGGTGGGGGCGGTCCACCCCAGGTGCAGCCCGCCCCGGGTGCAGCGTTAGAGAGGTGCACAGCCGGCCCGGTCCCTATCACGCTTCTACCCTCCCAGCGAGAGCAGCAAACCTCCCTCCAGTAGCGTCGGCTGCTTCGTGGCTTTCTCCTCCCTCTGCCGCGTCACCGATGACATCATCAGTGACGCTTCACCGGCAGGAGAAAACCGCGAAGCAGCCGACGCTACTGGAGGGAGATTTGCTGCTCTCACTGGGAGGGTCATAAAGGTTCACTTGGGGTGAGGAGAGATAGGAGGGTCAGCGGGGGTTCGGCTGGGAGGGGGGAGAAGCGGTCTGCCTCCAAGGCCTGGCGCCATTACCTTCTTCGAGCAGCAGCAGCTTTTACAATTCGCTGCTGTTGCCGGTTTCAGGCCTTCCTCTCTGCCGGGTCCTGCCTACTTCCTGTTTTCATGAAGTCAGGACCCGACAGAGAGGAAGGCCTGAAGTGGGCAACAGCAGTGAATTGTGAATGCTGCTGCTGCCCGATGAAGTTCAGGACACCAGGCCTTGGCTGACAGAAGGAGGAAAGGGAGTAGAGGGGGAGAGAATTGGGGAGAGTGTTGCTGTACCCAACTGGAGGGAATGAAAGGAGATGCCAGAGATTTGAGGGAAGAAGAGACGCCAGGGCATGGGGGGAAGGAGGAAGGTATGCCAGAAAAAGGGAAAAGGAAGGGGGAAAGGAAGGAGGAGATGTCAGAGCATGGAGTGGGAGGGAGAGATGGAAGAAAAGGAAAAGAGAGATGCCAGGAATCAGGGAAGGGATGATGCCAGACCGTGAGGTGGGTAGGAAAGAAAGGAGAAGAGAGAGATGCTAGAGCATAGGGGAGGGGGTGGTGACAGAGAGAGAAAAACGGAGAGGTGACAGAGTTGAAATCAATCATGTACAAAGGAGAGAAGGGGCACGGGATAGATAGTTTAAGGAAGGAGCATAGAAAGAGCGAAGATGCCATATGGAAGAGAGAGAGAGAGGGTGCACACTGGATAGAAAGAGCACAGAGGGCAGTGAATGGAAGAGGCGAGATAGAGGGTGAACAGTAGATGGAAGGGGTAGAGAGAGGGAAACAGACACTGAATGGAAGTGTGGGGTTGAGGAAGGACAGCTGCTGAATGGAAGTGTGAGGGAAAGGGGGAGCAGATGCTGGAAGGAAGTGGGGAGGAGAAAGAAAAAAAGGGCACATGCAGGATTGAGGGAAGAGGATAGAATTAGTTACTGGAAGGGGTGAAGGAAAGAGGTGGCAAGCTATAGGTAGACACAGTGAAAGAGGGAAATTGAGGACTGAATAGTAAAAAAGAATTTAGACAGAGGCAGAAAATAATTTGAGAAGGAAGACCAGGGAAGAACAGAAGGAAGGGAGCGGAGAGAGAGATGCCAGAGCAGGGGGGAAGGAGAGGAGACAGATACCAGACCAATGGGGGTGAAAGGAGAGATGGAAGGGGGAGGCATACATTTTCTGGAAGGGGCATAGAAGGAGAGAAGATGCCATATAGGGGCAGAGAGATGGCAAACAGTGGATGGAAGGAAGAGACTAACAAGAAGATGAGGAAAGCAGAAACCAGAGAAGACAAAGGTAGAACAAAAATTTTCTATTTATTTATTGCTTTAGGAGACATGTGTCACTGTTTCTATGGTATTGCATTATATGCAGAGTCCAGCTTCTTGCTGGTTCAATTTAACCTTTGTCTATGTATTTCTATTTTATCCCCCCTTTTACAAAACTGTGGAGCGTTTTTTAGTGCCAGCCGTGGTGGTAGCAGCTCTGATGCTCAGAATTCTATGAGCGTCAGAGCTGTTACCACCGTGGCTAAAATCCACACTACAGTATTGTAAAAGGGGGAGGGGTAAGTTTGTGATGACATTCCATACTAAGCGAATGTGTTTTCTGTGTTCTGTGTGTTCGAAAGACATGGTTTTATGTTAGGATTGACTGCAGGATTGATCTGTACTAATCTGGCTTGTTTAGTTTTATAATGGGTGTATTGCTGTTGTACTTCTCACTGCAGTATGTAAGATGCTGCCTTTTCCTAGGTACTCATGTGTGACGTGTGGCTTGTTATTAAAAATCATGTTTTTCGTACAGATGGGGGGGTGCCAAAAAATGATGGGCCCCGGGTGTCACACATGCTAGGTACGCCACTGGTATGGTGAGTATTTTTTCAAAAGATAAGGATTGTAAATATAAATTTTGCATATTGCACAGAGGTCCAGATTCTGTATAGTTTGACCCAAGTTGAACACAGGTATTTAGGCCTGGGTTTCCATTGGCATAAATGGCTATTCATGTGGTTGGGTGCTACGTGTGATTCTATAAACTTCACTTAACTTCAGAGGCATTTTATGGAATCATGCTAAATGCCATCTATTTTTATTTATTTAGTGCATTTATATACAATTTATAACCTAAGGAGCAAATTCTATAAATGACGTCCCGATTTAGGCAGCCTACCGCTGCCTAAAAGCCAATCGGGATGCACATTTTTTTTAAAAAAAAAAACCTCCCAAGGCAGACCGCCAATGTTGGAGGTGCCTCCGGGAAGCAAGGCTAAGGGTGGACGTGGTTTTACCTGGTAGTGGCCTTAGGTGAACTTAGGTGGCTCTAGGTGACCCTAGGCACTTCCCTAGGCCAATGGAAGGCAAAATGCTGGTCTACATTTCTGGCACCTTCAAGTAAATGAGGCCACTGAAATGATCGGCAAAGGAACCTCCCTGCCGTGATCAGTTTAGCGGCCTTGGCAGGGACCCACCCTCCCTCCCAGTGAACACTACCAGCAGGAGGGATGCCCAGTCCCCCCACCTCTGAATGTCCATGGCAGGAGGAGTGCCCAATTCCACCTGCCGCCAGCCCGCTGACACATTCTCCAGCAGGAGGGATGACCAGTCCCTCCTGCCGGAATCCCACCCCCACCCGTAAAGACCATGGCAGGAGTGATGCCCATTCCTTCTTGCTGGAACCCCTACCCCCCTGAAAGTACACTCTCACCCCCAGGACCCACACTAACCCCCCCAGACCCCCACTCTAGCCTTGAATCGTTGGCTGGACGGATGGCCCGCCTCTGCTGCAATGGTGGGTCTGGCCCTTCCCAGTGTATCATGGAATGCACTGGGGAGGGGCTAAAGGACCTAATTGTAGAAGGGGCCTTAGGCATCTGGGCCAACTGGAATCTTAGGCCCACCTCCCGGTGCATTCTGGGATGCGCCGGGAGTGGCTTAAGTTTCCAATTGGCCAGATCCCCTAGGCCCGGACGCAGGCAGGAGCCACCTGGCCAGCCAACGCAAGGTTAGAGGGGGGATTTGGGGGGGATCAGAGCAAACTTTCAGGTTGGTTCCAGTAGAAGGGATTGGCCATTCCTCCTGCTGTGGTCTTTACCGGGGGTGGGGGGGGGTGTCCAGCAGCAGAGACAGGGCATTCTTCCTGCTAGAGGATGTGTCAGCGGGGTGGCAGCAGGAGGAATTGGGCACTCCTCCTGCTGTGGACATTATGGAGTTGGGGGACCGGCTTTGGGGGTCCTGGCAGGAGGGACTGGGCATCCCTCCTGCTGGTAATCTTCATGCGGGAAGTTCCGGGCCGCGGCCGCTAAACTGATCGCGGTAGTGATTCTCTAACTGGCGCCTGTAATATGGGTGCCGGTTAGAGTGTTGGTTAGGCGGCTTAGGATAATTCACTATAGGGCACCCATGTGCGATTCTCAAAAACCACTTAGGTGACTTCTGAGAACAGGTGCCCTATACCTAATCCGGGCCTAAGTGATTTACATTCAGGTACTCAAGCATTTTTCTCTGTCTGTTCCAGTGGGCTCACACTCTACCTAACGTACCTGGGCAATGGGGGATTAAGTGACTTTCCCAGGGTCACAAGGAACAGCATGGATTTGAATCCACAACCTCAGGATGCCGAGGCTTTAGCTCTAACCACTTCACCACACACTCCCCACCATCCTTTTCCATGCTGAATTTTTAGGTGTCATATATAAAATATGGCCCTTCATGGCTAACTTTGGGTCCCTTTCACAAAGCAGCAATAGTGATTCTCCCACGGCAAACGCACTGAAGCCCAAAGTAATTAAATAGATTTTGGTACATTTGCTGCAAGGAAATCGCTACCATGGCTTTTTAAAAGTAACCCTTTGGGATCTATGCAAACAGCATGTGCTATTCAGAATTGCTCTCAGATTGTTCCTCTCTCCGGCTGATCTGTGCCTCCTCCTGTTTCTGAGCAGGATCCAGTGGGGAATATAAGCCAAGAACTCTTACAGGGTAGACATAATTCTAAAGCATGTGTACTGAATAAATCATAATCATAATCATAAAACAATAATGCTAGTGGGAAACAGTTTTTGAAGAGTAATGTTTTACGCTCTTAGCATGAATGTGGCTCTATGGTCAGAGGACTGCACTATAAAGAGCTTCTTTTAAAAGGAAAAATTTCTGTTGAATAGAAAGATGAAAATCTATTGCATATGTATATATAGCAAGTATTTTATCTCCATGCAGGTAGGGGAGCTAAATAAACAGGCAGCTCAGAAGTGCATTTCAGCTGTGACAATCTTAATCTTGGTTAGAGGCAAGAACATATCTAATGCAGTCTTCCTATTGAAACAACGCAGCTTGAAAGAATTAAATTGCATACCGTGTTTGAAACCTGAAGTAAAGTCAGGGTGCCAGAAAAGGGTGAGAAGGGAGAGAGAGAAGCAAGTCTTTCCTTTATCTGAGATATTGTTTGCAGTAAATATTACACATTCGTGTATTTTGTTTGACAGTGTGTGTTTTAAAAATCTTCTGGTTTTTAGGAGTTGCTTTTGGCAAATAAAATAAATAAATAAAGCTCCTCTAGGTTTATATGATTTCACTGGTCAGTTTCAGGAAATGTGCAGACAGGCTTATTTTTGGCATCGTGTTGAAGAAATTCACCCAAAGCAGTATACAACAAGAATAAGTCAAACCTAGGCAATAGACCACTGCGGCAGTAAAAATATTCCAACAGTATACATTGGACCAAATTCTGTATATGGTGCTGAAAAATCGGTGCCAATAAAAAATTAGTGCTAAGCAGTATTCTATAAACGGTGCTTAAAGTCAGGCGCCATTTATAGAATGGCGCCAGGATCCATGTCCAAATGAAATTCTCTCTTATTCTGTAACATTGCATGTAAATTCAAGGAACGCACCTGATCTGCTCATGATCCTTCCACAGCCACACCTCCTTTTTGGATATGTATGTAAAATTTACATGCCGATCCCAGAGCCTGAAGTTGCACTTGTAAATTTAAATTGATGCAATTAACACTGATAATTGATTATTAATACCCAATTATTAGCACTAATTGGCTCATTTGCACAATCAGTTCTGAGCACCCTACTTGCTGAAATGTTCTCCGCCCAACCATGAAGGGAATGACATACAAGTTAGTTGACATATTCACCCCTAAGTTCAACACACTTGGCACATTGTGTCTGAAGTTTCTGTAACCCTTCCAAAAAATACTCTTGGTCTGGTCGCTGAGATACTAATTCACTGCTGCAATCACCTCTGAATCACTCAAAATTGTTACCCTTTCAAACTTTTTTTAAGGTTTGGAAACAGTAAGTAGTCAGATGGAGCAAGATCTGGTGTGTAGGGTGGATGGAGGGCAGGAGGCAGGAAGGCAGGAAGAAAGAAAGGGCAGGGAGAGAGGAAGAAAAAGTTGGGGGAGGGAATAAGGTCTGGAGGAGAGGAAGCATACAGGCTGAAAGAAGGGAAGAAAGATTGGATGCACAGTCAGAAGAAGAAACCCCAAATGCATCAAAATATCCATCGTTTTGCCAGCCTAGTGAGCAGGTGCATTGTCTTGCAAAAAGAGAACTCCTTTCCACAGCTTCCTTCTCCTTTTTCCTTTCAATGCCTCCTTTAATCGGTACAGCAAGTTACAGTAGCATTCTGCATTAACTGTTTTACTCCTTGAAAGACAGTCAATCATTACAACAGCATTCAAAGTTTCCAAGTTTCCAAGTTTCCAAGTTTATTAAGTATTTTTGATTTATCGCCAATTCAAAATTCAAGGCGATGTACAAATAAAATGGTTGGTGACACACTTGTAATTATTAAATTAAACAAACAATTATCTAAAATAAACATAACACAAATAACGTAACATTTAAAGGTAATTTAAATAGGTTATAGTGAAACAAAAGGAAAGATATTTAATGGTTACATTCGATAAAACAATCACTAATTCAAATTTAAAATATTTAATTAAATTCGGGGAAAAACAATAGGAATGGGGACAAAGACAATTGACCTTTTAAATTATGGATGTGGAGAGAAAAAAAAGAAAGATCAGTTATTAAAGGCGTCAATATATAAAAAACTTTTAAGTTCTGATTTAAATTTTGTTAAGTTTTTTTCCTGTCTTATGTACAGTGGAAGATTGTTCCAAGATTGAGGAGCTGTTATGGAAAAGATAGAGTTACGCCTTGTGTTGATAACTTTTAGTGAGGGAATAGCTAAAAGTTGCTGATCTTGAGATCTAAGAGATCTAGAGGAAGTATAGGGTATTAAAAGTCTAAATATAAAGGCAGGAGTTTTGTGTTCTAAAGCTTTAAAAATGAGTAAACATTGTTTAAATACTATTCTATGTGCTACTGGGAGCCAGTGTGCTTTCTTAAGCAGGGGTGTGACATGATCGAATTTTTTAGCCTTAAAGATTAATTTAATTGCGGAATTCTGGATTATTTGTAATCGTTTAATTTCTTTCTGTGACAGACCTGTAAATAGAACATTACAGTAGTCTAATTTAGACATTACAAGTGAATGAATTAAGATATTCAACGATTTTGAACATAAAAATTTAGATATCGATCGGATCTGACGAAGTCTATAAAAAGTGGATCTTACGACTTGACTTATATGATCATGAAAGGACAATTTATTGTCAAAGGTAATGCCAAGAATTTTTGTATTATTAGTCATTTTTAACGAAATGCCTTTAATAGTTATAACAGAAGAAAGTGTTTCGCCGTCTTTCCAGGGAAAGAACATAAGATTTGATTTTTGAATGTTTAAAGCGAGTCTATTGGTTTCAAGCCAGTCATAAATTTGATGTAATTTCTCGTTTATTAATATTATTTCTTGCGGGTTTTTGGTATTTACAGGATGCAATAATTGGATATCGTCTGCATACGCGTATACTGTAAATCCAATAGATTGGCAGAGTGTTAACAGTGGTCTAGGAAAATGTTGAACAAAATCGGCGAGAGTATTGAACCTTGTGGGATTCCATACGGAAGGGAAAAACTGTTCGAGGTAGTATCATTAAAAGAAACGCTAGATGTGCGGTGATCAAAATATGACTGGAACCAAAGTAAGACTTGGTCTACTATCCCGATTGATTGAATTCTATTTATTAAGAG
Source organism: Geotrypetes seraphini (assembly GCF_902459505.1). Classification (NCBI taxonomy): domain Eukaryota; kingdom Metazoa; phylum Chordata; class Amphibia; order Gymnophiona; family Dermophiidae; genus Geotrypetes; species Geotrypetes seraphini. Next base: position 47,458,725 of record NC_047087.1, read on the forward strand.
ATCATGGTCAATGGTGTCAAATGCAGACGATAAATCGAGAGAAATCAGTATGACAGAACTATGGTGATCTAAATGATATAGTATTGATGTTGTTAAACCGATTAGAGAATGTTCTGTAGAATGGTTTAATCGAAATCCTGTTTGGTTTGGGTGTAGCACATTAGTTTTTTCTATGAATTCTGATATTTGGTTGAAGACAATTTTTTCTGTTAATTTAGATAAAAATGGGATATTAGCAATGGGCCTGTAATTATTTTTAATATCAGTGCCAATTTTTTGATCTTTGATTACCGGGCGTATAGAAGATTTTTTTCCAAAGTAATGGTACTTTGCTTTGTTGTAAGCTAGTTTTAATCAATGTGTGTATATATGGCCCAAATATAGAGAAGTATTTCTTGAGAATAAAAGGTGGTATTGATTCGTTATGTGCTCCTTTATGATTAATAGTTTTAATAATTGTTTCTAATTCGGAAAGACTGGGTATTTTAAATTGTGAACATTTAGCAACAAGTGATGATTTCGGTTCCTGTTCTGTATTAGATGATAATGCTTGTTTTATTGGAAAATTATTTCTTATGTTTTCTATTTTGTCAATAAAAGTATCTGCTAGTTCTTGCGCAGTTGGAAGAGGTTTAATGGCAAGATTTGATTTATTAGAATGTTGATTGATAGATTTTAGTATGTTGTATAGTATAGTTGAGTTTTTAGCTTGAATAATTTGTTTTGAATAATATTTTGATTTAGCTTGTAATATTTTTTCCCTATAGAATGCAGCATGTTCTTTAAATTTTGAGAGATTTGATTGATTTTTATCTTTTCTCCATTTCCTTTCTAATGAACGAAGTTGTTTTTTGATTAGGTTTAATTCAGAGTTGAACCAAGGATTGTTTTTCTGACGTAAAGTAAAAAGTTTTGTTTGAGTCGGGGCCAGAGTATTAATAAGAGATTGGGTAGCATTATGCCATATGTGTAAAAGATCTTCTATGGTAGATGATTTTGAGTCACCAAAGTTTATATCGAGATTTGATACGATAGATTCTGTTGAAAGCTTTCTAAGATCTTTAAATTGTCTACTTTGGGGAGTTTGTTTTAATTTTATTGCGTCTACTGAGATCGAAATTGATATTAAATGATGATCTGACCAAGGTAAAGGTTGAACTGAGAGAAAATGAAAATGGAATTTATTATACAGTGAAATAGGGGTTAAGATCATGTCAATAGTATGACCTGCTTTGTGTGTAGGAGATAAGAATGATGGGGATAGATCTATTAGTTTGAGATGAGAGAGAAATTCTTTGGTATAATTATTGTTTGTGTCTTCAAAATGAATATTGAAGTCCCCTAGCACTAGTGGATTAGAAGTAGATGAACAAAAATCAAAAAGTAAAGACTGTAAATAGAAAAGAATATCACTATTAACAGGCGGTGGAAGATAAAGTAAAAGAAAATCTAACCCACTTAACTGACAGCTTCTGCATAGTGTGGCCAGGGGGAGTGACCAGCCAGTAGGCCTGATATTCTAGAACCAGCCCCAAACACTGAGTGGATATGGAGTTGGTAAAGGAAGTGGAAAACAAAAACTATTCTTCAAGAACCACTCTAACTCCTAGAGTTCAAAATTCAAACTGAAGTTTATTTTCTGTAAACTGCCTCGTCTTTCAACATAGCATGGCATCAACACAGTTCCTTAATACACCCATAATGAACAGAATAATATAAAGTTCCTGGACTCATATGCTATGCAATACACTGACTATTTCCTTTAGGACAGTTTCTTCTCCAGGTACAATGTTTTATCTTCAACAATGTTTCTGCCAAATCCTTTGCCTATAGGTCATTGTCCAAAGCTTCCAATACAACTCAAAGGATTCACTGTGTGAATAGGTTTTCTTTCTGCTCGCTCCGTTCACTTTATATTAATACAATGTGTATGCTACCCTGGCTTGAATACCACTGAGCCTAACTAGGGGTTTTGCTCAGTGATGAGGTAACAAACCACCCAATTGACTGTTGTAGAAATCCCGCCCCATTCCCATTCAGGGGTTAACATTTCATAGATTTGATTTCAGCCTTAAAGGCTACATCAATAGCACTGTTCCACTTTAAATCATTATAATCAGTTTTCATATTCTTTGCAAACTCAAAACAGTTTCAAGTGTTGGACTTCAAAATTACAAACAAATCCTACTAACTTTGTCTATTTGTTTCTTCGCCAAATACTTTAATCAGTCACTTGTGTCCTGTGGCACAACAGCTTTTAAAGTCCCAAAAACACAGCTTTAACATAAGCTGGCCATTATCAACAAGAAGATTCTTTCAATTTATTAAGCATAGGAATCCCACATCATTTCCTCTTCATTTTGGCTCTCTAGAAAACTTCATCACAGACTATAGCTTCCTCTTTCTCATTCAAAACAGAACTAGATTCTAAGCACATTGACATCTGGTCTTCAAAATCAGTTTCTATAGGAAAGTTTACCTCTTATCCCTTAGATCAGAGGTGCCCAATAAGTTGACCGCGATCGACTGGTAGATCTCCAAGGCAAAGTGAGTCGATTGCGGAGCCCATCCCGGGCTCTGTGATAGACTCACTTTGCCTTGGCGATCTACTAGGCCGATCAGCCTTCCTTTCCCCGTCGTCAATTCTGCTGTCGGAGAGGAAGTTTGGGTCAGCCAATCGCTGCCTAGCTGGGCCGGAACTTCCTCTCCGACGGCAGAATTGATATTGGGGAGAGGAATGCTGGTCGGCCCGACGCAGGGAAGCAGGGAGAGCTTGGGGTGGCGGCGGCGGCTTGGGGCCTGTTACCCAATGGCAGTGGTGGCTTAGGGGCCTGTTTCCCAATGGCGTCAACAGTGGCTTGGGGGAGGGCAGGGACACAGAAGGAAAGAAGGGAAACAGAAAAAAAGTAAGGGGGCATGAAGAGAGAAAAGAAAGGGAGGCAGGAAGAAAGAAAGGGCAGGGAGGGAGGAAGAAAAAGTTGGGGGAGGGAATGAGGTCTGGAGGAGAGGAAGCATACAGGCTGAAAGAAGGGAAGAAAGATTGGATGCACAGTCAGAAGAAGAGACTCATGAAATCACCAGACAACAAAGGTAAGAAAAATGATTTTATTTTCAATTTAGTGATCAAAATATGTCTGAATTTATATCTACTGTCTATATTTTGCACTATAGCCCCCCTTTTACTAAACCACAATAGCGGATTTTAGCACAGGGAGCCTATGAGCGTTGAGAGCAGCGCTGGGCATTCAGCGCAGCTCCCTGCACTAAAAACTGCTATTGTGGTTTAGTAAAAAGGGAGGAGGGTATATTTGTCTATTTTTGTATGGTTGTTATTAAGGTGACAGTGCATAGAGTCATCTGCCTTGACCTCTTTGAAAAACCCCTGGAATAGGAATGATAATTAACATTTTCTCAGCGTACAGTGTGCTTTGTGGTTTTTTTTTTAATTTTATTGTTGGTAGATCATTTTGACTTGGTCATTTTAAAAGTAGCTCGCAAGCCCAAAAAGTATGGGCACCCCTGCCTTAGATAGTTTGGTCTCCTTTTCTCTCTTTAGTGGAGCAAATCTTGAGCCTATCACAAGCTTGGCTTCTGGACTCCTGTTGTCAGAAAAGTTTGTGTTCCTCTCACTACCTCCCCTCTCACATACTGTGCTGTGGGGTGTTTAACTACCTTGCCAGGTGTGTGTAGCTTGCTAATTGATTGATTGGGAAACCCTGAGTGCAGAGGTTTTGCCTAAGCCTGCATGATGCCCAGGAACCTGAAGTCCTTTACCTATGCTTTCCTTCTCTTTAATGCTTCTAGGGTTAGGTGCAGTTTCTGGAGCCACTTTCATCTTGCTAGAGCTTGTCTAGGGAAAGATAAATAGGCGTTAGCTTTAGGCACCCTTGACACTAGTGGCAATTCTGGTTTTAAAAATGTTTTAGATCTAGGTCAGAGGTAGGGAACTCTGATCCTCGAGAGCCGTATTCCAGTCAGGTTTTCAGGATTTCCCCAATGAATATGCATTGAAAGTAGTGCATGCAAATAGATCTCATGCATATTCATTGGGGAAATCCTGAAAACCTGACTGGAATACGGCTCTCGAGGACCGGAGTTCCCTACCCCCTATCTAGGTTTTGGAACTGGCTTATTATCTCTGGATTCTTCTGTGCCTTCAACACTTTCCTTGGATATCTGTAGAGTCTCAGCAATTGTCTTAGCTGATATGTGCCAATCTGCCAAAATCAGGTCATGGTCAACAATTTCAGGAGTTGACACTGTTTGAGGCCTCCCAGACTTTGCTGCACCTTCAGTCTCAATCTCCACGCTGAAAGTTTGCACATCACTTCTTCACCGTGGAATATGTTGGACATTTATTTGTCAATGTTTGCATCATACATTTATGGATTTCCTTTGGAGTTTTCTTCTACAGGAATAGGAACTTCATGACAGCTTGGAGTTCCACACTTGAAAATGCCACACTTCATTGACATGGTTCAAGCAATGATCTGAAACAATGTCAAAACACTTGTATTACAATTTTGTAAATTGGCACTTTGCAAAATAAAATAACACTCTTTTCAGCTACAGTGGCAAAATAATAAAGGAAGTTGGTTAGGCTGAGAACTTTTCTGTACTACCTCATATATAGAATTAGGGAGTTTATTGCATAGTATGCTATTTGCAATGTCAACACAATACAACATCTTAATATACAGCATAGGGTGTAAGCCGAGGTGGAATATATAGACAGATAAGATAGGATATTGAAGGGTGGGGTGAGGAAGGAAGGGGAGGAGAGGAGAGGCATGCCAGAGTATGGGAGGAGGGGAGAGACAGTGAAAGGAAAGAGAAAAATGGACTGAGGGGTGAAGCTGGAATGAATCATGTAAAAAGGAGAGAGAATGCAAAGGCTGGATGGAAGGGGGTGAGGATATTACTAGTACTATTAATTACATAGTGCTCTACAGAGTCACGAAGATGACAGTCCCTGCTCAAAAGAGCTCACAATCTAAACAGGCAAGACAGACAAACAGGATACATGTGCAAATAGTAGACTGTTTATGGGAAGGACAAAGAGGGCAAATGCCATATGGAAGGAAGAGAGTGAAGAGAAAATGAGGAAAGCAGAAACCAGAGACAACAAAGGTAGAAAAATAAAAAGAAATAAGGTACAAGAAGGTCTGTGGACTTTGTACCTAAATGGGAAGTTTTTATATTACCTCTTTAAAACTACTCCTATTGCCCACCACTTATGAGGTATTCAGGAAACGCCTCAAAACTCACCTATTCCTGAAATACCTAGACAGCTGACCCACTTCTCTCTTTCCCCTCTCTAACGGTGTTCCTGCCCTTTCTCCCTATTGTTCCCACATCCCTTAAGTTAACTCAACTTGTACTTCACTAATCTTTTGTAAACCGCATAGAACTCAACGGTACTGCGGTATATAAACTGTTATTATTATTATTATTATATGGAAAATGGTTTCTAGATATAGAATTTTCTCATACTACTCAGATCTAATTTAATGATTATGATATCCTAGAATTCTTGTTTTATAAAATATTCTGGCATTGATTTAGTAGCACAGGGGTGGAGGGCAGAGACTTAAAATCTTGAGGATGACTCCTGAACACAATTGCACTTTCTGGATATTGAGAGCCATACAAACAACTTTTTATTATTATTATTATTAATATACACTCTTCTTCACAAATTGCAAGCAATTTTGCAAATAATTGAGTTAAGTGAAATTGATATCTAGCCCCTAACAAAGATTATTACAGTATTTATATTAGTCTGAAGTCTTCTGAAAAGATGCCTTTGAGCAGTTTAGACTAAAGCTTGCATTCCTTTCACCAATTCACTAGAGAGATTTTATTGCTATCTAAACTAGTAGCTAATCTGTTTTTGGATGCAATCTGATCAGTAAATTGACTTGTTAATATGAAGATACAATGCCAGTGTGAATCATGAACATTGCTACAATGAGTGAATGGTGACTTCTGGATCTGTCTCAGGGCTCTGTGAACAGGAGTTATTATTTGTCACAGTACCTTTTGCAAATGCTAACTTGCATCTTCTCACTTTTCTTTTGCATTCTCGGCAGTGGCGTACCTAGGGTATGTGGCACCCGGGGCCCATAATTTTTTGACACCCCCCCCCCCCCCACCATGTAAAAAAATATTTTTTTGTAATAACCATGAAACTGAATAAATGGTCATAATAGAAACAGGCAGTGAAAATTTTATTTTATTGAACCTCATATATGTAACCATTATTCCAAACATACCATAACATAACATAAATTATGTCTGAATTGTCATGACATCAAAAGTACATATGGAGTAGTTGCAGGTGATGCTTGGGACAGTTCTGATTGTTTTGGTTCGGTTTTATGTGTTTTTGAATAGAAGGGTTTTTATTTCTTTTTTGAAGGTTTTGTAGTTTGTAGTCGAGGTCAATAGGTTGTAGAGTTGGGGGTCGAGTGTTGCAGCTCGAATGGCTAGGAGGTTGTTGAACTGTTTTTTTCTTTTGACGTTTTTGGTTGGAGGGTGTGTGAATGGTGCGTGAGTTCTCCTATTTTTGGTTGAGGTGGATTGAATTATTTAGCTGAAGAAATTAGTTACCCCCCCCCCCCCATTCCACACACATTAATTCTTTTCCATTTTTGTTCCCATTATAAAAAACACTGATAAGTTCTCAGAAAAAAAATACATTAAAATAAGAAGTGAAAACAAAGACCCCTACAGATGAAAACATAACATAAGAATAGCCTAACTGGGTCAGACCAATGGTCCATCATGCCCAGTAACCCATTCTCATGGAAGCCAATCCAGATCACTAGTACCTGGTCAAAACCCAAAGAGTAGCAACATTCCATGCTACCGATCCAGGGCAAGCAGATGTTTTCCCCATGTCTTAATAACAGACTATGGACTTTTTCTCCAGGAATTTGTCCAAACCTTTCTTAAAACCAGCTACGCTATCTGCTTTTACCATAACTTCTGGCCACTTCATTTTTAAGCTGAGATCTTTCCTTCCAAACAGAGACTTTGCTAGATGTCAAATACAGCACAAGGTAACTTCACACGGACTTAGCTGTGCAGGAAATGTGAATCTCCTCATACACCCTCCATATAGTGCAAAAATGTGCAAAGGTCTGGTTTTTTCTTTCGATCACTACATAGACTAATGCCACACAAGCAGCGCTGTTACAAACATATTCTGTAGGTCAGTGCTAAGGTTAACAAAGTTTCCTTCCTTGGACCAGAAGGAGATACTGACAAAATAACTACCCAGGAACAACACCCAAAGACCCACTCAGTGTGTGAACCAGTTGAGTAGAGTGGACTAACTGAGGGGTGGAAATGGGCCCGGAGTTTGCTCAGCAGAATTTCCCAGATCACCTCTTCCTCTCAACACATTGACACGCTGCCACCACCACCACTAGGAACACCTCACCGGGTAGGCCAGCAATGTTATAAACTTTATAAAACACATTATTATATTTTCTTATAAAGCACATATTTTAACTGAACTCTCTGATATTCTCAGCCTTGCCGTTCACAAAAATAGAAGGAAGAAAAGTTCCCATTTCCTGCTGTCTCATGTCCCCGGCCTATACAATATTTTTCTTCTGCAGAGTGCAGACCCTTCAAAAATCTGACCAAATCCTCATTTCACTTGCATTATAAAGTACTGAGGATGCCATCTCTCCCCAATCCCAGGTCCTAAAGTCTAAGACAGTAGCGCAAACTAGTGCTGCCAGATTCAGGAAAAAAAAATTTTGATTCGATTCAGCCTATTGAATTGGTTTATCGATTCGATTTTCCTGCCCAATTGGGTGTTTTTTTCAAACATCCTGGTGGGTTTATTTTATAGCTTTTTCACCCCCCTTTGGCTTCTCCTAACCACACTGGCGCTGTGGTGTAAATAAAATAAAGAAACAAAAAGGACTTTTCCTCTCTGTTAAATCCTAGCTCACGTTTGCGGTCTAACACCAGCTCTGGCAGGATACACATTTCAAATCTGACATATTGTAATCACAAAACAGAAAATAAAATTAGTTTTTCTACCTTTTTGTTGTCTGGTTATTTTTCAAATCTTGTTGGTCCAAGGCTCTGGTTGTCTTCTGATAACTTGCTTGCCAGGGTCTCCTTCTTTCTTCTTTCTCCGTGCTAACCATCCATCTGCCATCTCTGTCCTCCCCTTCATTTCCCTTCCCTCCCCCGGATGTCTGGCATCTTTCCTTTTTTTGTCTCCCTCCACAGATCCACCTTTTCTTAACTACCCTTTCATCCAGCAGCTCTCTCTCCTTCCTGACCACCCCAGGGTCCACCATCTCTCCCTTTCTTTTCCCAACTACCCTCCTAACCAGTATCTCTATCCCTCCCTCCACACCATCCCTTGTGTCCAACTTCTCTCCCTTTCTGTTCCTTCCCTCCCTAAAACCCATGTCCATCACCTCTCTCTCACTGCTCTATTTTCAGACCCATTATTTCTTCCCACCCAAAGTCCGGCATATGCACGTCTCTTTGAACCCCTCCCCCTTTCCTTCGTGTACTTCTACACCAGGGCCCCCCCTCCCCTGAAGGCCTGTCCCCCCCTTAAAGGTCTGCATCTCACCCCTGAAGGCCTGTTCCCCCCTTGAAGGCCTGCCTGCCTGCTCCCATTGAAGGCCTGCCCCCGCTGAAGGCCTGTCTCCTCCCTTGAAGGCCTGCACCCCCCCTGAAGGCCTTCCCCCCCTTGAAGGCCTGCACCCCCCCGAAGGCCTGCTCCCCCCGAAGGCCTGCCCCCCCTTGAAGGCCTGCCTACCTGTTCCCCTTGAAGGCTTGCACCCCCTGAAGGCCTTTCCCCCCCGAAGGCCTGCACCCCCCCAAAGGCCTACACCCCCCTTGAAGGCCTGCCTCCCCTGAAGGCCTGCCCCCCCTTGAAGGCCTACACCCCCCGAAGGCCTGCATCCCCTGAAAGCCTGCACCCCCCTCGAAGGCCAGTCCCCCTCCTTGAAGGCCTGCACCCCCCCGAAGGCCTGCACCCCCCCAAAGGCCTATACCCCCCTCGAAGGCCTGCTCCCCCTGAAGGCCTGCCCCCCTTGAAGACCTGCACCCCCCAAAGGCCTGCACCCCCCTGAAGACCTACACCCCCCTCGAAGGCCTGTCCCCCCCCTTGAAGGCCTGCCTGTCTGTCCCCCCCTTGAAGGCCTGTCTCCCCCTTGAAGGCCTGTGCTCTCCCTTGAAGGCCTGTCCCCCCCGAAGGCCTACACCCCCCCGACGGCCTGTCACCCCCCCGACGGCCTGTCACCCCCCCCCGAAGGCCTGCCTGTCCCCCTTGAAGGCCTGTCCCCCTGAAGGCCTGTCTCCCCCCCTCCACAAGGTCTGCCTGCCCGCCCCATCCTGAAGGCCTGCTGCCCCCCCCCTACTACCTCGAAGGACCGCTTGGTCCCACCACCACCACCACGAAGCACTGCTTATTCCCCCAGCTTCCATGGGGAAACAGCCTGCAGCAAGATCTTGCTTCGGCTATTTCCTCCGCCGCGGTCCCACCCCTCCTCTGACGTCAGAGGAGGGGCGGGACCGTGGCGGAGGAAACAGCCGAAGCAGGCAAAGATCGCTGGCATCGCGATCTTGCTGCAGGCTGTTTCCAGACGCAACACCTGGTGCAGGGGGGGGAACCGGACTGGGAGCACCCCCTCAGGGCTTGGCACCCGGGGCGGACCGCCCCCCACGCCCCCCCCTTGGTACGCCACTGATTCTCGGCAACATTGCCAAATACAAACTATTATCAACACAAATGTTAAAGGAACAATTTTTTCCATGGCCTTCAAAGATACAAAGCATGTAAGCACTTTAATTAAACATCTTTTGAAACGAAATTTCAGAGGTCTTTTTACTAAACTGTGGATAAAGGGCTCCTTTTATGAAGGCGCGTTAGGGCCTTAACGTGCGGAATAACACAGGCTAAAATGCTGTGCGTGCAAGCTGCTACCGCCTCCTCCTGAGCAGGTGGTAGTTTTTCGGCTAGCGTGCGCTAATCCAATGTGTTCGCTAAAAACACTAGCATATCTTTGTAAAAGGAGCCCAAAGTGTCCTTAGCATGTGGAATTTTCCTGCACACTAAAGCTGTTTTTAATGCAACCATAAAATAGTCAGCTTTTTATTTTTTTTTTGTAATAGTGGTCATGTATTAATGTTGTTATTAGTGCACAATCAAATCACTAAAGTGGATGACAGCCATATAGTTGTAGCAAAATGATATAAAAAAAATATTTGTGCTGCTAATGTGTATTGCAGGGCACCTCAATCATTCAAACATAGTATAACATTGAAATCATAAGTACAAAAAATGGTGGAGAAAAACAGACCTCAATACACAGACAGTCTGTATCATCACTTGTCTGTGAAAAAACTCCACACATATAAATACTCTCTCATGCATTCACCAAGATTTTTTTTTTAAAGTGTAAATGTGTTTTCAAACAAAAATGAATGATGAAAATTAAGGCCCCACAGCAATAACTAAGGAGTGATGACGACAGCTGGGTGAATTATTGTTCAATTTAAATTTTCAAAAAAAGAGCGTGAAACCAGCACTTATTTACTGCGTCCGTGGCGAGGAATTCACTTCCTTCTCCCTTGTCCCGACAGAGGGTACTCCAGCGGTGCTACAACAGGGAAACATGGAAAATTATTTTATATCTGTCTATATTCACAAAAGCTTTCATGCAACTGGAACACAGGCTCGATTAACTATGTTTAAATGACTGAGGCACCCTGCAAGACACATTAGCAGCACAAATATTTTTTTGTTTCATTTTGCTTCAGCTATTAGTGCACAGCCATAAAAATAATCAACACATGAGTACTTAGGGACATATTCTATCACCTACCTTGGTGCAAAAACCTGGAACAACCTTTTTAATAGCTATCAAAACCGGACCCAGCTATCTTAAATTTCAGAAAAAAACTGAAGGCTCTTCTCGTCGGGGCAACACACTTCATTGACAATCAATAGTCTACTTGACTAAGATTTCAATATCATCAATATAAAATGTATCACTAATTCTACTCTCCACTTCTCCTTGAAGACCTTCCTCCCTCTCTCTCCTCTCCCTGTCTTTTCTCTTCTCCCCCCCCCCCCCCCCCGTACTTCTCTGCCTTTACTCAAATTGTACATTGCCTTGACCCTATTTAGGCATAGAGCGACTCACAAATTGTAGATTAGATATTCTGTAAACAGTGGTAAAAGTTAAGTGCCAGTAGGCCTAGACTGTGCCTACTGATGCCTAACTTAATTGCCTTAACTTATTAATTGGCTTTAATTGGTAGTAATTAAAACCAATTAAAGCTACATTTTAAAAAGCAGGTGTTGGAATCGCACCTATAGCATGGTGCCTTGCAACGCCTAAGGTCAAATCAGATGTGTTTATGGGTGGAGATGACATCAGGAGCCACTAGGTGCCACCAGGCACAATTCTCCCAAAAAACAGGCACCGGAAATGTAGGCCTTTAAAACTCTGGCCTGCATTACTGGCACCTCAGTTTTTTCTTAGTCACCAGTATCCGTGATTCTGTTAACAGTTCCTAAGTGTGACTGACATGCTGCTGGTGCTGTTTTTCTAGGTGCATACGGTGCAACATCCCCTAATACTGTGCAAAATATAAAGATAGCAGATGTAAATTTGAAAATAAAAATGACAAATAACAATCACTACTTTATAAATTAACAAACTGAAATAAAACAAAAGATGGAAAATAAAATAATACCATTTTATTGGGCTAGTACATTTTTCAATTAGCTTTTAGATGCCAAAACCATCTTCTTCGGGACATTAAGGTATACTGCAGTTATGGTATCCTGTTCTGACTTCAGGAAGGGGGTTTTGTTTCCAAAAGCTAGTTAAAAATATATTAAAATTAGTCTAATAAAAAGATCACCTTATTTCCTTTTTCTATTTATAAATGTTTAGCAACACAGCTGCAATACTACTTTATCCTAAAGCAAGAAAAAAAAATCTACCTTTGTTGTCTCTGGTTTTTGCTTTCCTCATTTTCTCTTCACTCTCTTTCTTCTATATGGCATCACCCTCTTTTACTGCCCCTTCCATCCACTATCTGCCCTCTCCCCCTTCCATATGGCATCTGACCTCTTTCATTGTCCCATCAATAAACTGTCTACCCTCTCCCCCTTCTATCCAGCCTGTACCCTCTCTTTCCTTTTTACAGTCCAGAGTGTGGTCCCTCTATTCATGGAGGGACCACACTCTGGACTGGAGCTGCAACTGGGGTGACCCCACACACACACACACACACACACACACACACACACACACACACACAAACTACCACCATCTTGGTACACCACTATAGTAGTAGTAGCAGCAGCATTAGTATGTCTGTAGTCACATGAGGTCCCAAAAATATTAGGAGTGCTCGGACACCCACAACACCCACAGAACTGGTGTGTATGTGTGCTAACATGCTTTAACATACTTGTGCATCCAATAGGACCTGCTTACTGAACTTAGTAGTTCTATCCCTTAATATATTTTTGACTTTTTGAGGGAACTAACCTTTCTCAGGTCATTACAGAATAACATAGAAGATGACAATATCAGAAAAATATGTGAATCATATTAAGCATTCTAAAAATAGTCTGAAGAGAAAAGATGAAGGAGATTAACTGGTGATGAGAAGTTAGCAAACCTTAAAATGTTATGATATGTAATGAGTAAGTCTTTATATTTTTTTCATCCTTAATAATCATCTCTATGTAATAGACCCTACAGGTGCAATTCAAAAAATTAAATGAATGCATAGTGTTGCATCCACGATACTGTCTGAGAGCAGCTTGAGAGAAAACAAAATCACCATGTGTGTTTATTACCTCCCAACACACACGCACACACAGAAACAAGACAGAAAATACACTGAAATGCCACATACAAACCACATACCAAAATGCTCAACTTCCCGGAATAATCTCATCAACTATAAAAAGCCTGGGGGAAAAAATATGTCTTGAGCTGTTTTTTAAATTGAGAAAACTCTGATAAATGATGCAAACCTTCTGGCAGCTGATTCCATACGAAGGGACCAAAAGCATAAAAACATAAGAATAGCTTTACTGGGTCAAACCCATGGTCCATCTAGCCCAGTATCTTGTTTCCACAGTGTCCGATCCAGGTCACAAGCTGGCAGAAACCCAAAGAGTAACACAATTCTGGAATCTGAAAGAGTAGCAAGATTTCAGGCAGAATCTTAAAAAAATAACAAGATTCCATATAGAATCCCAAATAGTAGTAACATATTCTATAAGTGACATACACTTATAGAATATGAAGGCATTATAAAGAGTAGAATCTAAATGATGTTCATTAAATCAACATCCCTAAGGACCCAGTTTCAACCAGTAGTTCCCAATCCTGAGAGACAATACACTAGGTTCAAATCAATCATCTCCCTAGTGATTGACATGTCGCTTCATCACAGGATCCTGTATTGTTTTTTAAATAGTTTAAATTAATTACTTATCATGGGTACATTGCCCTTAAATATTAAATTATTTCATAAATATTTGATACAATAATTTATGTAGAAGTACTTTTACTTAGCTTTTGTGGTCAGTTTTGGGATTAGCTCTATGTCAACATGTTTCACTGTAGCATTTTTTCAAGACAGCAAATCCCCTGTATTAAACATGGGCTGGGTTGGACCCATGTGCCTAAGGCCCCACCCATAGGAGGGGCCTCTGTGGGCAGGGCTTGAGGAATTCTGAGGCGATCCTCACCCCGAAGTGCAGCAGTTCGGGGAGGGGGGGTGGCCGATCGCTGTCACAGCAGGGGAGATGAGCCATCTCTCCTGCCGCGATGGTTGCGGTGGGAGGTGGACAGGTTGCAGGGGCTGCTGAGCATATTGCAACAGCCGTGATCTGCTCAGCGGCCCCTTTTTCGGCACTTATACCTGTTTTGACTTGGTCTAAGTCAAAACGTATAAGTGCCGACTAGGCAACCTGCATAAACTTTTGGTTATACCTGCTGTATGTCTATGTCTAGGTTGGTCTACCTCCCCTGCCCTTTCCCCTCCTCTAAAAATGCCTCTTTTTGCTCTATGCATTTAGAGGCAGGGGAAAGGCCTAAGCTGGTTTTAGATATGTCTAAAACCAGCTTTGGTTATGGGTACTTGGACGATCAGGCTTTTTGATTGTCCAAGTACCCATTTAGGCCCTTTTTAAACTTTTTTTTTAATTATTATGAGTCCCAAAGTTTTTTAAGAAAGAATAGAAAATAGGAATAGAAAAGTGTTTGACAGAAAGCATTCATGAATTAGTTTACACTTGTTAGAGTCAATAAAGTTGTGTGAATTTCCAGTTCATAACGAAGCAGTTCTAGCTAGCGGCCATCATGAAATGAGTAGAGAATAGCTGCCGGATTGAAGTAAGTAGCTTTCACATAGAGATAGCACCTTATTACTAGCTTTCATGAAACAGAGATTTAATGTCTTTTTCTCTGTTTTTAGTTTTAGTTAGCTTGTTCTGTCCGAAGCCCTGACGCAGCAGAGTGAAATGTGGGCGGCCTTCGTCGGCAATGGACAGCTGACTAAAAAGCACCAACTTTACAATAAGGGCAAAAGTCCGGCATGAAAGCTAAAGCTAAGTACTAAATTACACAGTATACGTATTGAAGAGTTTAGAAGCTAAAAGCAATAAGTTAAATGGTAGAGGGAGATTGCATCCAATGATGTTTGTCCCACTACGGTTTGCAAGCTAAGTCAAAATAGATAGGGGCAAACAGGGACCTGAGGTTTTCCTTCCAATGATTCTAAAGCTAAGTTTCAATTTATGAATATTTAAAAAAATTGATTTTAAGAATATGCACTGGCACTTTAATTAAGAAATTAAAAATGATATAAAATAAACTTTACAAAATAAATTAGATATAGATTAAACACCGGTCCTTAAGTTCTGATGAAGATAGTCACCACACAGGCTCTTTTGTTGAGATTTCAAGTGTGGCTCACTGAGGAACTTTGGTGGAATAAATAAATATATATATTAATAAGAAGTTATCATTCAGAATTTGAGAATTTAAGATCTAAGGAGGTGTATTGAAGAGCCAGTTAGTGGTAAGCTACAATATGGCATAAATATTTAAAAAAATTTTGTGCAATGAGTATTTTTGTTACTCATGAAGTGACTTCCCCCAGGTTTATCTCAGTAGCTGAAATTCATAAAATTCAAAAGCTTGTCTTAAGTTGATGAAACTGTACCAAGTGCCAGTAATGTGGTGGGTTTAGTGGAAAAAACTATTGTTTTCTTTCTTTGCATTGCATCTGAATGGTCTGACATCCATTCATAGCCTTTTCCAAAATTCCATTTAGCCATAGGGGCCTTAGGCTATCACATGACATTTCTCTATCAGTTTCTTCTCCAAAAGAGGTCACATTAGCCTGCTATGTGCTCTTTCAAAGGAATGATGTAAGGATAATCCTCACGACAATGAATAAAAGGGAAAGGGATTTGATATACCAACTTTCTATACTACAATCAAAGTGGGTTACTTATTATATCCCAATTTCTCTGAATTACTAAAGCTTTTTCCTATCAAGAAAAATAAGAAAGAAAAACCTTTACTTATTTATACTCCAGCATGAGCAGAAAGACCCAGATTCTATATAAGATACCTTAAATTAGGTACCTAAATTGGTTCACCTAATCGATTTAGATATGACCTCCAAATGTTCAGTTTTGGAGGCCATATCTGGCTACGGATATAAGAAAACTTAAAGTGGTTCAGAAGAAGGCAATAAAAATGGTAGGGGGTTTACGTCAAAATACATACAAGAAGAGATTGGAAGACCTGAATATATATACTCTAGAGGAGAGGAGGGATGGGGAGATATGATACAGATGTTTAAATACTTGAACCAAATATTTTCCAGAGAAGGGAAATTGGTAAAACTTAGAAGGCATATGAGGCATTTTCAATTTATCTACCTCAGTAGGAAACAAGAGTTTTTGAAAATGTGTTTTATTTTTCAATATAGTCCCTTGATAGCTCCATACACTTCATTCACTTTTCATGCAATGACTTTAACTGCTTTGAAAAGAATTCTGTTTGACCTTCAAACCTGGAAGTCACAGCTTCTCTGACATCTTCATCACTTGAAAACCGCTGTCCATGGAGAGATTTCTTCAAAACGCGAAACACGAAATAATCCAAAGGAACCAGGTCATGACTATAGGGTGGATGGTTCAGCTGCTGAAACCCACATTCTTGGATGGCAGCCTGTGATTGTCATGACATGTGCACTGGCACATTGTTGTGAAGAAGAAGCTGTGAGTTTTCCTCATCTTTTCCCACAAAGCAATAATTGTGTTGGCATAACTCTCTCCCACGGGCTTGCACTGCGGGGAAGGGTGGGAGAATCGGGACATCTCTGGACTACTCCAATCAGCAAAAACAATAGAAGCTCATTACTCCATTTTAAACCACTCAGACATAGGGTTAGATTCATGAACCTGCCCGATTGGGACTGATCCGTGCCTGATCCAGGCAGGTCTGATGGATTCTCCAAACTACAATATGCAGATGAGGGTGATCAAAGGAATGCCCCCATCTGCCTGCCCAGATCACTCTATAGTGATCCCAGTGCATGCGCAGACCATCTGTAGGTGGTCTGCGCATGTGCTGGACCTCCAGGCCTGGCAGCGATATTTTTTTCTTTTTTTAACTTTATGGGAGCCTGTGGTTTTAACCTGCTTAAGCCCATGGGCTTATACTGCGGGGAAGGGTGGGAGAATCAGGGCAGGCAGGTGATCGGGGCAGTTCAGGGCAGGCAGGTGATCAGGGGCAGTGGAAGAGTCAGGGCTGCAGGAGGCATTCGGGGAAGCAGGAGATCGGGGCTGACAGGGCAGAGAGCAGGGTGGCAGAAGGCAGGGCAGTTGGAAAGGGCTTCAGCGACTAGTCCTCAGCAGTCACTTGTTTGTGATCGGCCAGCCCAGTCGGTGTTGCAGAGTTTTGATTAGTGAATTGCGTCCCTGCCTACTTTGAATCCATTCCCCTCATTTGCATATGCGGTTCGGAGGATGGTCGGCAGAGAGGTAAGTGAATCAGGCCGGAGGGAAATTAGGGTGCAAAGGGGTCATAAACCAATTGTTTTGCTTTGTGAATCTAGCCCATAGAAGATACCCTGTATTGAGACATCCTTTCAAGCCATTGTAATTCAATCATCTCCACCAAAGACCTAAGATCCTATTTTTAGAACAGGTCTCAGCCCTATAAAAATGAAGCTCAGTAGGGTAAAGATGGACACGGACACAAACACACTCTCCCTCTGGAACCAGCCTGGATCAAGCTACAATTATTTTCCATGTAGCTTCTTTAGGCCATGCAGCCTCTGCTCAGCCTTCTAAGGACTTTTTCAACCCACATGTGTTTGAACTTAGAAAAATTTGAACTTAGAACTTTGAATTTAGAAAAATTTTGCCTGTGTATGTCTGTTAATTCTTAGCTCAAAAGGTCCAATTTGTAACAAGTGCCTACCTGCTTGGTTTTCAATGCTCTCAAATAAATTTTCTGTTTGCTTATATATTTTCTGTGCCTTAGTCTTAAGTAATTGTTATTACAGAGCTGATTTAATCAAGCAAGCTAATCCCCCCCCCCCCCAAATTAATAGTTCTGTATAATATATATCTCTCTAAGCCACAGAGGGATATATATTATTGATGGAGAATAATAAGTATTAGAACATATTTTAATGAACATTGGGAAGTATTTGTAATATTTTAATGGTGTAAAGAACATGGGCAGTAATTATAACGTAATAGTACCATAAAACCAGACCTGCAACTTAGAACAATGGAGATTGCATTTCCATCAAATAAATGTGGATAAAAATTGGTATGTCCAATAAACAATGATCCTCAGACCTTAATTTAAAAGACCTATATGAATAAGTAAAGGATCTGAATAAATTACCTTGGCCCAAAGTTATATCATATCCAATTGAACTCAGCAATGCATGGCTCCAACATTCAACCTGAAAAGCTTTTTGTCTGTGTATTTCTCTTTCATTCAATGAAAAGGGTTTGGAGATTTAGGCAGCAGCCTAGACTCAAGCCCAATAGTAATGGTGACCATTATCTATTAATTTCCTAGGTTATTGTTCACATTTGTTAGCTTTTGGGTCTACATTACCAAGATCCTCTCTCCCCTCTCCCCCCCCCACTCCTCCCACACACACCTATACTGTATCCAGTGAAACATACGAGGGTGGTTTGAAAAGTTTGGTCAAAAAGCAAGTTAAATAATATAGTCTCCACTGAGGACTATATACACTTAGTTCAGCAAGTTTCAATTGTTTTCATAAGCTGTTTTTTTCTACGATAGCCCTAAATGGAGACTATATTACCAAACTTTTCAAACCACCCTCGTATCTCAGCAATTTATTTACTGTATGTTTAATTATGCCTTTCTGGAAGTGTATCCAGGCCAGCTCTCTTTCAATGCAGGGTCTAAATTCAAATGGATGCACAACTAAGTCTATACTATGCTTTAAGATATAAGAGAAAATCAGCTATAGACTACCTAAAATGTATTTTTAAAACTTAATTAACTAAAACCTAAAGGACTTGCAGTAGATTTCTTACTAATTCAACACTTTCATGCAGCCAGGGGGGCTTAATGGGAGTTTGCTATGTGCAGTGGTTGATGTGCTCTAAAAACTGATAATTACTTTCAGGTGCAAAGAATTTATAATGCTTACAATTCTCTTTCAATAGTATTGGAATTAATAGATGTTGTTTGTTGTTGAAAGACATCAGGCTGTCAGTTCACATAGCTGGTGTTTGACGTTTTTGATATTGTGTAGCAAATAATAAGGCTGTAATGAGTGATGATGGTTGTATAGCTTTTGAAGGCAATTGTGCTGAAGATTGGAAGAGTTTTGCATTGTGTCACAACCATATATACTAAGACTCAAAAACAGCACTGTTTGAAAGCTGCTAATTTCTTGGATTCTTAAAGCCTGTTCATAAAAGATGGATTTTGTATAATTCATACTTTGGGTTATATATTATGCAGTTTAAATGTGCATAATATTGATATTGCATCATATTATTATATTGTATTACTATAATTTAATTGGATAGGTCCAAGCTATCTTGTTGTTCTAATTGTGTTTTATACTGACTTTTGGACTGGAGAGAAGCCTGAGAGACCTCTATGACAAAAGCAGCAAAGTAAACACAGGAGTCATGAGGAAGAGATGTCACCAACTCAAGCGTGGGTCAATCAGGAGAAACTTTATTGATAGTTGCAATAGTCAACTCAACAAAGTATACAGTACGAACACTTGTGGTCAATAGAGAGCCACAAGTGTATGTCATATATAGATTCTGGGGGATAGCGACGTGGAGAAGTGTGAGCATCCAATCATTTAGTATATGGATAGTCATCAATATTCATGTTATTCATATTGATGCACTCTTTAATTTAGGCCAGTTGAATATTGCTGCTATGAGAGCAATTCTATAACAGGGTATATGCTAGGAACTTAGGACTTGATTCTATCGTATTTGTATATTGCCTAAAAAATCAGCTTTGACTAGTGCAGTGCTAACCACAATTCTATAAAAGTTTGATGCCCATTATAGAATCACGCTTAGTATCGCCTAAGTGTGCTTAGAGCATTCTAATATTTAAGCGTACCCTATTTATGCCAGTGCTTTCTTGGTCTAAATGACTGCACTTAAATTAGGAGCCCAATGACTACTAACTCAAAAACACGCCCATGATCCGCCCCAACCTCACCTACTTTGAACTATGCACTTTACACTAGGCGCCTAGCCATTGTAGAACCATGTCTACCAAGTTAGGCTCCTAACTTTCAAGTAACTCCAAGTAGTGCCAATTAAGAGGTGTTGAGTGCCAATTATCTGAGCCAATTTAGTCTATTAAATTAGGCCCCTGCATTGGCTATGCACACCAATGTAGGCGACTTACTTTAGCTGCACTTTATAGAATTTGGGGGTTATTCTATAAAGCAGGGGCTCTCAACCCAGTTCTCAGGACACTTAAGCCACTAAGGTTTTCAGGATACCCACAACAAATATGCTTAAGATAGTTTTGCAAACAGTGGAGGTAGGACATGGCAAAGTTATCTCATGCATATTAATTGTGAATAACCTGAAAACCTGCCTGGCCAGATGTTTCCCGAGAACTGGATTGAAAACCCCTGCTATAAAGAAATGCAGGTTTCTTATAGAATATTTACGCAAACCATAGAGCTAGTGGGTTAGCTCTTAATTGCTGTAGATATGCACAAAATTTAAAATACTCTATAGATTGTGTGCATGGAATTGAGACTCACTGCCCAAATGCATGCCCTATCCCTTGAAAATATGCAGTATATCACTTAGGCAGAATTTTAGCAGTTACATGTTTTTAGTATGGCCTGAGTTCCAGAACTGGTATCAATATTGGTGGCCGCTTTAAAATCAGCCACTGATCGTGTGTCAATCAGTTTCAGAATTGCGCCATTGTGAAAGATAGGTGCCAAAAATGTAGGCCAGGATTTTCACGTGAATCGCACCTACGTAGGTGTTTTAGGCCATCTTAACACCACATCCAACATTGGTCACGCCTACGTAGGCGTTTGGCGGCCTAAAGCACCTATGTTGACACAATTCCGGCACCTCAAATCTTGTTAAAAACTCCATTTGGATGGTGTTTTTAATAGAGTTATGGATGCCGGTTCAAGAATCTAGGCCTATGCATGCAAGAATCTAGGCCACATAAATGCCATTATTCAAAATATTTATGTGCATAATTAGCATGAAAATGTTAGCACCTATGTTTATACCCCTCATTTGATATAGTGCACCAAATGTGAAGCGGAAGTTAAGCACCAAAATGGGGGATAAGCAGATACACACATAAGTGTATTAGGTGCTATTTGATAAGATAGAGCCTAAGTCCTTCAGTGTGCCTTAGCATACCTCGTGATAAGCCCTTTTAAGCTGTGGTAAATGCAATCTAGCAAAATGAGCTCTATGTGTTCTTCTCTATAGGTATCAGCTGGATATCAATTGAATCTACATCACTAGAATTTCAGTATTTGTCACCATTCACAATCTTGTCATCTCACAAAGATAAAATGTCTGCTTATTTGATAATTACATCAATTTATAGCAAGGCATAAAATAGAAGGAAGAGAAAACAAACATATTGAATTATCTTGTTATGTCGTTCCTGGCAGTGGCCAGCTGCTCTCTTTGAGTTTCCAGCTCAATTGAAACATGCTCATTGGACTATGGTGCCATAAAGCCATTATTTGCATCTGTATATATTGTAAAATCTGCACAGCTGTTTAATGACCCTGCTATATTATTTAATAAGTGTTATAATCTGAAGGGGATGTAATCCAAATGCAGTGACTAGAATCCTGCATTATGATTGTCTTCAGAAAATAGGACATTCGTTGCCATGAAATTGTTGTTGCTCCTAGCAATGGAAATTCCTTAATAAAAATTGGCCACAGTGCATTTTCCTTTTTTGTAGGTAAGGTTGTAAGCAATCACATAAATAAGACGCACATGCTTTTTCCGGTGCAGTGCTGGTAAATTTTCAAAATGAAAGCCTTTGTGTTTTGAAAATTATCTCGGGGGATCTATGCACTTGCATTTATATCTGCTTTTTGCTGTGCACAAATTTCCTGGGTTATCTTGCATGCTGACCTGCACATGTTCAAAATTATTTTTATAAACCCAAAGCTCTGCTCAACCCCATGCAAAATTCTTGTATGAGAAAAAGCTCTGTATATAACTGTAGACTTCTTCATCTAAATAAGTATGTATGTTTCATAATATTATATAGGGATAAAATGATACATTTATGCATTTATAATACAGTTTTAGTGGAAAATATGAAAGTAAACAAACATGATTTTATTGCAGCATTTCACTTTCTCAGAACTTTTTTTAATCTATCATGTCAAAACAAAAATAATTCAACTGAATTGCATAGTATTCTTAAGCTATAACTTTCACTTCTAATCCAATGGTCTATGAAGCTTTCAAACCGTATGTCTAATGTGGAACACTAAACAAAATCTGGTGCTTTTAGTCACCCTTAGCTACAAGTATATACGGTAGTTATGTTTTCAAAGGCTGGGAACAAATAAATTCAAACAGTGGCAACACTTATGAAAGCAGGATAAATGAGCCCAATGGTCATAATACCCAGGAAATTACATGATGGGCTAGTGGCCCCCAATGCCTCCTTCTCTCCATCAGTCAAGTGCTAAAAATACTAGAATATGAGATTCCCTCCAGAAAAGCCCTCTCCATTAACCCAATCATTCCACTTCTCTAAGCCCGCACGTACTACTGCTTGCCCTGGATCTTTAGCATGGAATATTGCTACTCATTGGGTTTTTGTCAGGTACTTGTGACCTGAATTGGCCACCATGAATAAGGGATACTGGGCTAGATGGACCATTGGTCTGACCCAGTATGGCTGTTCTTATGTTCTTAACCTTAGATAGAAAATGCCTCTAAGAATCAGGCATAATCCCTACTTGGTCTTGCCCCAAAATGTGATAACTGACCCCTATGTTACATTGGGAAGAGGGTTGCCACTTGTTAAAGAATTTACGAATTATAGTCCAAAATTGGGGCAAAGGATGGGTACATTAGGGGGTCATTGACCCAACAGGAAATCAAGGATTCTCCTAGGATAGAACCTAGGTAACAGGAGCCAGCAGTCCCTAGATAAAGTGCCACTGCCTCATGAAAGGGAACATTTTTAATTTCTCTCATATTGCTACAGCTAGAAACACTACTACTACTACTACTATTTATCATTTCTATAGCACTGAAAAAGCATACACAGTGCTATAGAACACAGTTCTTCAACCGCCGGTCCGCGGACTGGTGCCGGTCCGCAGAAAATTTCTGCCGGTCTGCGCAGGGCCGGCGAGATCAAGTCGGCAGTTAAATTTCCTGCCGACTGCGGTTCCTGCTCACTAATGTTCCTCCCAGCCTCAGGCGATTAAGACAGTCTGCCGACGTCGGGGCCTTCCCTCTCTGAGTCTCGCCTGTTCGGAAACAGGAAGTTGAAATAAAATAGGCGGGACTCAGAGAGTGAAGGTCCCGATGTCGGCAGCCTGTCTTGATCGCCGCCCCTGCCGAGTTGCTGAAGAGGGCCGCGGGGAAGTTACAAGTAGAATGGAGAGAGCTGCAGATACAGGTGCAGGTGGAGGGAGATGGTCAGCGTGTGCGTGCAAGATCCTGGGGAGCCTTCACAGTGACTTCCTCCCCTCCCACCAGCTCTCCTACTTGCCAGGGCAGTGATTTATCAGCAACTTCCTGCAGGCAAGTACTGAGAGCTGCTGGAAGGGGAGACAGCCACTCTAGGAGGCAGGGAAGCTGCTGGATAAAGGAAGAGCTGTTACTGGACTTGGAGAGAGTTAGAAGGAGAGATGCTGCTGGGAGGGGAGGAGGGAAAGGGATGGGAAGAGAAGAGAGTTAATGTTGGATAGAGGGAGGAGGGAAGGGAGAAGGAAAAAAAGGAAGAAGGGAAGGGAGAAAGAAAAAAGGAAGGAAACAGCTGGCAGGGAGATTACAGGAGGGGAAGGGGGTCAGGGTGGAATGGAGAGATCAGATGAGGGAAAGGGGAGAGAGAGGAATGAGAAAGTAGAGAGACATTGATGCTGGAAAGGGGGTCAGCAGAGAAATGAAAGAGGGATAAAGATGCTAGATCTGGTGTAGGAGAGATAAAAATGAAGAAGGCAGTGAAGCTGGAATGAATGATGTAAAAAGGAGAGAGGAGGAACAGGCTGGATGGACAGGGAAGAGGGGCATAGAAAGAAGTCAGATACATATGGAAGGGGAGAGGGCAGACATTGGATGGAACGGGCAGATGCTGGAAGGAAAAGAGTGAAAAGAAGATGAAAGCAGAAACCAGAGACAACAAAAGGTAGAAAAAATAATTTTATTTCTATTTTGTTATTAGAATATATCAGATTTGAAATATATATCCTGCTAGAGACATAACTGGGGACTGCAGTATTCTGTTAGCATGATATTTCTATGTAGCATTCTATGTAGCATTCTATAATAACTTGGCTTGTTCAGTTTTCTTGATAGTAGAGGGGATATATGTGAAGGGGAGGGGAGACAGGGGTTTTGCTGGTCCGTGCTCTGTATATTTGTATTTATAAAATCACAATTGTTCAGAATATTGTTTCTTTTTATACTTTAATAAAATATGTTCAATATAAAATCATAATTGCGGCTTGTGCAGATGGGATCAGATGGTTTGCGGGGACCGAGCTCGCGGAGATG
The DNA here is from genome assembly GCF_902459505.1 of Geotrypetes seraphini. NCBI lineage: Eukaryota > Metazoa > Chordata > Amphibia > Gymnophiona > Dermophiidae > Geotrypetes > Geotrypetes seraphini. The sequence goes on from NC_047087.1 coordinate 47,483,053, forward strand.
GGGCGTAAATGGGGTTTTTAAATTTTAGTCTTAGTAGTTTGCCGGTCCACAAAATAATTCTTTTATTTCTGCCAGTCCACGGGTGTAAAAAAGTTAAAGAACTGCTATAGAAATGATTTTGGCAGGAGAGGGGGGAGATAATAGAGATGCTTAAATACCTAAATGGCTTAAATGTGCATGAGTTGAGTCTCATTTGTAAGGAAGCTCTGGAATGAGAGGGCATAGGATGAAGTTAAGAGATGATAGGCTCAGAAGTAGAAACATAAGAACATAAGAATAGCCTTACTGGGTCAATCCAATGGTCCATCAAGCCCAGTAGCCCGTTCTCATGGTGGCCAATCCAGGTCACTAGTACCTGGCCAAAACCCAAGGTGTAGCAATATTCCATGCTACTGATACAGGGCAAGCAGTGGCTTCTCCTTGTGTCTTTCTCAATAATAGACTATACCCATCCACAGTAACCATTATCTCTTTCTCTCTCTGAGAGATCCCACTTGCCTATCCGAGGCCCTCATAAATTCAGACACATTCTCTGTCAAAAAAAGTCTGACTAGTACCAAGCCATGCCTATCTGCTACCTTGAATCTATCCTAGAAAGTGAGAGGTTTGTATGGGAATTGAACCCAGGACCTCTTGCACCCAAAGTGAGAATCATACCCTTAGACCATCAAGCCACTGGGCTAAAATGTGTGCTGGGGTGGTTGTTTGGGATTTGAACTCATGACCTCTGGAAGATGAGTACAGGGCTTTTACCCATGGAACCACAGAAAGGGTGGTAGATGTTTGGAACAGTCTCCCGGAAGAGGTGGTGGAGACAAAGAGTGTGTCTGAATTCAAGAAGGCATGGGATAGGTACATGGGATCTCTTAGAGAGAGGATGAGATAATGGTTACTGCAGAAGGGCAGACTGGATGGGCCATTTGGCTTTTATCTGCCATCATGTTTCTGTTATTGTATCACAAACTACAAAAGCTATGCTTCATAAAATAATATTGACCAGCATATAGTATATGGTGCCATCAAGAAATAATCTTAAAATGTATTTTGCCACATTAGAGCCATTCTCTGCTCTGTCAGACATTGCTAAGATAGGTTCATGCAGCGGTTATATATTTTATTAAATTAACTCTTTGGGGATAATGTAGTTCTTTGCAACATTGTTTTGACACATTTTCTGTCATATTTCCCTTACTATAGACTGTAACTCAGTTCCTAAAAATAATGTTGCCTCATATGGTTCTGATTACTAATGAGAATGTATGGAATTCTGAGCATTATACTGAAATTTATAAAATGTATATCAAGAGTGGGAGTTAAGACGCTACGGATGAATCTTTATATTAAAGTAATTCAGCAGGCATTCTACTGTGAATAACTGAATTAACAGGGTGAACTAGTGAGGCTTAAAATAATTCTTTCCTTTAAAGTAGATCATGGCTGCTAATTTCTATTTCATTTTCCTGACAATATCCTTGTAGCTGCAACCTGTCTCGATTGTGGTTATGGCATTGTGAATCATTATATACAGCTTTCTGTTCTCAAAACCATATTAGCTGTGTAAAATGGGGAATTACTGCCTGTTAATAGGTTGCAAAAGTCCACTTGAACAGTTAATGTTACACCTTAGTTACACAGCTAATGCACAAGACAGCATTTTTTTTTCCATGGCCAGGAATGTTTGCAGTTCCTAGATGTACAAAAAATGTCTCTGAACATTTATAGCTAGGCAATGCAGATGAGAATGTGCACCCTTCATCGCTATAGAAGTGATAAGTAGTAGTAGAATCACATATTTTAGTAGCATGCACACACTGCTAACCTACAAAACTTTTATGAGATAATAGTGAGTTTGTGTTTGAACCAGTGGAAACATAGAAACTGATGGCAGATAAAGACCAAATGGCCCATCTAGTCTGCTCAGCCCCAGTAACCATTATCTCTTCCTCTCCCTATTGGCTAAGGCTCTTTACACTTGCATTGTGATGTCGTAGAACTTTAGTAAGATTGAAACATAGAAACATGATGGCAGATAAACGCCAAATGACCCATCCAGTCTGCCCATCTGCAGTAATCATTATCTCTTTCTCTCTCTGACAGATCCCACATGCCTATCCCAGGCCCTCTTGAATTCATACACAGTCTCTGCCTCCACCACCTCTTTTGGGAGACTGTTTCATGCATCTAACACCCTTGCCCAAGACACAAGGACTATCAGTCACTGTTCCCTCTAAGCCGAGCAGGAATTTTCCAATCACACTGCTACCAGTGGGAAGTGGTGTTTCTATGTTGTTTTCATTCGCCTTTCATTCGTCTTGCAGAGCTTCCTTGCCTCTTACTATGGAAAATGTGATAGTGAAACAGCACCCTACACTGGCAGGACTGTAGATGGAGGATTCCCGGTCAGCTTGGAGGGACCAGTGTTGTCTGTGGGGAAAGCAGATTTTACACCTTGGCTGTCCAGCCCATTTTTCTAACCACTAGAGACTTTGCCTACAGCAGTACTACTCAAACTTATTACAACGCCATATTTGTGGTCAGCAAAGCCCATGACCCCACCAAGGTACAATATAACTATGTACCTGCACACACCCAAATTGTGACCCTAAATGCGATGTCCTGGGGTCACAACCCACAGTTTGAAAAGCACTAGCCTATTTCACCTTTAATAGTATCCCTTACTGAAGATTTAGAAGTTCCACTGATAATCATTAACTAGAATGCAGAAAAAGCAGGGCAGAAAAATGTTCTAAGATTTTGCTCGTAACACTTCAATACCAGAAAGGCAATGGGGTTGTAAATAAGCAATGGGGTTGTAAATGCTATGGTAATGTGCATGTCAGGAATGTAACTGGGAAAATGTATAAATTTATGGTATAGGTAACATAGCAATTATTCTTTTTTTTAGACCAAATTTTTGGATCCCTCTCAGTCATTACAGAAAGCCAAAGGATGTTGGTAGGAAGTATCTTCAGTATTTGCACAGGCTAAAAGGTTTCCTGAGTGTTTTGTATAGTGCATTAGCCATAGTGACAGCACCATGACTCATCTCACTAACTTGATTTTAATCATTGTTGTCCTTAACAGACTACCAAATGCTTTCTAATGCACTAGACTGTGACTTGCCATGACACATGTATTTATATAAATTACATTTATTGGTGGCATAAAAGCCAGTACAACTAACTTAAAACAATGAAGCATTTGCCTGGCCCTTTTATGTTTAAGACTGCTACCTTGGTAATGAATTTCAGTTATAAATCAACAATGATATAGAACAAACCTAGACAAAGTTAAAGTGACATATATCAACAGGGACAAAGTTGTACAGTGTTATTTGCAAAATAAATGAATGCATTTGTTGCTTGGTCCAGGATAGATACGAGATGGTCCAAGGGCAGAGGTAGTACTAAAAATATGGATACCTGAATGCTGTCTATTTATTTTAAAAATAGATTTACGGGTTAGTTATTCTAATTTATTAACTGCCTTTTTAAAGACCAGTAAGATTTTAAAGAAAGATAATTTGCATGTGCACATCCCCCAGGATACACAGAGTTCAAAGGAGAAGGGTGATAGTGTTTGGGTGTGGTTTAGACATGCCTCAAAAACAGACATGTACTTCCCATTATATAATATGAAGCCTTGTCTCTAACCAAAGATATATCTTCCAATATTTGCATCTGCTGTATGCCACCTTGAGTATTCACTCAAGGTGGTGTAAGGAAAGAATAAGTCAAAGATAGGCAATAGACAATTACATCATTAAAAAATTTTCAAATAACAATGGCATAGTATGTTACATTACAGTGTCAACACAATATGCAATACCTCTATGCCAGAGGTCTTGAATCTTTTTCTTTTTTTTTTTTTTTATATATTTTTTATTCATTTTCAAGATTATATTAAGTGTTAAAATATATTCAATCACATAAACAATAAATACATCACTTAGAAATAATCATTGACACATCTCACAGATTCTTATACCCATCCCTATCCCAACCCTCCCTCCCATATATTTCATTATCATATAAAACATGTGATAATAAAATACCCCCCTCCCTGCACCTTAAATTAACAAATAATATAAGGGAACCAATTTTAAATTAATCTTTACAATATTTCGTTAATGGTTTCCACACATCCTGAAACTTTTTAAGATAACCCCGCTGTACTGCAATAAACCTTTCCATTTTATATATATGGCATAAAGAGTTCCACCAGAAGTTGTAGTTTAATCTCCTCCAATCCTTCCAATTAAATGTGATTTGCTGAATGGCAACTCCAGTCATTATAAGTAATAATTTATTGTTATTTGCAGAAATCTGACTTTTGGCTCTCATTTCCATACCAAATATCACAGTATCATAGGATAATGCCACCGGGTTATCTAATAAATTATTAATTTGGTCCCAAATTGATTTCCAAAAATTCATAATAAATGGGCAATGAAACAATAAATGATCTAAAGTTCCTGTTTCTAAATGGCAATGCCAACATCTATTAGACAAAGAACTATCTATTTTTTGTAACCTAACAGGGGTCCATAATGCTCTGTGCAACAGAAAAATCCAAGTTTGTCTCATAGATGCTGACACCGTACATTTCATCCTCCAAGACCAAATTCGTGGCCATTGAGATGCAGTAATTTCATGCTTAATCTCAATGCTCCAAATATCTCTTAAACCAGTTTTTAATTTCTTCTTAGTAAATCCATTTAATAATTTATACCACTGGGCGGCCTGGTGACCCAAGAAGTCTGTCTGAAAACAAAGAAACTCCATACTATAATGATTATTAAGGTTTTTCCAATCAGGGAACCCCGCCTGAATGGCATGCTTCAGCTGCATCCATCTAAAATTTTCCGATTTATTAAGTCACAGTTGCAACTGTGAAAATTCAAGCATAGCACCATTAGAAATAACATCATCCAATATACGTATTCCTGCTATCATCCAATGCTTCCAGACTAGTCTTTCTCCGCCAATTTGAATCTTGGAGTTTACCCATATAGATTGATTTGTAGATTTGTAAATTGGAATGGTTGTTAAATTGCTTACATATCGTAAAGTTTTCCATGTATCTGCTAGTATTCTATTGTCTTTACTATAGCTAGGCATTTTGATACTGAGAACATGGGACAGTCGCAATGGAGACATGAGTTGCCATTCTATCCACAACCAATCTGGGAGTTTTTCCATGAGTTCTGGGAGGATCCAATACATACCATGACGCAAAATATAGGCTTGATGGTACCTATAAAAGTTTGGAAAATTTACCCCTCCCTCTGAAATTGATTTTTGTAAAGATACCAAAGCTATTCTAGGAGTTTTACCCAGCCAAATAAATTTTAACAGAATGCTATTTAACTTTTTATAAAAGGACCCTTGAAAATATACCGGCAACATACCCATCTGATAACAAACCACAGGCAAAATCATCATCTTAATAGTTTGGACTCTCCCCCACCATGAAAGGTGTAGAGGATTCCATTGCTCACACATTTCCGTAACCTTCTGCAATAACAATTTTTCATTTATTTTCATTGTTTCGTCCAATGTATTTTTAATCCAAATGCCTAAATATTTTATTCCATCTTCCTTCCAGAGAAAAGGAAATGAATCAAACAAACCTTTTGTACAATGTACATTGAGTGGAAGAACTTCTGATTTAGACCAATTTATCTTATAACCTGAAAATTTCCCAAAATTCTCAATTAATTCAAGTAAGCAAGGAATGGTTATCTCAGGATTTCTCAAATAGAGCAATATATCATCCGCATAAGCTGAAATCTTATATTCCCGATCTTTATGAGGAATACTCTGTATCTCCTCTGTCTGTTGAATGGTTAATAACAAGGGCTCCAATACAATGTCAAAAAGCAGAGGAGATAAGGGACAGCCTTGTCTAACTCCCCTCTGCAACTTGAAAACTTCTGAAAAATTATTATTAATATATAATTTAGCAACAGGAGAGCTAAACAAAGTTTGAACCATTTGAACAAATCCTGATCCAATACCAAACCATTCCATCGCTTGATACATAAAGGTCCATTCAACACGATCAAAAGCCTTCTCTGCATCAAGAGATACAGAGAAAACTGGTCTTTTAAGGCTTTGGACAAAGTCAACATATGCAATGCAAGCCTAGTGTTGTTAGAAGAATGTCTTTGAGCAACGAATCCTGTTTGATGAATACCAATAGTAAAAGGGAGAGCTTTAGCTAAATGAATAGCCAAAATCTTAGGTAAAATTTTTCCATCAACATTAATTAAAGAAATAGGCCTGTAATTTGAAACCAGTGTGGGATCTTTATTTGGCTTTGGCAAAACAATAGTTAATGATTCAGCCATGGTACCCATAATATATCCTTTAGTAAGTTGGGTCTGATATAAATTTAATAAATATGGCAACAGGGTAATTTGAAATGATTTATAAAACTCTACAGTAAAACCATCTCCACCTGGAGCGGATCCAACTCTAAGGGACTTCAATGCTGTTTGCAATTCGTTTATTAATATTGGCTTTTCATGTAGTGGGCTACAGTGAGAATACAAGAAAACTCTGTGGTTAGGCTTTTTTTATCACCAACCAAAGCACTATTAGCTTTGATGCTCATAGAATTCCGAGCAGCATCAGAGCTAATACCGCTGCGGCCAGGGATAAAAAAAGGCCTAACCACTTGACATTTGGAGCATTGAAATAAAGCATCAAATTACTGCGTCTCGATGGCCATGAATTTGGTCTTTGAGGATGAGATGTACAATGTCTGCATCTATGAGACAAACATGATTTTTTTCTGTTGCATAGAGTTTTTTGGACCCCAGTTCATTTACATAGAGTAGATAGTTCCAAGTCTAATAGATATCGGCACTGTCATCTGGAAGTTGGGATGTTGGATCATTTACTATACTATTGTCCCTTGATACTAAAATTCTGGAGATCTATTTGGGATCAAGTTAATAATTTATTAGAAAATCCAGTGGCACTATCATATGATACCATTTTATTTGGAACATCTATGAGGGCAAAAAGTCAAATTTTGGCAAAAAATAACAAACTTTTGTTTATAATGACGGGGGTTGCCGTCTTATCTTAAGAATTGGAAAAATTGGGATAGATTAAATTATTCATTCTGGTGGGAATCCCTATGTTGTCTTTAAAATGGAAAAGTTTATGGCCATTCAGAAGGGATATTATAAAAAATTTATGGAAGTTTGAGAACCATTAACTAAATATTGTAAAGATTGATTTATTTATATAAATGAGGAAAACATACACATCCTGGGGAGGGGGTATGTTTTGGCACTGTTTAAGAGGTATAGATAGGTTATTTACAGGTAATTTTATGAGTTCTTGGTCAATTGGAAAATGGGTGGGGGAAAATATGTCTTGTCATTATTTCTATTAAGTTTATTGTGCTATAATGTTTATATTTTATGTAAATGTATCATCTCTTGTGCACAATTGTAGTTTTAAAAATGAATAAAGAATTAAAAAAAAAGAAGGGTTAATCTTATTTACCATCCCTTTTCTAATAATTCCTAGCATCTTGTTTGCTTTTGGGCCGCCGTTGTACATTGGGTGGAAGGTTTCAGCATATTGTCTAGTATGACACCTAGATCCTTTTCTTGGGCCGTAACCCCTATGGTGGATCCTAGCATCTGGTAACTATTGATTTGGGTTATTCTTCCCAATGTGCATCACTTTGCATTTGCCACAAGATTTCAAGCTTCACATACTACTAATTTTGCAATCTGCCTTGATCTACTTGTTCCGTCTGGGCATTCCACATTAAAAATTAATACTAATATTGATTCTACAACATTTCGGCCCAGATTCTGTAACTAGCACTGATTTTTTTTTAGGTGCCAATAGGTGCCTAAGCTCAGTATAAAAAAAGACAAATTTAAATGTTGTTTGTAATTGAGTATCAAGGCACCTACAAAAATTGTTGCTGGAATTGTGCCTCTGTAGGTGTTTTAGACCGCCTAATGCCACCGCGGGCATGGCTAACACCGGAAGTGGCATTAGGCTAGGGTTATCAGACAACCGAGAAAAATCCAGAATGTCCTCTTTCTAGAGCTCCAACTTTGTCTGAAAGACCTTCAACAAGCATGCACGGATGATGTCACATGCATCCGCGCATGATGGAGGCCCTCCAGATGCAGCCTGAAGGTAGGGTAAAAGAGAAGCATTTTTTTTTGGGGGGGGGGCTCGAGGCAGAACAGGGCGGAACTTGAGGTGGAATGGGGTGTGTTGGGGCAGAACAGGGGGGCCATGTGTCTGGGTTTGTCCTTCTTTAAATCTGGTAACCCTACTTTAGGTGGCCTAAAGTGTCTATAGAGACATGGCTCACATCAAAAGTAGATTCCAGAAAGAGCTCCCCTGGGAGAATGGTATATAAAATTGAGTAAAAAATAAATAAAACGGCTGGCTCCATTGAGCCAGCTGAGTCATCAGTTAAGATAAGTTCCCTGCTAGAATAGGACTGTGTGATATGAATTGTTTAATGGAAATGTTAAAAATGTTAAAAGGGTTAGTAAAGAGGAGGGTTTTATGACTAATGATTGAACTCTTGTGAGGTATATCCTTTCTCACGTATTGAGCAATTGGACTACCACTGAGGTTTTTGCCTTCCATTTGTAATATAGAAGTTTGTAGAATATCTCAGCTCCCACTGTGTTGCATTTTTCTTTTGGTTGGGGAGAATTGATGTTCATCGGGTGTGTGGTTTCAGTTTGCGTGTGGTAACGTTGCGATCAGCGAGCAGCCATTTTTTAATATTACCACATAAATGCTTACTGCTACTCAGTGGCGTACCTAGGGTATGTGGCACCCGGGGCCCATCATTTTTTGACACCCCCCCCCCCCATCTATATGAAAAATATGATTTTTAGTACCAATCTACATATCGCACCACAAGAGTGTACCTAGGAAAAGGCTGCATCTTAAACATTGCAGTGAGCACTAGAACACCAACACATACATTGTAAAACTAAACAAGCCAGATCCCGCACAGTCAATTGGTCCTGTAGTCAATGCCAACTGAAAACTATGTCTTTTTCAGAACACACAGAACAGAGATTCACCCTCACCCAAAATGGAATAATCACAAACTAAAAATAGAAATATGTAGACAAAAGTTAAACTGATCCGCCAAGAAACCAGACCCTGGATACAATGCAACACCACAAAAAACAGTAACACATGTCCTCTAATACAGTGCAAAATATAAAGACAGTAGATGTAAATTTGAAAAAACTGATACATAACAATCACCACTTTATAAATTAACAAATAAAAATAAAACAAATAATGAGAAATAAAAAAATACCATTTTATTGGACTAATCCCCGTAAGCTCGGTCCCCATCCCCGCAAACCACCTGATTCCATCCACACAAGCCTTGAATTGTTTATATTAAAGTATAAAAAGAAACAATATTCTGTACAATTGTCAATTTATAAATCAGCATCTTCTCCCCACTCTCTTCCCCATTTCCCTTCAGCATCCTCAGCCCACTCTCTCTCCACTTTCCTTCAGCGCACGCACATAAAAACAAGCAAGTAATTTTATATCATTTTCATTCTATTCATTCATAGAAATTAAAGTCTAGATAATGCCAGTCACATAACAAAACGTGATTTTACAAAAATAATTCCCTGCAGTCAAGCCTGCAAGGATTACTAGATGTCTTTCAGCAGTTCCCCTCCCTCCCTCCCCCTTACCTTTGTGGCCAAGTCAAAATGATCTACCAACAATAAAATTTTAAAAACACAAAGCACGCTGTACGCAGAGAAAATGTTAATTATCATTTATATTCTGCGGGTTTTCAAAGAGGTCAAGGCAGATGACTTTATGCAATGTCACCTCAGTAACAACTATACAAAAATAGACAAATATTCCCCCTCCCTTTTTACTAAACTGCGATAGCGGTTTTTAGCGTAGGGAGCTGCGCTGAATGCCCCACGCTGCTCTCGACGCTCATAGGCTCCCTGCGCTAAAAAACTCTATTGCGGTTTAGTAAAAGGGGGCCATAGTGCAAAATATAGACAGCAGATATAAATTTTCAAAACGGACACATTTTGATCACTAAGTTGAAAATAAAATCATTTTTCCTACTTTTTTGTCTGGTGATTTCATGAGTCTCAGGTCCTTCTTCTGGTCCTTCTTCTTTCTCTCTCCCCCTGGCTCCCCTCTTTCTTTCTGCCTTTCTTTCTCTCTCCTCCTGGCCCCCCTCTTTATTTCTGCCTTTCTTTCTCTCCCCTTGGTCCCCCTCTTTCTTTCTGCCTTTCTTTCTCTCTCCCCCTGGCCCTCCTCTTTCTTTCTGCCTTTCTTTCTCTCCCCCTTGACCCCCTCTTTATTTCTGCCTTTCTTTCTCTCCCCTTGGTCCCCCTCTTTCTTTCTGCCTTTCTTTCTCTCTCCCCCTGACCCCTCTTTATTTCTGCCTTTCTTTCTCTCTCCCCCTGGCCCCCCCTCTTTATTTTTTCCTTTCTTTCTCTCTCCCCCTAGCCCGCACAAAGCCATCGTGCCGATTTCTCCACTTCCACGATTCTTTCTCTACCCTCACCCCCAAGCCAGCAGCCGATTTCTCCCTGCTCCTTCCTCGATGTCCTGATGTCCTGAACTTCATCGGGCAGCAGCAGCATTCACAATTCACTGCTGTTGCCCGCTTCAGGCCTTCCTCTCTGTCGGGTCCTGTCTTCATGAAAACTGGAAGTAGGCAGGACCAGGCAGAGAACAAGGCCTGAAGCCGGCAACAGCAGCGAATTGTAAACGCTGCTGCTGCCCGAAGAAGGTAATGGAGCACCGAGGCAGTCCGCTTCTCCCCCCTCCCAGCCGAACCCCCGCTGACCCTCCTATCCCCCCCCCCCCCCGTGAACCTTTCCGACCTTCCCAGCGAGAGCAGCAAACCTCCTTCGCGGCTTTCTCCTCCCTCTGCCGCGTTACTGATGACGTCATCAGTGATGCGGCAGAGGGAGGATAAAGCCGACGCTACTGGAGGGAGGTTTGCTGCTTTCGCTGGGAAGGTCGGAAAGGTTCACTTGGGGGAGGAGAGATAGGATGGTCAGCGGGGTTTCGGCTGGGAGGGGGGAGAAGCGGTCTGCCTTGGTGCTCCAAGGCCTGGCGCCATTACCTTTTTCGATAATGGCGCCGATGCTGCTTTCGCTGGGAGGGTAGGAGCGCGATAGGGACCGGGCCAGCTGTGCACCCCCCCCCTAAGGCGGCACCCGGGATGGACCTCCCCCTCGCCCCCCTTGGTACGCTACTGCCCTGGGGAAACAGCCTGCAACAAGATCGCGCGATGCCAGAGATCTTTGCCTGCTTCGGCTGTTTCCTCCGCCGTGGCGGAGGAAACAGTCGAAGCAGGCAAAGATCTCTGGCATTGCGATCTTGCTGCAGGCTGTTTCCAGACGCGATACCCGGCGCAGGGGGGGGAACTGGACCGGACCGGGAGCACCCCCTCAGGGCTTGGTACCCGGGGCGGACCTCCCCCCCCCCCCCCCCCCCCCCCCCCCCCCTTGGTACGCCACTGCTGCTACTCATTAAGTAGGTGACAAGGGCTCCTGCATTATTCATGCCCAAACCAGTTAGTGTGTGATAATGCAGATGCTACGTTACCATACGTCCCTGACACCCTCCTAGAAAAAAAAAGGAAAGAGTTATTCCAACAACATTAACAAATCAAGGAGAAAAGAGATTAAAATATTTAAAAGAAAGATTATACAGAGGATCCTTTAGAAGTCAGGGGAGATAACAGATAAACATTTAAATATCTAGCTTACAGGTGTCAAACTCAAGGCCCGGGGGCCAAATTCGGCCCATTTGGCAGTTTTATGCGGCCTGTGGTGCGATTCCCCCCAGTGTCATCTTCTGGCTTTCTCCCTCCTCCTCACTGCCACAGTGTGCACAAAGCCTCGGGTGGCGGCTCCCACCCATCCCGTGCCTCATCCAAAAGCATGCCCTCTGACGTTGCAACATCAGAGAGAAGGCTTCCGGTTCAGGCACAGGGCACGCGAGGAGCCACCCTCTGTAGCTTTGTGCACACTGAGACATTGAGGAGGAGGAGGAGGGAGACAGCCAGAAGATAACACTGGGGGCATCGCACCATGGGCCGCATAAAATGGCCAGGCACGAGCAAGACACCCACCAGAGGGAGGCACCTAGTTGAGACACAGAATGGTGGGAGGGAGACAACAAAGGTAGGGGGAATCAGGGCAGGATTAACCAATAGGCCAAGTAGGCACATGTCTAGGGCCTGAAATGGTTAGGGGGGTCCGATGAAGGAGGGCATCAACATTGTTTTTTCCATACGGCAATGGGCCCCTCTAGCATCGATTGGCAACGTGGGCCCCACCCTGATCGGCAATGCAGTCCCCCTCCCCCATCAATGGAAAGCAAGACAAGTAAGCAACGTGGATAAGAAAGGCAACGGGAACTGTAATTGTGCAAGTGGTGCTGCTTGCCCAAAGCTTCGCTCTGATGCAGCTTCCTGTTTCCGCCTGGGCACATGGTGGGGTGGGGCGGGGCAGGGGGCCCAGTGTACTTATGTGCCTAGGGGCCCTCGATTAATTAATCCTGCCCTGGGGGGAATAATTTTATTTTGACTTTAGTGATTGAATTGTGTCAATTTTGCAAATTTACATCTGCTGTCTGTATTTTGCACTATTCAGGAAGAAATGCATTTGTTTCTTTTTCTCTGGGGTTGTACTGCATGCAGAGTCTTTAATGTTAGGGTTTCGTTTGTATATATTAGTACTTTTAATTTTTGGTCCCATATTTGCATAGGGGTAATCTGTTCTGGTAGGAATGAATGTTGAAAAGCACTGTGTAGTTTAATTTTGTGGTTAACCCTTATGTGTTGTTAATAAAATTATATTGTGTGTGTGTATATGAAAAATGAATGGAAAAAATGGTGTTACAATTAGTACTATTATGGGGGCGGGGTCTGGGGCGGAGATTGGGTAGGGTCTGGCCCTTGACAGCCTGTGTTTTGAATTTCGGCCACTTAATATGATTGAGTTTGACACCCCTGATCTAGCTGATACTTTAAAGTACCAGTATGTAGCATTTTTTTTTTTCCCCAGAATGAAAAATCATAAGATGCTGCAAAGTAGGCAGGCAATGATTCACTAAACAAATCTGGGACACTGACTGGGCTGGCCGATCAACAGAAGAAGCGACAGCTGGGGACCAGTCGCTCACGTCCTCTCCGACTGTCCTCACCCTGAAAGCTCAACCCTGCAGCCCATCCAATCTGCATCTTTGCCCCCAAAACTGTGACCTGCTCTCTGCCTCCCTGACTCTCTCTCTCTGCCTCCACAGATCTCCTGCTTTCTGCCGCAACCTGCTCTCTGACTCCCCAACACTCTCTCTGTTGCCCCGAACCTCTGGTGCTCTCTGCCTCCCCGAGTCTCTGTCTGCTGCCCTGAACCTGGTCTCTGCCTCCCCGACTCTCTCTCTGCCTCTCCGTGCAGTGTCTTTCTCCTTCTCCCCGCCCCCCGTCTCTGTACTTCCACGTCTCCTTGTGCGCCTGGTGAATGACAAGGCTCCCCAACTCGCCACCCTGACTCTTCTGTCCTTCCCCAAGCAGTGTGAGCCTTTGGTTTTAACCTGTGGGTTTAAAGCGGGTTAAAACCACAGACTCGCAAATTAAAGTAAAAATCACAGCTCTTCCTTCACAGTGAGCATGCACAGACCATCTACAGGAAAGAAAATGGTCTGTGCATGCTTCAGGATCGCTCACTAGCGATCCATGCAGTCAGTAGGGGGCATTTCTCTGCTCTCATTTGCATCCTGGCCCGTTGTGGATCAGTCGGCCTGCCGCAGATTGGTCACGGATCGGGCACGATCGGGCAGGTTAGTGAATCTAGCCCTAAGTGAAATACAGTCCTAATCTATCTCTATTTATCTATCTATCTATCTTGTTTAGATATAAATTCTGTGGGTTGTTCTATCATCTTGTTTTATTTGCAAGGGGGCTAAAAGGAGAGGTACATTTACAGATTTGATATTTTACATTAGAAGCCGGAAAAGGTCAAATCAATACATGACTGAGTCCTGACTCCGGTCCCGATGCTCAAAAGCTTTCCATGCTGTCTTACTGTCACAGAAGCTCTCTTCCTGAAGCTCAAAAAGGTTCTCAGAGGCCCAGATTTCTGAGAGGGGCGCTTCATTTGTGGCCTTTCTTGCATCAGATTTTCCCTACGTGGTCTCTTCACTATCTGCAGGGTCTTATGGAAGCTCCATTTGAGCCACTGCAGGATGCTTTGCTTCTGGATCTGGTCAACAGCAGCTTTCAAGTGGCCACAGTGTCAGCACAGCGTATTTCGGAGCTTCAGGCTCTTTCATGCAGGTAACCCTTTCTATGGCTCAAAGACACGGGAGTTGTTCTCTGTATAGTTCCTTCCTTTCTACCAAAAGTGGTTTCAGATTTCTATGTTACCCAGGAGGTTCATTTTCCTGCTTTATCTCCGTGGGGGCAGAGAGAAAAGATCAGATCTTACGCACATTGGAGAGAGGCAAAATGTTTATATCGATGATTTCTTTCAGTTATGGAGACTGAGAATGCGCCCGTGGATACCAGCAACAAGTCAAGACCTGCCTATTGAAATCCAAATGCATTAACATGTGCATCATTTGTATTTAACATTCAATTGAAAGTACTCATACATTTATCTGAACATTCAACCATTTTGCTCTCTGTCAGCTATAAGAAGTCACAGAGCTGTGTACCTTTCTGAAAAGATATAATATTTTCTGACGAACAGACAAATCTTTGTAAGCTCGGATTCAAGCATTTATAGGTATTGAAAACATTCTATTCCGTGACATGACACTAAATTCTGTATACAAAAAATTCTGAAAAGAGTTACAGAGGTTTTTGAGACATTTGTTACAATCTGTAGGCAGTAGTCTGTGTGCTTGTGTGTCTGACATAATTAGATTGAAAGCTCTTTCGATCAGGGACCATCTCCTGCGTGTTTAATGTACAGCGTAGCGTGCATCTGGTAGAACTATAGAAATAGTAGTAGAAAAGGTTATACCAAAGGTAGCCAAGCCTTTAAATTTCAATCAGCTTTTTCATCAAGCTAACTCTTTTTCATGTTGAAGTTAGTTAAAAATGGTTTAAAGCCCAAATCAGTAATTTCCCAAATTGAACTTTTTGACTGCTTTCTGAAAGTTAGATTTGTCCAGCTTTATTTTTTAAAACTGTAGATTTATATGTCCTAGAGCAGTGGTCTTCACTAATTTTTAAGTTGGGGGCCATTTTGGATCCAAAAGAGCTTAAGCAGAGCCACCAAATTTCTTCCCCTGCGAGACCTCAACACTGCTGCTTAGTATGTGTCAATGACATCTGCCCTGCCAGCCTGCTTTCACCTTTTTTGTTGTGTGTATCCTCAAGGAGGTTGGCATTTCCAGCCACTGCTGATTCAGGTAAGTAAGGGAGGGTGGGATGAGGGGTGGCAGTTTAAGACTGCTTCAGGTAAGTGAGGAGGCCAGACCCGCACAGAGGGAGGGAGATCAGACCAGGAGGAGGTGCACCAAAAGTGTGTGTGGGGGGAGAAAGTCCAGCAGGGTGAAAGGCAGGGGAGAGGAGATGGATGCTGGACCCATAAGTGGAAGGAGGAGAGAAAGTGACCCAGACCAGAAAGGTGGGTGGGAAGGGAGGAACAGATGCTGGATGTACAAGTGGGGGTGGGGGGATGAGGTGGGAAGGAAGACATAACTATTTGTAGCAGGCAACCAGAAACTACAGTTATCTGGTATCTACCAATCCCCATGGCTGCCAGATAACTGAGATTTTACTGTACTGTATATTTTCTCCCTCGAACAGAGGAGATTGAGAGGGGACATGATCGAAACATTCAAGGTACTGAAGGGAATAGACTTAGTAGATAAGGACAGGTTGTTTATCCTCTCCAGGATAGGGAGAATGAGAGGGCACTCTCTAAAATTGAAAGGGGATAGATTCCGTATGAACGTAAGGAAGTTCTTCTTCACCCAGAGAATGAAATGCTGGAACGCTCTTCCGAAGTCTGTCATAGGGGAAAACACCCTCCAGGGATTCAAGACAAAGTTAGACAAGTTCCTGCTGAACCGGAATGTATACTGGTAGGGCTAGTCTCAGTTAGGGCACTGGTCTTTGACCAGAGGGTCGCCGTGTGAGAGGACTGCTGGGCACAATGGCCCACTGGTCTGACCCAACAGCGGCAGTTCTTATGTTCCTCACCTATTGAGAAATGCTTTGTCCTCCAAGCATGTGGCTCATCCTCCCACCCACTTCCTTTTTCTGACATGAGCTTGGGTAAGGAGGCAAAGAGTAGCAAAAATAAAAGGCCAGAATGATGATGAGATCTGCCTGAGGTCTCCAGGGGCCACCATTGGCCCTCAGACCTTGCACTAAAGAATACTGTTCTAGAGTAAGAGTCTGAAGGTATATTTTTGTGTGTGAGTGATTATTTTTTGCTTTTTTAGTTATCTAATTTGTTTTTGTGGATCTTTTTATTGTGTTTCCCTCTTGCAAAACAGGGCCCCTGTTGGGAATCTTATTTTGTGGAACTTAGATATTTGGATATAACGATGGCATTTTGACTGCAAAATTTTTAAAGTATTATTCAAGCCTCAAACTTTTGGAATTTTGCTCTCCTTGCTGGATTACATACTTGTTTAAATTTAATATGTGGACAATGTTTGCATGATATTTTTGCATGATGTTTGAACTATGAAACTAAACTATGAATGGAGTTTTTCTGACCTGGGATGTGTTTTCTGCTTCTTTTGGAGACAGGTTACTCCTTTGGATATTAATATATCCTGGTGACACTGAGGTCTTTTCTCCATCATATTTGCATGATCATTTATTACAGGATTTAGTCCCTGCAATGGTACTTTATAATATTGAATGGGTTTTGATTAACTAGAGTAAGAGTTCCCAAACCAGGGGAGTAGCCAAGGGTAGTACTAGATGGGCACGGCCTTCTTAGTTTGGGCTCAGGCCCGTCCACCCAGCAGCTACAGGCTGCTAGCAGCAAGGCTCACACGTCGCCAGCTGCTGACCCAGAAGCATTTCTTCTGATGAGTTTGCGTTTCGCATCAGAGGGAAGGCTTCTGGGTCAGCCACAAGCAGCGTTCAGGATCCACTGCTGGTGGCCAGAAGAGAGAGGCGGCAATGGCTGGAGGGGGAGGGGGGTTGGAAGGGAGGGGATGTGAGATGCTACATGGGCTGGTGGGGTGGAAAGAAAGGGAACACGAGAGGCTGCACGGGCTGGGGGGTGGGGGCTGGACTTTGCATGTCTCTGTCAAAACAAATAAACAAGAACTTGTCAATTTATATCAAGGATTAAAATATAAAACTATAATTTGCTGTAGAGGCTCATTTAACTATACAGTATATGCAGTATTATGTCTTTTACATTTTATTTTAAAATTATCCTTCCAAGAAAGAATGTGAACTGCTATTAGTTATTTTATTTTTAAAAAACAAACAAATGTTGAGCATTTTATTTGCTTCTACTTAATGTTTCACTAAATCAAAGTTTATAAGTACTTAAGTATTTTGATTCTACTTAAAAACTCAGATCTACTGAAGCAATAAGGGGCCTTTTTATAAAGCCGCGGTAGAGGTTTCTATCGTGAGCACCAATGAGCACCGGAGCATTTACCTCGCCAGTCTGCAATAGAAACCTCTACTGCAGCTTTGTAAAAGCCAGCATAAGTACTTTGCAATCGTCACATTGTCCTGTTTGTCTGTCTGATTAGATTCCAAGCTCTACTGAACAGACTTTCAAGACATTTCATGCACAGTCTATCAGCGCTATAGAAATGATAAGTAATAGTATTAGAAGTAAGGGAGGGAAAGAAAGAGGCCCGCCCACTTTGGACTCAGGCCCACTCCAGATTGGCTGTTTGACTACGCCATTGCCACAAACTACCATTTGCAGGCTGACTTCCCCCAGTAGTCATCGACTCCCTCCTACCACCTAAAGATGTAAAATAAACAGCACATTCCAGCCTGTACTAGGTTTCACAGACAATGCTCAGCAGATCAGAGTTATTTAAAGTTCTTTAAGTTATATATGTGTAATTGTAACAATGGTGAAACTAAAGTAGATAGAATAGACTTGCTAATCAACACAATGGATGTGCTTGTTTTTGAGTGCAAATTAAGTCAAAATGTGGCTCGATAGTTGACAAGCAAACACGCATTTCATCATCTACCATCTGCAGTTGTTCTCTTTTTTATTATTTAATTTCTGTCAGAGCTGAAAATCCAAGTGCGCAAAGATAAGAACATCCAAACAGTAACAAAGCCTTGATTGTTTTGTTGTTCAAGTTGGGATAACTACTGCATAAAAAATAAAAAATAAAATTGCTTGCCGTTAGCTTTCAAGGACCAATCATGTCAAAGAATGAAGCTTGTCTGGGTGGTTGTATCCTTACACATGATACGCTCTTGCGTATGTGACATACATGTCATCTGTTCTAGTGTATACTTAGGTAGAAAATTTTTAAAATTAAAGTAAAATTCTGGAATCTCTCATGGCACACCCGGAATCTCTTCAGGGCACATCACTGTGCCTTGGCACACAGTTTGAGAGACACTGCTCTAATGGGTACTGCAGTGAACATGACATTAAAAAGTCCCAGGTACAGGTCACTATAACCTGCTTATATTGTATGGTGAGCACTCCAAAACCCACCCCAAACCACTGCACCTACTTAAAAATGACACTGCAGGCATACATTTAAATACCTACATGGCACAAATATAATTGAAGCAAGTCTCATTCATTTAAAAGGAAGCTCTGGAATGAGAGGGCATAGGATGAAGTTAAGACGTGATAGGTTCAGGAGTAATCTAAGGAAATACTTTTTTTACAGAAAGGGTGGTATATGCGTGGAATAGGATCCCAGTAGAGGAGGTAGAGACAAAGACTGTGTCTGAATTCAGAAAAGCGTGGGACAGGCCCGTGGGGATCTCTTAGGGAGAGAGGAGATAGTGGATGCTGTGGATGGGCAAACTGGATGAGCCATTTGGCCATTATCTGCCATCATATTTCTAAGTTTCTATGTTTACCTTCAATGAAAAGTCTGCATAAATAAATTTAGATCATTCACAACCATTGGGTTGTCAGGTAAGATTTGCCTCTTTGCGGATGATACCAAAATCTGCAATAGAGTAGACACGCCGGATGGTGTAAATAACATGAAGAACGACCTGGCGAAGCTTGAAGAATGGTCTGAAATTTGGCATCTAAAATTTAATGCTGAGAAATGCACGGTCATGCATTTGGGCTGCAAAAACCAGGTACAGTTTAGAGCAGTGGTCTCAAACTCAAACCCTTTGTGGGGCCACATTTTGGATTTGTAGGTACTTGGAGAGTCGCAGAAAAAATAGTTAATGCCTTATTAAAGAAATGACAATTTTGCATGAGGTAAAATTCTTTATAGTTTATAAAACTTTCCTTTAACAGTTAAAAGGAAAGATATATAAACTATAAAGAGTTTTACCTTATGCAAAATTGTATTTTCTTTAATAAGACATTAACTATTTTTTCTGCAGCTCTCCAAGTACTCTATTTTTTCTGTAGCCCTCACATTTAAAGTTTAATATCTTTTCTTTCTCAAAACTGACACATTTCAATCACTGTATTGAAAATAAAATCATTTTCCTTACCTTTGTTCTCTGGTGACTTTATTTTTCTGTGCTTTCAACTATGTTTCCAGGGCCTTCTTGTCCTTTGACTGTTTTTCTCTCGTCTTCACTTTCTGCCTTGCATCCATCTTTGGCATTAACTTAATGTTCAATTTTTCTGCTTTCTTTTCATAATCTACGTTTCCATGTCTTACCTTCCCTTCCTATCTCTATCTTCTTCTGTCCTATTTCCATGGTCTGGCATCTCTTTCCTTCCTTTTTCTCCCTCCCTCCTTCCTTCCTTTCCCCTAGTCTGGCATCTGTCTCCTTCCCTTCCCCCATGCCCTGGCATCTCTCCCTCCCCTTCCATGGTCTGATATCTCCTTTCCTTCCCTCCCTCCCATGAACTTGGCTTCTCTTGTTCCTCTCCTCTTCCTTGTCTTCCTTCTCCTTCCTTCCTTCTCTTTCCCCAATTGGGTGCAGCAGCAACAGAAGCAGCATTTCCCTCGCCCTTTCCTGTGTAGCAGAAGCATTTCTCTTCCCCTTTCCCTCCCTCTCCCTTTCCCTGTACAGCAGCAGAAGCAGCAGCATTTCCCTAGGGTCCCCCTTTCCTATGCAGCAGAAGCATTTCTCTTTCCTCTCCCTTTCCGTTCTCTTCCTTGTGGAGCAGCAGCATGTCTGGCCAGCTCAGTCGATCGTTCCGTTCAAAGCCGCAGGTGGTGGCTTCTCACGAGATCCGCGCCTGCGTCTGAAGCCAAGTTCATGGGAGGGAGGGAAGGAAAGGAGATATCAGACCATGGAAGGGGAGGGAGAGATGCCAGGGCATGGGGGAAGGGAAGGAGACAGATGCCAGACTAGGGGAAAGGAAGGAAGGAGGGAGGGAGAAAAAGGAAGGAAAGAGATGCCAGACCATGGAAATAGGACAGAAGAAGATAGAGATAGGAAGGGAAGGTAAGACATGGAAACGTAGAACGGAAGGGGAGGGGAAAGAGAAATGCTGTTTTGATCGCGTCCAGACCGTGGGCCGCAAAATAGCACCTGGAGAGCCACATGCGGCCAGCGGGCCACGTGTTTGAGACCGCTGGTTTAGAGGGTGAAGAACTTATCTGCACGATGGAAGAGCGGGACTTGGTGTGATTGTATGTGATGATCTTAAAGTGGCCAAACATGTTGAAAAGGTGACGGCGAAAGCTAGAAGGATGCTAGGTTGCATAGGGAGAAGGATGGCCAGTAGGAAAAAGGCAGTATTGATGTCTCTGTATAAGACTCTGGTGAGATCTCATTTAGAATATTGTGTACAATTCTGGAGTCCGCACCTTCAAAAAGATATAAAAAGGATGGAGTCGGTGCAGAGGAAGGCTACTAAAATGGTGTGTGGTCTTCGTGATAAGGTATATGGGGGACAGTCTTAAAGATCTCAATCTGTATACTTTGGAGGAAAGGTAGGAGAGGGGAGATATGATAGTCATTTAAATACCTATGTAATATAAATGTGCATGAGTTGAGAAAGAGATAATGGTTACTGTGGATGGGCAGACTAGATGGGCCATTTGGCCTTTATCTGTCATCATGTTTCTATGTTTCTATTGCAGAAAACCTGACTATAGGCTCCTTAGGAGAGGTTTGGAAAACCCTGCTGTAGTTGGCATGGAGCTATTTACAACAACATGGTCACACATAAGCAAAAACATAGCCATCCTTAAGATAGATAGAAAAAATATATAAGTAAGCCATATGACACTCAGTCCAGAATGTTAGCAAATGCTTATCCAAGTATCTCGTATTACATTTTACGCCTGCATAAAGACCCATAAAAAGTAAACAGCAGAATAAATTGCCCATCTGCTGTTATAAATCAAAGCTAAAATCTTAGCTTACTATAACACAAGGCAAATACAATAAGGACAAAATCTATAGCTGTAGAAATGATAGAGTATCAAATGGAGGTGCCCTCTACTCTGTGATCTGAGTAAATGCTCTACAGCTTAAATGGAAACTACCAAGAATCAATACTCCACGACATAACTGTTTATAATTTGAATTGTGTGGTCCTGGGAATTGCGACACATCATGTTGTCCCTTATAATGGAGATGGATTAGTGAACACTGTTTAGAGCAATGGAATGAAAACTAGGAAAGTTAGGGTTCAATTCCTGCTTCTGCCGTCGACACTCTGTAACCTTGGGCAAGTAACAAGATCTTGGGTGTATTACTTTACTTCTTGTTGTCCTAGGTACTGACTTTGGTTGTAAGCTCTTAGGTCAGGGAGATACTACACCTGAATATTTATCCCTCCCATGTATAGCTATACAATGAGAGGGAGGGTGCTGGGGAAAGGCAACCTAGAAAAAGACCTGGGGGTATTGGTGGATACAACAATGAAGCCAGCGGCGCAATGTGCAGCGGCCTCAAAGAAAGCGAACAGAATGTTGGGCATTATCAAAAAAGGTATCACTACCAGAACAAAGGAAGCTATCCTGCCATTGTATCGAGCGATGGTGCGTCCAGTACTGGTCACCTTATCTTAAGAAAGACATGGCGATACTTGAAAGGGTCCAGAGGAGAGCAACAAGGATGATAAAGGGAATGGAGAACCTTTCATATGCCAAAAGGTTAGACAGACTGGGGCTCTTTACCCTGGAAAAGCGGAGACTGAGAGGAGACATGATACAGACTTATAAAATCATGAAAGGCATAGAGAAGGTGGAGAGGGGCAGATTCTTTAGACTAGTGGGGACAACAAAAACAAGAGGTCATTCAGAAAAACTGACAGGGGACAGATTCAAAACGAATGCAAGGAAGTTCTTCTTCACTCAGAGGGTGGTGGACATCTGGAACGCGCTTCCAAGTGAAGTGATAGGACAGAGTACAATACTGGGGTTCAAAAAGGGACTGGATGACTTCCTGGAAACAAAGGGGATTGCAGTGTATAGATAGAGGGTTACTTTACAGGACATTAAGCGAAGTGTAAAGTTATCAAATTTGCGGATGACACTAAACTCTGTAGAAGGGTTAGAAATGCGGAAGAGTGTGAGGACCTACAAAGGGAACTAAGCAAACTGGAGGAGTGGGCGAATAAATGGCAGATGGACTTCAATGTGGGGAAATGCAAGGTCATGCATTTAGGGAGAAAAAACCCGATGTTCAGCTACCAAATGGGGGGATTAGTGTTAGAGAGAAGTAGCCTTGAAAGAGATTTGGGTGTACTGGTGGACACAACAACGAAGTCAACGGCACAATGCGCAGCAGTCGCGAAGAAGGCAAACAGAATGTTGGGTATTATTAAGAAGGGTATCACGACCAGAACGAGAGAAGTCATCCTGCCGTTGTATCGGGCAATGGTGTGCCTGCATCTGGAGTACTGTGTTCAGTATTGGTCAAAGTACCTTAAGAAGGATATGGCAATACTTGAGAGGGTCCAGAGGAGAGTGACACGAATGATTAAGGGCATGGAAAACCTTTCATATACTGAAAGATTGGAGAGACTGGGGCTCTTCTCCCTGGAAAAGCGGAGACTCAGAGGAGACATGATAGAGACCTACAAGATCATGAAGGGCATAGAGAGAGTAGAGAGGGACAGATTCTTCAAACTTTCAAAACATAAAAGAACAAGAGGGCATTCGGAAAAGTTGGAAGGAGACAGATTCAGAACGAATGCTAGGAAGTTTTTCTTTACCCAGCGTGTGGTGGACACCTGGAATGCGCTTCCAGAACCCAAGCACAGTACCGGGAAAAGCTTTGGATTCTCGCCCAGAAATAGCTAAGAAGAAAAAAAAAAAAATTTAAATTGAATCAGGTTGGGCAGACTGGATGGACCATTCGGGTCTTTATCTGCCGTCATCTACTATGTTACTATGTTACTATGTTATAATAGGACAGAGTACGGTACTGGAGTTCAAGAAAGGATTGGACAATTTCCTGCTGGAAAAAGGGATAGAGGGGTATAGATAGAGGGCTACTGCACAGGTCCTGGACCTGTTGGGCCGCCGCGTGAGCGGACTGCTGGGCGCGATGGACCTCGGGTCTGACCCAGTAGAGGCACTGCTTATGTTCTTATGTTCAGGGTAAGAGAGTTTTAGGTTATGAGCACTATCAGGTCATGGACCTGAGGGGCCGCCACGTGAGCGGACTGCCGAGCACGATGGACCTCTGGTCTGACCCGACAGGGGCAATACTTATGTTCTTATGTTACCATATGGCTCCAGAAAAGGAGTTTGGATTAAGACATCCGGGTTTTACTTCCATTGAAAGCAATGGAAGTAAAACCCAGATCTCTCAATATGTCCTCCTTTTTCTGGAGCTATATGGTAACCCTATTTTATCACCATTGCACAGTGCTGTATATATCCAATTGCACTTTAAAATTGATAAATTTCTGTTTAGGATGGCAAGTCAAGCATCATTAGAGAAATTCATTGACACTGGAGACAGGCAACTCTTGGGTTAGGTAGAAACAAGAGTGTGGTTTAAGCAAGAAAGGCTCCTGCCCACTTAAGCCACATTAAACAGGCCAGATACCATAGGTGTCAGAACGGGGGAGGCCACAGGGGCCATAGCTTCCCCCCAAAATTTCAGTCACCAATTGTTGCCCGCCCTCCCTCCCATCTCCTGGTTTTATGATTTTAAATCTTTGGGCAGCCGACGCACAGCAACAGCAGACCTGTCCCAGAACCCTTCATTCTACTTCCGGGGCAGGCCTGCTCATGGATGCTGCGTGACGGCTGCCTGAAGATTTAAAACTATAGTGCTGGGAGGAGGTGGGTGGAGGTCTCAGGAGCTGCCTATATCAGATAATTCTTTGGTAGCATTTGCATATTAAATCCATTTAATGAACAGTACAGTATATAGTTTCTAATTTGCTTTAAGGAAATAACAATTTTTGTCTCTTAACATGCATTAAATGGCAATATCACATGTTATTTTACTGTAGCACATGTTAACATAAGGCAATGTAGGCTACATGCAACTGTATGAGATGCAAATAAAAATGCTTGCAAAGCACCTAATTATGCAAACCTTATAATGCACCTTGCATTTAACTTCAAAAGATACTTAGTCATGGAAAAATAATGCCAGTATTAGCTATTATTTTCCTTACTGGAGATCATCAAGCCACTACCATAAACCCTGATATTCCCATGTGTCATCCTGAAGGAGTCAGTGCAGTAACAATAACAGTGTGGTCCATGATTCTCCAATCCTCCCTCTTCCAACAAAGATTTCCACTCCTTTAAGAAACATTCAGTACCCTCAGTCTAAGATTCCATCCTCATATACTCCTTCAGAACCACAGTCAATTTATTCACTTCCCCTGAAAACTTCTCACTCTTTGTAGGCTCCCTGGGCTATCTATCCAGGCCCTGGTGTCTAGGAAAATGGAGCAAGAACAATTCCAAACCTGGCTCTGGGTTCAAAATGGAACATCTTAATTCTAAACTAAACTAAACCTTAAGTTTATATACCGCACATCCTCTCCATAATTAAAGAGCTCGGCACGGTTTACAAGAGCTTTAATATAGGAAGGAATAACATAATGGGTTTGGGGGTTGAGAACAGGGGGAAGGAGAGCATTACATTTTTGTGAAAAGCCTAGTTTTGAGGTGCTTACGGAATAGTTGGAAGGAGCCCTGATTCCGTAGTGGGGCACTAAAGCCCTGTGATTCTGAAGAAGAGGGATTTTCCAAATTTTCCCTCAGAGAGGATATCTTTTAGCGAGGGGAAGGAATTCCTAAAAAATCAGTGCAGTGGACTTCAAATGGAACAGAAAGACGGAGTCCAGGATCAGAGGAAGCAAAATTTATTGAGGGAACCAATAAGGCCTGTTTTCAGCATAATGCCTGTCAGGGGTCTACATACGAGTACATAGAAATATTGATACATGGGCATCATGCAACAAATCAGAAGTACATTCTACACCAGGGGTGTCAAAGTCCCTCCTTGAGGGCCGCAATCCAGTCGGGTTTTCAGGATTTTCCCAATGAATATGCATGGGATCTATTAGCATACCATGAAAGCAGTGCATGCAAATAGATCTCATGCATATTCATTGGGGAAATCCTGAAAACCCGACTGGATTGCGGCCCTCGAAGAGGGACTTTGACACCCCTGTTCTACACAGAATTACATAAGAATTATCAACCACTGTGGTTCAGAAATAGAGACCTCATCTTCAGAAGGCAACAATGTTTACTCTCTCACAATCTAGGTCAGGGGCAGGCAATTCCGGTCCTCGAGAGCCGGAGCCAGGTCAGGTTTTCAGGATATCCACAATGAATACGTATGAGATGGATTTGCATGCACTGCCTCCTTGAGATGCAAATCTATCTCATGCATATTTATTGTGGATATCTTGAAAACCTGACCTGGCTCCGGCTCTCAAGGACCGGAATTGCCTACCCCTGATCTAGGTAGAACAATATGCTATATTATTGCACTTTTGGTCATATTCTGCTTCAGAATCAAGTCAGTATGGAGTATTCATTACCTGCCATGAAAAGGCAATCAGCAAAGATCAACTGTCAGAACACTCAAATTACCCATGCCAAAACCAGATACACTTAGGCAAGATTGCATTTAATTAAGTGAACTGCTTAATGAGTTGTCAAAATTTTCTCATGGGATAGTCATTGAGTTTGAGCACATTGCAAAAAGGTGCTCTCTCTTACTTTCTCCTTATACAAGGAGGGGGTTGAAAAGTTCTCAGCCCAACCAACCAACTTCCTAAATTATGAGCGTTATTTTTCCTATGCCAATTTGCAGAAAACAAAATTCTATGTTTTTTGACATTGTATCAGATTATTGATTGAACTATATCCACATCATTCTCTTCTTGGTTGGGCTGAGAACGTTTCAGCACCTCTAGTAAGAACTCTTTTCCCTGAATCCACTACATAGAAATGTGGAATATGGTAGAATACGTACTTCAGCCACCCAGTAGGTCTGTTTGCATATCCCTACTGTACTGTTGTATGCATTACTAACCCTTTGCTTCCTTCCTTTCTTCACTAATCTCCCTCTAATTCTCTTCACCCATGATTAGATTCTGTCATTGTTATGGCTCCTACTACCTCTGGGGGAAGTTTGCTTGAAATGCCCACCACTTCTTGAAAGTGTTTTCTCACCTTCTGAGCTTCTCTCCTTTTAGCATGCATGGATCAGAATCGAATTGGCATAGGGTCGGAGGAAAATTGGGTAGCAAAGGGATCGCAAACCGATCGGTACACGATTAGTTTGCTTAGTGAATCTATCCCTTAGTTTCTCTTACCTTCTGTCCTCCTCTCCCACCCCCCAGAGACTGTTCCCTGCCCTGTGACTCAAATGGAAAGCAGGAAGGAAGCACAATCTGGGGAGGGGGAGGGGGCAAGAGGGAAGACATGTGATGAGGAATGTCTGCATTATTAACCTGCATTATAACCCAGTGCTGTATAATATTTCAGGACAATATATTTAGAACATTAAGGAAGAACTAGATTCTTATCTTTACAGAGCAAGTTTATTTACAAGATTATGTAAGCAATGCAGTGATTTTAGCTATTAATTTAAAGATCTTTAAACATGGAGAATATGCCACAAGAAGCAATATTGTTAGAGAAAGACTAATTATGCTGGAAGAAAGTAACTCACTCTGGTAATGGAGGTCTTGTATCTGCAGATGATAACTTGAGGAGATTATAGTCCCTTGCTGGAAGAAAGGTTCTTTCATTGCAAAATGGCTGGGAGTAGAACATGGAAACTTAGATTCAGAGGAGATGTCCATCAAGGTGTGTTGCAGGTCCAGCGGTGATCCAAAGAAGGGGGGAGCTTAGGTGAATCTGTCCTTTTTATGGGTTGGAAGTCATATGATATGCAGTAGTCCAATCAGGATTCAGGAACAGGTTAAAATTGGTTTCTGTTATAGGTCTTGGTGATGTCATCTGATTTGGCTCGTCACATGCTTCCTAGCTGGGTACAGCCCTGATTAGAATTCAGGAGGGTCATTGTCTGGAAATGGCCAGTAACTTTTGTCTCATCCAACCTCTGATTGCTAAGTATTATCCATGGAAATTGGAGGTCTTTAACACTCCTTCTCTTTGATTGTTGTGCATATCTTAGAAACTAAAGGTCTGAGGCAGTGGCTGATGTCTTTTGTTGTGCATATCTTGGAGAGTAGAATTTCATTTTAACACTGTTATACTACCCTGCCATCCTTTGCCATCTATAGACCTTTTATTTTAGGCTTTCAGTGTTCTGAAGACAGATGATCTAGGTTCATTCAGGGTTTAGTATAAGAAATTATAGTTCTTAGATATAATTCTTAGATTTACAGTAGATCCAGCAAAATTAATCATAACTTTGCTACAGAGAGAGATAATGGACCTGGGGGGGGGGGAGGGATGTTCCTGTTCACCAACAGCAGCAGACAGTGGGCAGCATTTGGTGCCAGGCAGCATTCAAAGTGGGCAGCATTTGGCTATAGCAGCAGGCAGCACTTGAGAGCAGTCAGCATTTAACAGCAGCAGTGGTCAGCACTCAGTGGCTGTGACAGAAATAGTGACAGAAATAGGCAGAAAGTTGTCGGGAGCAGACTTGAATTCAGTACCTCCTTTAATTTGGCTCCTCATGGACTCCCTAGTGACCTCCTGGAGGCACTTATGGGATTGACACACTGAGGCTGATGGGGGAGACACCGTAATTGCACGTTCTTGGAAGGAGAATGCACACAGTAGGAAAAGGCAGAAATTAATTTTACTAACTGCGATTAATTTTGTTTAGTCATGATTACTAAAATAACATTAATCACCATTAGCATGCAGCCCTAACACACACACACACACACACAGAGGGAAGTTTCTAAGTGCCTAAGACAATGTAATTTACATAAATTGCAATCCGCTTAGGTTTATGTGAAATAGAAATTTAAAAAAATTTATTATTATATATATATATACATACTGTATATATAGATATATAATAATAAATTATATATCTATATATATATATATATATATATATATATATATATATACCTGTATATAGAGAGAGAGAGATGAAATTAGTCCATTTATGTGTAGCTCTGTTTTAAAGTCATTTAATTTTTCATTATATTTTGTTACAGGAAACATAAATTAAGATAATACAGTATGTTTCCTAACATTATTGCTTTATTTATTATTTTAAATACATGAGGGAATACTACAGCATACAGAAATAATCATTTTAGTGTGTCCAGAACAAGGGAGTCATTAAATCACTTTGAGCAGATATTGCATATTATCAAGATGTAGAAAGTGCAATGTAGAAATAGAAAGCCTTCTCAGCTGTCATGGTATGAACCCATGATTTACCATGGTTATTTGTAAAACTGCAAGGTTTCCGTGAGAGGTTTCCTATAAGGCAGCCTGGCCTTCTCAGGAGAATTTTCAGTAGTAGGCAAGCTGTAATGTATGTGGAATACTAATGTTGTGTCTGTATCTTCAGACGTCCTATAAAATGTTTGCAGTTGGAGATCTTTCCACTTTTGGCTTATGGATTTAAAATTAGTGGAGAAGATTGGCTCCCTGCATCCCTAGTGTACATTCGACATGAATATATATCAGAACAGATTGCAAAAATTTTTTTTTCCTTGCATTGCATTTCTAGAAATTTGTTCGATTAAATTATACCTCACCTGGTACCCTATTTTTCTTTTATTTTGATTTCAACTATTTCTGATAACTCATTTTAAGCAATTTAAATTGCATTTACAAATGTACAGTGCATGAGTTTATCATGCTTATCTAGACATTTCTACATTTAAATACACAATACACAATAACATTGAATCAATCAATGAAACTTTAATACAAAGTTAAATATTTACTTCACTGTTAACCCTTTCTCTTTGCTATTTTATTTTGATTGAGGTCATGTGTCTTTTTTTTTGTATCTGGAATTGCAGAACGAAAAGGACAATTACTCAATTGAGACCCAGATGCTCTAAAATCGCCATTAAAATCCTGCGAGTCACTGTGCTGCTGGTAAATTATCCGGTCTGAAAACAACAATCGATGTTCAAACAACTTTGCATGCATATGAGGAAATCCCATCTGATCAGTCATTGGAGATAGCGACTGAAACATATACAGAATACAAGTAGTCCATGGAAAGAAGCACGAATGTGCACATGCGCATAAGCGTCAGTCATAGGCATGCTTTATAGGAGTGCATCATAGGCGCACGTCATAAGGGGAGAGAAAGGGAGAGGTGAAATGTAAAAACATTTTTTTATGCTGTTTCAGTGGGACAAGTGTTGTGCAATCAGCAGCCTGTTTCAAATATGATGAACTTCTACCTCACATACAATGGACAACTTAAGCTTTGATGCATACGGCTCAGACGGTCCTTCAACACGTGCGCTTAAGCCACGTTTTTAACACTACCGGCACCCCTGGACCAGTCGGTAATTTTGGAGCGTTAAAAGTTGGCGCTTCCTTTTGTGCTTCAAAATGAAATGTCAGAGCATCGTTTGGCGTGCTCGTTTTAATATTAATGACCTTGTTGTACTACATTTACGTAGCAGAGTTGTACTACATTTACGTAGGATGGCCACCAGAATGGTCTCAGGGCTTAAAGGTCTCTCGTACGAAGCAAGATTAAACAATTTGCAGCTCTACACTCTCGAGGAACGCAGGGAGAGGGGAGACATGATTGAGACGTTTAAATACGTCACCGGACGTATAGAAGTGGAAGATAACATTTTCCTTCTCAGAGGCCCCTCAAACTTAAGGGCGGAAAATTTCACGGCGACACCAGGAAGTATTTCTTCACGGAGCGAGTGATTGATCAATGGAACAAGCTTCCAGTACAGGTAATCGAGGCCAGCAGCGTGCCAGATTTTAAGAATAAATGGGACGCCCATGTGGGATCCCTACGTGGGTCAGGGTAAAACATTGGCTAATCTTAAGGGGAGGGTCTATAGAGTGGGCAGACTTGATGGGCCTTGGCCCTTTTCTGCCGTCATCTTTCTATGTTTCTATGTTTCTAAGTCAGAGGCTGCTAGGAAGCAGGGAAAAGATTGTGGTGAGCCATTATGTACATCGGTAGGTAAAATACTTCAACTCTAAACCAGTAAGATCTAGTTTAGTGTTGATTGTTAAATGCATGCTTGGTTTAGAACATTGGGGCCTGAGTGAAAAATTACTCTCAACCTGCTGAGCTGACATTCAAGAAACTTTGGCAGTTATTAACAAAGTTTAAGATCTGCCAGAATGTGTTAGTTCTGACATTAAGAAACCACAACTGTAAAATTTGTATTTATGTGTTCCTAGAATCAATTGATTTAAAGTTTCTTTTTCTAGACAGCCTAATTTATATTTTAATTTACTGGAAGTAATTGATTATCGCAGAGTAAATATGCCCTAGTGAAAACTCTATTAAATTGCAGCCTTAATAGACCATGTTTGTGCGTGTGTTGTTATTTTGGTCAAAGTTTTACATTTCTAAGCATTTTCAGGCTCTGTTACTGGATCAGCATTAAATACTCTTGTGGGTCTATGTCTCGCTGGACTTCACCATAGCACACTATAGTATATAAAGCAATTTGCCCAAAGTAATGAGTTCTACAGTAGCTGCATATGGACCATTATTGAACTGCAGCCAGCAGCAGGCAACTATTTGATCTGAGATAAAGTATGGTGTAAAAGGGTTAGGAGACTCCTGTTTATCCTGTTTATTGTGTATTGAAAAGAAAAGGAATGAACACTATCCTATCTGATAATCAACAATAGGTTCTTTGGGCAGGAAGGTCACAGGCCTTCTCTCAGGGTGGATTAAATGATTCTCAGAAACACAAGACTATGAATGTGCCTGTAAGCTATCATTTAGAAGATAATTAAACCATGAATTGAAGAAAACTGCCCTCCTTAAGAGGAATCAGCAAGGGCCATGTGAAAAACCATCTTAACACTTCACAGTCTGTGATGAAGTTAGCACCAAAGGAAAGAGTAAGTGAATCTGCATTGGTATTTCTGAGGTATTAGTGCACACTTTTCGGTTTTAATGTCGCAAATTTCTTCTCTTTCAGTTATTGTTCTTATCTGCTTGTAAATAGTAAATGTATCAGAAGAGTGAGCATGAGGAATTTTTGAAATTCAGATATATATATGCTTTCCTCTTTACTCTTTTTAGATATGTTGCTTTGCTTTACTCTTCTCAGAAATAATAATCATATTGAATCATATACAAAAGCTGTTCAAAAAGTATCAGACCTTTATTCATAGAAAATATTCGTATTCTGATACAACAATCTTATACTAATCTCTTTCAAAGTAGTCCCCTTGGGCTGCCATACACTTCTTCCCAGGGCCGCCATCAGAAATTTCTGGGCCCCTTACTGAGCAATCCTATTGGGCCCCCCCCACACACCCCTCCCCCCCTTTTGTCCGGGGGGGTGCTATCAGGAAATCGGCAAGGGACAAAAAAAAGTATGACAGCAGTGTTTATTGTTGTGCACAGCAGAAGCATAATACAGGAATTTGTGCTATGGTGGCCTAGGACCAATGTTTCCTCTAAGGATTGATGAGGTGTGCGCAAAAAAAAATATGCATGAGCGACAAGTTACATACTCCACAAATTTATGAGCAGGCACGGAGGACGCATTTTTAAACAAATGTAGTTTATCCTTGTACTCCTTATGTATTTTTAATCATCTATGGATATGTTTGTATGTTTATTGTTCAAATGGTTTTATTTATTTCCCCAAATTTATTTTTGTTATACGCATTGAAAATATTTGATATTGCGTTTAAATCAAAATCTCAATAAACTTGAAACTTGAAACGAGTGCCCATGAGATTGTAGGAGGGTTAAATACTCAAAACTTAGAAGAATAACAATTTACTTAAAGTTTTTGCTACGCCAGCTTTCTTGTATCTTTACATACAGCGGCGTACCTAGCATATGTAACACCCGGGGCCCATCATTTTTTGGCACCCCCCCCCCCCATCTGTAAGAAAAACATGATTTTTAGTAACAAACCACACGTCACACATGAGTACCTAGGAAAAGGCAGCATCTTACATATTGCAGTGAGCAGTACATCAATACACCCATTGTAAAACTAAACAAGCCAGACCAGCACAGATCAATCCTACATCGTCAATCCTAACAGAAAACCATGTCTTTCGAACACACAGAACACAGAAAACACCTTTGTCTAGTATGGAATATGTTATCACAAACTAACCCCTCACTCTTTTACAAAACTGTAGTGTGAATTTTAGCCACAGTGGTAACATCCCTGATGCTCATAGAATTCTGAGCATCAGAGCTGCTACCACCACAGCTGGCGCTAAAAAACGCTCACAGTTTTGTAAAAGGGGGGATAAAATAGAAATACACAGTTTCAACGCTCTAGCTCAGAGGTGCCCAAACTTTTTGAGCTTGTGAGCTACTTTAAAATGACCAAGTCAAAATGATCTACCAACAATAAAATTAAAAAACACAAAGCACACTATACGCTGAGAAAATGTTAATTATCATTCCTATTCTGGGTTTTTTCAAAGAGGTCAAGGCAGATGACTCTATGCATTGTCACCTCAGTAACAACCATACAAAAATAGACAAATATACCCCCCATCCTTTTTATTAAACCACAATAGCAGTTTTTAGCGCAGGGAACTGCGCTAAATGCCCAGCGCTGCTCTCGACGCTCATAGGCTCTCTGCACTAAAAAACACTATTGCGATTTAGTAAAAGGGGGCCATAGTGCAAAATATAGACAGCATATATAAATTCAGACACATTTTGATCACTAAATTGAAAATAAAATCATTTTCCTACCTTTGTTTGGTAATTTCATCTGGTTGCACTTTATTCTTCTGACAGTGCATCCAATATTTCTTCCCTTCTTTCAGCCTCCTGTATGCTTCCTCTCCTCCAGACCTCATTCCCTCCCCCAACTTTTTCTTTCTTTCTCTATGTCTGTCTTTCTCTGATTCTGTGCCCCATTTTTTTGCTTTGTTTCTGGTTCCCTGTCCCCCCCCTTCTTTCATTCTTCCTTCCTTCCTCCGTGCCCCATTTTTTGCTTTTTTTTCTGGCTCCCTGTCCCCCCCCCACCTTCTTTCTTTCTTCCTTCCTTCCTGCCTCCCCCATGCCACCACCGCTATCGGGAACAGGCCGAAATCTCCCTGCTTCTCTTCTGCACTGGGCCGATGAACTCTCGCCGCCCAACGTCAATTCTAATGTCGGAAAGGACGTTCCGGGCAGCCAGGCAGCGATTGGCTAGCCAGAACGTTCTCTCGAAGTCGCCGCCGCGAGAGTTGGTCGGCCCTGCAGGGAAGAGAAGCAGGGAGATCAAAGACACGGTGCCGGCCTGATCCCCGATGGCAGCAGTGAGAAGAGAAGGGAAGCAGGTTGGGCACCACTGCTCTAGACGAGCTGCGAGCCACACACTAAGGAGAACAGTTGACCACCCCCCCCCTTGGTACGCCACTGGAGCAGCAGCGTGTCTGGCCGGCTCATTCGTTCAAAGCCGCGGGTGGCGGCTCCTTGTGAGATCCGCGCCTGCGTCTGAAGCCTCTCTGATGGTGTGACATTAGAGAGGCTTCCGATGCAGGAGTGGATAGCGCAAGGAGCCGCCAACCCGCGGCTTTGAACGAACGAGCCGGCTGCTGCTCCAAAAGGAAGAGAATGATGCCTCCAGACCGCGGGCCACAAATAAAACCTGGAGAGCGACACACGGGCCACGTGTTTGAGACCGCTGCCTTAGAGGGAACACTGCCTAGGATCCTGGGGGAGCCCAGGCCACCTGTCACCTCCGGGCCCCTGAATGCAGGACTGGTAGTACTGCCCTGATGGCAGCCCTGCTTCTTCCAACAGGTCTGCCACTGTCGGAAGCAGCACTAGAACGCATCTTTTGAGATTGCTCACAACTGGTCCGTCGCATTCTGTATGATGTCTTCTCTTGACTGAAATCTGGTCCCTTTCAGGGGCATTTTTAGCTTGGAGAAAAGCCAGAAGTCACACGGAGCCTTGTCGGGAGAGCAGGGAACCTGAGGAATCACAGGTGTGTTATGTTTGGCCAGGAAACTCTATCAAATATGAAGAATGGGCAGGTGCGTTATCGTAATGGAGCTGACAATTGCCCGCTGCCCACAGGTCTGGCTGTTTGCATCTCACAGCATTACGAAGGTGACGCAGAACCTCTTGGTAGTACCCCTTGGTGATGGTTGTGCCGTGTGGTGCACACTCGTGATAAATCATGCCACTGGAGTCAAAGAAGATGGTCAGCATGACTTTGACATTTGCTGCGGACCTGCCTTGTTTTTTTGGCCTCGGGGATGTTGAATGCTTCCATAGTGATGACATCAACTTGGTTTCTGGGTCATACCCATAAACCCAGGACTCATCGCCAGTGATCACTGTGCTGAGGAAGTTGGGATCACTGTTCAGTCTCCAACATGTCCTGTGCGATCTCCAAACGGAGTTGCTTCTGCTCGATCGTTAGCAGCTTTGGCACGAACTTTGCTGAAATTCTCCTGAAGCCCAAATCCTCAGTCAAAATGGAATGAATGGATCCAACGCTGATGCTTGCCTCGTCTGCAAATTATCTGATCATGATTCGATGATCCTGCATCACCAGGGTCCTCACTTGGTCAATGACGATCTCATTTCTGGACGTTGCTTCACTCTCAAGTGATGTGCGGCCATCTTTGAAGTGGTTGTAGCACTCCTTTATCTGTGTGGTGCCCATTGCTTCATCCCTGAAGGACTGTTGAATCTTGTGGATCGTTTCCACTTGGGAATCATCAAGTTTTACACAAAATTTAATGTAGTAGCGTTGTTCAAATTTTTCAGTCATTTTGTCAAAAACGAAAATCCAATGGCGATCACTTACACTTCCTCACTCATCGGCAGTCTGCAGGTGACTGACAGCTTCTATAGGTGGGAAAAAAATTAAAGCATGCACATTAGGGTCACCTAAATACATGCAGCAAACCATGCCTCCCTAGCTTTATTTGTTTACTCAAGAAAAATTAAGGTCTGATACTTTTTGAACGGCCATATTGTACTCTCTGAATCAATAAAACAAAATCAGTGTTCAACCTTTCATCTTTTTAAATACTTCACACAGTGGCGTACCTAGCATATGTGACACCCGGGGCCCATCATTTTTTGACACCCCCCTCCATCTGTATGAAAAACATGATTTTTAGTAACAATCCACACGTCACACATGAATACCTAGGAAAAGGCATCATCTTACATACTACAGTGAGCAGTACATCAATAAACCCATTGTAAAACTAAACAAGCCAGACTAGTACAGATCAATCCTACACAGTCAATCCTAACAGAAAACCATGTCTTTTTGAACACACAGAACACAGAAAACACCTTCGCCTGGTATTTAATCACAAACTAACCCCTCCCCCTTTTACAAAACTGTAGTGTGGTTTTTAGCCACGGTGGTAACAGCTCAAATGCCAACTGTATAAAACGCTCTACAGTTTTGTAAATGGGGAGATAGAATAAAAATACGTAGAGAAAGGTTAAACTGAAGCACCAAGAAGCTGGACTCTGCATACAATGCAACATCACAGAAACAGCGATGCATCTCACCTAAAGCAAAAAATAAATAAATAAATAAATAGAATTTTTTTTTCTACCTTGTCTTCTCTGGTTTCTGCTTTCCTCATCTTTTTGTCACTCTCTTCCTTTCATCCACTGTCTACCCTCTCTCTGCCCCTTCTATATGGCATCTTCTCTCTTTCTATTCCCCTTCCAGAAACTTTATACCTCCTCCTTCCATCTATCCCATCACCCCCATTGGTCTGGCATCCATCTTCTTCCCTTCCCTTCTCCAGTGGTCTGGCATCTCTCTCCTCTCCTCCCCTCTCCCATACCTCCATGGTCTGGCATTTCACTCTCTACTCTCCTATCCCCCCATTTCCATCAGCATCTGCCCCCTTTCTCTCCCTCCAACCCAATTCCATGCAGTATCATTCCCCCTTATGTCTCTTTCCCCACAATTACATCAGCATCTGCCCCTATCTCTCCCTCCACCATGCTTCCATACCACCCTGATCCCTTTTCTCACCCTTCACCATGATTCCATACCACCCTGACACCCTTTCTCACCCTTCACCATGTTTCCATACCACCCTGACTCTCTTTCTCACCCTTCCCATGATTCCATACCACCCTGACCCCCCTTTCTCACCCTCCACACCCTTCCATAACACCCTGACCTCCCTTCACCACCCTACTATGCTCCTTTCTTTCTCCATCCCAAATCAGCAAGGTACCGCGATGACTGCTTCTGCTCCAGATGGAAGAGGTAAGTGAGTCAGAAGGGGCTGGGCCAGCAGACGCAGGGAGTTGTGGCAAGATCCCACGATGGCTGCGGCTGCCGGCCACCCCCCCCCCCCGCCTCCGACATCACTTATCTCTTCCGGAACAGAGGCGGTAGATGGCGCAGTCATTGCAGGACATTCGTTCACTTCAGCATGGCTGCCGACTCTGCTCTGTTATAAGTACGGCAGCCACGCTGAGGTGCCATTTGGAGCAGCAAGGGAGGTTCCGGATAGAAAATGACACGGGGAAAAAATCTGTCCCCGTCACTGCATCGTCCCATTCACCGCCCCATCATCATCACCGCCATCCCATTCACCGCCCCGTCATTGTCCCCACAATATCCATACAAGCCTCAGTACTGCAATATTTAGCTTATTCCTTCCTTATAAATCAAAGTTTTGGCTGCTGAACTGGAGAAAGAGATGTTCAGCTGGCAGGGCTTTGTTTATAAATTTTTATCAACATAACTAATATACTACTTTATCCTGAAGGGAAAAAAAAAAGAAATAGAATATTTTTTTCTACCTTTGTTGTCTGGTTTCTGCTTTCCTCATCTTCTCATTCAATTCCTTCAATCCACTTTCTCTCTTCTCTCTGCGTCTTCCATTTGTTCTGTTACTGTGCCTCTCTCTTTCTCCTCCCTTCCAAATTGGTCTGGCACCCTTCTTCCCTCCGACCCCCCCATAGTCTGGCATCTGTCTTCTTCCCTGCCAGCATCTTCTCCCAACTCTCTCTTCCCCATTTCCCTTCAGCATCCTTCTTCCCACTCTGTCTTCCCCATGTCCTTTCAGCATCCTCCCCACTCTCTCTTCCCCATTTCCCTTCAGTGTCCTTCTCCCCACTCTCTCTTCCCCCATTTCCCTGCAGCATCTTCTCCTCACTCTCTGTTCCTCATGTCCCTTCAGCATCTTCTCCCCACTCTGTCTTCCCCATGTCCTTTCAGCATCCTCCCCCTCTGTCTTCCCCATGTCCTTTCAGCGTCCTTCTCCCCATTATCCTCATGTGCTTTCAGTGTCCTTCTCCCCCCTCTGTCTTCCCCATGTCCTTTCAGCATCCTTCTCCCCCCCTGTCATCCTCATGTGCTTTCAGTGTCCTTCTCCCCCCTCTGTCTTCCCCATGTCCTTTCAGCGTCCTTCTCCCCCACTCTGTCTTCCCCATGTCCTTTCAGTGTCCTTCTCCCCCCTCTGTCTTCCC
Organism: Geotrypetes seraphini; assembly: GCF_902459505.1. NCBI lineage: Eukaryota > Metazoa > Chordata > Amphibia > Gymnophiona > Dermophiidae > Geotrypetes > Geotrypetes seraphini. The sequence goes on from NC_047087.1 coordinate 47,521,201, forward strand.
CATGTCCTTTCAGAATCCTTCTCCCCCTCTGGCTTCCCCATGTGCTTTCAGCATCCTTCTCCCCCCTGTCTTCCCTATGTCCTTTCAGCGTCCTTCTCCCCCCTGTCTTCCCCATGTCCTTTCAGCATCCTTCTCCCCCCCTGTCTTCCCCATGTCCTTTCAGCGTCCTTCTCTCCCCCTCTGTCTTTCCCATGTCCTTTCAGTGTCCTTCTCCTCCCCCTGTCTTCCCCATGTGCCTCCAGCATCCTTCTCCCCCATCTGTCTTCCCAATGTGCTTTCAGTGTCCTTCTTCCCTATTTTACCCATTTCCCTTCAGCGTCTTTTCCTCTCCACCCCACATTTCCTCCTCCATGCCCCTTATTTTGTGTCGCTTTCATCCACCCCCCCCCCCCCCCCCCGGACAACAGGCCCGGTCTGACAAACCTCTCTGCCCTTTACCTGTGGCTGGCGAAGTCTAAACTGCCTTCTTACAGCAGCCGGAGTGTTGTAGTTGCATATGGCTGCCATAAAGGTCGTCTCTGGTGCAATTTCTGGTTGCATCAGAAATGACCTTTACGGCAGCCACACACAGCTTCAACGCTCTGGCTGCTGTAAGAAGGCAATTTAGACTCTCAGCCAAGAAGGTAAGGGGCAGGGAGGGAGAAAGTGAGCTGTTTCAATTTCAACTCGACGGTGGCAGTAAGGAGGGAGGGAGCGCGATAGGTGACCGTGCGCGTTCCCTCCCTTAACTGCAGGGACAAGGCCATTCACCACTCCACGGGGCGGTGAATGGCCTTGTCCCCGTAGCCATGGTGAACACAGGTTTTTTTTTCATGTTGTGGCGAGTTGCCCACGGCTACCCGCGGCTAACCGTGGGTAACAGCCACCATGTCATTCTCTAGTTCCGGATCCAGCCGGCTGTGCACCCCCTTGGAGTGTGCACCCAGGGCGGACCGCCCCCTCCCGCCCCCCCTCTTGGTATGCCACTGCCTTCACATTCTTGGATATCTAATAAAATGTGATCTCAAAAAGTGTTTTTCCATGATGTGCTATATTACATGTCACAATGATTCACATCAATAACAATGAAAATTTATTAAAGTGAAGTATCAAAGTGCAATAAATTTTTGCACTTACCCCATTTTAACAGCTAATACACAGTAAGTGCAAAGGCTGTGTGGTAACTATTGGGAGTGTGTCTTCTCCCCTTATCTCTCTGAAGAGTCCTTTCTATTTGCAATTAAGATGGAATCATTTAAAGCAGTAGAGGACCACACTTCTATAAAAGGCACCCCTAGACTACCACTAGGGATGCTATTTTGGAGGCAGTGCTGGCAGGGTAGGAGTAACAATGTCTTTGTTTTGACCTTGGACCACCTTACCACAAGGTACCAGGTCTTTAGGTCCTCAATAATGGAGAGGAGCCTTAGTGGATAGGGGATCTGGATCAGGACGATAGGAGTTTGATTTAGGAGGTTGGGGAATTTGGATCAGCACTATGGCCCCTTTAAGCTCCTGCCTCAGAGCATCAAGCTGCAACTCTGAGGCCAATTCTACCAGACCATTGGAATAATGTTGCTTGAGAGGTGGGTTACAAACAGATATTAATTTGCTACAAGAGTCAGCATGCCTTTTATTGTACCTTAATAACTTTCCTCCTTATTTCCTCATGCTTTTTATCTGAATCTTCTGTGTTTTCTAAAACAATTTTTCATTTTGAAGGGACAATATCATAAATAGTGTGCACTATTTATGAATAGTGCATACGTTCTATAAAGAGTGCACACTTTCTCAATAATGTGTGCACTCTTTTCAAGTAATGCATACTATTTGCAAATTGGGGGTCACCTAGATCTAGGTGGCTATCAAACACATAAAAGCCAGTATCTTAGTTGTTTATTATACATGTGAACATATCCATGTAAAACAGCAGCCTACAACTTTATCCCAGGAGATCTAAACCTACATCTTGAAGACCAATCATTCAAACTAGTAGATAACTTTTTTTCATTTCTCAATGCCTTATCCTTCCAGTAATCCACAAACTATTCATGAAAAAGGTCACCAACTTGACATCACAGCTTTCAAGACTTATCAACCATCCACACCAGAAATTCAAACATCTAGTGGAACTTGGTCCCCATCCCTCTGGTCAGACCACTACACATACATTCAACATCAACTGGACCAAAAACAAAACCATACCAAAATCCAAAAGAGTAACTTACACCTCACACAAACACATCAAGCCCACCAAATTATGGACAAAAATAGATGAAACAATTCAGGAATGCAACCCCAAGAACTTCATTTCACAATGGAGCAAATTGAGCACTTGATGGACTAGCCCCACTGCAAACCAAAACTAGAACCAGCAGAAGATCAGACCAGTGGTATGACAACGAATTACTCCAACTCAAAGACAATGCAGATGACTAGAAAGAAAATGGAGACAAACTAACCTAGAACATACGAAAATCGCCTGGAAAAAAATTAACAAACAATACAAACTACAATTAAAGGATACTACTCCAGTCTAATAGGCACAGAAACCCAAGACACCAAAAAACTCTTCCAAATGTTAAAAGATCTGACTGACACCAAACTCTACCTGACCACTAATAACACCCCTTCCCCCTCTGCCACCATTTTAGCAGAACACTTCAAGAATAAAATTACAAATGCCAGAGCAACCCTCGATGGTACCCCAAACCACCTAATTGAATTCACAATACATCCCACGAAAAAGAATCCACCGCAGTAGATAGAATCTGGTCCCACTTCCCCAATATACAATGGCCCAAATTCAATAAACTCTACAGAAAATACAGCCACGCTTCCTGTGACCTCAATCATTGCCCACCATATCTTTTAACAACCTCTAGCACAAAATTCCGTGCACTACTCCTACAATGGATACAAACCACGCTCACAGACGGCCTTTTCCCAACTGACCTCAGCGAAATCATCATCATCACCCTGATCCTAAAAGCCCCAAATGGACCAACAGATCAACCATCCAACTACAGACCCATTGCCTCAATATCACTATATGTCAAACTAACAGAAGGACTAGTAGCCAAACTCCTCACTAACTATCTAGAGGACCACAACATACTCCACCCCACACAATCTTATGGCCACAGCTAGACAACACCTCAGCACAGGAAAAAAAAATGCTGCTCATACAACTGGACCTGACCGCAGCATTCGACCTGGTAGACCACGGCATCCTACTACAAATTCTGGATACAATAGCTATCTCAGATAAAGTATACTCATGGTTTGAAAGTTTCCTAAAATTCAGAACATACAGAATAAAATCAGATAAAGAAAAATCAGAGCCTTGGTCCAACCCCTGCGGCGTACCCCAAGGATCCCCACTATCCCCCACCTTCTTCAATCTCTATACTGCCTCACTCGGTGCATACCTGGACAAACTAGGCCTAACATCCTATAGCTATGCAGACGACATCACCATTCTCATACCTTTTGATCAACCTAAGCCCTCTATGACAGACACACTACACCGAACACTAGGAACAGTAGCGACCTGGATGAAAGATCACAAACTGAAACTGAACCCAGCCAAAACAAAATTCATCCTCCTCGAAAATAACAAAGTTCCAACCATAACCAATATAGAAATAAATTCAATCAACTACCCCATTCAAACCACCCTAAAAGTACTAGGAATAACGATAGACAGATACTGCACTATGCAACCTCAAATAAATAAAATAATAAAGGTCATTCGCAGTTATTAGAAACCTAAGACAAGTCTGAAAATTCTTCGAAAGAACACAATTCCAGCTCATAGTACAATCCCTAATCCTAGGTCTGCTAGACTATTGCAACATCCTCTTTCTCCCCTGCCCTGCAACAATGACAATAGCAATTACAGTAGCAATGTGATGGACTGGCCACCCAGACATGGCAACAGAATAGTGAGGCACCTTACAGGGCACTGCTGTGAACTTCACAAAAAGGGTGCCACATAAATATCTCACCAGGATTCCCATATAAGTAATGTTGAGCCCCCCCCAAACACCCCTAAAATTCACTATACTCACCTGCCTACAACCCCAATAGCTCTTATGGCTGCAGGCAATACCTATATGGCAGGACAGTAGGGTTTGGGGCTTTTTTTTGGTGGGCTCACGTTTTTCACCATGAATGTAGTGGTTAGAGTGGCTTATGTGCCTGGGTCCTCCCCTCTGTGCTCACTAGCCCACCCCCCAGGTTACTTAAGAGACCTCTGTACAGCTCTACTAGGTTTTCCTATAGCAAGTCTTGATGTTTCAGAAACAGGTATGTACGTTTTTATTCCAATTTTTATGTCGGTGTGAGGGGGGTCAACGATTACTAGGGGATTGTGTGGGGGTATGTACTTTGTGTCTTCAGTGGCTATCTGCAGGGCCGGATTAATGAATAGGCCCAAGAGGCAAGTGCCCAGGGCCCGAACTTGTCATGGGGGCCTGCTGAAGAAACAAGTAACAGACAACTCCACATTTTTTTTATAAAAGGCGACGGGCCCCTGAGAAATTAAAATTAGCATCAGCATCGGACCCCCTCCTGAGAAACTAAGATCGGCATCAGCTCCCCCCCCCCCCTGAAAAATTAAGATCAGCATCGGGCCCGCGCTCTCCCCCCCAGCAGCAACTGTTCTGTTGCAAGCGGTGCTCAGCCTAAAGCTTCCCCTCTGATGCAGCTTCCTGTTTCTGCGCATCAGAGGGCAGCTTTGGTCCAGCAGCAACAGTACCACTTGCAACAGAAGGGCTGCCAATCTTACGTCGATGCCATTTGTGTAGTTCAGATTGTAAAAGGGACTCTGAGGTGAAATCCAACGAGACTCCAGTAGCCTGCTTGCTACATTTAAGACTAGTTGAACAGAAGTGAACAGCTCGTTTATATACCACATGGATTATTCCAAGGGTTACTTAATGCACAAATCAAATTGAGTCATTTTGGACTAGCCTTTATTTAAGCTTTTGTCTTAGATCATAATGCTTTATTTTGCCTTAAAAGCAAAAGTTTAAATACAGCTCGGCGCAGGGCAGAATCCCCATATTTCCATGGAACTTTTTTGTCTTCACTTCTAGAAAGATTTCAGCATTTTCTGAAAAGAAGTTGAATTACAAGGTCCTTTTTTTCTGTTGACAGCTTCCTCTCACCAGGATCAAAAGCCCCAAAATTAAGGCTCTATGCAAACTCTTCCATCCAATACTGGTTCTTATGTCATCAGCTTAATCTATAAACAGCTTTCAAAATATTTTGATTTCAATGTTGAACTGTTGCACAGAAATTATCTTACTCTCCGCAAAATGAACTTTCAAGTCCAGTTGTTCTTTCTTCCCGTCTAGATCTTTAAATTTAGCAATTGATTCAGAAGAAAACAGACACAACTGAGGAACTACCTCCCTCAGTAGTCTTTCAGTCCGAGAAACACCATTCATATATCTTTATGCATTATTTCTTGATCTGAAATTTGAAACATAGGAACTAAGAGCTCCTTTTAGTAAACAGCGCTAGAAGTTTTAAGTGTGGGCCGATGAGATAAATGCTCTGATGCTCATAGAATTCCTATGAGTTCAGAGCATTTACCTCGCCAGCCCATACTGCAAGCTCTAGTACATTTTTTAAAAGATTGGAGAAAATCATTGTCAAAATAGAGCCATTGTCTTATGAATAGACATCTCTGAACCCTGCCTTCCTCTTCCATTATATTTTTCTACTAGGAACGAGTCTTCAGACTGATCTTCCATTAGCAAATCATTATATAGTTTAGAAATATGCTCACAGAGTGAGAATCATGAGAAAAATTAATGAGCAGTATGTTGGATCTACAGCTAGGGGAAAAAGAGTTTTTGAGATCTAGTTAGGGTTGAATTTTAATGTCCTAAATTTTTGTAAAATTGTAGGACATAAAGCTAGACGATAATGTATGATGAAACATCAGGAATTTCAATTTATATGAGCTATTAGAGATCCAATTAGAGGTATAAATGTGTAGAAAACTAAGAAAAAATTGGATAGTTTTAGTTTTACTGATATAATGAATAAAGTTCTAGTTATAGACTCTAATGTCTCAACAGTCTAATCTCTAAGTGAAATAAATTAGGTGCTGAATTGCTAATGTTTCTTCACTCTTCTTTTGAGGTGATCAAAAATGAATAGTTGAAAGTCTTCAAAGCTTTACAGACAGTTTCATATTTGTCCTTTTAAAAGTATTGAACATCAGCATTTACTGTACTTGAAGTCATTGCTGTTTAATTATTTTCTAAGTACATGCTAATGCAGGAAATTGGTGCCCACATAATAAATCTATGAAATAAAAAACAACAATACACAGTGGAGATGTAAGGTTTGGTCATCAGGTTAAAGACCTGGCACCATCTTCCCAATCAGGGGTATAATGAGGAGGGGCAGATGGGGCAGACTACCCTGAGCGCCGGCAACTCTCCTCCTCACTGCCCACCCACCTCTTTAAAATCTTCACCAGCAGCAAGCAACATCTCCTATTCACTGCTCATGCTGGATTTAACGCTCCTTATGACATCACTTCCTGTGTAATTCGTGTCATTGTATATGTTATTGTGCTATCTCTACACCATTTTTGGAACAAATCACATAACAAGATACCACTTCCACTTTCTTTTCCCATTTTTGCACAATCCCACCAATACTTAAAGCATGCAATTTTCCATACAATAAATTATTTATTTATTTAAAATGCATTTCTGAAGAACAAATTACAAAATTCTGTAGATGTTGTAACTCATCCATCATGGTCTGTTTTTCTGCATTTCCATAATTAATATGCATGAGATTTTTTGGATATAATGGAGGTAGTATTCAAAAATATACATCATGTACAGTATTTTCATTTTGGAGATGTTTGTGACCTTTCAGGACAAGATTTGAAGAAATCTTGAGGAAAAAAAATCAACAACTATTGACCCCAAAACTTTGATTTCTGTAGCTCTTATTAGTAATCTGTCATCCATATAATAGCAAGACTTGGCTGATTAACTCATGGAATCAGAAACCTAGATATAAATATTCTTAGGGCTGTAGCATTTGTGTTTTTTAGAAACCTGTTGTGGCTCTGGCCACAAGATTTCTGCAAAACCACAAGACTATAAGATCAGAGGGAGGCAAGGGACAGATGGCCTAACTGAGAAAGTATATTAGCTTTCACTGCTATAAAGAAGTAGGATCAAAGGGAAACAGAGGGACAATCAGACTGCAAGAAAAAGAACACTGGAGAGTGATAGGTGAGGGAAAGGAGATGACCTGAGCTTAGGCGGAAACGAAGGGATAAGAGACCTGAGATCAGGCTTAAGAGCAGCTCAGTTTTGGGATTAGGGTCATATTTGGAGAGGGCAAATGTTCCTCCAGTGAACATTTAACAGGAGACAATAAAACTTGAAACTTGACATCTATCGCCCAATATTTGGTGCTATTATTGGGACCAGAAGATTAGATATTTTTACAGTTATGGGCCCTCAATGGTGGAATACTCTACCTCAGTTTATTCGATCGGAACTAGATATTGTAAAATTCAAAACACTTTTAAAGACTTATTTATTTAAAGATGCCTATGATTTTTAAAACTAGTTTTTTTTAAATATTTTAAAATTTATTTTTTACATGGTGCTTTGGTTTTAAAATACCCTTCCTATTGTTTTTTCCTTTTTTAACTATACCCAAATATTGTAACTTTTACCCCTTTTCCTCAAACTCATGTATGTATAGTTTTAAATTTGAAATTTGTATTTATTTTGTAAGTTTCTTCTATCTAAATTGTAATATGTACATCGCCTAGAATCTGTAATAGGCGATTCATCAAAAATTGAATAAACTTGAAACTTGAAACATTTAACTGGCCAGAAATGACCAGTTAAATAGCATTTAGCTGGCTAACCGCTAAATATTCAGTAGGAGATAGCCAGCTATCTCCAATGAATATTAGTGGTTAACAGCTTAAACTTGGCTAGTTATATCACATTTATAGCTGCCAATTTTAAGTGGTGACCAGCTAAGTTTAGAGGCTAAATCAAGCCGTGCAAAAAGCAGTTCTATCTTTGGCCACTATAAATTAGCTGGCCAGTGCTTAAAATTGATGTTGCTGGCTAAGTTTGAGTTGGTTAAAGATAGACTGGATATTCAATGCCGATCAACAGAAACCACCCCACATTGAATATCAGTGGTCAGTGCCGACCACAGGAGTTAGCCAGCTTCCCTCCCATAGTCTCAATATTGTCCCCCAAGTGAGCAATTATGGTAGTAGTTGGTAGGTTAGGCATGAATAAGTTTTCCATTACAGATTTTTTTTTTTTTTTTAGTTCAGTAAATTTTTATTATAATTTGAATAATACAGTATCCAATAATATAAAGGTAAAAAAGGGATCTCTAAATAAAATACATAATCAATCATACATACATAATTCCTTTTTAAGCCCATTAAAAGGGGAGACATGATACATTCACAATAGTAAAGTATAGGAAAAGATAAAATAATTAATTCTCAGTTCATCTAACGAACCTTGAATCATTCCTTATTATAATAGGGATAAATTTCTCCTCACATTTCTTAGTGATGGAACTAAATGAAAATTAAACTTGTTTCTGTTCTCGAGCAACTAAAAATTGTTGTAGTTGGATAGGATCCCAAAAAACATATTCAACATCTTTTAATTTGACTAAGCATTTACATGGAAATTTCAAATAGAAAGATGCCTCTAGAGCCAAAACTCTAACTCTTAACCTCAAAAACTTATTCCTTCTAAATTGGGTGGCTCTAGAGACATCAGGAAAGATTCTAACCAAATCACCATAAAACTTTGTTAGCCTATTTTTGAAGTAAAGTTTAATAATTAACATTTTATAAACCTTACTCATGCATGTTATTACCAGTGTGGATTGGTTCTGAATCACATCTTGAGTGTCTTCAAAAAATTCAGTTAAATTAATTTCAGTTGTGACCAAATGATCCACTTCCTGGGCAGATTCTTTTTTTTTTTTAGGAACATAATAATGGTTATTTATTGGAAAATTCTCCACATAGGGCAATCCCAGTATTTCTTTAAAATATTTCCTTAACAAAATATCAGATGATAGTAAATGAGTTACAGGGAAATTGACCAAGCGGAGATTTCTCGCCCTATGCATATTTTCCATAGATTCAATTTTAGCATGTATCACAGTAGAATCTTTAACTGCAGATACTGAGACAGTTTGTAGTGTATTACATTGAGCTTCCATAACGTTTAGTCATTTATCCAAACAGCTCAAATTGGAATCCACATTTTCTAATTTATGAGAACCAGCCTGTGAAAAGTCCATAGTTTGTTTCATCGTTAATCTAAGAAACCCTTCAACCCTAGAAATACCTAACCACAAATCTTTAAGAGTAATATCGTGTGCTTCCACCGTACTTGGGTGTTCCTCCACTACTCCTGAAAAATCCAGTGCTTTAGGTATTTCAGTATAAAGCAACTTATTAATCTGAGTGGAGGCCATCCCTCGGTGGATAGTAGGAATGATATTCCTACTTTCACATGATACTGGATGAAGGGGAGGAGATCGTTCAAGGGGGCTCATTGAAGCACCTGACAACGAAGAGTTCATGTTAATTGGTGCTACTGAAGAATTTTCAGTTATTAGTGTTAAATGCCTGTCCATAGAGCCAGATATAGCTGGTGTAGAACTCTTTGGTTTAATTAACACTATTTATACTATATTTAACACCAACTTATACGTTCCAGCTCCCCGGCTCCTCGTGGCTCCCAAGGGGCCTGGTGTGCCCCTTTGGCCACACCCTGCGGCCACAACCGCGGCGGCGGCTCAATTTAACAAGTTGGAGATGGACCTGGTGACGTCAGGGGTCCGTCTCAGTCAGTGGCTGCCAGCAAAGTTACAACGGAGAGAAACCACTGCTACAGTAGTCTCGGAAGTATCAATAAGTCACCTCGTATCCCTCTAGGTAGTTGTCCAGCTCCCAGGCTAACCGCAGCAGCAGCTTCAATTTAACAAGTTGGAGATGGACCCAATACAGATTTTTATATGTGTAACAACCATCATTGGCTAGATCCGTTCTCATTTATGTTTCAATTTCTCCAAGTCTATAAATGCAATGAGGCGAGGCCAGGCTGGATCAATCTGTTCCTTATGCCATGGAACTATTTGGCCATCTTCTTTATGTACCTTTCTCTCCATATATGGAATGTTTGCCAGAAATCTCAGTGGATTACAACAGAAAGCCAAAGAGCTGGCACTCACATGCAGCCCAAGGGGCATATCTGATTATTTGGGCTTTGAAATAAGTCCTAAAGAATTGCATTTTCTGGCTAATTGGTATTTGGGCAAGCTTACATCTTAAATCAACAGTGGTATACAGTGTTACATGAGAAACAAAGAAATGTAATTTAAGTTTTAGTTCTATTGTGTAGAAATCATCATTGAACAAAAGAAAGATTCTATAAAGAAAACAATTATTTAAAAAATATAGTGCTCTTAGGCCCCCTTTTATCAAATTGCATTAGGGTTTTGTTTTGTTTTTAAATCTCCAGCTGCTGCAGTAAAAGCTTCAATGCTCGCAGAAATTCTATGAGCATCGAGCTTTTACCGCAGTGACCGGCGATAAAAACCCTAGCATGACTTGATAAAAGAGGGCCTTAGTGAGATTAATTAAACCTCTGCATGCCAATTTTAGTAAATATGCTTGCTCTCTGAAAATATTTATTTTTAAAGTTTCTATACCGCTTTTTTTTTTTCCAAGACGGTTTACAAGGAGTTACATACATAAAATATTAAAAGTCTATACAAAATAAGAAATAAAACAAACAGTTTCAGTCTTACATAAAATCAATTGTTCAGAGAAATGCGTCAACAAATAGTTACTTCTAATTTAGGGAGGTACCTCATTTATGTCAGAATTTTTAGGAAGTCCCCCAATTTTTATTTCATATTATTGTAACTTGTTCTGAGCTTCTGGGGGAGGACGGGCTATAAAAATGAACAAATAAATAAATAAAATATTTAAAAACTCTAACCACTGTGTTTAAAGTTATATTTAGATGTTGGGCCACACTCAGATACCAGATCTGAATATCTGGAAATGATATGAATGGGCTGATTTATTTTAACCAGCTGTTAAATACTATTCATATTACTCCTCTCTGCATCATACCTATTTAACATTGGACTATTTTTTTCTGCTTTAAGGATATATCTATGTGTTCAGTCTGCTAAAATACATGATATCACAGTATCAGGCCTGCAGTCATATCATGTTCATTAAGATGGGATGTAACATTTCCCCAAAATAGTTCATGGAGACTTAATATATCCTTATTGGCAGATAATGCCTTCTTGCAACATATTCATGATTTTTCAAAAGAATATTTCATGGATTGGGTGACCGGAGAGCTGGATCGAGGATATATGCTAGATGTAATTTACTTAGATATCAGCAAAGCCTTTGATACGGTTCCTCATAGGAGGCTCTTGAACAAATTTGAAGGGCTGAAGTTGGGACCCAAAGTGGTGAACTGGGTTAGAAACTGGCTGTCGGACAGACACCAGAGGGTGGTGGTTAATGGAAGTCACTCGGAGGAAGGAAAGGTGAGTAGTGAAGTCCCTCAGGGTTCGGTGCTGGGGCCAATCCTGTTCAATATGTTTGTGAGTGACATTGCTGAAGGGTTAGAAGGAAAAGTGTGCCTTTTTGTGGATGATACCAAGATTTGTAACAGAGTCACACCGAAGAGGGATTGGAAAATATAAAAAAGGATCTGCAAAAGTTAGAGGAATGGTCTAATGCCTGGCAACTAAAATTCAATGCATAAAAATGCAGAGTAATGCATTTTGGGGATTAATAATCAGAAGGAACCGTATATACTGGGAGGTGAAAGCTAATATGCACGGACGGGGAGAGGGACCTTAGGGTGATAGTGTCTGAAGATCTAAAGGCAAAAAGCCCAGTGTGACAAGGCACACCAGAAGAATGCTGGGCTGTATAAAGAGAGGTGTAGCCAGTAGAAGGAAGAAGGTGTTGATGCCCCTGTACAGATTGTTGGTGAAGCCTCACTTGGAGTATTGTGTTCAGTTTTGAAGACTATATCTGGTGAAGGACATAAGAAGACTTGAAGTGGTCCAGAGGAGGGCAACAAAAATGATAGAAGGACGTATGAGAAGAGACTTGAAGCCCTGAATATGTATACCCTAGAGAAAATAGGGAAGATATGATTCAGACGTTCAAATACTTGAAGGGTATTAATGTAGAACAAAATCTTTTCCAGAGAAAGGAAAATGGTAAAACTAGAGGACATAATTTGAGGTTGAGGGGTGGTAGATTCAAGAGCAATGTTAGGAAATTCTACTTTACGGAGAGGGTGGTGGATGCCTGGAATGCGCACCAGAGAGAGGTGGTGGAGAGGAAAACGGTGACTGAGTTCAAAGAAGTGTGGGATGAACACAGAGGATCTAGAATCAGAAAATAATATTAAATATTGAACTAAGGCCAGTACTGGCCAAACTTGCACGGTCTGTGTCTGTATATGGCCGTTTAAGGGCGGATGGGCTGGAGAGGGCTTCAATGGCTGGGAGGGTTTAGATTGGATGAAGTAGGTTTTGAAGGAGATTTTGGCAGTTGGAACTCAAGCACAGTACCGGGTAGAGCTTTGGATTCTTGCCCAGAAATAGCTAAGAAGAAAAAATTAAAAAAATGTAAATTGAATCAGGTTGGGCAGTCTGGATGGATCATTCGGTCTTTATCTGCTGTCATCTACTATGTTACTATGTTCAATAATATTACACCAACAATATCTTTTTCTACTGTCTGGGAATCTTACAAAGTCTGGTTGACAGATGAAATTATAAGTTATAATGCATTTCAAAAGAGAAAGTAAAATCAGGAACAGCTGGAGACTGAAATTCAAACTCTAGAATCTACTTTATATTCAAATCCCAGTAATAATAGTCTACAAAAACTATAATAACTTAAATACCAGTATAATACCATTTGTAGTAATCAAGCCTCTGCAATATACTGTACTACAATATACTGTACATTTTATGCTTTTGCAAATAAATCTAGGAAGTCATGGGCAGCAAAGCTCTGCTTTGTTTGAGGGGGCACAAGAACTCCGCCCTAGCGCACAACCTCTAGGCAGTTTCCAAGTCCTCCACTCACATCCTCCTGGTGCTATAGTTTAAAATTTTCGGGCAGCTGCTATAAAGCGTCCATGGGCAGGCCTGCCCTCGGAAGTAGAATGAAGGGTTCTGGGGCAGGCCTGCTATTTGATGCTGTGCGGCAGCTGCCCAAAGATTTAAAATCATAACACCAGGAAATTGGAGGGAGGGTGGACAACAATAGGCAACCAACAATTTTTGAGGAGGCCATGGTCCCTGTGGCTTAAGACTCCGATTGGCCAGATACCTAAAGCCCCTCCCATGAGCTGCACTGGGCCATTCTGGAATGAACTGGGAGTGACCCACCCATTTTGACTCCGATTGGCCAGATCTTTAAAGACCCTCCCATTGGAGATGCCTTAGGGATCTGGTCAGAATCTTAGGCCACTCCCAGTACATCCCAGAATGCACTGGGAAGGAGGTCTAGGACTCTGGTTGGCCCAGGTGCCTAAGGCCCTTCCTATGGAAGGGGCCTTAGGCATCTAAGCTAATCAGGGCTTTAGGCCCCTCCCTAGTGCATCCCAGAATACACCGAGAAGGGGAAGGCCTGTCATTTTGCAGTGGCAGGCCTGCTGGCAGGAGGGAGTGGGCATCCCTCTTACTGACCATTGAATGAAGGTACGAGCATTCAGGGAATTCAGGGGTGACACGGGGATCTTGCGGGTGTTGGGTAGAGTCAGGGAGTGTTTAGGAGATTTTGAGGGATGATGGGGCCAGCAGCAGGAGGGAGTGGGCATCCCTCCTGCCGGGGAATGTCTCGGGGGGGCAGCAGGAGCGAGCGGGCATCCCTCCTGCTGAGGGATGTCTCAGGCAGCAGGAGGAATTCGGCACTCCTCCTGCTGTGGACATTCAGGGGTGGGGGGCTTCAGGGGTTCCGGCAGGAGGGAGTGGTCATCCCTCCTGCCGGTCGACTTCAGGGGGGATGGGTTTCTTGATGTGGCTGCTAAACTGATCATGGCAGGGAGATTCCCTTGCTGCGATCGGCTCAGTGACTGCATCTATTTGAAATATAGACCAGCATTTTGCTGGCCTATATTTCAGGCTCCCATCATAGTCCTAGGGAGATGCCTGAGGCCGCCTAAGCTTGCCTAAGGCCACTACCAGGTGAAATCTTGCCAATATTTAGCCTTGGGCAAGCTTAAGCAGCCCTATGCGCCTCCCTATGCTCGAAAAATGTCTACAATGTATATCAGCCTGCCTCAGGGTTTTTTTAATTTTTTGACGTGTGTCTCGATTTGCTGTTTAGACAATGGTAGAATGCCTACTTCTGCCTACAATTGGGACACCGTTTATAGAATGTGTCCCTAAATGCGCTGACACAGCTCCAATGCTCATAGAATTCCTATGGGCGTCAGAGCATTTAGTGCTCCAGGTTCTGGTAAAACTCCTACTGCAGCTTAGTAAAAGAAGGCCTTAAAGAGACAGATCAAAAATTAACAACTCCCTAGTCTAAATCATTCTATTACCCTAACTGGTACGGTCTAATTAAATTAATATATTTAAAAAAATGATTTTTGAAATATTTGGCAATCTTCTAATATATAGGACTTAAATGACCTTCTTATAACAAATGCCATAAATAATATCAATCCTACATGGAAATCATTTGCTGAACTACAATCTATTTTTAACCTCCCTGGTAATCAGTTCTATAAATGGATTCAATTATTACATTCTCTAAAAAAGTTAACCACAGAAATTAAACTCGTTTCCTTCATTAATCATTTACTGTAAACAATTTATGGCTACAGGTCATTTAACATCTCAGTTTTACAAGTTAATGAAGTATTTACCTTCTGAAAATCTAAAAGGATTACAACATAAATGGGAGGAAGATTTATAATACAATTTCTTTAATAGTAACCTGGAAAAATTTTGGAACGCAAATTTTTAATCATCAAGGTCAGCAGTTATTACACAAACAATGTTTTATATAGCTCATAAATCATGTTGGACACCAATTAAGTCATACTATAGCAATCCATCATTTTCTCATTCCTGTTGGTCTTGTAAAACTGCTGAAGGTACAGTTAAACACATGGAGGGGCATAATAAAAAAAAATCTAAGTCCCCTTTTGGCCTAAGGCCTTAAACATTGAAAGTAGAAGCAGGGAAAATGTCCATTATCAAAAATAAAACATCCAAAACGAGGTTTTTTTTTTATAATGGCCTGTTTCTACGTTCAGCTGTTTAAACGCCCAGACCACCACTACGTCTACACTAACACCATATAATCAACCAAAAAAAAGCCTAAGTCCCAAACGTCCAAAACAAGGGTTTTTAAGCGAACGAGGAGCTAGTCCTTCGTCTATAAGCTGGATTCTGTAACCGGTATCTGTCAAAAATAACACTGGTTACAGAATCCCCCCTACAATGATCGGAGCAAGAGGGAGCCCAAGCCCTCTTGCCCCGCGGCACCGCCGAACCCCCCCGACACGATTGGGCAGGAGGGATCCCAAGCCCTCCTGCCCTCGATGCAAGGGCCCCCCCGAATCCCTGATAACCCCCTGCTGACCCGCGACTCCCCCACTGACCCCATGACCCCTCCTCCCCATACCTTCAAAAACGTTGGTCGGATGGACGGGTGCCAAGCCCGTCCGTCCGGCAGGTCAGCAATCTGTTAATGGCTGGCCTTAGGACCTGATTGGCCCAGGCGGCTCAAATCCCGCCCGCAGGTGGGGCCAACCAGAATAGGCCCAGTAGTCTAGGGCCCCACCTGTGGGCGGGTTTTGAGCCGCCTGGGCCAACCAGAATAGGCCCAGTAGGCTTAGGCCTCTCCTATGGTCCCTTATGCCTAAGGTCCCGCCCACAGGAGGGGCCTAAGCCTACTGGCCTATTCCTGTTGGCCCAGGCATCTCAGGCCCCACCTGTGAGCGGGATTTGAGCCATCTGGGCCAATCAGATCCAAAGGCCAGCCATTCGACAGATGGCTGGCCTTTCAGACAGATGGCTTGACACCCGTCTGTCCGACCAACATTTTTGAGATGAGCCATCTCTCCTGCCGCGATCATTGCTGTAGGGGGTAGGCAGGTTGCTGGGGCCGCTGAGCTGATCGCAGGTACTTTTTTTATCAGGTACTGATAAAAAAAACCCAGAAGGATCATTGTTCCATTGTGAGGATCATAAATAAAGGGTAAGAAAATGTACAGGATGAGGTAAAAAAAGAAAGTAACCCACTAGAGCAGGGGTGCCCAACGCGTCGATCGCGATTGACAGGTCGCTCGCTCAGGCGACCCCAGTCGATCGCAGAACGGGTTCCCTTCTTCCCTTCTCTTTTTTCCCCTCCTGACTGGCCCGCCCCTGAATTCTGCTGCTGCCTCCGCTGCTCAACATTTAAAAAACAAAAAACAAAAAAAGGCTTGGAGAACTTATGCTCCGGGGGCTAACATGTGCTTGTACCGGCTTCCCTTCGCTTCCCTCTGAAACCGGAAGTTATGTCCGGGGAGGGGGAGGGGGTAAGAAGGGAAGCCGGCACGCACATGTTACAGCCCTGTTCGCGGGCTAAAGCGGGAGACAGGTCAGTGAAGCTTGCGATTTGCTCTTCTTGCTGCCAGGTCCTGCCTACTTTCTGTTTCCTCAAAGGCAGGACCCGGCAGCATTTTTCCCAAAATGTCGATCTTGGGCCGATCAGCCTTCCTCTTCCCGACCTCAATTGTGCCGTCGGAGAGGAAGTTCTGGCCAGCGGAACTTCCTCTCCGACGGCAAAATTGACGTCGGGGAGAGGAATGCTGGTGGGCCCGAAGCAAGGAGAGCTTGGCCGGCGGCGGGCGGCTTTGGGGGCCTGTTATCCGATGGCAGCGGCAGAAGCAGTGGCTTGTGGGTGGGCAGGGAGGGAGAAAGAGGGCAGGCAGGGAGACAGAAGGAAAGAAGAGAAACAGAAAAAAAGAATGGGGGCATGAAGAGAGAAAGAAAGAGAGGGCAAGGAGAGAAGAAGAAAACATTGGGGGGGGGGAATGAGGTCAGGAAGAGAGGAAGCATACAGGCTAAAAGAAGGGAAGAAAGATTGGATGCACAGTCAGAAGAAGAAAGTGCAACCAGAGACTCATGAAATCACTAGACAAGGTAGAAAAAATGATTTTATTTTAAATTTAGTGATCAAAATGTGTCTGAATTTATATCTGCTCTCTATATTTTACAATATGGTCCCCTTTTACTAAACCGCAATAGAGGTTTTTAGCGCAGGGAGCCTATGAGCGTCGAGAGCAGCACTGGGCATTCAGCGCAGCTCCCTGCGCTAAAAATTGCTATCGTGGTTTAGTAAAAAGGGAGGGGGGTTTATTTGTCTATTTTTGTATGGTTGTTACTGAGGTGACAGTGCATAGAGTCATCTCCTTTGACCTCTTTGAAAAAACCCCAGAATAGGAATGATAATTAACAATTGTATGCGTACAGTGTGCGTTGTGTTTTTTTAAAAAATTTTATTGTTGGTAGATCATTTTGACTTGGTCATTTTAAAAGTAGCTCGCAAGCCCAAAAAGTGTGGGCACCCCTGCATTAGAGTTTAAAAAAAATCATTTTCTCAGCAACTGCTTTGTATTTCAATGAGAAATTTTACATACTTATTTAGTCGTCATACTTATGTATTACTATTAAACAGCATTCCCCCTCCCCCTTTTACAAAACCATAGCACAGTTTATAGCGCTGGCCATAGCAGTAACAGCTCTGATGCTCATAGGAATAAGATGAGCATCAGAGCTGTTATCGCCGCAGCCAGCACTAAAAATCACGCTATGGTTTTATAAAAGGGGGAGTTAATTATCTTTAGCTATGTTGACGTTACTGACATTTTTACTGTTACTACCTAGCAATTTTTGAGGGCTAAAAATGTTTGAGCTAAAACTCGGTGAAACCCCCCCACCCACATCATTCAAGTGATACAATTAACAATGTGTCAGAATTTCACAGTCACTGTGAATGCTCAGTGCCATCCCCAAGCTTTAATACAGGTCTTCAGTCACTTTGGGAAGTTCTTAACAGCCTTGTCAATCAGCGCTTGTGGCAGGCTGTTCCAGATCATATGCAGCGCTTCCTTGCGTTACAGGATTGTTTGCAGGATTGTGTGGAGCTACTGATAGGTCTCCAATCTTGCTCCCCAGACAAAGGTCTATGTCACTGTGACATCATTAACAGTAAGCATGATGCATGCAGTAATTAGCTCCTCTCGGTGTGCAGGTTTAAAAAAAATCTGTCATTTACAATGCAAACATTTTTGAACGCTGGGTGGTTATGCTTTAAAGTCTGTAACCACTATGTTTAAATATAATCTCCTGCTATTTGGAATATATAAATAGTAACAACAAATAAAGCTGTAAAATTTCATGTTGAAATTCAAAGTGGTTGCAGAGAAAACAGCAAATTACTAAAAGGGATTCTTTTTGCATCACCGTGTAGATTCAGATGAGGAAAAAGATGATTTTTTTGTTGTTGTTGTTTCATATTTTAAAACTCTAATCATACATGTAATTTAAATTCACACAGATCTTTTCATTTTATTACATTTAAGTAAAAGTTTTACAGTGAATGATGTGTATTTTTGAATTATTTATTTTAATTTCTTCTATGCATCCCAGCAGTTAATTTTTGCATATATGTAGTAGAGAATGACACGGTGACGGTTTACCCGCGGCCACCGCATTTAAGCCGCGGGTCACCGCCGAAAACGGGGAAGAAAACTAGCAGTCGCTGCGGTGACGGGGACAAGGCCATTCACCGACCACGGAAACGGTGAACAGGTTTGTCCCCGCGGGCCAATGTACCCCCTTCTAGGAACCGCTATTTACCTGTGTTTCACCGTGCTCCTCATTTGTCAGATCAACCCTTCCTGCCAATCGCAGCAGAAGGGTACCCAACCCCTCCTGCCGGTCCTCCCAATGGCCTCCCCTAAGATCGCCGGCAGGAGGGTACCCAACCCCTCCTGCTGGACCCCCCCCCAACGAACCCTCCCACCCCGGAACCCCCTTAGTCTTACTTTCCAAGTTGGACCGGACAGCTCCTCGCTCGTCTGGCCAGCAGGCCTGCCTCCGTCCAAATGAGGCGGGCCCGCCCCTCCCCTCCCCTGCCTCCCAATGGCCTCCCCTAAGATCGCCGGCAGGAGGGTACCCAACCCCTCCTGCTGGACCCCCCCCCAACGAACCCTCCCACCCCGGAACCCCCTTAGTCTTACTTTCCAAGTTGGACCGGACAGTTCCTCGCTCGTCTGGCCAGCAGGCCTGCCTCCGTCCAAATGAGGCGGGCCCGCCCCTCCCCTCCCCTGCCTAACCCACAGGATCCTAGGGCCTGATTGGCCCAAGCACCTAAGGCCCCTCCTATAGCGGGAGTGGCTTTAGGTGCCTAGACCAATCAGGCCCTAGGATCCTGTGGGTTGGGCAGGGTAGGGGCGGGCCCGCCTCATTTGGACGGAGGCAAGCCTGCTGGCCATACGTGTGAGGAGCCGTCCGGTCCAACTTGGAAAGTAAGACTAAGGGGGTTCCGGGGTGGGAGGGTTCGTTGGGGGGGGTCCAGCAGGAGGGGTTGGGTACCCTCCTGCCGGCGATCTTAGGGGAGGCCATTGGGAGGACCGGCAGGAGGGGTTGGGTACCCTTCTGCTGCGATTGTCGGGAGGGCCGTTGGGGGGGTCTACAGGAGGGGTTGGGTGCCCTCCTGCCGTGATCGCTGGGGGGAGGGGAGACTTGCAGCCGTAGCCGCGGTCACTATGCTAATCACGGCAGCATTTAAAGTACATGTCGTGTTTGTTTTTGCATTGCTAGCCCCAGGGGTGGTGGAAGATTAGTGATTGAAAAACTGTATAAAAAATAACTATTTTAAATTTAGTGATCAAAATGTGTCAGTTTTGAGAATTTTTATTAATTAATTTTTTCTCTGCGTGTTTTGTTTTTGTATAGTTATTAACTTATATTTAACTAAGTTTTAAAGTTTTAAAGTTTTAAAGAATGTTTCCTTTATACGTAAATAAAGAAAAGTGAATGGGATTGCAGTGGCGGTGACGGGGCGGTGAATGGGGTGGCAGTGGCGGTGACGGGGCGGTGAAGAGGATGGTGAGACGGGGACGGGGCGGTGACGGGGATGGTGAGACGGGGACGGGGCGGTGACGGGGACCAATTTTTTCACCGTGTCATTCTCTAATATGTAGCACTAGCAGGTATACTGTATACAGTGCTTTACATATAATAGATAGTCCAGACACAGAGGAGATTTGAAAGGGCCTTTGCAGTGGGCCAATTACATGAAGTGAGACATAATGAGACTCCCCCTGTGGAAGCACCTTTGGAGCATGGAAAGGAGTTATGTTAATTGAGGTAAGACATCTGAGCAAATTCTCTGGGCTCCAGTAACACTTTGAAGCTGTACAGTAAAGAATGACAACTAGCATCAGTATGATAAAGTACTAGGATCCAAGATCTTACAAAAAAAAAAAAAATGGCAGCTTCCAACAATATTACATTGATGTCTTCTATCCTGCCAATACCTTTCAGGTCTATACTGACTTGAGTGATGCCATTTTAAATTAGAGTGTACCGATGTCGTCACTGACCCAATGATATTTACTTTACAGTCATTGGTTGTATTATTGGGGATGGGGGAGGGGTTTCAGATGCTTAAAATTCTGAAGTTGCTATTCAGCTTGATTTAAGTGGGCAGGTCAGTCCGGGGATGAAGCCCAGCTAGGGTGGCCAGGTTACCCTTTCCAGAAGGGAGACATTTTGACCAATCTTGGATTTCTGCCAACCTCAACTTGGTGCACGTTGGGACCTGCAGCACTGATTTATATATTTATTCATTTTTCTATACTGTTCTCCCAGGAGAGCTCAGGACAGTTTGCATTAAGTTATTCAGGTACTCAAACATTTTTCCAGGTCTGTCCCAGCAGGCTCACAATCTATCGAATGTACCTGTGGCAATGGGATTAAATGACTTGCCCAGGGTCACAAGGAGTAGTGTGGATTTGAACCCACAACCTTAGGGTGTTGAGGCTGTAGCTTTAACCACTACACCACACTCTACAAATACTACAGGGACTATACATTCTACACTGCTGTGGGATGTAATTTTAAAACCAGGACTGGCCAAGAAGTCTCCCTTCTGGAATGGGTAACCTGGTCACCCTAAGAGCTGGAAGATATGCAAGCACTAGCAATGTTCAATGCCAGTGGTCACAAACCTAAGTGGACAGATAGAACTGTATAAAATGAAGCCCTGTCGTTGCTGATTTGGTATGGGAAATAACAGCTGGAACTTGCATAACTTCCAGACTAATCAGACACCTGGATATTCAATATTGGTGCAAAGACATGGCATGACAACAAATATCTGGGTCTAATTTAACCCTCAGCTGTCCACAGCTTTAAAACTGTTGACAGCTGTGAACTGAATATCACTCAGAAAGGATTTTTTTCCTCTGCAGAACAAAAAAAGTTGTGCACACTAATACTGATTCTCGCCCTATGCCTTTGTCCACCTCTAAAGCTGTTCGGTATATTTTGAACAAGTAAATGGACTTCACATTTATTCACTAATAATAGTGATCTTTATACTTATGTGTGCTATCAAACATTACTCAAAGGTGTTCTTGCTCAGGCACATATTTCACGTATCTAAATAGCTAGATAGATAATAGTATATGAGTGACCCTGCATTCATGGCAGGATTAAGGCATAGGCAAACTAGGCACATGCCTAGGACCCACATGTTTAGGAGGGGGGGCCTCTCTGGTGGACCCATTCAATGACTCCTAAGGCAGACTTTTAGATTGGTAAGTCAACTGCTGGCAGCAAGAAAAAAGATGATGAGAGGAACTAGAGCTACTTCTGCCCCCAGAAGCCTATTTCCCTTCTCCCCTGCCCCTTATTCGTTACCCTCCAATTTGCAACAGGAGTTGGCAAATAGTGAGAACATAAGAATAGCCTTACTAGGTCAAACCCAGTAGCCCATTTTCACAGTGGCCAGCCCAGGCCACTAGAACCTGGCCAAAACCCAAAGAGTAGCAACATTCCATGCTACCGATCCAGGACAAGCAGTGGCTTCCCCCATGTCTGTCTCAATAACAGACTATGGATTTTTTCAACTGTTTATGGAAGTTTCAAAATGTATTTATATTACAGTGTGTAGGGGGGAGGCAGTACAACTGTTTGCCCAGGGCCCACCAAAGGGTTAATCCTGCCCTGGCAGCATCATATGCCACAGTAATCTGGCTGACATCATCAGGCTGAGGAGCCTATCTGGATGCAGACATGGAGGAGCTGAGCCCTGCAGCCTTGCTTCTGGGCGAAAGAGTCCACTAGGCTATATATTCCTAGTGTAAAATCGGAAGTACAGTAAAACCTTGGTTTGCAAGCATAACTCATTCCGAAACCGTGCTTCTAATTCAAAACACTCGTATATCAAAGCGAATTTCCCCATAAGAAATAATGGAAACTTAGACGATTCGTTCCACAACCCAAAAACTTTAATACAAAATACTGTATGTGCTCGTATTGCAAGACCTCACTCGTTTAGAACAGTCACTAGACTCCCGCAGCGTCAGAGAGAGAAGAACAATCGGCTCAGTTGTGATGATGTGACATGTGTGTATACTGTATGTGCTTGTATTGCAAGACATTGCTTGTATATCAAGTTAAAATTTAATCAAATGTTTTGCTTGCTTTGCAAAACGCTTGCAAACCAAGTTACTTGCAATCCAAGGTTTTACTGTACATGTTTAATTATTTCCCACTACTTATACATTCGAGTAGATGCGGCTAAAATGCCCTCATTAATCTCTCCTAAGATGAAAACAGGGACCAAATTTAAAAACTTAACAGGTGGCTAAATTTAAGAGCTCAGCTTTTTTGGAACATGGCTTCCATTGCTTATAGAGTTTTGCTTAATTGGGTGGAGGAGGCCTAGGAAAGTTCACAATTGCCCCAATTATGTAATATTCATTTACTTTCAAACTTCTTACAGTAGGTTTTATATTTTTCATACATGACTGTTCCATGTTACTCTTTACTGCTTGAAAGCACAAGAAGAACCACACAATTAGCTCTGTCTTTCTCACAAATCGTATCCAATCTCAATTACTCTTGCTGAATTGTCACACAGTTGTTTGGATTCCATAGATCATGCCACAAAATCAAAAGTGACAAGCAGTCAACCATTGCTTCATCAGACCTGTGTAGATCTCACAGAATCCCGGTCCCCTCTAATACTATATGACAGTACTTGCTCAATGTGCTTGAGCTGCATCCCTAGATAATCCACAGTTTGTTTATCTGATTGCTGACAGTTCTCGCCCACTGTTTGGATATTAAATGTCTTTTTCCTTGCTAGGAGGAATTTATTTCCCTCTTGTGAACTAAAGCAACTTTACAGTGATTCATATCCCATGCTTCAAATTGATTTGCACTTCAAGATGTATATACACTGCAGGCATCTTGGAGGGTCAATATGTCTTGGTGATTGGACAAATAAACCATTGTTTGCAGCACACTTTCTTATTCTTGCCTGCATACCTTGATCCAACTTCTAACTCCTAAAGAGATGAGTTTCTTTCTCACATATCATCCTATAATTTTGTGCTAATTTTATGTTTCTCAAGTCTGTTCTGCTGACCGTTGGCTTGTTTTATTTTAAGATGAGATCTAAATCCATATTCTCATAAACATTTCAAGGAATCCTGCCCTGGAGGCTTTCCTAGCTCTACACAATTTACAGGTACAACACTAGGGAGAAAAAGGTAAGTGTATTTTTATTCTTGTATGATTTCTCTTGCAATATTCTACTGGGTGATCTGCTTAAAGAGACCTGAATGAATCGTATCCAGTTATCGGCTTATCCTAGGCCTCCTATATCTATGGCTTGACATAAACTGATAAAATTAGCCAGATGGAGGCTGAATATTGCTGCTGTTCAGTTAATTAGAAGTTACAACCTACTGTACCTTCTCTCTGCATAACATCCCTCAAATATTGAGCTATCCAGCTAGACATAACTGTTCACTAGCCTCAGATATTGAAACAATTAACTTATCTGGTTAATACCCAATGTTAAATTGATAAGTCCTTTGGAATATTAACCCCATAATGTTTTGCCACAAAGAAGCGTGCAGGGAAGGGGAACAGTGACAAAAGCATCCATTTCTGTGCTTTGAGAGAAATCTGACTTTAGATCTAGAGATATATCACTACTGGGACTTTTACTCTAATTCTTATTAATTCCCCTCACAACACTCCCCCTCACTTCAAACATAGTATCCCATCGTTCTTGCCACTTTCCGAAGAAGTTCTGGAAGTCCTCTTTTATGAGTGTCCTTAGTTGCACTGTTGTGGCTGCCTTGGTGTCCTGAATTGATTCAAACATTTCCCTTTCATGGTCATTTTGACTTTGGGGAAGAGCTAGAAGTTACATGGTGCCAGATCTGGGGAATAAGGTAGATGAGGGCACACCATAATGTTTTTATTTGACAGAAATTACTTTACCAGAAGTGATATGTGATACGGAACATTGTCATGATTGAGGATGAAACTGTTTGCCCATTTCTCAGGTCGCACTCACTTGCCTCATGTTCAAATCTGTTGTTAAAATGTTTTGAACGGAACCATAAGAGATGTTCAGATCCCCAGAAATTTCCCTAATAGTCAATTGCTTGATTGATCAAATCATTTTGCTTACTCTTTCTCTTCAATTTTGATGTTGAAGGAAGTCCTGATATCTCCTCATTTTCAACCGATTTTAACCATTATGAAATAACTTGAACCACTTGTAAAACCATCTTCATGGTCACTACAGCATCACCATAAACCAATATTAATGTTTTTTGTATTTCTTTAGCACTTTTGCAGTTTAAAACAAAATTTAATGTTTGTGATCCATGGGCATACTGGATGGGTCATTTGGCCTTGTAGCCACCACCTGGGTCTCCAAGAAGAGCACAACAGCGCCCCTGGTGGCCGCAGCAAGAATCTAGGCATGCTACTCAGTAAGAAGTCAGCTCTGCAGGGACTGAAATAAAGTAAAAATCAAAACACTGTGCCAAAGAACCTCAAACAACTCAAGTTCAGCAAAATAAAGCAATAAGGAAAATTCCTCCACAGCTTTCAGGATTTTCCCTTTCAAAATCAAAAACTTCACTTTCAGCATAAACAGTTTTGTTACTGGTTTTCAAAGTTCTCTTCCCTAGTCTGTTCAAGGTAGGGAACAGATAAGTCCAGCTCCTGAGCTGTATCAGTCCCAAGTTTCAAACAATCAAAAACCTCGGAAGCCTCCAGCTGGAAAAAGCAGTGCTGGGGCCTGGAGACTTGTCTCAAGTTTGTCTTAAGTAAAGCACAATTATCAGCTTTCAAAATTCCCTCCCAGATTATGGCAAACTTCTCCAGCAAAAGACAAATCTCAGCTCCCTTCAAGCTTGGGCTGAAAAAATCTAGAAATCAAAAACACACAGTTTCTGTTCAGTTCCTTGTGCAGGCATCAAACGGTGCCCCATCCCCACATTAAGTCACAAGTAAACACGTGGAGGGGCATAATAATAATAAAAAAATGTCTAAGTCCCCTTTTGGTCTAAGCCCCTAAACTCTGAAATAGTAGCAGGGAAATATCTATTCTCAAAAAAAAACATCCAAAATTATTTTTTTTTTTTTGAGAATGGCCTACCTCTACATTCAGAAGTTTAATCTCTCAGACCATCACTATTTCTAACCTTAAAACACATTCACAACCAAAAAATCGCCTTAAGCCCAAAGCAAGATCTTATAGGCGAAGGAGGGGCCAGTCCTTCACCTAAAAGCTGGATTCTGTAACCGGCATCTGTCAAAAACAACACCGGTTACAGAATCCCTCCCCCCCCCCCCCCCCGTAATGATCGTGGCAGGAGAGATGCCTAATCTCTACTGCTGTGATTGCGATCCCCCACCGAATGGCCATGAACCGTCAGGAGGGATCCCAAGCACTCCTGCCAACACTCCCACTCAAACCCGTGATCATGGCAGGAGGGATCCCAAGCCCTCCTGCCAAAGACGGCCCCTATCTCTGACGAACCCCTATGAACCCCCAGAACAACCCCCACCACCATCTCAGACCACCCCCACACTAACCATAACATTGGATGGATGGACGGGTCCCCTGTCTGTGCATTCGGCAGGCCCGCCATCCTAGGAATAGTGGGCCTGCCCCTTCCTGGTGCATTGTGAAATGCACTGGGGCGGGGCCTAGTGCCTGATTGACCCAGGTGCCTAAGGCCCACCCATAGGAAGGCCTAGTTGCTCTGTTTGGCCCAGTTTCCTTAGGCCCCTCCTATGGGTGAGGCCTTAGGCACATGAGATGATTTGGCCCATGTGCCAATAGGCACATTCTAATTGGCCCAGTTGCCTAAGGCCCCTCCTATGGGCGGGCCTTAGATGCCTGGGCCAATCATGCCCTAGACTCCACCCCTGTACATCCCACAATGTACAGGGAAGGGGCTGTGGGGGTACGTTTAGACGTAGTGGAGATTAGGCGTTTAGGCAGGGGAAGGCCATAATCAAAACATGGACGTTTGTTTTGGTTATGGACACTTTCCCTGCTTCTGGGTTGAACGTTTAGGGACTTAGGCCAAAATGGGACTTAGACGCTTTTTTTGATTATGCCCCTCCACGTCTTTTTGATCGTCCAAGTACCGATTTAGGCCACGTTTTGAATATTGGTTTTTTTTTATTATTATTATGAGCCCCTTGTGGTTTTCAAAACTGAATCCTTATTACTGCCACTACAAATCACACAGTTCTGGCAGTAAATGCAAAGAGAAAACTATCATCAAAAATGAACAGTAGCCAAAACAGTTTCCTTCAAAAATTGTTCCAAAAACTCAGCAATTCAAACTGTCACCAGTACTGCTTGGAAGCCACACTCACATCCATTTGCTCAGGGGCTACAAACAGCTCGTCTGTAGCTGCAAACTCTGGTGTGAACCCAGCTTCTTCCACTTCCATTATGTCTAAAGCATTACCCTGGCTTGAGCCTGAAACCTCCTGCTTGGCTCATTCTTCCTCCAGGCTCCACCTCCCATGAGGTGGGGCCTGTGTCTTCTCTCTAGCCTCTCCAACAGCCTAGTGAAATCTACTGGCTTTTCTTGTGGGGAGCCACGTTCTGCCCTGGGTCTCTTTAGGGCTCCCTCGGTGGACACTATGAAAATTACCAGGCTTGCTATCACTAGAACTAGGTTTAAAACCTACGTTTTTAGAGCTGCTTACAGGAGTGTAGTGACTGGGTAGGGTTTCCCTTTCCCCCCCATTCTGGATCTGCAAAATCATCCAGATGTTCTATCTGTTATTGTGAGTTGGCTTTGGGAATACCCTTTTTAGGTCTCCTTTCACCCTTTCTACCAGATTTAACAGGGACCACAGCAGATATGGAGCCTGACTGGTCACAACCTTTATCTGCCATCATGTTTCTATGACTTATAGCACATTGTTTTAAAGTGTGCCATAAAACATAGAAACAGAAACATGATGACAGATAAAGGCCAAATGGCCCACCAGTCTAGCCAACTGCAGTAACCACCTCTAAGAGATCCAACGTAGCTATCCCATGCTTTCTTGAATTCAGATACAGACTTTGTCTCCACCACCTCTTCCTGGAGACTGTTCCAAGCATCTACCACCATTTCTGTTAAAAAGTATTTGCTCAGGAGTAATCTACGGAAATACTTTTTTTTTACAGAAAGGGTGGTAGATGCGTAGAAGAGTTTCCCGGAAGAGGTGGTGGAGACAAAGTCTGTGTCTGAATTCAAGAAAGCATGGGATAGCCACATGGGATCTCTTAGAAAGAGGAAGAGATAATGGTAACTGTGGGTGGGCAGACTGCATGGGCCATTTGACCTTTATCTGTCATCATGTTTACAAGTATTTTCTGCATGACTTCTTACATTTGCCTTTTATTTGGAGTTCGGCAAGACCTTTTAGAGTGGAAGCATTTTCAAAACACCACATTAATTGATATTATTGTTGGAGGCTCTTAAGACTCCTGAGGCAGGCCTGTTTGGCCAAAACATTTACATGTCGAGTCATTGAGTCGTTGGATGAATCATTGTGTCATTGGACGAATAAAGATATTTATACTATCAGATGAGTTGGAGGACACTTTATTTGTGCACATCATTCTGATTTGGACAATTCCATTCTGTTTTTTGCATCTATGATTTTACAGCACACTTAAAAACACACCTTCTCTCAACCATAACTCACAACCGACTGACTACACTAAACAAGTTGAAGCTTCTCACACACTGTTAGTAAGGTTTGATGCACCAAAATCTCTTTAAGACTAGTTTTTGGTTTATTATTCAAACATTCAGATATTAATTTATACCACTTGGCTGCCTGATGCCCAAACACTGATGCTCAGCGCTTCACTGAATGCATCTTGATTCAAATTTGAAATCCGCGTAAAATTGTAGGATATGCAGAATATAAATTATTATTTTTTTAAAAATGTCATTTAAACTACCAGTCCCTTGGATATTTTAATCCTGAAGTCCTCCCGCTTGCTTGGATTTCTTCAGTTCTTCTTGCTTGACTTTTTTTGATCTTCACCCTAAACCTATCTAATATAATAAAACGCTAGGCGCGCATGCGCACTGAGACCTGCGTGATCTGAAATCCCTGAGATGTATGTCCGTGGCTTTGCAGGAGTGCGCATGCGCGAGTCCCCAGCCTTACTGCTTCTCAGCCGCATTGCTTTCCAGCCGCAACCGTTGGACTCCCTGCTCTCCAGATCGCGGTGTACAGACCGCTAGGGCACTGGGAGCTAGGGAGAAAGCAAGGGCTCAGTCTTCGTCGTCGTCTTCGCCCCTCCCCCCAATCCCCGTTGAGCCACCCACCCGATTTTGCTCTTCTGTGTCTCTGATGATGTCATCAGAGACACGGAAGAGCAAATCGGGCCAGTAGAGGCCGCGAAGCAGCATGTTTACAGTGCTGCGGCCGCTGCTGGAGCCAAGAGGTTTGTCGACCGCGGGAAGGGAAGGGGGTGGCGGCGGCGGCAAGGGACTAGGGGAGGTGGCCAGACCGCGAGAAGAGAAAATCGGGTGGGCCACGAAGAGACAGGGAGGAACTGGAGCGGAAGAGGTAAAGGGGCCTGCTTTGGGAGAGGGGTGTGCTTGGAGGCACACAGCTTTGCTTGGGGGGGAGACAGAAGGGGGGCCATGGAGAGACAGGGAGGAACTGGAGCTGGAGAGGGAAAGGGGCCTGCTGTGGGGAAAGGCTGTGCTTGGAGGCACACAACTTTTCTTGGGGGGGGGAGACAGAAGGGGGGCCACGGAGAGACAGGGAGGAACTGGAGCGGGAGAGGAAAAGGGGCCTGCTTTGGGGGAGGGGTGTGCTTGGAGGCAGACAGCTTTGCTTGGGGGGGGGAAACAAAATGGGGGGCCATGGAGAGACAGTCAGGGAGGAATTGGAGGGGTAGAGGGAAAGGGGTCTACTTTGGGGAGGAGGGGTGTGCTGGGAGGCAGACAGCTTTGCTTGGGAGGGGAGACAGAAGGGGGGCCACGGAGAGACAGTTAGGGAGGAACTGGAGGGGGAGAGGGAAAGGAGCCTGCTTTCTAGCACCCGTTAATGTAACGGGCTTAAAGACTAGTCTTAAATATATAGTGCAAGCAATAGAACAGAATGATTAAATAAATTAACAGGAAAGAAAACTATCTTCCTCTGTGATTGTTCTGAGTAAGTAACCTGCCAGGAAAATCTAAACTGTGAAATCCTTGCTTGGAAAAATAAAAGTACATTTTTAACTTATTTTCCCTGTTCTCACTATCGGAGAGGTATGGAATGCTGCAGTGCTGCTGGCTTCAATTCTTCAGGAACCCACAATCAAGGGCTCACACTTTCATACCTCTATAGAAAAAAATTATTTTTCTTTTGTTTTTTAAAGACCCAGAGTCCATGAGAGAACTTTCATATTTTTTCTTTTAGTTCCTAAGAGAACCTTCACAGCGAAGCTTTTGAGGTTTCAGTAACCTCTATTACTAGGGGCTCCTTGTACTAAGCTGCGAGAGCGGTTTTAGCGTGCACTTAGTGCATGCAGAATTGCCACGTGCACTAGACGCTAATGCCAGCATTGAGCTGGCGTTAGTTCTAGTCACGTAGCGTGGGTTTAGCGCTTGCTAAAGTTCTGTACGCGCTAAAAACGCTATCGCAGCTTAGGAAAAGGAGCCCCAAGGTTCTTTTCAAACAACTCAGCAGTTAAATTGAATTTCACTACTGCTTAGCCTTAACTTTACCTCTAATAGGTAAATTCGCCAAAGAGCAACAATTAACATCTCTTCTTTTACCACAATGCTGGTATATTAGCTTACTTTAATTCCCTCCCTCAACTCTGAGAAAAACAGAGAAAATCCACTAAAATTAAGTAGCAAATATCCTAATAAACTTTTTTTAGGCTCTTAAATATTTTTGTTAGAAAGTCTGCCTTCCTTGGCTATCCTTAGATTTTCATACCTCCAAAGTGTCTCACTCACATTACAGGTTCAGATATAAATGATGCATGTTTAAAACAATCCTCAACTAGGGAATAATAATCTAACACATCCTCGCCACTTCCCAAGTATAACCCGTTCTTCAAACATAACTTTGGGCTGGTTTTACTAAGCTGCGTGCTAAACCCGCGCTACGCGGCTAGAACTAACGCCAGCTCAATGCTGTCATTAGCATCTAGTGCGCACTTCAATTCAGCCTGCGCTAAGCGTGCCCTAAAACCGCTATCGCAGTTTGGTAAAAGGAGCTCTTTGTAAGAGCTTTTTTTCGGGCCTCAGTATCACCACCCACAATACAGGCGCACAGACTTCGTTTTCTCAGGCATCTCTGCTCTCATAAATCATAAATTCTCACATTTCATTCAATTACTCAGTCTCTCAGACAGCAACTCTTCAGTATGTTTCTTGTCTTCTTATCAGTGACAGTTACTCTCCCTCAACTGTAACTTCCAGCAAGCTTCCTGACTTGTGCAGCCAATCAGACTCATGCATTGAAATTCAACGGAAAGCTCAGTACTGCACATTTACAGTATTATTTTGCTGGATAATATTAAAAAGTCTTTTAAAATCCCATCAGACCTCTCCTGTCCCTGGCCAGCTATAAAATATATATTTATTAAAAATTTGGATCCCCTGGGTCTCAGTTCTCTCTCTCTGGACTCCACGCCCCCAATGGCTCATTCTTCCTCCAGGTCCCTCCTCCTATGAGGTAAAATAATATCTTAGAACCACCAGTTTACACTATTTTTATTGAGTTTAGAAGTATTATAAACCACCCCCCAAAAATTGTCTATTGGGCAATATATCATGCAAACAGTAATTATAAACATAAACATGTAGCAGCTCCGATAGGATCAAGAGGGATTGAAATATGCACCAGATGCTGAGCATTTTTATACTACATCATTGAAATAAACTTCCAATATGCTTCTTATTTTAAATCATACCTGCAGACAAATTTAAGATGAAATATTTGTTACCAAAGAAGCCCAATTAGAGCATTGACATAAATAGTAGAACTGAATAAACAGATACCCTGTTACTCTATAAATTTGTGCACATAACTTGATGCTTAAGAAGGAATCCATTATATGATGCCTAACAAAAAAAATTCAGAGCTAAGCACTGTTCTATAAAAGGCATGCGGTACCAGAGAGTGCCCAAGCCCATTGGTGTGACTGTCTCACTGCAGTACTCCTTAAGGCAGACAGAACCACAGAAGGCAGGTAGAGACTGTACTTTTCATTTAGAGGCCCTTTTACTGCACTACGCTAAAAAGTGTCCAGCGTAGAAAATGAACGGGGACAAAGTTTGTCCTTGTCCCTGCCCTGTCCCCACAAGCTCTATTGCTGTCTCCACACTGTCTCCATAGCCACAGTTCCCGTCCCTGTCCCCGCCCCATTCTCATCCCTGCCCCTGCAGACTCTATCTTCATTTGCACAAGCCTCAAACGCTTATGATGTTATATTTAAATCTTTTTATTAAAGTATAAACATGGACAATGTTCTGTACAACTGTTTATAAATCACAAATAGTCTTCTATTTCTATCTGGTTTTGGTACAAGATTCAGTTGCCTATGTTTTTTTACATCATCTGGGAAGGTAATTGGATTGTCTTTCAGACATGGGTGTACAAGAGAAGCTAGACTGTGTAGTGGATGAACAGGAAAATAAGTTTCTATTAAATATTAGAAATGCTCCTTGAAGTCAGCAATGAATCTTTTGTAGTAATAGTAAGATGCTTGAGCAGCTGGGCACATGATAGGACATTGCAGATGGCAGACAAGATACAAATTATATCATTTAATAATATTTCATTGAATCCTAAAAGCAGCTTCTACAGATTTTTTTTCTGGGAATGGCACAAGCAGATTTATTTTTATCCATTTATAAACCCTGCTGCCTTCCTATGAACCATCTTAAACATACCTTTTGCATGTGAACCCTCTTAGACTAGCCCTTAGCCAGTGTCCTCCCTGTGTTCCCCTCACCCTTTCACCACTATGGTTCCTCCTATACATCTCCTTTTGATACCAAATTTCCCCAATCTTTCCCTTCATCCCAAACCACTAAACTCCTCCACACCACCCCACTCACTTTTTAAATCCATTACATCACCTTCCCTTTTGCCCACTATCTTCTTCTCAGCCCTAGCTATAATTTATGGACCCCTTGATAACTCCCTCTCTTCTTTCCTCACTGACTTTGACTCTTGGCTTTCCTTCTTCCTTGAACATTCATCTCCCTCCCTCATTCTTGGTGATTTTAACATTCATGCTGATGACCCCTCCAACTCTTATGCTTCTAGCCCTAACATCTTCATTTGATCTTCAGCTATGCTCCACCCCCCCTACCCACCAGAACAATCACTGCCTTGATCTTGCCTTCTTCTATAACTGTTCTACCACAAATTTCTCCATCCGAGTTCTTCTCTCTCTGACCATCATCTGATAACTTTCAGAACCCATCACCCTTTCCCCAAGTCCTTACCGATCTCCACCTGTACATTTAGGAATCTTCAGGGCATTGACCCCCTTGCATTTTCTCCACCTCAGTTTTGCCCCCCTCACTACCAATATGCTACACAAGTCTGTGAATGAGGTTGTCTCCTCCTATAATACCACTCTCTCCTCTGCTGTAAATACGCTTGCTCCCCTACACCATGCTCTGTAACATGTGCCAAACTCTATCCTTGAATAAACTCTAAAATCCACTACTTATGCTTTTGTGTCAGATCCAATGAATGTCTCTGGTTCAAATCCAACACTCATGCCAACTTCATTCACTTCAAATTCCTCGTGACCTCCTTCCAGTGTGCTCTCTCACTTGCTAAACAAGACTACTACACCTTCATAACTAACTCTTTTGGCTCCAACCCTCACTGCCTTTTTACCACACTGAACTCCCTCCTCAAGTTTCCCCCCACCTCCAACCTCTCCATCACTCTCCCCCCAAACTATGGCTGAATACTTCTATGACAAGGATCACAAAATAAACCTTGAGTTCTCAGTTGAGCCACATCCCAGCCTCCCTTGGCCCTTGCTGCCTTCTATTCCTTTTCCAAAATCACTGAGGAGGAAACTGCACACTTTATTTTCTCCTCCAAACCCATCATTTGTTCCTCAGATCCATCCCTACCCATATATTTATCACTATCTCTCCTACTGTCATCCCCTCTATCTGCCTTATCTTCAAACTATCACTCTTCACCTTTACTACAGTATGCCTGATGCATTCATACATGCTGTTATCATGCCACTCCTATAAAAAGCCCTCACTGGACCCCACTTGCTCTTCCAAATTTTGTCTTTTTTTCTTCCTCTCCTTCTTATCCAAGCTATTTGATCCAAGCTATTTGAACAACCGTCATTGTCTTGACTTTCTCTCATCTTGAGTTATCCTTGACCCCCTTCAACTGGGCCCTTACTAAAGTCTCCAATGACCTGCTCCTGGACAAATCTAATGGCCTCTACTCCATACTCATCCTCCTTGATCTATCTGCGTGGTAGATTGTTGCCTACTTATAATAACCTTATCCTCAATGGGATTTCAGGGCTCTGTTATCTCATGGTTTTCTTCCTACCTTTGCCATCACACTTTTAGTGTATGCTCTTGTGGAACCTCCTCAGACGCCATCCCACTATTGGTCAGTGCACCTCAGGACTCTGTCCTGGGACCGCTTCTTTTTCCCATTTATACTTCTTCCCTTGGTGCTCTGATCTCCTCCCATGGTTTTCAGTATCACCTCTATGCTGACAACTCACAGATCTACCTCTCTATACCTGAAATATCTACAGACATTCAGGCCTGAGTCTCAGCCTGTCTGACATCACTACCAAGATGTCTGACCACCATCTAAAATTAAACTCCTTATCTTTTCTCCTAAACCCACCTCTCCTCCCATTCTCTATTTCTGTAGTAAACTCCCTCATTCTCCCTGTCCTGTCAACTCGCAACCTCAGGGTGATCTTAGACTCATCCCTCTCCCTCTCTTCACAAATCCAACAGACCGTCAAAACCTGTTGTTGCTTTCTCTGCTGAAAATACATACATTACCCTGCATATGCAAAATGACACTGGGGAGACAGTTCTCTAATGAGTGATAATAATTCTAAACTCAATCTGTATATGCGTGAAAATTTTAATTTTTTTTTTATATAAAAGAGGAGGTGTAAGTAATTGTATATGCACACCAGGCACTAATTATAAGACAATAATGAGCCTCAATGGACTCAATTGTCATAAACAATTAAAGTCATTTCGCTCCTCTAAATGTATGTACTTATGTGTCTCATAATAACAAACCCACTGAAAACAATTAGAAAAGGAAAATCATGTCCCAAGTGAAAAAATCAAAAAGAAATGCACATTAAGTAGCTGGTAAATGATGTTATATATAAACACCACAAAATGAGAAACTTATTTGCGTGCATCTGATGAGGACCCCATTTCATATCTTTCTTCAGAGATCTATGACAACTCCATGCCAGAGAAAATCTTAAAAGAAGTAGCTTCAAAAATCTATGGTGTTCCAATTGTGAGGAAGAAAACAGTGCACTTAATTGAAGAACCGTTAAGGCTAATACCCTTTGCCTACGTCACCATGTTGTCGACATGATGATATCATCAAGTTTCAAGTTTATTAAAAATTTGATATATCGCCTAATCAGGTTTCAAGGTGGTTATACATAGTTAAAATAACAGGGAAACATAGAAATCAATATTAAATGAAAACCTATGACAAATAAACATGACACAAATAATAGAGACAATGCCTGGTATGAAAGGAGAAGGGGAGGAACTACAATATTTGGATAGAAAAGAACAAATAGGAAAAAACGAAAGGCAGGGAAAACAGAGAAACCGGCTTAAGAGCAGGTCTTTGAACAGGAATGTTTTAAAGTTAGATTTGAAAGCGTCTAAGTATGTAACCTCTCTTAAGTGATTGAGAGCCGAGTTCCAGAGTGTAGGGGCAGTTACAGAAAAGATATTAGTTTGCATGGTATTAATATGCCTTCATGAAGGGACTGAGAGCAAGTTTTGATTAGATGATAGGAGAGAACGCTGAGAAGAATGTGGAATCAAGAGTCTGTTAATTAATTCTGTCTGGCCAGCGGCTCTAGTTTTGAAGGTCAAAAGCATAATCTTGTATATTATTCGATGTTCAATTGGTAACCAGTGGACATTAATCAGTAGGGGGTGACATGGTCAAACTTTCATTCGCTAGATATGATTTTTATAGAAGTATTCTGAACGATTTGTAAGCGTCTGATTTCTTTCTTGGTAATTCCTTTGTATAGGGCATTGCTGTAGTCAAGGCATGAGCTAACTAATGAATGGATAAGGATATTTAGGAATGATTG
Organism: Geotrypetes seraphini; assembly: GCF_902459505.1. Taxonomy (NCBI): domain Eukaryota; kingdom Metazoa; phylum Chordata; class Amphibia; order Gymnophiona; family Dermophiidae; genus Geotrypetes; species Geotrypetes seraphini. The sequence goes on from NC_047087.1 coordinate 47,557,211, forward strand.
TGATAAGATAATTTACTATCAACAATGAAAATTACTTTATATACAAAAGACACAAACACCTAATGTTCAAGGTAAAACGCAACAGGCAACACTAACCCAAACTTAATTGACTAAACTGCTTCCATTAATTTGCTTTAAAAACAGAACAAGATTAGAACAAAATTAAATAATAGTGTTCCATTCTATGTTCTCATTGAGACTCTATGGCCCCACTATATTCAGATGATGAATCAAAAATTGTTCCTTGATTGCAAGACATTACTGTCACCTCCAATTCATGAAACGTGCACTTGTTCAATGATGAATCAATAAATGTGATCAAATTGATGTTGTTCTGCAAGAAAATGGATGACCATTGAAGCATTAATAGTTTTGGTTTTCAATCTGCTGCTGTGTTTACTAAGATGCAGTTACATAGCTCTATTGGTTCATCCAACATACATTTTGTTGCAGGGACATCAGAACACATAAACAATGTGTGAAGATTGACATGTGGCTTGTGATTTGAGATGGTATACTCTTGAAGAAAATGGATGGGTCCATTGTAAAATGAACAAAGATGTACTGCAAGCTTTGCAGTGTCCACATGGTTGATGAAAACCACTGCAGTAGTGATCATGATTCTGTGTAAAGAACTGAACTATCCTGTCCCTTATGTTACGTCCCCTAGAGTATACAATACACGGTCCATGTTTGAAAATCAAATGGAATTCAAATCATGCCAGTGGTGTTGGATAATCTTGGCTACCTGAGCAGACAAGACATACTTGTCGATCCAATGTTTGCTTATGAGATATAGTTTCCAATAGTAACTCCCTATTAGCAAACAGTGCTCGATTGTATGCTTTAGCACATTAATTGGTTACCCTCTAAAAAGAAATTTTTGAGACAGATTCTTAGCTTCCATTTTAAATTGTGTAACAGAAGTATATATTCATCTAATTCTCATAAATTGACTGATGGTAAGAGAATCTTAAGTTCACCAAAATTCAACCCTTCCTTTCTGAGCATACTGCTATGTCCCTCAGCACCTCTCGCCTAGACTACTGCAACCTGCTTCTCACTAGCCTTCTGCTAAACCAACTCTCAACCCTTCAATCTGCTGCATATTCTGCCAATGCCACTATACCCACACAACCCCTCTCCTCAAGACACTTCATTGGCTCTCTATCTAATTCCACATACAATTCAAACTCCCTTACTGACCTACAAGTGTGTTCATTCCGCAGCTTCTCAGTATTTCTCTTCTCTCCCTATGCTCCTCCCCAGAAACTCTACTCATCTAGTAAGCCCCTCCTCTACAGCCAACTCCAGACTCTGTCCCTTCTACCTTGCTGCACCTTATGCCTGGAACAAACTGCCTTACTCAGTATGTTAAGCTGCATCTCTGGCAGGAAAAGGAAAGGAGCAGATGTAGGGGAAGACCATGGTGATTTGGAGTTAAAAGTTTTAGAGAAGAGGTTTAGAGAAGAGTTTTAAGAGAAGCTTTGAATCTGAGAAGAGAACGCTATGATATGAGTTGTGCAGGGAGAGAATTCCAAAGGAAGGGCACCTTTGTTTAGTTTTGCAAGGTTATGCATAAAATGGTACATAAAATAATTTCTTGTTTAAAAACATTCTTCAATTTCTAATTCTTTAGAGTACAACAATAAAATGAACATATATTCTGATACTGGAGTTTTAAGTAACAAAAATCTCTCCTGGCAGATAAGGAAATTACAGTTATCTTAGGAGCATGGTATTTAATAAGACAAACCAAAGAACATCCAAGGTGCTTCATCCCTTGGAAGTCATTTTACATCTGTTTCATTAGAAGGAACAGAGAGTATCATGAGGAAGAGCCCTGTCTTCTTTGTTCAGGAAAGAGAGATTCTAATTATCTCCATAAAATAAATTATATATTTAAACCTTTGCTTTACGCTTACATTTTTTTAAAAGAATATTGCTCAAAGTAGGGTTACTTAAGGTGCAGCTCACTAGGATTTCCTTCCTTAGACACTGAATGGAAGAAAAAACCAGTGCAGTGATCCGTGACGCCTCAGTCTGCATAAGCATATGTAAGGCCTCATGTACTAAAGTACAATGTGACTACATAAAAGTGTGTTTCACATGAAAAAAAAAAGCACAAAACACCTAGAAATTAGCAATGTGTATTCATTTCAAACAACACAGGAAATGACAACAACATGTTGTTTCATGTAATTTATAAATGAAAAGGAGCAGAGAAAAAAACATGCTGCCATAAATTTCATCCTGCGGTGTTATGCAGCATCAGAGCCACTCACAGCCGTGGGTGGACCTGACCCCAGATATTCAATGTCAGGGCTTTGAATATCTGGGTATCAGTGGCCACCCAAAGTTAACTGGGTACCGGTCAATACAGTGGTACCTCGGTTTACGAGTGCACCGGTTTTGCGAGTGTTTTGCAAGACTAGCAAAACATTTGCAAAATTGGCACCTCGGAAACCGAGCATGGCTCGATTTACGAGCACCCTCCCCCCACCCCACGATCCGGCACCCTTCCCCCGCTATTCAGCACCCTCCCCCCGCGATCCGGCACCCTCTACCCCGCGATCCAGCACCCCCCTGTCGCGATCGGGCACCCCCCTCCACCGCTGCTTACTGTCATCTGGGCACCGGCATGTTCTGTGCGTTGGTGCCGGTGCCCGAAGATCGGCCTCCTCTTCTTGCTAGGCCTTGAGCATCTGCGCATGCTCAAGGCCTGAAAGTTCAAGGAGAGAACGTGAACTCACAGGCCTTGAGCATGTGCAGATGCTCAAGGCCCAGCAAGAAGAGGAGGCCGATCTTCGGGCACCGGCACCAATGCACAAGGCATGCCGGTGCTGGTGCCCAGATGACAGTAAGCAGCGGCGGGGGGGTGCCCAATCATGGCGGGGGTGCCCAATCGCGGTGGGGAGGGCCTGATCGCAGCGCGGTGGGGGCCGGATCGCGGGGGGAGGGTGGCTGATGCGGGGTGTGGGGGTGTCGGATCGCGGGGGGGCCTTCGGGTCAAGCAATGTCGGTTCTCATGGGGGGGATGGGGGTGGGAACGTATCAAAGCGAGTTTCCATTATTTCCTATGGGGAAACTCGCTTTGATAAACGAGCATTTTGGATTACGAGCATGCTCCTGGAACGGATTATGCTCGTAATCCAAGGTACCACTGTATTTAACAGATAAAGAGCTCCTTTCATAAAACCGCAGTAGTGATTCTCCTGCGGCAAATGCAGCCAAAGCTTAGGGTTACCAGATTTTAGATTGGGGAAAAAGAGGATGCGTGGCCCCGCCCCGTTCTACCACTAGCCCCTCCTCATTCCATCCTGGCTCCTAGACCCACATCGTTCCGCCCACCGACCCCAGCCTCACACAAACCTCATCTCTTCGGAGCATGTCTGGAGTGCATCTGTGCATGTTCGGATGCAGCATGATGATGTCACCCGCATGCATGTGACAGCGAATTGCACCAACGCATGTGCTAATGCCCTCCAGATGTGCCACCAATCTCAATGCTTTTCAAAACCTGGGCAAAGTGCTGGGTTTTGAAAAGCCATCCGGTCGCTTGGACAGTCCTCTAAAAAGAGGACATGTCCAGGTAATTCCGGATGTCTGGCAACCCAGCCAAGTCCATTCAATTCCTATAGGCTTTGGTGCATTTGTAAAAGGGGTCTAAAGTTAGGAAAACTTTTTTGCTATCCTGTGCAATTACTTATCTGGCTAGTGGACTAAAAATCACCGCTAATCACATGTGTTCTGCCCACGGTCCATTCCCAGACCATCCTTAACATAATCAGTTAGGAGATGGCCAATTAGTGGTGATTTTCCAGCTATACTAACTGATTAAGTGCCTCTGAATATCAGATAGTGGTCACAAGATTGTAGTGTAAGTAGTAGTTGGTTCCAGCATTTTGCTAATTGATATGAGATGGATAAGGTAATTTGCCTGGTAGACTTTATATTGTAGCATGCTGGGAATTTTAAGTGAAAACCATTTTTGGTGTAATATCTATTGGAGGCATCCTAGAGTAGTGTGGCCAACTCTGTTAGGTAGGCGGGGGCATTCCCTCTCAGGATCTTAAAGGCATTGATGCCTAATTTAAACTTGATCCTTGCAGTTATGGGCAAACAATGTAGTTTCTTATAGTAGGGCTGTAGGCATTCTGATTTCCATAATCCATATGTGAGTCTTACTGCTGTATAATTACCTTTTGGGCATTTAATACCCCTTTAAAAATCCAAAAAGTTGAGGTTTGAAGCTAGCACTTCTTGGATGTCCAGTTTTGTAAAATCTGTCACTCACAGCTGTGAATAGCAGAATTTACACAAGGAAAAAGGATCCCAGGTGGTCTCAATGAGTCATAGATAATAGCAACTTTGTTGATCCAGTGACAGGTATTATTATATGCAAAACAGCGTTTTCTCGAGGTTCACCATGACTACAAGAGCATTGCCCTGAAGCATGCAAAATATAGCAACCCGTTACATGACTCAGTTGCTTAGACAGATGAAAAGAAAGGAAGACCAACTTACTGTACATCTAAAGTAGAGACCCAGTGGCAGCATCGGTAGAAAACATAAGAATAAATGACTAAGGATCATCAGTTTCAAAGAAGTTATAGGAAAGCCAGAGGTCAGTTAAGATCTGTTGCATTGCAAAGAGGACAAGCTAGAGGGTTAGAAAGCTTGTATCTGCTGTCATATTATATGCAATCCAAAAATGACGTTGTACATGATTTCATTTGGATACATCTTACACTGGTCTAGTAAAAAATTTATTGGTCTCTCAAAAGATGTCTCTTTAATGCAGGACAAGCCAATTGCTAAATACAATAAACCATGATGGCGCCTTTTCCCATAGATAAAGAATGTGAGACTCTGGTTTGAAAATAGAAGTTAAGACATTCCCCCGTTACTTGTAGAAATAGGAAAACATGTCAGATCCCATGGCTTGATGGAAGCAGGTAAGATTGAGTACCGTATTTTCACGCATATAACGCGCACCCGTGTAAAACGCGCACACGGGTATAGCGCGCGGGGAACACAAATTTATGTTTAAAAAATTTAATATAGCGCGCACACGCGTATACCGCGCATGCTAAAACCTCCTCACGCTTACTCCGAACCGGCATCCTCCCCCCCCCCCCCGCTCGCTTACCCGCGTTTTACAACTTTTTTTTTCAATCCGATCCGGCATCCCCCCTGCGAACCGGCATCCTCCCCCCTCGCTCGCGTCACCCCCCCTCCCCCGCGATCCTACATCCCCCCAGCACCAAACATCTCTTACCCGATTGGGCACCGGCACCAGCACCAATGCACAGGACGTGCCAGTGCCCGAAGATCCTCCCTCGTTGGTTTGGGCTGGGCTGGGCTGGGCTGGGCTGGGGGGTGCGATGTAGGAGAGATAATCCTTCTTCCTGCGCCGGGCTGGACTAGGCTTTGAGCATTTGCGCATGCTCAAAGCCTTCTGGTCTCGCTCTCTCCGAGAGGATCCGCAGGAAGAAGGATTATCTCTCCTGCATCGCACCGCCCAGCCCAGCCCAGCCCAGCCCAAACCAACGAGGGAGGATCTTCGGGCACTGGCACGTCCTGTGCATTGGTGCTGGTGCCGGTGCGCAATCGGGTAAGAGATGTTTGGTGCTGGGGGGATGTAGGATTGCGGGGGAGGGGGGGTGACGCGAGCGAGGAGGGAGGATGCCGGTTCGCAGGGGGGATGCCGGATCGGATTGAAAAAAAAAGTTGTAAAACGCGCTCACACGTATAACGCGCAAGATTATGCACGGTTTGTAAAATCGTGTATAACGCGCGCGTTATATGCGTGAAAATACGGTAGTCATTGTTTCTAAATACAGAGATTCCTGGCATCTGTAGATCTTTTTAATGCATGAGGCGATGCAGTGCCTGCTTCCGAAGCACCTTGAGTTATCAGGCATTTGTCGGTGTTCTGTTGAGCCACGGTGTTTGTGCAGCGCTGCGGAAGGAGTCATGAGAGGTGTCCGTTGTACGATTGGTGTACCATTTGCTTTAATAAAATATGGAATATAGTATTGAGATAAGATGATTAATGTGTTACAAGATAGTTGTAACAACCCAGGACTAATTGTATTATTATTATTTTTAGTATAACTTAAGATACTTGTTTGTTTGTTTTATGTCTTGTTAAAAATTGTTCATAAAGTATTTTTTGGGAAAAAAAAATAGGAAAACACTACTAGGGTTTGATTTCTACTGAATTTTCAGATTTTCCAGAGATTTCTGGGAAATCCTTATGATTTTTACTGGTAGATGTACACATTTCTCTAATTCTGTGGTTATTATTTGATTTTGATTTACAAATTCTGTATTTAAGGAAATATTATGGGGAAGATTGACTTATTTGTTTACTGCATTTTATAATGTTTGTGCTTGAAATTGTGGATGTAAATGTTTTGTGCATCGCTTAGATTTAAGTGATTCATAAATGTTTAAAATAATGTGGGTGAGCGATCTCACAAAGTCTGCTTTGACTTATTTTAAGAAATGGAAAAGAAAGAGTTTCACATTGATGTTTGAATTCTTAAAAAAAAAAAAATTAATAGATACAAAAAGGGGATACATTAGCACAAGTCTGAAACACTGACCCCTCCCCCTTCCTCAAAGCATTTAACACACTATTTGTACAAATCTTTGAACCTTTTCCAGGCTCCTTGAATAATTCCAGAAATCTGTTCTCAAGCAGCACACACATGTCTAATTCTTTATTAATTCAAAGCAAACAGATTATGGCAGGTAAATATGCATAATTATAATATTTCATTCTGGAAAGAAGAGAAAGACCTTCTGCTTGGAATTGTTTTCCTAGAATAAATAACAATTTGTATTATGAACCATCAGCCATTTATGTTAGTTGGTTCCACAACATTATTCACAGTTTATGTGAGAATAAAATGATGCTATATTAGAAGTAATCTGAATACGTGATAGCATTTTTCTTCGCAAACAGTGCATCAGCTACTATGCAAATGTTCACCACACACCTGCACACACTGCAGACCTGGCTATCATTTGTATATAATCTCTGGAGGCCTGTTTATAGTCTGTATCCATGCATCTAAAACATATTTATTGGACTATGACTATGTGCTTTGCACAGCAAGAACCAATGTGTCTCCTGTTGGATTGATTAAAACTGTAATTGTACAATCTCTGTGATCCAAAGAGTGAGGAGTCATTTTTCACTACGGGACACTTAACAAATGGACAGACTCAAAGTGCCAGCTTCGTGGTATCTTCTGCTGCTACTACCATCATCACATAAATTATACACAGACTTTGACCCTACTATAAATAAGGTATCTCCTTAAAAAAATAAAATAAAAAGTGCCCTGTTTCTAAAATAGGGCTGGGACTTTAACTATTTTCTTTCCATCCAAAGGAGCTATTTGTATTTCTGAAAAATCAAACAGATTTTTTTTATGTGGAAAGCTCTTTCCTTTAAAAAAAAAATTGAGTAGGGCTAGTCCAGGTTATTTTCTATTTGTCACCTATATACTGAGGAAATATTAAGCAGCGAAAGCGTTTTTAGCGCACGCATAATTTTTTAGCGTGTGCTAAACCCACACTACGCGGCTAGAACTAATGCCAGCTCAATGCTGGTGTTAGGGTCTAGCACACGTGGCAATTCAGCCCTTAGGGCCAGATATGCTCAAATCCAAGCTAAAGGCCCAATTTTTGGAAACTGTTTTCAACTCTTAACTCCCACTCACTGCTGTCAGATACATATACCCAGTGTATCATTTCCTCTACCATAATCTCCCCAACCCTGAAATGTCCTGTCTAAATTAGATTGTAAGCTCTTCAGAGCAGGGACTGTCTATTGCATGTACAGTACTTCGTAAGCCTTTCAGCACTATAGAAATAATAAATAGTAGTAGTAGTATTAGATATGTTTAAGTATTTTTTCCCAGAGACATTACATTTTAAAGGCCTGATATCCAGAGCTGTGGTGCTGAATTTTGGCTCTGGCTGGTCCCCCAAAAAGGGGGTCGCTCAGAGGCTGGCCAAGGGGCACTGCTAAGGAGGAGCCGGGGCTTATGAAATGAAACTACATATTCACCTGCTCATCTTATGTGGGCCTAGCTGAAAATCACCAGTGCCTGCATAAGTAGGGTTACCATATGGCTTCTGAAAAAGGAGGACGGATTGAGACATCCGGGTTTTACTTCTACTGAAAGTAATGGAAGTAAAACCCGGATGTCTCAATCCGTCCTCCTTTTTCTGGCTCCATATGGTAACCCTACTTATGCAGGCTCTGGTGATTTTCAGCTAGGCCCACATAAGATGAGCAGGTGAATATGTAGTTTCATTGTTGGGGAATATGGAGTTTATAGTACAGAAATGGAGCTTCAGGGTTTATATTGAGATTGTGACTAATCTATAGAGAAACCAAACTTCACGCCCACAAAGAAGAGTTTGTTGAATGATGCTAACAGCTATAATGATAGTTATACTGGGTAAACAGACTGGAGGGGGAAGAACTGAATAGGAGACTGTTAATTTAAAAGTGGAAGAGGGAAGGGGGTTATATATGAAATGTTGCTTTGACATGCCCCCCCCCCCAGTTGCCTCCCTAAATATTTCTGGCTAGAGATGCCACTGGCCCCCAGTCATGGATACTCAGATTCCTACAACAGAGGGGGGAAGAAAGGAACTCAGAGGTGAGACTTTGCATGTGGTCAGAGAATCCCTAAGCCCTTGGCTCGGCCTGTGCCTGTTTTCTCCATCCGCATTACAGATTATTATTTTATGAGAAAAGTAGTAACAAAACCACGGGTCTAAGGTCCAAATAACGAGGCAGCAATGAAATGAAAATTTGTAATGTTAAAATTATGATGAATGTCTCCATGCCCTGGGGGTTAGGTAACCAGCCCCAGTGCATATGTGAACCTGAAGAAGAAAGGCAGTGTTGGTGGGGGGGGGTGGGGGGGGGGGGGGGGGGGGGGGGGGAATGCAGAACTGGATCATCCTAAGCCAAAGGACTTGGAGCCATTAGTCAGGATTTGTAACATCATAGAATAAATCCTAGTTGCCTCATAATTTTGAGCTTCTATAGTTCTTATGATGTCATAAAATGTAGTGATGTCCTTTCATCTCAGCAGACAGAGGCTTTTAAATGAGCAAAGGGGAAGCCTCTCCTGGGAGGGGCTGGGGAAGACCCAGGGTTAGGCTTTCTTCTGACTGTAGCATAGTAACTGATGGTAGATAAAGACCAGCTTGGCCCATCTAGTCTAATCAGTAAGATAACTAGAAATCTACCTCTCCCCCTTTGGAGATGATCTCCCATCTCTCTCCCCCCCCCCCCCCATTTCACCTTTTCTTAGGGTTGTTACTGTTGTGGCATGCAGGTTAACCTCCTTTTCTATTCTGTTTAAGGTTCTAATTATTGTTCAGTCTAGCTTACTCCCTATGACTTTTTTGACGTTCAAAAGACATTTATATTTTTCTTTTTGAAGGAAAGCTGTACAACAGGAGCATAGAATCAAATTATAGAGCATTTCCACCAGTAGTGCAGTCTAAAAGACATGAGAGAGAGAGGAGGCAAGAATCTCCAATCCCTGCCAGCTGAAGGAATGTGGAGCCTGTCTGCTGTTCTTTATCAGAAATAATAATAATAATATTAACTTTATTCTTTTATACCGCCATAACCAAAAGTTCTAGGCGGTTTACACTAAAAAGAACTGGACAATCAGCGAAATACAATAATACAGTAAAAAAAATACAAATATTTGTAAAATAGAATTTCAATAATAAAACTCACTAAGTAATAAACTTATCAAACAAAGTGGTCTTAATTAATTTCTGAAAACTGCAATAGGATAACATAGCTTGCTGAATACATTTACCTAACCAAGACTGTTGCCTACCAGCTTGAAATATCTAATTAATTTTTGGAAAGCAAATAAGTAGAAGTTTCTAGTTTTTCTTGATGGTCTATGCAACACAAAATGAGGAAAAAGGTAAGCTGGAGCCAATCCCGATATCAGCTTAAAGCAGATCCAGGAAACTTTGAATAATACTCTTGCCTCCAAAGGCAGCCAATGAAGTAAACGATAATATGGACTAATATGGTCGTTCTTTTATAAACCAAAAATCAATCAAAAAGTTGCATTCTGAATTATCCTTAATTTCCTTAGAATTTTTTTGGGTGCTCCTAAATAGATGATGTTACAGTAGTTAACTCAGCTTACGAGGAGGACCCCAAAATAACCCAGAAATTCACACACCTCAAGTAGAAACTACACTTCAAGAAATGTGCTAACAAAAATCTTTGTTAAATGCTCATATGCCTTTAGTTATATCTATCAAGATGGCATATTAGACCAGCTGTCAGACATTTTAACCATTTAACTCACTCGTCAATAAAGTATTCATGTACTCGGGAATTTGTAACACTCTATAAAAATATTCACTTCTCTGCATCATTCCATCACATTTTCTTGATCTCTGATTGCATTTATTGGTACGTAAGGATCTTCCTTTTGTCCATTTATAGGAGTTATTACTGCACAATGGTACTGGGAAAATAATCATGCTGTAAGCTTCTTATTTAAACTAAACTAAAGCTTAACTTTGTATACCGAGTCATCGTTCTGAGAAAGCTCGACTTGGTTTGCAGCAATTAAATAAACAGGGAATGATTTACAAATGATAAATAGAAGATAATAGCAAAATTTCAAAGAATTAATTTTCAAAATGTTTGGCAAATAGAGTAGTTTTTAAAGATTTATGGAAAAATTGAAATGAACTGGAACTCCTTTAAAAAAAAAAAGGGGGGAGATCATTTCAGAGTTGAGAGAGTTTAAAGACCAAAGATGTAAGCCACATTACCCCTCTCCCCTAGTCACTTTACTGGCTCCCCTTTCCAAATACAGTTCAAACTCCTCTTACTGAACTATAAGTGCACTCACTCTACAGCCCCTCAATCTTTCTCCACACTTCTCTCCTCCTATGTTCCCATCCATGAACTCTGTTCATTGTGCAAGTCCCTGCTAACTGTACCCTTCTCCTCCACTGCCTACTCCATCCCTTCTAACTTGCTGCACCATATGCATGGAAAAAACAGTCTGAGTCTTTACATCAGGCACCATCTCTAGCAGTATTCAAATCCAAGCTAAAAGCTCACTTTTTTGATAATGCTTTCAATTCCTAACACCCACTCACTATAAATTGCCTATATCCATCCTATCATTCTCTGCAAGAAACTCCCCCCCCCCCAATATTACCTGTCTGTCTGTCCAAATTAGATTGTAAGCTCTTCTGATTAGGGACCGTCTGTTGCATGTTGAATGTACAGTGCTGAGTTGAATGTACAGTGTTTGTCAGCACTTTAGAAATGATAAATAGTAGTAGTAGAAATCAGAATTCAGGCATGTTTGAAACCATTAACAAATCATCACACTAAAAATAAATCTCCTTATAAGAGGAGGTCTACATAAGAATTGCCGCTGCTGGGTCAGACCAGTGGTCCATCCTGTCCAGCAGTCCGCCCACGCGGCGGCCCTCAGGTCAAAGACCAGTGCTCTAAATGAGTCCAGCCTCACCTGCGTACGTTCCAGTTTAGCAGGAACTTATCCAACTTTGTCTTGAATCCCTGGAGGGTGTTTTCCCCTATGACAGACTCCGGAAGAGCATTCCAGTTTTTCACCACTCTCTGGGTGAAGAATTTCCTTACGTTTGTATGGAATCTGTCCCTTTTCAACTTTAGAGAGTGCCCTCTCGTTCTCCCTCCCTTGGAGAGGGTGAACAGTCTGTCTTTCTCTACTAAGTCTGAAAGGCATTGAGCTCTGCACATCTTTCTAATGAGTCATAATAACATAACACCTGTGTGAAATAACTTTGCGTTTTTTTTATTATGAAAATTATCATGTTCAATAGCTTGAACAAAGTTGGCATATTAAGGTCCCAATCAAGCCAGAAAATTTATTTTAAGGCTCTCAGATAATGCAATGCATGTTGGGTACTTTAGGAATATGGCGGTCAATATTTTTAAAACTCTGACCATCACCAGCTCAATTAGCCCTGGCTATTGAGACAGACATGTTGGAAGCCACTGATTGCCCTAAGATCGGTAGCATGGAATGTTGCTACTATTTGGGTTTTTGCCAGGTACTTGTGACCTGGATTGGCCACAGAATACTGGTCTAGATGGACTATTGGTCTGACCCATTATGGCTGTTCTTATATGCAGTGCTAGGCCATGTATGGGCATGCCCCACTGCTAGTCACCAGAGCTTATGCATGTCCCAGCCAGGGCTGTCAGAGCTGAATATCAGCTGGGACACATGACTTTTTTTTTTTTTTTTCTTAATTCCCCTCCTGACCTCCAGACATAGCCTTCTTCCTTCCCTTCCCCCACACCCCCATCCATGCCTTTAAGTATCCACCCTCTACCGGAATGTCTACCTAAACCCAGTGGCGTACCAAGGGGGGGGGGGCGGGAGGGGCGGTCCGCCCCGGGTGCCAGCCCTGAAGGGGTGCTCCCGGCCTTGCCGTTCAGTCCCCCCACACCCCCGAAGGACCGCTCGCCCCACTGACCTTCCTGCACCACCTATGAAGCAGCCGCAGCAGGATCGCGAGGTCAGCTATCCCTGAGCTGCTTGGGCGCTGCTTCCTGCACCGCGGTCCCGCCCCTCCTCTGACGTCAGAGGAGGGGCGGGAACGCGGCGCAGGAAGCAGTGCCTAAGCAGCGCAGGGATAGCTGACGTCGCGATCCTGCTGCGGCTGCTTCATAGGTGGTGCAGGAAGGTCAGTGGGGCGAGCGGTCCTTCGGGGGTGGTGGGGACTGAACGGCAAGGCCGGGAGCATAGGTAGTGCTGCTTCATAGGTGGTGCGGGGAGGCCAGGGGGGCGAGCGGGTCCTTCAGGGTGGGGCGGGTGGGCAGGCAGGCAGGCATTCAAGGGGGAGGGGGGGTGACAGGCAGGCAGGCCTTCAAGGGGGGGGGACAGGCCTTCGGGGGGGGTGCAGACCTTCAAGGGGAAGGGACAGGCCTTCAAGGGGGGACTGGTCTACAAAGGGGGACAGGTCTACAAGGGGGTGGGCAGGCCTACAAGGGGGTGGGACAGGCCTTCAGGGGGGTGCAGGACTTCAGGGGGGGTGCAGGCCTTCAAGGGGGGGACAGGCCTTCAAGGGGGGGGACAGGCAGGCAGGCCTACAAGGGGGGGGGACAGGCCTACAAGGGGGTGGGACAGGCCTTCAAGGGGGTGGGACAGGCCTTCAGGGGGGTGCAGGCCTTTGGGGGGTGCAGACCTTCAAGGGGGGGGACAGGCCTTCAAGGGGGGGACAGGCAGGCAGGTCTTCAAGGTGGGGGGACAGGCCTACAAGGGGGAGGGACAGGCCTTCAAGGGGGGGACAGGCCTACAAGGGGGTGGGACAGGCCTTCAAGGAGGGACAGGCCTACAAGGGGGTGGGACAGGCCTTCAAGGGGGGTGCAGGCCTTCAAGGGGGGACAGGCAGACCTTTAAGGGGGGACAGGCCTTTGGGGGGGACCCTGGTTTAGAAGTACACGGAAGGAAGGGGGTGTTCAAAGAGACGTGCATATGCCAAACTTTGGGGGGGGGGGATGAAGAAATAATGGGTCTGAAAATAGAGGAGAGGGAGAGAAATGATGGACCATGAAATTTAGGGAGGGAAGGAACTGAAAGGGAGAGAAATTGGACACAAGGGATGGTGTGGAGGAGGGATAGAGATACTGGATAGGAGGGTAATTGGGAAAAGAAAGGAAGAGATGGTGGACTCTGGGGTGGTGGGGAAGGAGGGAGAGATGCCGGATGAAAGGGTAGTTAAGAAAAGGTGGATCTGTGGAGGGAGATGAAAAAAAGGAAAGATACCAGACTTCCTGGGGAGGGAAGGGAAATGGAAAGGGAGGACAGAGTTGGCAGATGGATGGTTAGCACGCAGAAAGAAGAAAGATGGAGACCCTGGCAAGCAAGTTATCAGAAGAAAACCAGAGCCTTGGACCAACAAGATTTGAAATATAACCAGACAACAAAAGGTAGAAAAATTAATTTATTTTCTGTTTTGTGATTATAATATGTCAGATTTGAAATGTGTATCCTGACAGAGCTGGTGTTGGACTGCAAACGTGAGCTAGGATTTAACAGAGAGAGGAAAAGTCCTTTTTGTTTCTTTATTTTATTTACACCACAGCGCCAGTGTGGTTAGGAGAAGCCAAAGGGGGTGAAAAAGCTATAAAACCCACCAGGAGTTTTGAAAAAAATCATCCAACTGGGCAGGAAAATCGAATTGAAAAACCAATTCAATAGGCTGAATCGAATCGAAATTTTTTTTCCTGAATCTGGCAGCATTAGTTTGCGCTACTGTCTTAGACTTTAGGACCTGGGATTGGGGAGAGATGGCATCCTCAGTACTTTATAATGCAAGTGAAACGAGGATTTGGTCAGACTTTTGAAGGGTCTGCAGAAAAAAAATATTGTATAGGCCGGGGACATGAAACAGCAGGAAATGGGAACTTTTCTTCCTTCTATTTTTGTGAATGGAAAGGCTGAGGATGTCAGAGAATTCAGTTAAAATATGTGCTTTATAAGAAAATATAATAATGTGTTTTATAAAGTTTATAGCATAGCTGGCCTACCCAGTGAGGTGTTTCTAGTGGTGGTGGTGGCAGCGTGTCAATGTGTTGAGAGGAAGAGGTGGTCTGGGAAATTCTGCTGAGCAAACTCCGGGCCCATTTCCACCCCCCAGTTAGTCCACTCCACTCAATTGGTTCACACACTGAGTGGGTCTTTGGGTGTTGTGTTGGGATCTCTTCCAGTGGTTTATCAGTATCTCCTTCTGGTCCAAGGAAGGAAACTTTGTTATCCTTAGCATTGACCTACAGAATATGTTTGTAACAGCGCTGCTTGTGTGGCATTAGGCTATGTAGTGATCGAAAGAAAAAAACAGACCTTTGCACATTTTTGCACTATATGGTGGGTGTATGAGGAGATTCACATTTCCTGCACAGCTAAGTCCATGTGAAGTTACCTTGTGCTGTATTTGACATCTAGCAAGGTCTCTGTTTGAAAAGGAAAGATCTAAACTTAAAAATGAAGTGGCCAGAAGTTATGGTAAAAAGCAGATAGTGTAGCTGGTTTTAAGAAAGATTTGGACAAATTCCTGGAGGAAAAGTCCATAATCTGTTATTAAGACATGGGGGAAGTGTCTGCTTGCCCTGGATCGGTAGCATGGAATGTTGCTACTCTTTGGGTTTTGACCAGGTATTAGTGTCCTGGATTGGCTACCATGAGAATGAGCTACTGGGCATGATGGACCATTGGTCTGACCCAGTTAGGCTATTCTTATGTTATGTTCTCATCTGTAGGGGCCTTTGTTTTCACTTCTTATTTTAATGTATTTTTTTTCTGGGAACTTATCAGTGTTTTTTATAATGGGAACAAAAATGGAAGAGAATTAATGTGTGTGGAATGGGGGGGGGGGTTTACTAATTTCTTCAGCTAAATAATTCAATCCACTTCAAACAGACATAGGAGAACTCACGCACCATTCACACACCCTCCAACCAAAAACGTCAAAAGAAAAAAACTGTTCGACAACCTCCTAGCCATTCGAGCTGCAACACTCGACCCCCAACTCTACAACCAATTGACATCGACCACATACTGCAAAACCTTCAAAAAGAAATAAAAACCCTTCTATTCAAAAAACACATAAAACCGAACTAACACAATCAGAACTGTCCCAAGCATCACCTGCAACTACTCCATATGTACTTCTGATGTCATGACAATTCAGACATAATTTATGTTATGTTATGTTTGGAATATAAGAAAATTTTCACTGCCTGTTTCTATTCTGACCATTTATTCCATTTCATGGTCATTACAAAAAATATTTTTTTACATGGGGGGGGGGTGTCAAAAAATGATGGGCCCCGGGTGCCACATACCCTAGGTACGCCACTGCCTAAACCTCCATCTCGTGGAGGAGTAACCCATTGGTTGGTGCAGTGGCACTCAAAGCAGGGGAACAGCATTCAATTCCCACAGCAGCTACTTGTTACTCTGGGTAAATCGCATGACCCTCCATTGCCCCAGGTACAAAATAAGTAACCACAGAAAGCAGCATTTTAGTAGTCCCCTGACCTCTCCAGTTGGTCAATGGGGGTGGGGGGCAGAAGCAAAGCACACTTTCTGAAGAAAATGGCTGCTGCAATCTCTTGCACTGCCTAGTTAAATGCTGCTGAATTAAGACTGCACGTTAATTATCGTATGACACAGTGATTTTTGGAATGTGTATGAGGGCCAAATGCCAAATATCTGCAGCAAACAATAAATTATTGTTGATTCTTACGGGAGTGGGAATTCAACAGATAACAACTAATTGGAAAGACTGTTCTAGATTGAATTGTAATTTTTGGTGGAACTCAGTTTGTCATATGTATAAGATGGAAAGATTTCTTGCGATACAGAGGGGGTATTTTAAAAGATTTCAAGAGGTGTGGAGGCCATTAATTGAATATTATAACGAGTAAAGTTTATTCTTTTTCCTTAGGGGATAATATATAGAAATGGGATGGGATGGGAGGGATAGGGAGGGAAAAATATTGGAAATATGTTGTTATGAAAAATAAGGAGATATATGTAATAGGATGGGATATTTATTGTTGTGCATTACTGGGTATAATAAAATGTTTAAAGTGTTTGAGGAAGAAGGATGGGGGAGGGACAGATTTCATGTCAGATTAATTGTATTATCAAAAAGGGATGAATAATTATATATAAATTTGGAAGGAATATTTTATTGATATGGAAAAGGGTGGGAGGTGGGGGGGGAATAAAAACATGTATAATAATATTGTTTAAGAATGCCAAGTGTGTTATGTAAATTAATTGTAATAATACTGTACACTTGTTGAAAGAAATAAAAAGGAATAAAGATTTAAAAAAAAAAAAAAAGACTGCACGTTAATTGCGATTAGCGTGGTGATATTTTTTAATCACACAAAAAAATTAATCACGGTTAATAAAGTGAACTTATCTTGGTTTTACTTCCTGGGCAGCCGCCATTGCTTCTCCTTCCTCTCCTCTCCTCTCCTGTGCCTTTCAGCCACTTCTGATTGGTGTTTGTTAGGCCAGGGACATAAGAATTGCTGTACTAGGATAGAAAAAAGGTTCATCAAGCCTAGCATCCTGTTTCCAACAGTGGCCAACCCAGGTCCCAAGTACCTAGCTAGATCCCAAGTAGTAAGAGAGATTTTATGCTGTTTAATCCTAGGAATAAGCAGTGGATTTCCCCAAGCCATCTCAATAATGGCCTATGTTCTTCTCTTTTAGAAAATTATCCAAATCTTTTTAAAAGCCCGCTAAGCTAATGGATTTCACTGACAACGAATTCCAGAGTTTAATTACACTTTATATCAGTGGTCTCAAACACGTGGCCCGGGGGCCACATGCGGCCCACCAGGTACTATTTTGAGGCCCTCGGTATGTGTATCATAATCACAAAAGTAAAATAAAACAATTTCTTGATCATATGTCTGTTTAGCTATAAATTACAATATTATTATTAAAACTTAGCCAAAAGGAAAGATTTATAAACTATAGAGTTTTTCCTCATGCAAAATTGTCATGCAAAATTGACATTAACTGTTTTTTTCTGAGGCCCTCCAAGTACCTACAAATCCAAAATGTGGCCCTGCAAAGGGTTTGAGTTTGAGACCACTGCTTTATATGAAGAAATATTTTCTCTAGTTTATTTGGAAGGCAGATAGGCAGCACATAGTCGGTGGTGTGGAGTGTCAGACTACAACTGTTTTTCCCCTGCCTCCCCCAAGACTGCTTGTCTGTCTTCCTGATCTGTAAGTCATAGTTCAGGCAGACAGCACACAATCTGGGGGGAAGAGAGGGTGAAAGAAGAGAAATGAAGTCAGATAGACTGTGATTTCATCTCTTCTTCATACCCAGAGTCTATGCTGCCTGCCTGCTTTCCTTATCTGTGACTTACAGATCAGGTTGTAAAGCAGCACACAGTCAATGGGGAGAGACAGGGAGGAAAAAAGATACAGTCACACAACCTATGTCACTATTTCATTTCCCCCCATTCCTTTCTTTCCCTCCCTCCCCCCTGCTATGTAACTTACAGATCAGAAAGACAGGCAGCACACAGTTGGGGAGGGGGGGGAGGGGAGGAAGAGAGATGCAGTCTCAACCTGTGAGACTATATCTCTCTTCATCCCTATCTACCCCCATCCAGACTATTTGCTGCCTGGCTATCTAGTGTTACCAGACAGCTGAGAAAACCGAGACATGCCCTCTTTTTAGAGCACTGTCTGGGTGTCGTGATGGATTTCCAAACCCCAGCAGTTTGTCTGGGTTTTGGAAGGCCCCGATCTTTGGGCGCATCTGGAGGTCCTCTGAGTATGCGCAAATGTAACACGATGATATCACATGCATGCGTGCATGCATATGACATCATCAAATCACAACCTCGCATGTTTGGAAGCCCTCCTGATGCAGCCTGGATTCTGGGAAGAAGAGGTCCCGGGTTCAATACCCTCGTAGAAGATTCTCATTAGGAAGTGAAATCAAATGACAAGCACAGCCAGAAGTGATTATATAAAGAATATAATGTAGAAATAGGCTTAATATTACAGAAAGGCAATCTTTAGAAAGATACATCAAGCATTACAATTAATGAGAGAAAAGACAGTTTACCTGCCTTAGAGAGTCCAGAAAAAAGAGAGAGAAGGGAGGGGGTGATGTTCCAGACAGAGAAGAGGGGGGTGTTGCAGGGGCTTTTATAAGTTGGAGTAAAAATAGAAACTACTGTATGTCCCAGTAAACTGTTTGAAACAATGGTGAATAAGATGAGTAGGGTGTGAAAGATTGGAGAAGAAAAAAGGGAGAATTTCCAGTATTCCTCTGAATGGTTTCTGATTAACCTAACTATCTGTGTTAGACCATGCACCTGGGTTTATGTATCTTAAGCTGTCCATCTTAAGCACCATGTTTCCAATAACCAGGGACTATGTAACAATAAGAGTCAGAAAAATAGCTGGATTGCAATTGAAGAGACTGACTCAAGTTAATTAAACCTCCAAAAAGAAGGACTCGTAAGTACTCAAACTTAGCTCAGAGGCATGTAACTCTGAAGAGAGGGAGGTAACCCTCTCTTGGAAAAAGAGTTGTATATCCAATCATAGCATAGTGGTTTGTAAAAACGAGTCCAACTAATGAGAGTAGATATAAATTGTAAACTGTATCAGCACTTAATTGGAGTAACTCACAAAATTTTCAAACGTGCAATAGTAATGATTGCATTCAGGATATGCTAAAAATTTTTACTTAGCTTGTATGCACAAAGTACAACTTTCCAGGGTCCCGACGCGGCCCCGTTTCGGCGTCTGCTTCAGGAGACCCCGCCAACCGAAAGTGGATGTTATCAAAAAAATCACACTGAGTGAAGTGCTTTAGCTGTGCTCGATCAAAAATTGAAAAGGTTCTATGCAAGGTTGCATAAGAACCTTTTCAATTTTTGATCGAGCACAGCTAAAGCAGTTCACTCAGTGTGATTTTTTTGATAACATCCACTTTCGGTTGGCGGGGTCTCCTGAAGCAGACGCCGAAACGGGGCCGCGTCGGGACCCTGGAAAGTTGTACTTTGTGCATACAAGCTAAGTAAAAATTTTTAGCATATCCTGAATGCAATCATTACTATTGCACGTTTGAAAATTTTGTGAGTTACTCCAATTAAGTGCTGATACAGTTTACAATTTATATCTACTCTCATTAGTTGGACTCGTTTTTACAAACCACTATGCTATGATTGGATATACAACTCTTTTTCCAAGAGAGGGTTACCTCCCTCTCTTCAGAGTTACATGCCTCTGAGCTAAGTTTGAGTACTTACGAGTCCTTCTTTTTGGAGGTTTAATTAACTTGAGTCAGTCTCTTCAATTGCATCTTAAGCACCAGACATTAACACATCTTAGCTGTCTTTAGCACCTTTTCGCACCTCTTAGCTGTACCAAGGTTCTTTGTTACCTTTAAGCACTGATGTAATTTAGGCTGTCTGGGGCAATCTGAGGCTGTTTGCACTGACATACCCTAAGGTCAGACATGAATGATATGATCTCCCATAGGCCTTTGCTGACATTGGTAAGGCCAGCAAGTTAAGGCTGGGCTAACAATAAGGTTTGTTTGTGGGTGGGCCTGGGGGCAGAACGGGGTGGGGTTGGGGCTGAAACAGGGCAGGACCGCATGCCTCTTTTTTCCTACAAGAAATCTGATAACCCTTTGTCTACCAGAACTTTAAGTCACAGATCAGGCATGCAGAACAGAGAGTGTGTATGTGGGTGGAGGAGGAATGAGAGATGCAGCTTTGATCACTGTGAGTGCATCTCTTCCTTCCTGTTCTTCTGCCCCTCCTGCTCCCAGGGATCCAGCATCTCTTTCAGCTCGCACTGTCCTCCAAACTTCCTTTCCACAAATCCATTGGTTCACAGCAGCAGCAATTAAATCATCAAACATGCTTGTGCTTGAGTGTTGTTGGCCATGTGCTTGCTGCTAGTTAAGGTCCTGCTGATTCTGCCTATGTCTCAGAGAGAGCCAGAGCAGCAGGATCTTTACAGGCTGCCTGTGAGCTTATGGACTGGTTTTCTTGCCTATATTGGTGCTTTGATTAAAGGGAGGGATGCAAGAGAGATTTGAGAGGAAATTCTGAATGGGTAAGTCAGAGGGTGGGTGGGAGTAGAGGGAAATGTTGGACTGGGAGGAGGGGAGAAATGCTGGACATCCCAATAACTTCAATAGAGATAAAGGGGGCTCCATTAACAAAGCATGGCAACCTCTCATCCAAAAGAAATTCAGCGCAAAAAGGACTGGGGCCAAGGACAAATGCCTTCTCCCTCCAGCTAAAAGTTTCCACCTTTTTTTCTGACAGAATTTAAACATAAATGTGATCACAGACTTCCCTACCAGAATTTAAAATTGTGTCCAACGGACGTTCCTGCCAAAATTCAAATTTGTGTTACTAACTAACTTTCCCTCCAAAATTCAAATTTGAGACCAATAGACTTTTTCCATTACATTTCAAATTTGTGACTAACAAACTTTCCCATCAAAATTCAATTTCATGACAAATGATCCTCCGGAGCTGTTGTCAATCAGGTCAGTGAACCCACTATATATAAAGACAAACTGCAGACCTCACAGCATACCATGAAAAAAGCTACAATATGATGACTGAAATGTCAATTCTATCTACCCAGATGTGGCGAGACCCAGAAAACAGCAACAATAATGATTTGTAAGTTTTGTAAATGTGAATTCAAGTATCATCACAGCACATCATCTCTATCCTACCATATCCACATTAAACATGCATTTTCTTCATCCAGTAATAATAACAATAACAACAACCACAATCAAAGGCTTCTACTTTTAGTCAACAATATCAGCCTACCCTACTTCAATTGCAAGAAAATATTACATTACATTAGTGATTTTTATTCCTTGCGGTTCAAGGTGGATTACAGAAGAGGATTTCAGAATTACAGAAGAGGATTTCTGGACATGTCCAGAGGTGTTACAGAATAGAGCGAGTTGCTTCAGAGGATTGAAATGTTTCATACAGTGTTAGTTAGTCTTCATGGATTTTTTGAATAGCAGAGTTTTTATTTCTTTTCTGAAAGTTTTGTAGGCTGGGGTCGCGATTAGTAGATTGGAGACTTGGTGTTCTAGTTTAGCTGCCTGTGTGGCTAGTAGGCCATCATACAGTTTTTTCTGTTTGATGTCTCTGATTGGAGGATATTTGAATGGTTTCTGGGTTCTCCTGTGTCTGGTTGTGATAGTTTGGATTAGGCGGTTGTTTAAGTAGGCTGGGCTGTCACTATTTATGGATTTAAATAATAGACAATAGAATTTAAATAGTATTCTTGCTTGAATTGGGAGCCAGTGTGAGTCGAGGTATGCCTCAGTGATGTGGTTGTGTTTTCTTAGTGAATAGATTAGTCTTAGGGCTGTGTTTTGTACTTTTTGTAGTTGTTTTATCATTGTTGCAGGTCAGGGGAGTATATAGATGTTGCAGTAGTCAAGGAGACCTAGGACTAAGGACTGGACCATGAGCTGGAATTGTTTTCTGTCGAAGAATTTTCAAACTTGACTTAGGTTTCTCATGACCGCAAATGATTCCTGTATTGTTTTGTTGATTTGTGGTTGCAAGGTGCAGCATCTGTCTATCATCATTCCCAGAAGTTTTAAAGTGGGTTGAATGGGGTATGTGATTGAGTTTATTACTAGGTTTGTTATGGTTAGGATTTTATTTTTTTTCGAGAAGTATGAATTTTGTTTTGTCTGGGTTCAGTTTTAGTTTGTGGTCTTTCATCCATGTTGCCACTGTTTCTAGAGTTCTGTGTATTGTGTTTGTCATGGTGGGCATTGGCTGATCAAAAGGAAGGAGAATGGTGATGTTGTCTGCATAGCTATAGGTTAAGCCTATTTTGTCTAGGCAGGTGCCAAGGGATGCAATGTAGAGATTGAAGAGTGTTGGGGATAATGGCGATCCTTGGGGTATGCCACAGGGGTTGGACCATGGTTCTGATTTTTCTTTGTCTTTACTCTGTAGGTCCTAGATTGTAGGAATCATTGAAACCATGTGTGTACTTTGTTTGTGATTCCTATTGTATCTAGTATTTGTAGCAAGATGTCGTGGTCTACAAGGTGAAATGCTGCGGTGAGATCTAGTTGAATAATCAGCATTTTTTTTGCCTGTGCTTTGTTGTTGTCTAGCTGTGTCCAGAAGGTTATCCTAGTAGTGTCTCAGTGATGAAGTTGGTTCTGAATCCAGACTATGTAGGGTGAAGCAAATTGTGTTTTTTTAGGTAGTTGATGAGGAGTTTTAGCTATGACATTAGCTTGACATATAGTGGAATTGAGGCTATGGGTCTGTAGTTGGATGGTTGATCTGTTGCTCCTTTTGGGATGACGATGATTTCAGAGAGGTCTTGTGGGAAAAGGCCATCTGTGAGCATGGTTTGTATCCATTGCATGAGGAGAGTATGGAATTTTAGGCTGGAGGTTTTTAATAGGTATGGAGGGCATTGGTTGAAGTCGCAAGCTGCGTGGCTGTATTTTTTATAGAATTTGTTAAGGTCGGACCATTGTATTGTGGAGAAATGGGACCAGGTTTTATCTGCTGCAGCTGATTCTTTTTCTATGGGGGACATTATGATCTCTTCTAGGTGGTTTGGGGTTCCTGCGAAGTTTGTCCTGGCAGTTGTAATTTTGTTTTTAAAGTATTCAGCTAAAAGGGTGGCTGAAGGGGGAGGGTTGTCATTTTTGGCTAGGTAGAGTTTGGTGTCTGTGAGTTCTTTTAGTAATTGGAATCGTTTTTTTGTGACTTGGGCTTCTATGCCTATTTGGTTTGTGTAGTATGCCTTTATTTTTTCTTTTAGTTTTAGTTTGTATTGTTGGTTTAGTTTTTTTCCATACTACTCTTGTGTGTTCTTGGTTACTTTTTCTCCATTTTCTTTCTAGTCGTCTGCATTGTCTTTTGAGTAGGAGTAGTTCGTTGTTGAACCATTTGTCTGATCGTTTGTTGATTCTGGTTTTTGTTTGTATTGGGGCTAGCTCGTCTAGAGTAGTTGTACTTATATTGCACCATTGTGAGATGAAGTCTTTGGGGATCACATTCTTGAATTGTAGCATCTGTTTTATTCCAGAATTTGAAGGGATCGATATATGTACGTGAATCCAATTAAAAAATGAAAATCTTATGAATGCTATTATCAGATGGATAGCCAAGGATGGTCATCCCATTAATAGTGTGTATTATGATTTCCTCCAGGAAGTTCTAGGAGCTGCAACTGGAAGTCAGACCTACATACTTCCAAGCACGCCAAAGATCGATGCATGCATCAGAGATCTGATCAATGTGATAAAGAACAAGGTTCAAGCCCTTGTGGATGAAGTAACCCACGTCACACGTATAGCTACCTGGGAGTATAACATGCTAGATCACATTTGAACTCTACTGTACAGTCTTCTCCACTGTCTACCATATGACAGAAAACTATATTACTCCAGTTTGTGCAGAACATTTCAGTCAGGTTGCAAAAGATTGGGGAATCTATGGCAAAGTCATAATGATCAACACAGACAATGCCCACAATGTGACTGCTACAGTTGGTCTATTGCCTTTTCAATAAGTGCCATGCTTTGCCCACACTCTCCAGTTGTATGTTAACAAAGCAACGGGCGAATATGGTTTAGAGGTCATCTTGGCATAACATAGAAAAATTGTTGGCCACTTCAAACACAGTCCCACAAATCAAGTGGAACTGGAAGAGTAACAGCAAAAACAGAATGTGAATTCAGAAATGTTTGTTCAGAATGTGTCCACGAGGTGACATTCTACCCTAGACATGATCGAGAGGCTAGTTCGGAACAAAAAAGCAGTAATGGCAACTTTGACTCAACTTTGGAATAAACATACATTGAGCCTCTCCTTTGTGGGAGAAGCTTTATGTGATGTAGACCATTCTTAAACCCTGCAAATGTGCCATGGAGTCGCTGGGTGGAGATAGATGCATCTCATGCTCATTGATGCTGCCAACCATATACCATCTTCATTATACTATGATGGTGTCCAATAATGATCCGGCATACATTGTTTGCTTCAAAGAAGCATTAGTAGAAATCTAACATGTTGACAACTAAACTGGTCCTGGCTGAACATTGCAACTGCATTGGATCCCTGCTTCTAATTCCTGAAGCATATGTCAAAGGAGCAGAGAAGCAATATCTGGGAGGAGCTGCAGGGTCTAGTGCCTCATGATGAAACAAATGCTGAAATTGAAACATCACGTACAGAACCATTAAAAAAGAAGATTCACTTATATGCTGAGTATTCATCAGATTCCAGTGTTGATATATTACTAGATCCAACATCTACTAACAAGTCTGTCAGCCATTACATTGCTGAACTACAGTTACAAACCAGATATCATCCATTATGACTCAAATTGAACATTCATTTTAAACCGAAACTTAATACTGAAAAGACTAAGGGCTCCTTTTACTAAGCTGCGATAGCGGTTTTAGCGCGTGCTTAGCACGTGCAGAATTGCCCCGTGCGCTAGACGCTAATACCAGCATTGAGCTGGCATTAGTTCTAGCTGTGTAGTGCGGGTTTAGCACGCGCTAAAAATGCTATTGCAGCTTAGTAAAAGGAGCCCTAAATTATTTTCTGGCTAGTCCAAATCCCAAAATAACAGATACAATATTGCATTTAAATGGTTATGGCTACCTGATAACGGCTTCCATTAAAATTCTGGGAGTTACGTTGGACCGGCATCTAACATTGGTTGAACATACCAACTTAGTAGTAAAAAAATGTTTTTTTGCAATGTGGAAACTACGGACAATAAAAAAAATAGTTTGACTCAGTAGCATTTAGACTATTGGTTCAATCATTGATATTATCTACTCTGGATTACTGTAAGGATAATTCAGAATACGGCTGTTAGGTTGATCTTCAGTCTAAAAAAGAATGAACATGTCATTCCGTATTATCGTCTAATACACTGGCTACCATTAGAGGCAAGAGTTCTTTTTAAGTTCTCTTGTATCTGCTTTAAGATGATATCTGGTCTGTCTCCCACTTATCTTCTCCCTCATTTTGAGTTATATAAACCATTGAGGGAAACCAGAAGTTCTCAAATATTCGCTTACCCCAAGATAAATGATTGTCGATACAAGACTTTTTTGGATAAATCTTTTGCGTTTCAGGCCGGCAAATTACTATTCTTTTCGTAAATTAGTTAAGACCACTCTATTTGATACATTTATTACTTAACACTGGGGTTCCCTTACTGACTGTATTTTATATTCTGTTTTACTATTTGTATTTCTATGACTTGATTGGACTTCACTGATTGTCCAGCTCCTTTTGTTGTAAACTGCCTAGAACTCCTGGTAGTGGTGATATAAAAGAACAAAGCTATGATGATTATTACTATAACCAAAGAGTTATACCCACTTCATTGGTGGAAGAAACATGTAGTGTCATATCTAGTCATTGCTAGACTAGTTATGAAATACTTATCAATACTACGAGGAGTGTTGAAAAGATCTAAGCCCAACCAATCAACTTCCTCATCCCCCTTTTATGAAGCCGTGTTAGCATTTTTATCACTGGCCATGGCAGTGAAAACTCTGATGGTCAGCAGATAAAAAATGCTAATGCAGCTTCATAGAAGGAGGGGGGAGGGTTAAATTCTGAGCATTGTTTTGCCACTGTAGCTGAAAAGAGTGTTATCTTATTTCATTAAGTGGCAATTTACTTACGTGGTGAATTTTTGAGAATTTTAAGTAATGTCTATATTGTAAAATGATTAATTTACTCTGTATTTCACTTATTGTATATGTTTTTTAAAAAATATATATATTACATATGTTATGGTAAAGGTGGGAGGGAAGGGGTTAAATTTTATGTATTACTGTTAAATATGAAAGAAATTCAAGTGATGTACTTAATTTCAATTGTCAATTTATTGATACACTTGTTGTAAGATGTAAAAATTAATAAAGATTATGAAAAAAAAATTTTAAAGTTCATTAAAATGTCACTTGTATAAAGACGCATTTGAGGCATAGATAGGATAACTCATCTATTATTAATCCTTATGCTCAAATACCTAATCTTAACCAGATCTTATGTATAGGTAACAATCTCCCCTACCCTCTCCTTTAGGCTTAGCCATATTTTTAAAATTATTCTTCATTACCCTCCAGATGTTTTTTTTCCCTAAATGTACCTTTATCTTCTTTAAAAGATTGTAGTTCACCCTCTTTCCTTTTGTATCGATAATTATTTGTATGTATACATTGTTTGTTTATTTGTATAAAATTGTTTTATTTTTGTCTTCCAATTTTAAATTGTCATACGCATTGAAGTACTTGACATTGCGTGTACAACAAACTTGTAATAAACTTGAAACTTGAATTTGCAGAAACAAAATTCCACGTTTTCACATAGTTTCAGATCGTTGATTGAACCATAGCCACATCATTTTCTTTTGGGTTGGGCTGAGAACTTTTCGGCACCCCCTCGTATTAATGATATGCATACTAATTTGTGCATACAGCTGAGTTGCTGTAACAGACCTCCTTAAGAGCAACATGGCAGTGCTTGAGAGAGTCCAGAGAAGAGCAACTAAGCTAATTAAGGAAATGGAAAACCTCTCGTATACTGACAGACTGAAGAAGCTGGGGCTGTTCTCCCTGGAGAAGCGGAGACTTAGAGGTGACATGATAGAAACCTTCAAGATCCTGAAGGACATAGAAAAAGTAGACAGGGACAGATTTTTCAAATTATGGGGAACCACAAGTACAAGGGGGCACTCGGAGAAATTGAAAGGGGACAGGTTTAAGACAAACGCCAGGATGTTCTTTTTCACCCAGAGGGTGGTGGATACATGGAACGCGCTACCGGAGGATGTGATAAGCAGGAGCACGCTACAGGGCTTCAAAGAAGGTTTGGATAGGTTCCTAGAGGACAAAGGGATTGAGGGGTACAGATAGGAGTAGAGGCAGGTTATAGGGATAGGAGTAAGAGGTCAGTTATAGAAATAGTCAGGGATCACTGCTCAGGCAATAGGCCTGAAGGGCCGCCGCGGGAGCGGACCGCTGGGTGAGATGGACCTCTGGTCTGCCTCAGCGGAGGCAACTTCTTATGTTCTTATATGCTGGAATTTATACTGAGAAAAACAACAAAGGTATCTGACAGCTTGAAATGAAAAATTAATTTAACAAAACTATCTCCTGATATCAGAATGCAAATCTTTGATAGACCATGCAGGAGAAATATATGCATTTATGGAGAGGGCTCTGAGGTAAATAATGTATATTAATAAAGTTAGCATGCACTGCTAGAAACTGACATTTCTAGTTACTATGTACTAGTTAAACTGAATATTTATTCTGTATTTGCCATAAAAGGAAAGATTAGTATAATTGTTTTTGGAATTATATTTTGAGAAATATCAATTCTCAAGGTTTAATTTAAATGCTTATGAATAGAAAAAGAACTGCCGTGTTATAAATCAGCACCGATCTGAATTGGTTTTGCACACTACTAGTATCTTCAGAATTCTGCATTTTTATCCTATGATTGTCATCATCTGTTATGCCTTGGACATTCGAAGACTTTCTGTATATTTTCATTTGCTGATAACTGGGCATGAAATTCTTCCCCTCCCCCTCCACCCCTTCCAAATCACTCCATTGTATCTGAAGCTCATATGTTTATGCCAACCTAACTGCAAGAGTCAGACCAGATCAAATTAATTTGTAATAATAGTGAACAGTAGTACAATATTTCAAAGGAAAAGCTTTCCTGTTGGTTTCTTCTCATTTTTAGACAATTCCATTTGTGAAAGAGAGGTAAAAGCTACTTACCATCAACAGGAACACTTCAAGGATTCATACTTCTAATTTTTATAGATAAAATTCTCCCTAGGTGTGATATGGTGCTCACAGAACTTGTGAAACCCTTATGAGGGATTTATACTAGACCCGATTAGATCCTAATATTAACCCTTACAAATAAAAAAAAGTCCTTTAAAAAACATTCAACAATAGATATATTTGGAAAAATATATTTGTATATTTGTACATATGTATGTATTTGTAAACTCAGCATTAATGAATCTAGTGGTTTCTCATTGAGCAGCAATAACTTTAGCTAAATGGAATGGTTGATCATTGTCTCAAATTGAAGAATATTGGTCCATTCTTCCATTCATAATTAATTGTATCGACTGTGTCACACTTGAAGGCTTCTTTGCATGGTCAGTTCACCTCAGGTCTTGTCACATTTGAACAGGGTATAAACTGAGACTTTGATTTGGCCAACCAAAAACAAGTGGAGATCTATTTTACATAGAACATATAGATTGGACTTGAGGGGCCGGATTCTGTATAGGATGCCCAGTCTCAGAAGCCACCTAAGCGGCTTTTGAAAATCACACATGGACAGATGCCTAAGCCCACCTAACACCATGATTCTCTAACTGGCGTCCATGTCAAAGGCACCGGTTAGAGAATCGGGTTGCCACTTAGCTGTAATCAGTCTAGCGGCCGCGGCAGGGAATCCGTCTCCCTATGAAGACTACCGGCAGGGGAGATGCCCAGTCCCTCCCGACGAAACCTCTGAATGTCCGTCCTCCATCTCTGAATGTCCATGGCAGGAGGGGTGCCCAATTCCTCCTGCCGCCACTCCCCAAGACATCCCTTGGCAGGAGGGATGCCCAGTCCCTCCTGCCAGACCCCCCCCCCCCCAAGGGCATGCCCCAACCCCCCCAAGCCCATCCAGATCCTACAATACCTTTTTTAAATTGGCCAGCTGGAGGGATGCTTCCTCCCTTTGGCCAGCAGGCCTGCCTCCACTGAATGGGTCCAGGTGGGCTTGGGGGAGGGAGGGAGCATGCCATTTAGGGGGAGTTCTTATGAGAGGAACTGGGCATTTCTCCTGCCAATGATATTAGGGGGGGTTGGGGGGTTCCAGCAGGAGAGACTGTGCATCCTTCCTGCCAGGGAATGTCTCAGGGAGGTAGGGGGCTCTGGCAGAAGGCAGTGGGCATCCCTCCTACTAGGGGATGTCTTGGGGAGTGCCGGCAGGAGGAATTGGGCACTCCTCCTGCCACAGACATTCTGGGGTTCCGGCAGGAAGGAGTAGTCAATCATCCTGCTGGAACCCCTGAAGTCCTCCTCTGAATGCCCATGGCAGGAGGAGTGCCCAATTCCTCCTGCTGCCATGCCCCCCCCCCCCCCCAATGAAGATCAATGGCAGGAGAGATACTCTTACAGTTGCATTAGGTGTCACAAAGCACCTTCAGAGGCATGATTCTGGTGCCTTTTAGGTGCTGGTAGGCACCTTAAACCTTGTTTTAAGTCTACTTTATAATGGCGTTTTGGATTTAACTTAGGTGCCGGTAGTACGCCTACTTGTGTCTAACCCCTCCTTTTATAAAAGGTACGCTGAATGCTTTGCACTGCTCCTGACACTCATAGAGTTCCTTTGAACATCGGGAGCAGCACAGAGCATTCAGCAAGCCAGCTTGTGCTAAAAAATGTTTCTACGGTTTTGTAAAAGATGGGTAAGTTAAGGTGCCGCTTATAGAATATGGGTCTTTCTGTTTTGAGGCCTTTTCAGAGTGCTTTCTCTGCAGAATGTTACTTTCTGACCTGCTGTGATCCCCTGTAGCTTTGATATAATTACTAATTAGTTTTATGTTTCAGTTATGTCCAGGCAAGAGAGATTTATTGATGTTACAGAGATGGTTCATACGTTAGAAATTGATGTGGAATATCAAATTGGAGATTGCCACTTACAGCGAGTATCTGATACAGCCGTGCCAAAATTGTTTTATTCTCTTGCTGTATGAGATACCCTGAAGTGTAAAATGTTCATGAGTAGGCAATCCAAGTCATTTATTTTATAGCAAAAAAGGTAACATACGAAGGGGTGTTGAAAAGTTCTCAGCACAGCCAGGGCCGGATTAAAGGATAGGCCTAGTAGGCTCGTGCCTAAGGTCCGACATTGTCAGGGGGGCCCAATGGCCGACGACGCCCTGCCCCGCCCGCTTCAACAGCAAGGTTGAAAGTAAAAAGTAATTTCTGGTGGGAATCTCTATGCCTCATTTTTTAAAAAGGAGCGTATGATGGCAATACAACAGGAACATTATAAGAAATTTATGGATGTTTGGGAGCCATTGACAGAATTCTGTAAGGAGTGATTGTTGATTTTGTCCTTTGATCATACACGTCCAGGGTGGGTGGGGAGATACTTTTAATTAGAGTGCAATTGTTGGATATGTATAAAGGGGGGGATGATATATGTATTTGTCATAAATATTATTTGATAGAATTTAAGTGATGTTAAAGTGATGTTTAAGTGATGTTAAAGTGTAAAATGTTTGTAGAATATGTTGCACTTATTTTTGGCTTTAAAATGAATAAAGATATTAAAAAAAAAAAAGAAAGAAAGTAAAATCGGCAACGCGGGGGCCCCGTGGCATCAACAGAAAGATCGGAACTTACGATTTTGCTGTTCATGTGTGTGTGGGGGGGGGGGGGGAGCGTGTTGCCAATTTTACTTCTGATCTTGCCGTTGATGCCGGGGAAGGTGCTGCCGATTTTATTTCCGAATCGGAAGTAAAAGCGCCTTCCCCCCCCCCCAACATCAACAGCAAGATCGGCAACGGCAACCGCTGCTCAGCCCAAAGCTTCCCCTGCTCTGATGTAGCTTCCTGTTTCCACCTAGGTGGTTCACGTCAGAGCAGAGAGAAGCTTTGGCCGAGCAGCAGTCAGTGTTTGTACTATTACTGATGTCTCCACTGCCATGACATGCACTTAACAGATAGGACAATGGTTGTACGCTTCTCCCTCCCTATTCGCGGAGGATGCGGGCAGAACATAGCCGTGAATACCGAAAAACCGCGAATAACTTTTTGCATGTTATTTGTGGGTTTTCGGTAAAATAGACCTGAAAAAGTTAATAAACTGTGAATAACCCGACCTTCGATTTGCTTTGTACAACGCTGGGAGCAGCGATTTCCTCCATGAAATGCCGGGTTCAGTGATGAAAATAAGGGGGTGGAGTCAGCAGCTGAAAAATAACGAATAAGTGAATCTGCAGATACGGAAAGCGCGGATACGGAGGGAGAAGTGTACTATAGCCTAGATCTACTAAGAAATAAGTACTTTGCCTCCACTGCTGCTATTCCTATGAATTTCTTTATGCGTATTTAAATAACACTCACTGTATAGAGTGTGAAAATTTTTTTTGTTGTTGTTTGAACACAACCCCGTTTTTTGGCCAGAGACCTTTTTCTTTATTAGTAGAATTTTTTTTCTCTCTGGCTGCTTTCGCGGTGGGCCAATGATTAGAAAAAGTACTCCTTATAGGAGTTTTACAAAATTACCCCATCCCTCTTCTCTCTCGAACAGAAGAGATTGACAAGGGACATGATTGAAACATTCAAGGTACTGAAGGGGATAGACTTAGTAGATAAGGACAGGTTGTTCACCCTCTCCAAGGTAGGGAGAACGAGAGGGCACTCTCTAAAGTTGAAAGGGGATAGATTCTGTATGAACGTAAGGAAGTTCTTCTTCACTCAGAGAGCGGAATAAAACTGGAACGCTCTTCTGGAGTCTATCGTGGGGGAAAACACCCTCCAGGGATTCAACACAAAGATAGACAAGATGCAGGTAAGGCTAGTCTCGGTTAGGGTGCTGGTCTTTGACCAAGGGCCGCCGCGTGAGCGGACTGCTAGGCAAGATGGACCACTGGTCTGACCCAGCAGCGGCAGTTCTTATGTTCTTAAATTATGTGCACAGTTTAGGTCGCATACAATTTAATTGGATAACACATACAAATTAATTGGATAACAAGCTAATTAGTGCTAATAATTGGAATTTTAGTAAGCAATTATTGGCATTAATTAGATTCAATTATACGTTGTGCAGAATTAATTTAGGCGCAGGATTCACACTTAAATTTTAAATGTTAGTCAAAAAAGAGGTGGGAAATGGGCATTTTGGGGGTGTTCCTTTAAATTACATTCATAATTACAGAATCGGGGGTACCCATGCTTAAATTTAGGTGCAGGCATTTGCACAACATTTTCACTGGTGCAAAAAGAAAAAACACACAGAAATTTAGTTGCGCTTCCTGGGCATAGTGGCATTGTATGGATGGGGGGTGGTCCGACCCCTTCCCTTTCTCCGTTCCTGTAGTTGTTCACTGCCGCGAGCAACAACTTTAAACGTTCTCCTTGTGACTGCATAGCCTCTCCCGCCGACATCACTTCTGGATGCCATGCATAGGAAGTGACGTCAACGGGAGAGACAACGGGGTTGTGAGAAGCACGCTGAAGTTCTTGTTGCTCACGGTGGTAAACAAATA
Organism: Geotrypetes seraphini; assembly: GCF_902459505.1. Classification (NCBI taxonomy): domain Eukaryota; kingdom Metazoa; phylum Chordata; class Amphibia; order Gymnophiona; family Dermophiidae; genus Geotrypetes; species Geotrypetes seraphini. The sequence continues at coordinate 47,590,169 of NC_047087.1, forward strand.
GAGGTATGGGGGAAGGAAAGGGAAGGGGGCACACGTGCAGCAGGGGGGGATCAGGGGATGGCGAGGTGCCATCACCTCAGGCGCCTCACACCCTCGCTACGCCACTGCCTCTGCATAAGCACTATTCTAAAACATGGCTTTACAGAATATCACTTTCCTTGGTGTTGATTTTATGGGCGCCACATATAAAATTTTGACCTATGTGGGTACCGTATTTCCCAATATATAGGCCACCCCTCTACATAGGCCGCACCCATGTGTAAGCCGCAGAAAAGAGCGACCTATGTTAAAAAAAAACATAAAATAAACCACCCCATGGTATTAGCCGCTGCTTATCTTCTGGTACCTCCCCTGCCTTTTTCAATCATCCCCCCCCGGTACCTCCTTCAAAACCCCCTGTGGGATGGCGCATGCGCACGGGTCAAATCTCCAGCGGTGCAGGGCAGATGTGATCTCTTCGGCATCTAGCCTGCCCCAGAACTGCCTTCTGAATAGCCGCCGTCAGCTCACGTGGGACTCGTGAGAACTGACATCAGGCACTCAGCAAGCAGTGCGGGGGCAGGCTGGATGCCGAAGAGATCGCGGCTGCCCTGCACCGCTGGAGATTCGAGTCGTGCGCCTTGGCCGTCCAGCGAGGGGGTTCTGAAAAAGATACTAGGGCGGAGGGGATGATTTAAAATTGATACATAGGCTGCCCCATTTAACTAGGCCACGCCCCTTACACAGGTTTGTAAAATCCATGTATAGGCTGCGGCCTATATATGGGGAAATATGGTACACAGAAGTGAGCAGTTATGCTGCAGTGTCACAGTGACAGTGTCTTTCCTAGGCATAGCAGACAGACACATACATACTGTACTTCTGGATACAACAGACTAGCTTGTTTTACTCAATATTAGCTGAATTTTCAGTCCAAATATGTCCAGTTCATTTGGGGAGTTTTTGGACATTTTATTAATGTTCAGCTTTTTAAAAAATTTGTTGTTGTTCATATACCCTCCCCCCCCTTTTTTTTTTTTTTTTTTTACAAAACCATACTAGCATTTTTAGTGCTGGCCACGGCAGTAACAGCTCTGATGCTCATAAAATTATATTAGCATTAGAACTGTTACTGCCACATCCAGCATTAAAAACAGTGCGGTTCTGTTAAAAAAAAAAAAAAATGGGGGTTATTTATGTATTCAGTTTTCTGTACCATTTCACACATGCTGTTTAACAAAAATTTTCGACATGAATTAGGACTGGTTAATGTATGGACATTACCTCCCCTCCCCTTTTTACTAAACTGTAGCGTGGTTTTTAGCACCGGCCATGGTGGTAACAAGCTCCAGGACTCAATATGAATTCTATGAGTATCGAAGCTGTTACCGCTATGGCTGGCACTAAAAAACGCGCTACAGTTTTGTAAAAGGGGAAATTATTGTACATGCATTAATTTGTAGGTTAATGTGCTTTAAATTGTTTTTGCTCACACTAAATTTTTATAATTTTCTATGATATGCTAAGGAACCAAATGTTTTCTAATGAATGCACATCCCTAATTCTGAAATGGGCAGTGATACATAGCTTTAAAAGGACCTGTTTCCAACACTGAAAAGAAATTGCAGACTGGATTTTCTCATGCTGATGGCTTTATCTCCCCCCACCAGTGCCTTGGGTTCTTCATGGCACTATTTCTTATTGATTTCACATTATAATCCTATTGCCCCAGAAGCTGTACTTGGGAATAATCAGTAAATAGCTCTTTTGTGATACAGGAACAGTACAGATGGATGTTTAGCTTACAATTCAATCTTCCATACAAAGTAAGGATTATAACTCTTTTTAGGTAATCTTTCTGGCAGTGCATCAGAAAGTAGATACCTATGGAGACACTCAAATATTCTTTCATAAACCCTTCTAATGGCTCATCTCTCTTCAAAACTTTGACCCTACCCTAGACCTGCTAATGTTTCTTTGTCCAGCACTCAGAGGACTCAGGTTCTTCATACTAGTGTTGGTACAGATTGTTTCCTCTCCTGATGTTTTTGAGGACATCCTGCAGTTTTTATCCTCCTCTTCTTGTGCCTTGTCTGTTCCTGCCTGTGGTGATCTTACTTTGCATCTTATGGTGGATTTGAGCCTTCATATCATTGTTAAACTAGTGTCCTTTGCCACTCTCTTGGTAATGTGGGGTCTTTAGGCGCTTTTGATGTATTATGTTGATGCCAATGTGGAATATGCCTGACAGAAAGTTTTATGAAGTTTATTGATTAAAAGTGGATGGAAACTCTTTTGCGATTGGCTTGATTGATAACAGATAAACCCCCTCTTTTATGAAGGCATGCTAGCTATTTTAGCGCGTGCTAAAACAGCTAGCACACTTCAGTAAAAGGAACCCAAAATATATGATCTGAATAATTCAAAATCAGGAAATGAACCAAACCACAAATTATTCCATGTAATGCAATATAGGGTTGTAACTTCCATTCCATGCAGAGTCCTTCAAAGGAGGTCTAAAGTAATAGCATCATCCACTATTTAGAATTGCTAATGCTTATGTTTCAAAGCAAAGTGGAGAAATCTCAACTGGATAGAATGAATGCACTATTTTTTATTTTTTTTTTAACTTTATTGATTTTTTTAAACTTTAAAAGTGCAATACAAATGTTATGTCAGAGAATCTTCACAAAAAACACTATCAACTTACAATTATTACATTGAAAAAATATTTTCTCCCCTCTTGTCTAAAATACTAATCCAAAATACAATAAACTATGAATTATATATATATATATATATATATATATATATATATATATATATATAATGGAATAAATTAACTCCTCCAAATAAATTTCCCACCCCCCCACCCAGATACCCTCCCGGATGTACAAGGAATCAAATGAAAAAAGAAGAAATAAACATAACCCCAATTATAATGCAATAAAATTGGTCAATGGACTCCAAACATTATTAAAGGACTTATTATTCCCTATACGTTCTGCCATCATCCTTTCGTATTTGTACGTGGTACACGCTGTTACCCACCAAAAAGTAAAATTAATCCTATTGTGGTTCTTCCAATTGTGAGTAATTAGTTGAACCCCTATTCCTGTGAGAATTAGAAAATGACGACTTTTATGCTTATCCAATGTAGATTTAAAATGAAGTATCGTACCACATATTACTCATATTACATATTCAGAGTGGATTTCCTGAATGGAAAAACTTAAAAACTTATTATAGCTTGCAGATCCTTTGCTACCAGACAGATCTAGTAGGTCATCAGGCTGCCCAGTGATATAAATTGATTTCTGGATTTTTAAATAAGAAACCAAAAAATAGTCTTAGAGATATTTGGAGCATCGAGATTAAACAGTATATTTCTGTCTCGGTGGCCACGAATTTGGACTTGGAGATTACGATGTACAGCGTCAGCATCTATTAGACAAACATGGTTATTTCTATTACATAGGACAAGGGGATAGATGATTCAAGAATGAGATTAATTTGTTTCCAAATTGACCTCCAGAAACCAAGTATCAATGGACAAAAATATAACAGATGATCCAAAGTCCCTATATGAATATGACAGTGCCAGCATCTATTAGATTTGAACTTATCTATTTTATTTAAACGAACTGGGGTCCAAAATATCCTATGTAATAGAAATAACCATGTTTGTCTCATAGATGCTGACGCTGTACATCGCAATCTCCAAGTCCAAATTCGTGGCCACCGAGACACAGAAATATACTATTTAATCTCGATACTCCAAATATCTCTAAGACTATTTTTTGGTTTCTTATTTAAAAATCCAGAAATCAATTTATACCACTGGGCAGCCTGATGACCTACTAGATCTGTCTGGTAGCAAAGGATCTGCAAGCTATAATAAGTTTTTAAGTTTTTCCATTCAGGAAATCCACTCTGAATAGCCTGCTTCAACTGCAACCACTTGTATTGTTGAGACTTTAAAATGTCAATGATTGTTGTAATCGTGAAAAATCAAGCAGTTTTTCATTAGACATAACATCGTCCAATGTTCGAATACCTGCCTGCATCCAATTCTTCCAGGCGATCCCGGCACCACCTATTTGAATCTTGGAGTTTAACCATACGGACTGTAAAGTAGATTTCATTATAGGAACCTCTGTTAATTTATCAAGAAATTTAATTGTTTTCCATTTATCCAATAAAATTATATTGTCCTTAGCATATCTTAGCATACATTGTCCTTAGCGTATGGATGCACTATTTTGATATTTGCCAGCCATCTTTTACAATGTTTTCATTTTCTATGTTCGACTGGAGACCTTTTACTAAACTGTGTTAAGCACTAACACTGCTTAATGTGGGAGAAAAGGCTTACCGGAAAATGCATTAAAACATTTTATGGTAATTTGCCTGTCAGCACATGCTAATTACACATTATTTTATTTTCTAAATTTTTTTTTCAGGAGGGGTGTGCCATTGGAGGCATATACATAAGCATGGAAGCTTTACTAGCTAACACCTTCTGATCAGTCATGCCATCTTTATAGCAAGGATTTGTGCCTCCTGCGGGTCCCTTTGTGCAAGTGCTCTCACGCCATTTTTTTTTTTTTTTTTTAAGTCTCACACACTAACGGACCTACAAAAAAAGAGAGAAAAGTCCTTAATATACTGCCATGTAAAAAATGGGCTTAGCATGTAGAAAAGTCCCACGTTAAAATATTCATATTTTAAGGCCTCTTCTATCAAACTGCACTGGCAGTTTATAGCGCAGAGAGCCGTGCTGAATGGCCCGCGCTGCTCCCGATGCTCATAGGAACTCTGTGAGCGTCGGGAGCAGTGCGGGCCATTCAGTGCGATGCACCGCGCTACAAACTGCTAGCACAGTTTGATAGAAGAGGCCCTTAGTGTGTTTTAATAAAAGGGCCTCTTTATTTGCTATAAAATGACCAAGTTGGACTGAATATTCAAAAATATTTGACAGTCCAGATTATCTCCCTCAGCAGCAGAGCCTGTCCAATTTTTAGCATAGCTTTGTCATATATTCCTGTAAAAGGAAATTGTAAATGGCAATCTACAATATGAAATTTCTATATCAGTTTGTAATATGTGATATCACTCTGTAAAGCAATAAAATCATCTTGCATATATACAATTAAAACAGAAGAGTAATGTATGCTGGGTTATACCTCAGAATATGCTGTGGATGATCTCAACATGAAAAGTTTCAGAAAACAAATGCACTTCCCTATCTAGTCTATATTTCATGCTGTTGTTGGTTTTGTCATGCCACACTGTCTAATTGAAAGATATGCAAATGTGCTTTTATTACAAAGTCACCATATTGTATATCACCAGTTAGTGCTGTTTTTATAGTGCCATATGGAAGTCTAAAATTAATTTTGTCAGAAAACAAGATGCAGAGTACAGTGCATATGAACTTTAGTAACTGGGTCAATATTCAACCATTGGTGGTTGGACTTTCTTTTTAAATTAGCCCCAATAGCCCTTGACTTTCTATTACTACTTCCCTTCCCTTGTTTAAAAGCAGATTGAAAACCCATCTTTTTGATACAGCTGTCATTCCTTAACTCTACTCCTCTGCCCACCAATCCAGCCCGCTGATTAACCATTCCCCTTAACTATATCCATGACATCCTGTCTTGCCTCTTTAGATTGTAAGCTCTTTGAGCAGGGGCTGTCTTCTCTTTGACTCTATGCAGCGCTGTGTGTATCTGGTAGTGCTATAGAAATAATTATTAATAATAGTAGTAGTAGTGTGAAGAGTTTCAGTCTTTGGGAAGCAGAGCTGAAATTATGACATCATAATGACTCATTCGACCAATGCCTAAGAGCCAAGCTCATCAGTGATGTCACAATGGCTTGATTGTCCTCTACTCCCCTCTGACCTCCAAGCTAGCCAGCAGATTGTTCCCCTTAACTGTATCCATGACATCTTGTTTGTCTGTCTTGCCTGTTTAGATTGCAAGCTCTTTCAAGCAGGGACTGTTTTCTTACTCTTTGTGACTCTGTGCAGCGCTGCATGCGTCTGGTAGCGCCATAGAAATAATTAATAGTAGTAGTACTACTTAACATTTCTGTAGTGCCACTAAACATCCACAAGCATATAAGATACAATTCAACAGAGCTCACAATCTATTCAAGACACACAAATGGGACAAATAAAGGATTAGGGAGTTTTATTTATTATGGAAATGATTAAAACAACATGGGTACTAAAATGGGTACAAGCTAAAAGCGACCTGAAAAGATGGACATTAATACTGAATTTCATTAGGGCTAATGTAAACACATGATGTATTACTGACTCAGGAAGTTTATTCTAGGTTTATGGCCCAGCAAGATAAGAACAGTATCACAAGGCCATCAGCCCATTCTCACGGTGGTCATTCCAGGTGAACAGAGTCTTGAGCTAGTGAAAGAGAGGGATACAGATAAGAGTGAGATAAAGGACACCTGTATATATCCGTAAAAAGTAAAAATTAAACCAAAAGAAATTGCGATAAAAATCACCAAATTCAAGATGGCCACCTTTATAAAAACAGCAAATTAAACCTTTAAAAAAATCTTCTGATAATAAAACTCACATATTCTTGGAAGGCCATGTTTTTATGGTTATTATTATTTAATTTTTACTTTATATGGATATATTGTGGCCTGGCCAGGCCCCGAGCAAGTGGAAAACCCGGCTTGGCCCGCAGGTAAGATTTATTTGCGCCTTTTATATGGTTGGTTGAAGGAAAACCCGGACACCGGATTTCTTACAAAACTTCACCGGGTTTATTAAGGCCAAAGAAAAAAAAAAAAATTTTTAATAAACAATTGTTTCTCCTAGGCATCAACCATGTGATTTCTCCTATCTTAAGTCCCGTGCACTTTATCCGTGCTCTAGTTCAGGGACTGGACAGTCCTTGTTAACAAAAAGGATAACTCCAAAATCAATTAAACTTTTCAGTCTTTCATATGTCTAATATTTTCCCTTCTCAGGGTCACTGGCTTCTTTAAGCCACATCTCATTACAGCATAGCTGAGCACTGCAGGTGTCAGCTCTCTTTTCACATATCTTTTCATTATTTTCCCCCTTTAACACTCTGTCCCCTTGAAAGACGTTCACAGCCTGGCTATACCGGCTGTGTGGGGCAAGCCTCCCTTTACCTAAGGTCTTCAGACCCACCCGATTATGCCCCTAACATCCTTTATCTTCAGTTCTTAGGGAGACTTGGAAAAATGAGGTTCAAAGAAACATTTTTCTTAATTAGGAACCGCTGCCTTATCATTGCTTGTAGCCTCCCTCCAGCTCAGGTCTCCCTGGTAGTGACTGGACTCCTTACAGGAAGGACAGAAACACTCACACACTGCTCACTCCTATGTCCATGTCCTCTCCAAAGCCACTTTCTTCCGGGTCACTTTCACTATACATTTCCCATTCCGTGTCCAGGGAACTGGGGCTTTCCATCAAGTCATTCACTTCTAGCTTTACCTCCCATCTCCCAGCTTTCCTAAACTGTTTTCTTCATCAGAATAAACTTCCAGCCCTTCACCCCAAGGCTTACTGGGAAAGTTACAGTACCTCCCTGGAGCTAGACTTTCCTTCCTTGTGGGCTGGCCTCCTGAAAACCTTCTTTGCTGGGGAGTAGGAGAAGTGTGGAAACTGCTATCCCCGGGTGCTGCTTGGCTCCCCCAATCAGGGCCAGCTGAGACTACTTGACTTCCCTGCAGTCTTCCTACTTGAGGCTTATGTGATGGCAGAGCTCAGTGACTAATTCCACCCCCTTCTGTATTGATCTCATGTTTCACTCTAGCTCTGGGAAAGGAGTAATAGGGGATAGGCTCTGTTTTCTGTGCCTCCCTGCCTGCATTTCTGGCTGTGACCGCACCTGCCTTTTCTCCCATCTCTCTGGCTGTACTGAACTAGTGCTTTTAGCAGGGTGTACAGGCTTTATTTTAGGGATTGCAGGTTTAAGGGCAATCTTTTTAACCCTGACAGGAGCTTCCCTGTCACAATATACAAGTCAGGAATGCAATGCAAAAGTAGGCAGCAATCGAATCACAAACCAGAAGAAGAAATACCAATTGGTTTTGCAGATCTGAAAAAGAGCAACTGCTGAGGACCAGTCGCTCACTATCCTTGCCTACTCTTCTGTCCTGAAATATCAGTATTGAGGTTACGATCCCGCATAAAACAACTATTAAAAATAATTATAAAATAACTATAGATATGCACAAGAACTCATTTGTGTGTTATATGCTGTATCATGTGCATTGTCCAACAGTTCGCAATTGTTCCTTCCAAACCTTCTACGAATTCCATCCGACAGCACCAATGAACTCCAGCTACATCCACAGCTTCAACAGCTACCACCAAAAACTCCCAACAGAAATCTCTCTTCTAGTATTCTTTATATTGCATTTTTTATGACAATATCTTGCAGTCAACCCATTCAATGCATGCCAATGATGTGTGTGAATAAACCACAGCCAAAAACTGCGTAGTAAAGGGCGAATCACAAATACGTAGATTTCATCAAGAACCAACAAAAATACTCTATGCATGTGTTTTGATCACTCTTACAGCGATCCATCGGATTCACCAGCATGAGGAGAAGAGGCAGTGGTGAGGAGGAGGAGAGGCATGATTCATTGCAGTTCAACACAGGCTTTGTGGAGAGGACAATTCATTGTGACCATTTCATTGCTAACAAGTGAGGTGAAGGAAGCATTAGAGCTAAAAGAGAATCCTTCAGAAATTGGAAGGCAAAAAGATTAAAAGAAGATCTGCCCACACATTCCAAGACTCCCCTGCCTGTAGATGCTCTGGACATGATAGAAATGTGCATGTGACTATATTTATTAACTATCTAGAGTCACTGTGTGACCATAAAAGTATTTGGTTGTTTATTTATGTAGAAATAAGGTGATTATTTTTTTGAATCGTTACATTTATTAACTGAAATGGTTTTTAATTACATTGTTGTGAACCGTCTAGAACTACTGCCAGGACGGTATACAAGAAAATAAATTATTATTATTATTATTAATTGAGGAGCTGAGAAATATTAGATCTAATAAATCTAATAGATGCTGGCACTGTCATCTTGATATAGGGACACTGGATCATCTGCTTTTCTTTTGTCCCTTGATACTTAGATTTTGGCGATCTATTTGGGGTCAAGTGGATAACATATTGGAAAATCCAGTGGCATTGATGTATGATACAGTGCTATTTGGCACGTTAATGAGGGCTAAAAGCCCAATAACTTTCCATAACAACAAACTTCTCTTTATTATGACAGGAGCTGCCATGCAACTTATTTTGAAGAACTGGAAAAACTGGGACTGGTTAAATTATAATTTCTGATGGGAATCTTTATGCCACATTTTTAAAATGGAACGTATGATTGCTATACAGCAGGTAATAGGAAAATTTGCCAGGCGCAGATTCCTAGCTCGATTTTGTTTTCTATTGATTCAAATTTAGAATGAATCATAAGTGAGTCTTTAATCGCGGAAGATGATGTTTTCTGTAAAGTGGTGATACTAGCTTCAAGTTTAATTGTTCTTTTGTCCAAGATTTTTAAATTTGAATCAATATTTTCAATTTTATTTACTACTTCTTGTGAGAAATCGACATTATATTTGACTACTGATTTCAACAACCCCTCTCGAGTATTCAATTCCCACAAATCTTTTAAGGTAATATCCTGTGAATTCTTTGTGGATACAGTTCCCTCATGCAATGATCCTTCTAAGGTACTTTGGGCATTACCCCAAAGACTACCTCATTCTCTGAGGAAGGCTGATTATCTACAGGACCTTTGGAAGCCACTTCGGCATCTAATTCACAGGATAATACAGGAGGGGGAGGAGAAGTCCTTTCTAAAGGACTGAAAGATGCCCCAGAGACTGTGTCAGCTACCATAGCTGGAATTGCATCGTCCACTAAAGGAACAACATGGCGATCCATCAGGCCTCCTACAGAGGGTGTAGAGCTAAGTGATTTTATCTTAAGTTTTCCCATAGGGAAAGGTATATGTTTAAGGTAGTAAACCAGTTCACTTATCTAACAGTGTGATGACAGTGGCACCCAGTGGCTCCAAGGGGCATGGCGTGCCCCTCTGGGCGTGTCCCTCCGGCCACGCCTGCAGTCGCAGCATCCTTTTAGTTGTTATCTGAAGGACCCGACTGACATCACCAATCTGTCCAGTATGTGCCCACGATCCTGCGGCACTATTTAGGCAATCCAATCCAGCACAAAGGAACCACAGGGGTCAAGGAGGTAAATAACAGTCCCTCTTTCACATGGTATTCTTGAAATAGCCCTCCTTAATTTGTTTTAAATGACACAGTCAATTACCACATTGTTTAGCACCAATTAAAACAATTAAGTTAGGCGGCAGTAGGACGCCTATTGCCGCCTAAATTTTGGTGTCCCAATGAGAATCTGGGCAAAGTGCCTGGTTGATATTTTGGATGGGTGCAAGTTATCATAAAAAACGCCGGTTAGAGAATTGTAGATCCACACCCACCCACCCGCAACAATCACAGCAGGAGAGATACCCAGTCTCTCCTGCCGCCACCCACTGCAACCCCCCTGACATATTGCTGCAGGAGAGATGCCCAATCCTTCTTTCCAGACAACTCCTCCAAACCCCCCGATGGTTGCGCTCTTCACCGGCAGGAGGGATGCCTAATCCCTCCTGCCGGACAACCCCCCGAACTCCCCAATAATTGTGCTCTTCACCGGCAGGAGGGATGCCCAATTCCTCCTGCTGGACAACCTTCCCCCTCCCCCCCCAACCCCCGTGATCAGCTAAGAAACCCTATTTGGAACTTATACCTGTTTTGACTTCGTCTTTGTCAAAACGTATAAGTTCCATCTGACAATCTATCAAACTTTTTGATTATGGCTGCCAGACAACTAAGTGTAGATCGGCTCACATCCCACCCTATCCACTCCTACAAAAATGCCCCTTTTCACTCTCGGCATACAGCAGCACTGAAAAGGCCTAAGCTGGTTTTAGATATGTCTAAAACCAGTTTTGATTATTGGTACTTGAACAACCTGTCTATTTTATCGTCCAAGTGCCGACTTAGACTGGTTTTTGCCCCTTAGGCACCATTTATAGAATCTGGTCCCTAAAGCATAAATGGTAATGGAAAATATTTTAAAATGGGTTAAGAACTTGAATATGAAAAAAACCTCTGTACCCTTATAACAAATTGTTCCTAATTAATGACAGCATTTACCTATTCATAAGAATTTACTTATTCATCGGAATTATCTTATTTCATGGTTATGTGCTCTATTCCATAAGGACAACAATTGAGCATACTGCAAATGATTTGAATCTTTCAATGTAAGTAAAATTCCAGCTCAGCACATCACAGGTCTCAAAAAGAATAAAAGATCCCTGCTTTCATTATACACTTGTATTTCTACATATTACTGGTTCCATTATAGGTCTATCAGCAGTGTCTGAAGTAGCAGCATGGTGCTAATCAGATTAATGTAATGAAACATTGTAGGGAAAATATGTCCATCTAACTTCAGAATTTTCTTGAATACTATTCAATGCTCAGCTACATAAGAAATACTTTAGTGATAATATTTCCCATTAAGGTTTGCATTACCTCTAGTCACTAGCTTTCTTTAGTGGTTTCAGTGAAGGTATGGTTCCACTAATGGTGCCACCGTATCCCTCCCTTTAATACAGTATACAGTACTCCCCCGATATTCGCAGGAGTTCCATTCCAGGAACCCCCGCGAATATCGAAAAACCGCAAATACGGTTTTTTGCCTGGGGAGGCAGGAGAGGGCAGCTGGAGCGCCGGCAAGTGAAGGAAATCACTTGCGGTATGCTCCAACTGCCTCTTCCTGTACTAAAGTTGGGCTTCATTAATCAGGAGCTGCTTTGACACGCAGCTCCTGATTGGTGAAGCCCGACTTTAGTACAGGAAGAGGCAGCCGGAGAATACCACGAATGACTGGGTCCGCAAACCACAAATTCATGGGGGAACACTGCTCTTTACACTGTGTTCAATATATGGCTCAGTTTACTATTTTATTACTATGTAATATGACTTTAAGTTACCTATAAACACCAATCAAAAGCTGTAGGATTAACTATGACAGGTAGAAAAAAAAGTCAAAGGAAGAAAAATCAAAAGACAGTTTTAGGACAAAATTAATCTACCTAGAACAACATTTTTAATTAAATGTTGGTTGCAGCAATTAAAAAAACAAACAAAAAAAAAAAAACCCACCATGGATTTTCCGAGCTGCTATCTCGACAACTTAACTGGATAACTTTGGACAGCCATTTTGCTGTTTTAAGTTATTTGGATAGCAGACTGAATATTGCTACTTTCCATATCATTCTTAATCTACTCATGCTCTACCCATGCTTTGGCCCAACACTGTGGGGTGTAATTCTATAACCATGTGCCTATATTTAGGTGCCTATTAGGCTCATAATAAAAAAAACATAGATAAGAACATAAGAATTGCCTTACTGGGTCAGACCAATGGTCCATCAAGCCCAGTAGCCCATTCTCAAGGTGGCCAATCCAGGTCACTAGTACCCGACCAAAACCCAAGGAGTAGCAATATTCCATGCTACCAATCCAGGGCAAGCAGTGGCTTCCCCCATGTTTTTCTCAATAACAGACTATAGATGTCCAAAAAGCATCCTAAATCGGCACTTGGACATTGTAATCACAAGACATCCAAGTGCCAATAATCGAAACACCTCTAACAAGGTGTCCCAGCCTCTTTGCATCCAGAGCACAAGATGAGTGTGGTGGAGGCGTGCTATAGGCAGGCTTTGGGTGTTCCAAAGGGCGGGTTAGACATGTACATCTTGCAGTGATAACATTGGTCAACAAAATAAAAGTTTTTCTTTGTTATTAAGACGTGTACTTAGTTAATTTAATGACGCTGATTTCAGATCTGTGATTGAAATTCAGCTAGTATGTCAGGTTTCTGAGATACACATTACTGATTTTTTAAACAGTTTGCTATATCGGCACAATATTGTGAGTATGAACTGTGTCCCACCAAACTTGTGTTAAGCAGTTTACTCTGAAAACAAACACAAAGACAATAAGAATACATATTATAACATATATTTACATCTCTCTTAACTCACACAAAAGTGATGTCAGCAAGTTCAGAAATGTTTGAGACACTTGCTTTTATGCTTGTACTGTACATTTGTCTCTCTTTGCAAGAACCAACAATAATCTCCCATCATACTGGGATTGAACTTTCCCTGATATCTGCTCTCCATGACCTTGATATCTTGATGAATTCTTTCCCCATGCTCATTGGTGACATCACCAAGATTGGGTGGGAAGAAATTGAGGTGAGAATGTAAGAAGTGCATTTTAAGTGACATTCTGACACCTATTAGCTGATATGCTGTCAGTATGTTCTCCACAAGCTTGGCATAATTCTCTGATCTGTGATTACCAAGAAAATTCTGAACAACCAGCTTGAATGCTGTTAATACGGAATAAGCACACATGAAGTGCCCACACTTTATCTTAGTCACCAACTTTACAGTCAAAATAATGCTTGTATGCACTTTGAAGTCTGCTGGACAGATTCTTTCACTAATCTTATGCAGTAAATTGTCCGCAGACAATACATAAATTATCAGGATGGTTAACACAACCTCGTCTGTTCATAATAATTATGAAATCTTAGACAAAACCAAACAAAATATAAAAATTCACCGAATTTGTAGAAACAGCAGCACAATCACTTTTTAGTATAAACTTTCAAATTACTGGTATATGTGAATGATGAGCTGTCCTAAAATGCAATATTGTGTTACAGAAACAGTAAAATACCGACACTTCACAGAAGCGTTATTGACGAAAATGATATAAACACAAATGATGCATAACTTAAAAACAGGATATGATAGACGAAAACTGTTTTCAGATTTAGACTCAACATGTGGCCCTTGTTAAGGTACAGCTGACAGAACTCCAGTAACAAAATGCTTGTTGATCAGTGTAATTTAAGCACTTTTGTTGGAGTGAACAGGAGGGAAACAAAAAGATCCTGGATGTTCCCAGTGTAGGGACACAGAGAGAAGAAACTGAACAGATTGCATCTCAGCCATTCATCAGGTTAATATAGGACTGGTCTGACTAGGGTACAGACTAATCAGTATCTAGAGAGGCACAATTTAGGGGCAGAACCAGCACCTGGTCTCCAGCATCTTTCTCTTCCTCACTCCATAATTTTAAGTATCCCGCTCTTTCCTTCCCTCTGTCCATACAAACTCGGAGGGAATAGGAGCCTGCAGACCTTGAGCATATATGGATGCTGAAGGCCTTGAGCCATTTTCTAGATGCCAACTGCCTCATCACCATTCTGAAGGAAGGGAGGTAAGCTACTGAACTCCTCAGGGTGGAGATAGTAAAGGAAGAAGATGGAGACTACTGTGGGGCCCCTTATGAACGAGAACCCAATTTTTTCCATGTCTCCACCTGGACTAGCAAGCTGGGAGGTGAATATATTATTTCTTCTATCAGCTAACCTTTCCCTTGATGGTAAACATTCTCCTTCATCTTGGTGTGTGGTACACATATATGACCATGTGACTATGTGATCTCAATTAAATGATAAAGTTTTGCAATCATCTATTTGTAATCTCTTTTCTTAGGTTTCCAGTAGATAAAGTAGCTCGCCCTCAGGCAAATTAACTGCAGACCTGGTGGTTCATCTTGATATGAAAAATTTCATCCATGCCCCAAAGAATCAGAATCATAGTTAGGCAGAATAACAACTGAACATATAAAAATTGTTGTTTCAATACAGAACAGAATAGTGATTGAAAAAATATCCCTCAAACTAGTTGACAGTAATGGAGAACTCTTTAAAGTTACAAGCCAGTAAAAACAGTAGTCTAACAATAGTCAAGAAACAATAAGGAATGTTCCAGTGGCCCCTTCAGCTTATTTTACCTCTATCTGCCGTCAGTTAAAATCATTGGTAGTACCTGTAGATTGGAGAGTGACCAATGTAACATCAACTTTTAAAATGAGTTTCGTGGCTAATTTGTGAAATTACAGACTAGCAAGTGTGACTTCAGTTCCAGACAAAACAGTGGAAACTATTATTAAGAATAAAATTATGGAACACATAGGGCTCCTTTTACAAAGCCACGCTTGCGGTTTTATCACACGCACCGGATTAGCGTGCGCTAAAGCGCACGCTAACTGGAAATCTACTACCTTCTCAAAAGGAGGCGGTAGCGGCTAGCGCATGCGGCAATCTAGCACGTGCTATTCCGTGCGTTAGGCCCTAGCGCGGCTTTGTAAAAGGAGCCCATAGACAAACATGGTTTAATGAGGCGAAGTCAACATAGGTTCGGTAAGTGAAGTCTTGCCTCACCAATTTGCTTAATTTCTTAGAAGGTGTGAATGAACATGTTGATAAAGGTGAGCTTTTAGATGTAGTGGTCTTGTATCCCCCTCCCTCTACAAATTTTAATTGTCTTATTTGGATATTATTTTCTTTTTTGTTTAAATATTTTTAATGATTGTAAACTGTCTAGATAAATTTTTGATAGACGGTGTATCAAAGAAATAATAAACTTAGAAAAGTGTATCTAGATTTTCAGAACACTTTCAACAAAGTTCCTCACGAGAAAATTAAAGACTTATGGGATAGGAGGCAATGTTCTGTTTTGGATTGGGAATTGGTTATTGGACAGAAAACAGAAGGCAGGGTTAAGTGGCCATTTTTTCTCAATGGGGAGGGTAAATAGTAGAAAGCCACAGGGATCTGTACTAGGATCAGTGCTGTTTAATGTATTTATAAATGATCTGGAAACTGAGGTAATTAAATTTGCAGATGACACAAAACTATTCAAAGTTGGCAAAACAAATGCAGAATGTGAAAAATTGCAGGTTAGTTTTTAGAGTAATATGTAGAAATAAAACATAAAGGAAAAAAAAATTAATATTTAATATGTTCAATTGCTACTAGAAGCCTTTAAATGCATTTTGCCTTTACGCTTTGATTTACCCTCTTATATTGCCTCTGTGTCACTCCATGGTGCAACCTTACCTTGAGAATTACATTCAGTTCTGGTTACCATATCTCAAAAAAGAAAAAGCAGAATTAGAAAAGGTTTATAGAAGAACATAATTTCCATGATTAAAAATAGTTATCCCTTGGTATTGATATTTATCCTAGAAGCATGATCCTGGGGTAATTTCCCCAAGGTTATTGTTTCAAATAGTTTCATTAAGTCAAGGCAATTGTCCAAAGAGAATGATCCCTGGGACAAATATTAATTGATGCCCAGAATAATTACTCTGGGTATCACTTGATTTATAAGATTTGGTATGTATCAGTTGTTAAATATTAATTGTTTTTTGTTTTTATATCAAACAGAAAATAGAATTGATTGATAAAAATGCATATGTTCATTCTAAAAAAAAGAAAAATATCCTAATCTTGAATCCTAGAGCCATAATCAAGTTGACCAGTGTCTCAGAGAGATAAAGGTTAGCATTGAGCCCATTAACCAGCATATCTATTGTCTGTAGCACTTCATGAGCATATGAGATGCTCTTTAAATCCCAAACTGTAATTGACGTAATAGAAGTAATGAAGTTATCACTAGTATTATGCAGCCAGTGGTCATTAAAGAGCAGCACTGGAAATAGTTCTTCATAATGATAACACCCAGATAAAAGCAAGATGGGAAAGGAGCAGGGCTCGAGGTCAAAGTGGGAGGATACAAAACACCTACTTTTTAATCCTGTATACAAACTGACAGGCCCCAATTACTGCAGAGTACATTCTGTTTTATAAGCCTAATCAGTATGCTTGAGAAATCCAAGAAGAAAGCCTACAGACCATCGCTGGCTTTGTCTCTAAATGGCAAATCTTTAAGTCTACTGGGAAATGAAGTTTCTCCACAGCGTGCTTAGTTCAATGAGCTCTTCAAGAAACCAGCACGCTGTCACCTCACAATATGAAGTGCATAAACATGTCTGAAGGAAAAATCATTAATAGCACAGAATGTTTGTCATATTAGCAGGCTGATAAATGAGCTTTCATGCACACAGTACTCGGAATTCACTTCATTTCAATATGACTTTTTTAATTACTGAATGTAAATGGATTGACCTTGAGCATGACTTGAATGCTAGCTCATGGATCCTTTAACAAAGACGCTATGCACTCAGTAATGCCAGCAAGGTGTATTTTGTCGCTAGTATGACTAAGCAGTAAATTCAATTTCAATTGAGACAGCAGCATTGGTATTGTGTCTGTATATTGTTTTGACAAAGATCAGTAGTGAAACAATTCCAGTGTAATTAAATATAGGGAGAATTAGTTGACTAAATATAGGTATATTATTCAGAATTAGTAATGACCTGCTATGTCAGGAGTGGAGACTGATAACAAATTCTAGATTCAGGTTCTGAAAGTCATCAGTAATAAATGGAAGTAAATAATCCATCTTCAACTAGACCATGCAATACTTCACTTCTGCTATAAGATTTGTTTTCAATTCTTTATTTATTGATTTTATAATTTTTGACAATCTCAATCAAAACACAAGAAAAAAATACCATGTAAAACAAAATATCTCTTTAAATCGCAGTATAAAGGTAAAGTTTACATTACTTAATATAGTTAGTCCACAATCTAATGGAGACGGAGCTGAAATTCACTGTAATTAACACTCAAATTAAATACCAGGAAAATCAGGAGGCTCGACTGCCCTTGAACAATTCCTCTCTGAACCGATTTAAAAGAAGCAGAACAAGCAATTACTTATTATCCTGGGATGAAATAAATTTAGATAATTGCTGTGGCTCATATAAAACATATCTGTTCTGTTTATACACCAAAATGCACTTACAGGGGTATCTCAGGACAAAGATCGCCCCTAACTGTATCACCTGAGGTCTCAAAATAAGAAACTGTTATCTTCTGGGAACATCTTTATATTTAAAGAACAATTTTAAATTTAAAGAACAATTTTAAATTTAAAGAACAATATCCATTCCCTATCAGAATCAATAGCAAACTGTACCAATAATGTGGTCGAAACTTGAGTCTCAGTTTCCAACCTCTCCAGGAAATTAGACAAATCTAAACTATCAGCAGATAAATTCTGCTGATTTGGGATTCTGAGACTTAACTCTCCTAGGTAAATAATATATTTTAGAGAGAGGTGGGTAAGAGGACTCAGGTACTTTCCGACCTTTGTTTAGATAACGCTTAAACATAACTATTGCAGGAGTGGAAAACAATTTTGGAAAATTAATAATCTGCAATTTGCATCTCCTGATGGAGTTTTCCACCATTTCTTGCTTGAAGTGAAGATGTGCATTATCTTTATACCAAGTTAGTGCTTGCATTTCTAAAGATTTTATTCTGGTGTCATAATCATCTGACTTGATTTCCAAAGCTGAAACTTTATTCTTCAAATCCAAACTTTCTGAAAGTACTACAGTGCACCTTTGGGAAAGTTGCTGTATCTGGCTTCCCAGAGAGATTTGAAGACTAGAAATAGCCTCCCAAATTGACTCCATATTAAAGACTGCAGGTTTCCGTAGGGGCAAAAACTCAGTTCTGGCACCCTCTGACATAGAAATAGTACTTGTGTTTGCAGAAGAAATATTCAAAACTGCTTTTGTCTGCTCCTTTCTTCCTTCCGGCTGCATTGCTGGCATAACACACTTCTCCTGCCTCCTCTCAGAGCCGGATCCCCTGCCCTGCCGGACAGGCAAGAGGTCGTCCCGAACCAAATATGGCGTCGGCTGCTCCTCCCATACTCCTACTGCTCCCGACCCCACAGGACGAGCTGAAGGACTCAGTTCCTATGGAGACAAGCTGGCACCCTCGAAGGAGAGCTCCCGCGCCTCAACTTGCGTGTTCCCTCTTGCCGAGGTTTTGTCATCCGGTTGCTGTGCTCGTGGGCCATGCCACACATAGGAATCCATTGGCCCGGTCGCAGGTAAATGTTCTTCTGGGTAAACCCGGGGTTTAGGTTTCCTTTTCACCATCGGCAAGTTAGGAAATATGCAAAAAGACCGTGCCGGCGTCCCAATGTAGCTTCGAGCTGCCATCTTTACCAGGCTCCACCTCGGTGCTATAAGATTTGTTAATGCATGGCCTTTGTTGCATTTCTCTTCAGTCAGCATATTTACAATCACTCCCTTCCCCCTCCCCCAATTCTGCATATGGTGCCTTAAGTTGTGCACACAGCCGATTTGTGTGCACAATTTGATGAATTGGCTTAATCTGTGACAATAACTGATAATTAACACCTTGTAATTGGCACTAATTGGTACAAATTAAAAGTTATGCACATAACTCAGAAAGCAGTGCATAAATATGAAAAGGGTGCATGGCTAGGATTGGACTGCAGGCAGTTCATGGACATTCCTAAAAGTGGAAAATCAGGGGCGGGAAACTGCGAGGTGACACCAGGAAATTCTTTTTCACTGTGGTTGATCGCTGGAACAGTCTTCCACTACAGGTGATTGAGGCCAGCAGCGTGCCTGATTTTAAGGCCAAATGGGATAGACACGTGGGATCTATTCACAGAGAAAGGTAGGGGAAGGTCATTAGGGTGGGCAGACTAGATGGGCCGTGGCCCTTATCTGCCGTCTATTTCTATGTTTCTATGTTTCTATTGTTATAGAAAACACCCAATCTGCGCACACCTTAGATGCAGGCATTTAGGCCTGGTTTTAGCCGGCCTAAATTGGCACGCCTAACCTATGTGACATACACATGCACTCAGTCTGATTCTATAAAAGGTACACACACCTTGTAGAATCACGCTAAGCATCATTGTTGCCAGTGCTATTTTCTAGACGTCAGATTTAGAATCTGGGCGTGAGTGCTTCTCAGCCCTCTCCTGCAGGCACACTTAGGCAGCAGGGTTTTCAGAATTGCCAAAATGAATATACATGAGTGAAATTTACATACAACTGGAGGCCTACAATAGTAGAAAAGAATAAAGGCTTTCTGTTACAATGAAACTACTAATTGGTAGAACAGAGTTCTCAACCCAGTCCTCTGGACACACTCGGCCAGTTTCAGGATATCCAAAATAAATATTTATAATATTGGGGATATCCTGAAAACCTGACTAGTGTGTGTACTGAGAACTAGGATGAGAACACCTAGGGGAAGATGTACTAAAATACTTCCAATGTTCTGGGTCCTAGATATTTTTGTGTGGATTATTTTATTGTGATTTCAATAAAGCCTGCATCTTGAACATTGCCTTCTCCACAAGTTTTTTGTTCTTGCATCTTTATTGCCTACTTTTACATCAGGGTCTCGCAAACTTTTTCAAGCTGTGGCACACTAAACTCAGGGTCGCGGCTGGAGGGCATCTGGAAATGCACAGACATTGATGAGATGATGTCGCGTGCATGTGTGATGTCATCACATCGATGTCTGCACATGTGCAGAGGCCCTCCAGGTGGGGCCCTGAACCAGCTATTACTACACTGGTGGGGGGTGCTAGAGAAGTACAGAGAGGAGGAGAGGCACCAGCACCAGCTGACTGCCTACACGATATGTCTCTTGCCGCGAGAGGCATGTCCTGTAAGGCAGCTAGCACTAGCACCTCTCCTCCTCAGCAGCATCTCACAGCACATCCGGAATCTCACTGCGGCACAAAGTTTGTGATACACTGATTTACATTAATGTAGGCCCCCTTTTATCAAGCCGGGTAGAGTGTTTTAGCTCTGGCTGGCAAGGTAAAGCTCCTTTGCTCATAGGACTTGAATGAGCTTTGGAGCATTTACCTTGCCAGCCAGCACTAAAATATTCTTCTGCGGCTTGATAAAAAGGGGGCCATAACTACCATGAGGTAAAGCTAATATAGAAGTATTTTTAATAAAGTGTGTTAAGCACATGCCTCCAAATTCTACATATTATGACTAAAGTTGTGTATGCAAATCTGTGCATATTCACAATTTGTGCATGCAACTTAATCAGTTAAAAAGCCAATCTGTGCCAATAATTATAAATTAACAAGGAGTGATTGCCGCTAATTAGAATTTAAGTGCACAACTAAACATATTCTATAAAGTAGCATGCAAAATTTCTAGTGTACAGATCTCAAATTGGGGACTGGCCAGGAGAGGGGAGTGAGTGGGTCATGGGCATTTCTAAAGTTAGGTTCACTGTTACAGAATACTCCCTGTTCCTGTCTAAGCCCCACCCCCTTGACTCAGCAGGCTAGCTCCACCCACCCTAAGATGGCACATTCTTAGCATCAATGAGTGTTCTTACAGGAACCTGGCCATATACCACCCACTCTCACAGATACTGTAAACAGGTATACATGCAGAAGTACAGATATACATGCATGTTTAAAAATATTCACTTAAAATCAAGTTTCTACCCAAATTCCACTCCGGAACACAGCACTCTGAAGTCGCTCACAAGTATTTACCTATGTGTTCTGTGTGCACTTTTATGAGGTCTTTTACACCCATAAATCCTATTATCAAGAGAAAAGAGTGCTAAAGGAGACACCTGGAATGCACTACTAGAGGAGATTATGGGATCAAAAGCAGTGACATAATTCAAACAAAAAGCATGGAGTAAAGTCAGGGGCCATTCTATGGGAAATCAACAAACTTTCCCGCCAAAATTCAAATTCATGACCAACGGACCCTGTTCTTAATCAGGTCAATGGACCCACTGCAGACCTCAGAGCATACCTTGAAGAAAGCCACAGCATGATGGCTGAAACATTGGTTTCGATCTGACAAGATGCAGCGAGACCTGGAAACCTGCAACAAGAATGGGATCAGTTCAAAACAAATTACTTAAAGGGGTAAAACAAAATGGTCAGACAACAAAGGAACAGAATATTTGATTTTTAATATTTAGAGTATAAGATGTGAACTTTGAAAACATGGAGGTTGATATTCAGCCTGTGGTATTCGGCATTTTGCTGACTGCCATCGGCATTATGACTGGAAATTAATTAAAGAATATCTTCAAAAAGTAGATCACATGGAAAAGGCTGCCATAAAATGAAAGTGTCCCAAGAAAAAAGTGATAAACAATTGGAATCGGCTTGCATGCAGATTAAAGGGTAACATTTTTGGAAAATATAGCATGTGCAATTCGTCAAATGCTTTAAAAGGAAGAAGCAACATTGAAGTATTGGGATGTCAGGGGGCAAGGGGGCAATCCGCCCCAGGTGCCATGTTGGTGGGGGATGCTGGCACCCTTCTTCCTCTCTGCCCCCTCCGCCTCTTCCCACTGCTCCCCTCACCATGCACGAGCCCCCTTCCCTTCCCTAGCCTCCATGAGCAACAAAGTCAACGTTTTCCTTGCGACCCTGTCAGCTGTCTTGCTGACATCACTTCCGGGTACCGCACATAGAAAAGGATGTCAGAGGGAGGGCCACCGGGCTCACGAGGAGCACGCTGAAGTTGTTACTCGTGGCGATGAACAGCTAGAGGTATGGGGGAAGGGAGCACGTGTGGCAGGGGAGATCGGGAAAGGAGAGGGGGCAGATTCAAGGATGGGGGAGGGGCACCTCCACACTGGGCACCTCTCACCCTCGCTATGCCACTGGTCAGATGCTTTACATGAGAAGAGCTGAGTTGTACGGTCCTTGAATTCCACAAATTTGAGACCTATAGCGCCTACTCGAAGCAAAACTATTATTTATGTTTTTCTGGATAGTACTGCCCAAGTGCATTTGAGGTTATAGTGCCCATATGCCGGACTTCCCAAAACTGTTTTGAAAAGACTTCAACTGATTATAACACTGCTACCCAGTTTTACAGAAGTTCTCAATTGTGATGCTACCACTTTTCCTTTTTTGCTTTCATCTTCAATTTAGGAATCTTAAAATTGCATTGTTTTTTTCTTCAGCTTTTCTCATTTCCTCCAGTTTTTGGTGAACTCTCAGTATACCCTCTTGGTTTAAAAATAGAGTTTCTAGCATAAAGGTAGTAATATATTATTTTCTGTCTGCAGGAGTTCACTTAATTGTATTTAATCCTTTCAATTTTCTCATTTACTTCTGTGATTTAATATCTTCTGCTGTAATCAGTCCAAGAACAAGATCACTCTTATCTTTATCTGCAGTTTTTCCACTATCACAACCATTATCTCTATCATGGGCTTCTTTTCATCCTGGGTGATGTGTGGCCAGTATACTGTATATTTCTCCTTTTCTTTCCTTCCATACTTCAATTATAGTATCACCCTGCTGAGATCTGGTATAGACTTTATACAAAGGAGACTCACTATGTTGATGTACTCAGCAAGACTTGAACTGAAGGGAAAATATCTATCCACCTCACCTCCCCCCATTGATGCACAATGATTCACTACCTACTGCTGTTGAATTTTAATTTATTATCTTGTTTTCACTCCTTTTCTGATGCACTCTCTTTTGAACCATCTTCCTTTTCGTATTCTTCTGTCATGCTGCTTCTTCTTCTGAGTCCATCTGTGTTTTTGGTACTATCATGTTTTCGATTTTTCTTTTTATTCTTCATTAAAGAAATGAAATAGGATCCAGTTATCAATGCACTTGACTTTTTTAATTCCCTCAGGAATGTAGCCTCACTGGATGAGATCAAATCCCAATGCTGTTCCTTGTGACCAAGTCACTTAATTCTCCTGTGCCTACCATTTTGAATTTAAACTTTGAAATGCCAAAGCCACATAAAGGCAATTCACAATTCCCTTTTGAAAATTCAGATACACTATACCCCCAATTCTGTATATGATGCTTTAAGTCACATGTAAATTTGGGCATAGAAGCATGGTTACAGATAAAGGCCATAGGGCCTATCCAGTCTGCCCATCTACAGCATCTACTATTTGCTCCTCTCCCTAAGAAATCATAAGTTCTCGTTCCACACTTTATTGAATTCAGCCAATTTATATATGCAACTAAATTGATGAGCCAATCAGCATTGATAATTGGCAACTAACAATTACCAGCATTAATAGACACTAATTAGAATTTATGTGTGCATCTTTTAGCTTGTAATGCATCCCACTTCATCTATTGATCACTCCAGTCCAATCACAGGTTTATCATAAGTTAGGCCTAAATCAGCTTTCCTTCCCACACAAGGGTTGCCTGGGATAGAGTGTGGTTTCTAAGAACAAATGTTTAGAGACTAATCTCAATATTATAGCTCCCCAGCTCGTGGAGTCTTGTTTTCTGTCTCCCAATGAGGTTGAATTACTCTAATTTGTGAGACTGGGCCCCAAATCACCCTATAGTCATAGGACCTATGCCTCATTCCTCCTAGGCCCTTTAGGGCTCCCAAAAGAGACTTTCATCCCTTTGGTATAGTCTTATCTTTTAGTTCTTGGTTTTATTCAAATTAGAATGTATATTAATCCTAGGTCTTGTCCTTATTCAGTTTTCTCAATGTTCAGGGAATTCAGTCTAGATGTGGAGGGCAAACCACTCCTGCCAACTCCCTGTCAGACTACTTTCTCCCACTGCAGGGTCATCTGCTACTCACCCTAATCTACAAAAGGATATATGGGATTATCCACAAACCCAGGGCATTTTCTAATGCTAATTCTTCTTTGGGATCTTCTCCCTAGAACCCTCTGTTCCCCATAATGAGACATATATCCCGTCACATAGGCACATTCTCTAAAGAGGTGTGAAGAAATTCTAGTAAGCAGAACCAAAAACGAGTGTGGCCATGGGCAGGGCAGGATTAATTTGTCGAGGGCCCTTAGGCACACAAGTACACTGGGCCCCCTGCCCTGCCCCACCCCACCATGCGCCCAGGCAGAAACAGGAAGCTGCGTCAGAGGGAAGCAATGGGCAAGCAACAACGCTTGCACAATTACAGTTCCCGTTGCCTTTCTTACCCACATTGCTTGCTTGTCGTATTTTCCGTTGATGGGGGGGGGGGCCGCGTTGCCGTTTGGGGTGGGGCCTACGTTGCCAAACAGTGCTGGAGGGGCCCATCGCCATTTGGAAAAAACAATGTTGATGCCCTCTTCATCGGGCCCCCCTGACCATTTTGGGCCCTAGGCATGTGCCTATTTGGCCTATTGGTTAATCCTGCCCTGGCAATGGGAGGGGCATATGCAAATGGGATTCTGAAATGTATGTGCCCGATCTATATCTAAGTTAGGCACAGGGATTTATAGCAGCTTTAGTTGGTGTAAATATTTGCACCTACATTTATTTATGGTCCCAACCCTAAGTAATGATCTATAAACTGTACTGTATGGTTTATAGAATAACACGATGTGGGTTTTTATCCATAGCAATTTTTTGGTCACCATATATAGTTTCCCCCAATATCAACCATGAAGAGCCAAAAGAAGAAACGTAGGGATTTATATATTCATTATCATGTTTGGTTTGTTAGTATTCCTTATAAAAATTTAGGGGGAAATTCTATAAATGGTGCCTACGTTAGACACTACTAGATGTCCTTATTGGTGATGCCTAGCGACACCTGACTAAATTCTGCACTCAACCTAAATTTTCTTAATTAGCTTAATTAGCATGGCAATTGACCATGCCATTAAAAACCAATTTAAGAAAATTAAAAAATTAAGGTTGTGTGTGGAATTTGATGCAGTGTCTAGTGACGTCTAAGTCAAGGCCCTTACCCATGCCTAGCAATGCCTACCTGAAAAGTAAGCTTGGTTACAGTATTTATTTTATTTATTTAGTCATTCATTTTTCTAGACCTTTCTGAGCTGAGATCGGCTTACATGAAAGTATTCAGGTACTCACGCATAATTCCCTGTCTGTACCTGGTAGGCTCACAGTCTATCTAAAGTACCTGGGGCAGTGGGGGAGCAGGTGACTTGCCCAGGGTCACAAGGAGCAGCATGGGCCTGCACACGCAACCTCAGGGTGCCTAGGCTGCAGCTCCAACCAGGGTGCTGCATTTTCAGATATAGTGTAGTGACAGCATGGTGAACTTAGACAAGATGGCAAAACATAGCTAACAAAGCACGGTAACGCATAATATGGTAAAACATGAAATGGTGAGACATAGCTTAGTGAGCATGGATTGGTAAAACAGCATGTCAAACAGTTCTACAAAGAATGGTTAATATAGTATAACATGGCTTGGCAAAATGGTAAGGCAAGCATGCATGACAGACATGGCACGGAAGACATGGAACAGCAAACATTTGTGGCAACCATGGCTTGAGAGATTGTAGCATAGCAGACACAATATGGTAAATATGTAATATAGTATGGTTTAGGACAGTGCTGAAACAGTATGACGTAGCATGGTAGAACATTGTATGTGGTATGGTCAGACATAGGACAGAGCTCATCAGCTTGTGAGACATGGTATTACTTAGGCATGATTAGGCATCTAAACTAAACTAAAACTTGAATTTATAGACTGGGTTATCTTCATATAAAAAAGCTCAACTCGGTTTACAATAAATTAAAAAGTTAAAACTCACAATTTTGAGAATAGCCAAGTTTTTAAGTTTTTGCGAAAGAATTGAAATGAACCTAATTCTCTTAAGCTTAGGGGAATATTGTTCCATATTTCTGTTAGTTTAAATGAATAGGATTTCTCTAGTTTACCAATAGAAACAATATCTTTAAGGGGAGGGGAAAGACAGTTTAAGTTTTTGCCTAGTCCTGACTTAACCTAATTTACCAGCGCCTACAACTAGGACACCTAGCGATGCCAAAGCCCAAATAAGCGCTGCTAGGCATGATTCTGTAAACAGTGCCTAGCGGCTGATTGATAACTATGCTGAGTGGCTCCTAGGAGTTAGATGCTGTTAGGCATCATTTATAGAATCTAGCTTTTAATGCTTGCAAAGTCAATTTAATGCCCAGTTTTAGAAACATGATGGCAGATTAAGGCCATATGGCCCATCTGGTGCATCTAGACTGCCCATTCACAGTAACCAATATTTCTTTCTATCTCTGAGAGATACCACGGCCCTCCTGAATTCAGACACAGTCTCTGTTTGCACCACCTCTTCCGGGAGACTGTTCCACGCATCTACCACCCTTTCCGTAAAAAAATATTTCCTTAGATTACTTATCACCTCTTAACTTAGGCTTATGTCCTCTCATTGAAGAGTTTCCTTTCAAATGAAAGAGACTCGACTCAGCTTAGCTCCATTTATTTGCATAGAGAAGTTAAATAGGTATATGGCAACATAAAAGTTACATAGGGCTCCTTTTACTAAGCTGCGATAGCATTTTTAGCGCACGCTAAACCCGCGCTACGCAGCTAGAACTAACGCCAGCTCAATGCTGGCGTTAGCGTCTAGCGCATGAGGCAATTTAGCGTGTGTTAAGTGCGCGCTAAAACCGCTAGCGCAGCTTTGTAAAAAGAGCCCATAGTTAATGAGAATATGTGATAGATTGTAGAGTCCTTTTTTGGTCTCAGACCATGTGTCTTACCAGAAAAGTTGTAACAAAAGATAGATGAACTGTGATTTAAATCATTTTTGTCAAGTCAAGAACAAAAACTGCTAATGAATGACAGTGAATCTACAAGCTGACTGTTGAGGTTTATAGGCCCCAAAGGAATTTGCCCAGTCTTCAACAATATTTATTAGCAGCCTTAAGTAGTGCTCTTGTGATCCAAGGCCCTATAGTTTTAAATGAATGTGGATAACATGTAATTGCTTAATTTTATAGTCAATGCTTATGATACTTCAGCAGTTGAGACAGCATAGATGGTTAAGCATTTTTTGAAGGCCTAAATTAAAACACTTAGATATACAGTATGGATAGAAGTTGAATATCTCCACTATACATTGTTGTTCTGCCCTTGTTCTGCTCTAAATCTGCCCTGGCATTGTCCTGCTAGTGCTGAAGTGGCTAGAGGAATTTTCACCAAAATGATTCAGATAGTGCCATTGAAAACCAACAAATTGTGACCTTGTAAAAATTGCCACTGAAAGATGAGCACTAAAGGTCAGATTCTGTAAATGGCACGTACATTGTAGGTGCCATTGAAAGCGTTTCTCAGTTTTTTTTTTCTTTTAAATCAAAGTTCAGCCAGATAAGACCAACTTAAAAATGCATTGTACGTATTTAAAGAAAATATAAAACCAATGCATAATGTGGAGTCCCTCGCTTTCTTCAGTATGTTATTGGAAATCTTTGGAGACATTCATTATTCACTTAAACATAGAATAAAAGAACCCTAGATAAACTAAATCACATTTTCAAACAACCAAAACATATGGAACTCCCTTGTGGGCCAAATACAAAATTGGCTTGTTTAGAAAACTACTCAAGACACAATTTATTTGTGGACGCCTTTTTCTAGCCAAAAACTTGTTTCTATGGTATAATTGATGAATTATCCACGATCTCTTTATACAAGCTTTGTTTACAGATATGAATTCTAAGGATTGTTTGTGTGTTTGTCATGTTTTTTTAAATAATTTTATGTAATGTAATTTATGTAAACCTTTTAGTGCTAAAATGTATAGAAATTTTTTTAAATAAAAATACAGTGTTGAATTAATATTACATGGACACATGATCATACAGTATTTAATGTTCAGAAACTTTGAAAACTACAGTAGCTCGAAATCTTAAGAACATAAAATGTGCTTTCCTGAGTCAGACCAAGCCTAGTGTACTCAAGTCGATGTTGCTTTTTTTATTTTAATGAATCGCTTCCTGTCTGCATTTGAATGCCACTCCCCCTCATATGCATGCACAGATCAGAAAATTATCAGGACACAGGTTGGTGGGAAATCGTGTTAGAGGGAAATCGGGTTGCAAAGGGCTCGCAAACCGATTGGTACACAATCGGTTTGCTTAGTGAATCTAGCCCTTAGGCACCTATAAATGTAGGCCTTTAAAACCCTGGCCTATATTACAGGCGCCTAAGTTCAGACTACCCAATTAATCCACAACCAAAATCCTTGGCATCACCCTGGACTGAAGCCTGACGTTTGAAGATCACACTAATGCTCAAGTCAAAAAATACTTTCTCACTCTATGGAAACTTCGTACCATTAAACAATACTTCGATTTCTTTTCCTTTCAACTGCTGGTTCAATCCCTGATTTTAAGTACCTTGGACTACTGCAATATTATATACTTGGGATCTCTCAAGAAACACCATCAAACGACTGAGAGTCATCCAAAATGCTGCAGTCCGTCTCATTTATGGCCTCAAGAAAAACTACACTGGCTGCTTGTGGAAGCAAGGGTCATTTTTAAGTTTGCTTGCCTTTGCTTCAAAACTATGACAGGTTCATCCCCAACCTATCTGCCTCACCAATTCGAATTCCCAGGCACAACTAATATACGCAGTTCCTACTTGTTCGCTTTTCCATCCCTAAAGGGCTGCACCTAAAAGAGATACCTCGATAGGACACTATCATTCCAAGGAGGCAAATGGAGCAAATGTTTAACCAACTTCATCTCAAACGCACTTTTGTACCAAATGTTTAGAAAGACAATAAAAAAATTTCTCTGACCCCACTTCAACCTGATGTACTTCCAAAACACTTCCAGATAAACCTGACTAAACTTAACATGCTAATGTAATTTCAAAAGTTCTCTGTAATGTCGCTGTCTGTATACAGTCTCTTCCCTTGTAAACCGCTTAGAACTGTTTGTGGTATGGCGGTATATAAAAATAAAGTTATTATTATTATTATTATTATTAATAAGCACGATTCTGTAATTTGCACCTAAGTGTGATTGCCATGAAATAGGCACCAAATTTTAGGGCACAAATTCTGTAACCAGCGCCTAAAGTTAGGCTTCTATTTTGGATGCGCCCACCTAGAAAGGCGCCTATCTGAATTGAATAACAAGCTCAATTCGGCTTTTTAATCAGCACTGATTGAAACATAGGCACCTACCAAGAAAGCGTGATTCTGTAACAAGGCGCCTCTAAAAATGTAGGCGGCCTTCAAAAAATAGGTGCTATGCATGTTAGGCGTGGGCGTGGCTACATGCTAGGCACCTTGTTGCAGAATCACTGCTCTTAAGCGTGCTTAAGCGCTCAGCTAGGCACCTAACTTTTAGTTGTGCCTAGGGCTGGCCTATTTCTTGGGCGCCTCCAAAACAGGTTCCGCTCAGCGTGATTCATTAAACAGCACCCAATTTTACTTGAATCGCACTGAACAGTGCCTAATTAGGCGCCTAAATTTTGGGCACTTCTTATAGAATTTGCCCTTAGGTGCCTATCTTTTCTTGGCGCAAATTACAGAATCTGGCCCAGAGTGAAAAAAATATTTTCACATGTTTGTTTAAAATGTGCTACTATGTCAATTTAATGGAGTGTCCCCTAGTCCCCTAGTCTTTGCCATTTAGGATTTAAAGACTTCTAACATAACTTCCCTCAGCTAATGTAACAACAGATCACAGCCAGAAAGGGAGAAAAAACATTTTAACTAGAATGGGTTCAAGCCATTCTTTGACCTATCTAGTAGGCCCCTGATGCAGCCAGTTAAGGCAAAACTTGGTCAACTCAGGCCCAGTTTTTACACCTTTTGCTGCTGTTGTTGATAAATTGTTTTGGACTACAATCTGGGCTTTCTGTCCTCTGTTTTGCGAGCCTATTCACGTCCCTGCTGGTCTTTCCCTTGTAGACTGTCAACTTGTTTGCTTCTGTAATCATTTTGGTCATAATGGCTTTCACCATTTTTTTCCATGTTTCCTGAAAAATTACTTTTATAAATTCTAATGCATATTGACTACACGATGCATCAAGTTTTGGATGAAAAAAAAAGGTAGATAAGATTGCTTTTTATTGACAGCTGAACAAAATATCAAATTAGAACTGCCAGCAATGCAGTAAATATGATAAATTTAGGATATGTGTCATTTTAAGTTCTATTACTTTGACCTATTTGAAGTGTTCTTGAAACACCACCATCTAATTTGCTTCTGTGGTTTAGATTAGGGTTTTGGAACACAGCCATATACATTTTTTATCATGCAATTTTCTGATCATCTGCATTTATTACTGGCACAGTCCTGACAGCTTATAGCTGACCTTGATTATCGCCTGATATTTATATACAACTAAGGGATCTTCTCTATAGAACTGTCACAGCTATCATGCACAGTGTTCCTTAATTCTACAATAGGATTCCAGCTATGACAAATGATTGTTATCTCTGTTCAGCTAAAGCTTTTAATCTTACAGAAGAAAAGATAATGAATCACTGCAAAGTACTCTAAGCATGAAAGGGAAGCGTCAAAAGTGATGCAGGCATGAAAATGGGAACTCTGGTAAATCACATGATGAAGCCTGCACACTTCAAGAATATCAAACATTCACATATCTTCGTAGAATGAATTACAATATAGAAAGCATTCTTAAGGTTGGTGACATGATCCATTAAAAGTCCAAAAGGCAAGTAATTTATCTATGCTCAAAGAATTCTGAGGTTCCCATTTTTATTGATCCTTAAACTAAAAGGTATTTTCCAACATAATAGGTGGTTCTGTCCTTTGTGGTGTTCTTTTGTTGGTGTTGCAAATTGCAATAACTCTTACTCTCTGTTCCCATAAGAAAACTGCATGAATTGCAAGAATTCATATTAAGTGTACAAATGGCTGAAAGCAAAGTTAGAATAGTGTACAGATCTAATGCTACCTTTCCCCTTACAATATATTTGAGTTAATCATGGTATCATCCTTTCTTTGTGAGTCTTCTTTTCTTGTCTACAATATACTGATCAATACCTGATGTCTACTAATAAGGCCAATATATCAGAGCTTGCTATAGTGGTCATTCATACCACAAAATGAGCAAAAACATATCCACTTTCTCTATATAAAATGGTCTCCTTGAGTGCATCATAGTGGAACTATTATCTCCCAAAGATGTCTTTAAAGATACGCACAAATCCACACAGGAGATTAAACATAAGATCATTGCATTGAAGGAGGAACTTGTCACATTTTGTGCTCGAGTGTTGGTACTGGAAAATCAATGGAAGATGTGAAAACTGAGTGCATTAGAGAATGAAGGCACAAGTGTTGAATAGAGAATGACACGGAGACAAATTTTCTCTGTACCCATGGGAACTCATTTTCCCATCCCGTCCCGGAGTTTTTTTCCTGTCCTCTCCCCATTCCTGCAAGCTCTGTCCTCATCTGCACAAGTCTCAAACACTTTAAAATCATAAGCAGCAACATTCTAGAGCTCAGACTATGATGTCATAATGCCTCAGTCCACCAATGCCTCAGCTCCGTCCTCATCTGCACAAGCCTCAAACACTTTAAAATCATAAGCAGCAACATTCTAGAGCTCAGACTATGATGTCATAATGCCTCAGTCCACCAATGCCTCAGCTCCGTCCTCATCTGCACAAGCCTCAAACACTTTAAAATCATAAGTGTTTGAGGCTTGTGCCGTTAAGGCATAGCTTACAGAAATGGGGCAGGGATGGGGACAGGGACTAAACTCACGGGGACAAGATGGGGAAATTGAGTTCCTGTGGGGATGGAGACAAATTTGTCCCCGTGTCATTCTATAGTGTTGAATGAGGCCTGGAGGCTTAACTTGGTATGTTGGGAAATAACTTGAGACTGAGCAGACCCACAAGAACCCTGCATATGTTTTATAAGACATGAAATTTGTAGTTCATATGCTTTGCTCTCCTCATGCTGAACAAATCTTCAGAGCTTTAAAAGCAGATCACCTATCATGTATAAGAGTAGAAAAGTATTAATCTTACCTGATTTAAACAAGAACATTGCAAACAATTCTTAGCACTTTGAAAGAAATTTACCACCATCCCCACCACCTACCGCTATAGCAGTTTTTAGCAAAGATCGACGTGCTTAATGCTCTGCACTGCTCCAAATGCTTACAGGAACTCTATGAGCGTTGGGAGCAGCGCAGAGCATTCAGCATGCCAGCCTGCACTAAACACCGCTATTGTGGTTTTGTATAAGGGGGGTTAAAGCAGTCAAGATGCAAACCTGGCTTCTTTTGCCTTGAAGAAATACAAGTTACAATAGACAACAAAAGCCATGTCTGAGGATTCTAGAGAACTATTTTATAGAATGAGAAACTGCTCACACAACAGTTGAACACACATTGAGTAAAGATTATGAGGAAATAAATTTCCTCTGCACATGCAAATATTATATGGTATATAATGTATATTAGTGCAATGTGGATACTGGTTTAAGCTTATGACATGATGAATGTACCTGGATAGCTTAAATTAGAGCATGGTCATGCTAAGACTTATTGGATTGCCAAGTTATCTACGAGAAGAAATCAACTTACAAAAATTCAAAAGTAAACTGAAAACTTTCCTTTTTAACGATGCCTTCGCAATTTAACACTATTGATTTCTTTTAATAATATTTTATAAGTCTTGGAAATAACCTTTTCTTTTCTCCGCAACCTTTATTCAATCATCTTTATTTTTATCCCTTCCATATGTGTTTTCCATTTTTGTCCCCCACTCTGCTATAATATATTGTAATTTCTTCCCCTACCTATCCCTTCGTTTCCAGTTCGTGTTGTAATTGTTTGTGTCCCATTAGCCTTTATCTATTTTAAAAAATTTTATATTGTAATTTTAATCATGTGTAAATCGCTTTGAACAATGACAAAGCGATTAATCAAATACATATTAAACTTGAAACTTGTAAACTTGATTGGATTAGATTTATTGCACTTGGCAGACTGCTAAGACAAATGTATTAAGTGGTTTACAATACTAAAATAAAATTACAATAGAGTAACATCACAAAAAAAGTAATACAAAGTATAATTCAACCACGTGCCCTAAATCAATAATTTCCAAATCCATAATATTGTTGAAATAAAATTGATTTCGGTTGTTTTGGGAAAGCATAATAAGACAAACCATCATAAAACCATTCAGGATTGAATTCCAAAGAATTGGTCCAACATAAGAAAAAGCTCTCTTTCTGGTCAACTCCACTCTGACTTCTTTTTGGACCAGGCACCCTAAACTGATCCCTTTGAGAAGATTGCAAAGGCCTCCCAGATGAGTATTTAGATAACTGATCTATGACCCTTGGGAGTATTTCTAGGAGGGACATTGCCTATATTGCAATCACACTTACTTATTGTTACAGCCCATATAGCATTTCAAAATTTAGATATGGTCATGGATGAACCTTGTGGTAAAATAAGGCTCTAAAAATGCAAAAAAAAAAAAAATGATTAACTGATCCAATTGAATGTATGATGCCCTTCGGCAGCTAACATGTTCACTGTTATATTTTGATTTTATTTTGTACTGTAAAACTTACAATAAAAAAATTGAACTGTAAATTGATCCAATTGAAAAAGGAATATGGACCCTTCAATATATTGTTAAAGATAGTAAATTATAAGAACATAAGAATTGTCATACTGGGACAGACTGAAGGTCCATCAAGCCTAGCATCCTGTTTCCAACTGTGGTCAACCCAGGCCCCAAGTACCTAGCTAGAACCCAAGTAGCAAAACAGATCCTATGCTGCTTATCCTAGGAATAAGCAGAAAATTTCCCCAAGCCATCTCAAAATGGCCAATGGACTTCTCTTTTAGGAAATAATCCAAACCTTTTTAAAATCCTGCTAAGCTAACTGATTTCACCACATTCTCCGGTAACAAATTCCAGAGTTTAATTACAAGTTATGTGAAGAAATATTTTATCCAGTTTGCTTTAAATCTACTGCTTAGTAGCTTCATCGTATCTCCCCTAGTCCTAGTATTTTTGGAAAGAGTGAACAAGCGATTCACATTTGCCTTTTACACTCTGCTTATTATTTTATAGCCCTCTATCATATCACCCCTGAGCTGTCTCTTCTCCAAGCTGAAGAACCCTAGTCGCTTTAGCTTCTCCTGAAAGGGAAGTCGTCCCATCATGTTTATAATTTTTGTCATCCTTCTCTGTACATTTTCTAATTTTAAAAACAATTTAAAATTTTACAGGCAACCAATGAAGGTTTTTTCAACCACGGTGTCATATGCTCAAATTTACTACTGCCACATATCGAATGTGCCACTGCATTTTGAATCATCTGTAAAGCTTTACGTTGTAAGGATGCTATTCCCAAGGAAAGTGCATTGCAATAATCCAACTTTGAGATGACCGTGGTCTGTACCATCACCCAGAAGTCATATCCTGATAACATTGGTTTAAATCTATTCAATAAACTTCTGTGATAAAGTATCTAATTTTTCATGCTCAAGATTGAATCTAAATAGACCTCTAACATTTTCAGTCTTTTTATGTATCAAAAAAATTCATATCATTTACTACAATATTTTGGGGCCACCATTGCATCTTCACTCCTTCCAATCAACATCACATCTGTTTTACCAGGATTCAATACCAATTTGTGATCTACCATCCAATCATTCACATCTTTCAAACATACTGATAATTTCATTTGCAGCGCAATTCTCCAGTCAGCCACAGAGAAAAAAAATTGAATGTCATCAGCATAAAATCGATAACTGATATCCAATTCCTGGAACACAATTCCCAAAGAAACCATATAGAGTTTAAAAAGCAAAGCCGAGAGTGCTGATCTCTGTGGAACACCCTTAAACACAATCCTAATAGTGGATATTTGTCTATTACTCTATTCTGATTGAACGATCCTGAAATTATGAAACATATACTCTACCTCCTATTCCCATCCTCATTTATTTGCAATAAAATATCAATATCTACTGTATCAAATGCTGAGAAAATATCCAGGGAAACCATACAAAACGCTTTGTTCTTATGCATACCCTTTTTTGTTTCATCCCCAGTTGTTACCAATAGAGATTCAACACTATGTCCCATGTGATCCCATAGATGTCATGCCTTACTTAGTAGTATGATGAAGTTCTAGCTCAAAAGTAAAATAAGGTAAAGACCTTCCATTCCATATGTAAATCTCTTAAAGATATGAAGTTTTTCCATCAAGGTCTACACTATCTCCTCCTTCCCCCCCTCCCCTCCCACTTTTACAAAAGCGTGGAAGAGGTTTGTAGCGCCGTTGAATGCTATGTGCTACTTCGACGGTCATAGCGTTCCTATGAGTGTTGGAGCAGCACAGAACATTCAGTGCACTGGCCAGAGCTAAAATCCTCTTCCACGCTTTTATGAAAGTGTGTGTGTGGGGGGGGAGGGGGGATATATTTGCTTTATGTATATTGTATTGCTTATGTAAGGATGACAGTATTTGATATTCATCTCCTTGTGCACATGGTTTTTTTGTTATTTATTGTATTCTTCAAATTTTCTTTTGTATTATGTTCATGTTTCAATAAAAAGACTGGAACTAAAAGAAAATAAATGTATTAAGCTCTCTAAATATGGACAGAGAAAAAAAATGTTGTTTCAATTTATTTTTGGATCAGTTTTCATTTCATTCAGTTCATTCACGTTCAAGGCAGTGGAACTCATTCATTTGCTTTGTTCCATTTGTTTCCATTAAAGACCGTGGACTCTATCAGTAGTATTTTCCATCCAATTCTTCTGAAACTTGCTGGCAGGCATCAGCGGCAGAGGCAATGGAATCCCAAGTGGCCAACACTCAAAACTACCGTCAATGTTAACATATGGTTAATTAGGGGTTTGCACGTATGTTATTGTGTGCCAAATGCTCAATGAGTTAATTTTGTTGTGCACATACGGGTCCTTTTACAATACGGTGCGCTAGCCATTTTAGAGGACGCTAAACTATGTCCGTAGACTATAGTGGACGCGTTAGCGTTTAGCGCACGCTAAAACGGCTAGCATGCCTTAGAAAAAGGACCCCATAATTTGCTCTCTTCTTTTCTTGCCCTTGCATGCCCAGTTGCACAGTTAAATTTGGGCACCATTTTTCAGATTTAGGGGTAAATGTCTGCACTGACCAGTAAGTGCATGGGCACATTCTGGGCACACCCACAACAGTTATCATAAAGGCTTTTTTAGTTACTGCATGGGAATTTTTGCAACTAATACATGGTAACTGCTAAATCTACCATATCTTAATAAAAGTCCTCCCCTTAATTTGCATCTGACATTCGTTCATCTATGCATGCAAGATCTGCCTTCAATAGTTTGTGCACTTTTCTCTCACAGGAATGATAAGAACTGGGTTTGGACTTCTATATTCAACTGTTATTTTTGAGTTTGTCAGCTTACAGTCCAGTGAGAGAACATTGTTACTTGGAAACACCTAGAAAGGCATTCAAATCAATGCATAGAGGTGAATATGCTTATATTGAACTTTATGAAAAAGGATATGACAAGCAGATTGATTGGGTCACCATTTACTAGTCTCTTGAGAACATCACAGGTTTGCATTTTTGACAAAGTAATCTCTTCAAAACCATAATAATAAACATATCTAAGACTCTTTGCAGATAAGCATTTTTAGAATTTGCTGTCTTTTACTAGTTTTGATCAATAGTATTGACTTTTTACACAGGTCCATAGCATAATAGCTCTTTTTAATAGTAGGTCTATCCAAATAAAATATAATATGCAGCTCATGTCACCTCCATCCTATTGCTCATTTCTAATCTGTATTTAAAAAAAATAATCCTTATTTTTCAAAAATAAAAAAGACTTTTCAGGAAATGCTGCAATATGGATATTTATACAATTTATAATTTGTAATTGGTATTGTCCCCACACATTTCAGTACCTGCAAGCAAAGAAAACTATTAAACTTCATTGTTCAAACCATGAGGGTCTACAGTACTAAGGTATCCAATATTGTTTGCAGTGACAAGTTGACAATCCCGATCATCACCTCTCCATTCAATAAGTATACTATCACCCCCTCCCCAATGCATTTAATCAAATTTGGCCATTGTCTTACAGTAAGTAAGTGATATTTACTATAACATTTAAGAATCCCATGTATTCCTTTATGAGGGGCTG
Organism: Geotrypetes seraphini; assembly: GCF_902459505.1. Lineage (NCBI taxonomy): Eukaryota > Metazoa > Chordata > Amphibia > Gymnophiona > Dermophiidae > Geotrypetes > Geotrypetes seraphini. The sequence continues at coordinate 47,628,027 of NC_047087.1, forward strand.
CTGAAAAGTTCTCAGCCCAACCAACAAAGATGGGGCAGTTCCCATCGATGGCTATACATATAGTCCAGCAATTTTTTACTTTTTTCATTCTGTATTTTTCTGATGGAATGAAAAAAAGTAGAAATCACTGGACTAAGGCGCCCTTTTATCAAGCCACATATGAGTTTTTTGTTTTGTTTTTTTAATATCACAGGCTGCTGCGGTCAAAGCTCCAACACTCATTTAATTCTTATGCGTGTCAGAGCTTTTACCGCAGTGGTCTGGAATCAAAAAAGCCCTTTACACAGCTTGATAAATGTATAATATGCATACTCTTAGAATGAGAAGCTCTTAGCTTGGGGCTTTTTTACTAAAGTGTGGTAAAATTTGCATTTACCACAAGGTTTATCCATAAATTACTGTGCAGTAAGTTCAAAGGTTATGTGGTAAATATATCATCTGCCCTGCATTTACTTCACGGTGCAGAAGGTTACCATAGAGGCACCACGTTACAAGCAGGAACTCCATCACTATCTTGTCAGTGCAGGTAACACACTGTGGGACCACACAAAAAGTTTTAAAAAGCATTGGCTCGGTGGTATACTATCCCCCTTATATCTCCTCATTAACTACTTCTCCCCCTCCCAAGTCAAGTCCCTGAAAACCCACAGTCCCCTCAATCAGGCCTCTGACTCCTACTGGTCATGTATCTGACATTCCTGGATCTCATCAATCAAACCCTCCACACCCCAACTCAAATCACAACCCCATCACAGTTCCCAAAACTTGGGCAAAATATGAATCAACCACTCAAAATCTTGACCCTCCCTGAACATAAACTTGACTCCTGAGCATTACCCCACCACCCTGAATGGAGGCTGACATCTACTATCAACACAAGGGCTTCCAAAACACAGAGCTTACCTCCCTATCCCCTAGTCCGCCCCCCCCCTCATCAGGATTTACTGGGGTGTTAGCATTGGTGGGGAAGTGGGTCCCAGGCAGCAGTAATCCCTCTTTAGTGCCACCCGGATTGGCATCTGAATCCAAAATTACAACAGTGACCCCCTAGTGGCAGTCTTGTGGTATTGCTATCATATCACAAATGCAGTACTTAACTGGTCTGCAAACCATTATATAAGATATGCAATTAAATTGTCAATATATTTTTATGTGCATCTCTTTCTGATGAATATTTTCCTCCAGGTGTTCAAACAAATCTCTTGAAGAAAATACAGTCCCTAAATTCAAGATATCTATCTATCTATACATACATATATAAATACACACAGTATATTCAGTTTAGAGGCTAAAGTTGTATTAAAACTTCATATAGTCATGAAAATAATATCCTGCATATGTTTACCATTCAACATTGATAAATATGTATTAATATATTTATGGGTAATGCTGTTTACAATGTATATGCTTTTCTTATGCATGTTCAGTGAATTTTTACTCCAACTACTGTTCTCATAAAAGTGAATAAATAAATAATACATATTGAATTCTATTCCTTACTCTCATTGTCAGTGCTGCATGCAAACAAAGGAGAAATGGACTAAGGCATGGAAGATTCGTGTGATGGAACAGAGGGGAATTAACCCCCTCTTCTATTAAACTGCACTAGCAGTTTTTAGCGCAGAGAGCCGCACTGAATGGCCCGCACTGCTTCCGATGTTCATAAGACCTCTTTGAGCATCAGTAGCAGCGTGGGTCATTCAGCGTGGCTCCCCATGCTATAAAACTGCTAGCGCAGTTTAATAGAAGAGGCCTTAAGTGTTTGGTGCATTCAAAAAAATGGGACGTAAGGAGGAAGATATAAACCTCATGATTACCAATTCAAGTTAGCTGGGAAAAGACCACCTTAAATATTATTGTAGTTCAAAAATATGTATTATGATGGCAAAATGATGACATATAATAAAGAATATTATCTTTAGTTTTAAGTCAGGAATATAACTGACTTGGCTAGAAAAGATTTATTTCTTTGGAAAAGATAAAAATGCAATATGTCACTCAGTCACTTTTGCCTATGGCATAGAACAGTATAAATTCCTACTTAACCTGAAAGCCAACATAGCAAATTAAATAGCCAATAGCCTTATAGAATCTTTGGGAAGCAGGTATCTCACAGATGTGAAGGGATACTAATCTTCCGTACAACTGTGGGTAGCTGACACAGCTCTAAGATATCAGGCAGGATTATTTACAAAGCCTCTGTCCTAGCTGTTTTAATTCCTTCTTTAGAGAACCGGCCACGTCTGTGAGCAGACTCGTACAGATGGTGTAAGAAATGGATAGGTGAAAGCACAAAGCCCAGTCTGTGGTGGTCAAAGCAAAGCTCCTGTTGTTCTAACGGGATCCTTTTAAGGCATTTCTCTGGCTTTTATCAGACTTATCTAGAAATGTCAGGATTCTTGAAGTAATCTTTCTGATTGTTTGTGTCAGAGCTTACTGCTATTAAAAGGGCAATTCTATAACAGGGCACCAACACTGCATTTCACTTCTTGACCTCCCATATACAGGATGCAGCTCTTTTTGTCTGTAAGCATACACTTATTGGTGAAAGTGACAGCAAGTGCCCAGATGCTACTACAGAATAGTGGAATACCAATCAGGGAATCTAAATGTTTCAAGTTTATTTAAAATTTCTTATTCTACTCAATTAGACTTCTGAGCGGTATACAATAAAAATACAGTTTTCGTCATATAAAATAGGGGTGAACATCTGACAAATAGAATCTACATAATAAATTCAGACAATAACGGACAGACACAAATGGAAAAAGGGGAGGAACTACAATATTTTTAAAAAAGAGAACAATTAAGGAAAAAACGACAGGGAGGGGAAGGATGTTGCCATCTGCAGTCAACATGTGTTTAGCCCTTACAAGGGCAATTAGGTATTGAATGCATCTTGAAACAGAAATGTTTCTAGCTTTGTTTTAAAATGAAGCAGAGATATGCTTTAGAGATGGGACTGCAAGAAGGTTTTGTGCCATAAAATGAAGTTTTTAGATGGACAGTGGGGAATTAGTAAGCTGTTGATAAATTCTGGTTGGTTACTCTGGCGTGTCTTGAATGTAAGTAATAGAATTTTATAACTAATCATAAGAACATAAGAACTGCCATCTCCGGATCAGACCTTCGGTCCATCAAGTCAGGCGATCCGCACGCGTGGAGGCCCAGCCAGGTGTACACCTCGCATAATTTTAGTCACCCATATCCCTCTATGCCTCTCCTAAGGAGATGTGCATCTAGTTTGCTTTTAAATCCTAGAATGGTGGATTCCGCAATAACCTCCTCTGGGAGAGCATTCCAGGTGTCTACCACTCGTTGCGTGAAGCAGAAATTCCTGATATTTATCCTGGACTTGTCCCCCCCCTTAGCTTCAGTCCATGTCCTCTTGTCCGTGTCACATTGGACATTATAAATAATTTTTTTTCCTGCTCTATTTTGTCGATTCCTTTCAGTATTTTGAAAGTCTCGATCATATCCCCTCGCAGTCTCCTTTTCTCAAGGGAGAACAATCCCAGTCTCTTAAGTCGTTCCTCGTATTCCAACTTCTCCATACCTTTATTAGCTTCGTTGCTCGTCTCTGCACCCTCTCCAGCAGTTTTATATCCTTCTTTAGGTTGGGAGACCAATATTGGACACAGTATTCCAAGTGTAGTCTGACTATTGCCCTATAAAGCGGCATTATAACTTTCTCCGATCTACTCGTGATTCCTTTCTTTATCATGCCTAACATTCTATCTGCTTTCTTTGCCACTGACGCGCATTGTACCAATGGTTTCAGGGTCCTATCTATCAGTACACACAGGTCCTTTTCTTGTTCGCTCTTACCCAGAATTGCACCTGACATTCTATACTCGTGTTCCTTGTTATTTCTGCCTAAATGCATTACTTTGCACTTTTCTACATTAAACTTCATCTGCCATTTCTCCGCCCATTTCTCTAACTGACACAAGTCACTCTGGAGTTCCTCGCAATCTGATTGGCCGGCATAACTTTGTGTCGTCTGCAAACTTGATAATCTCACTGGATGTTCCTTCTAGGTCATTGATGAAAATATTAATCCTGTGTTTAATGGGCAACCAGTGTGCTTTGCACGGGATGGGGGGAAACCTAGTCGTATTTTTTGGCGGTAAATATCATTTTTATTGCGGTGTTTTGCACAATTTGGAGACGTCTTAGTTCTTTTTTGTTATGCCTTTATGGAAGCACTTATAGAATAAAAATGGACAGGTTAGGGGCGGTGCTAAGCGCTATTCTAAAAATGGTGCTCTGAGTTGGGTGATGTCTATAGAATAGCAATTAGCACATGGATCCATGCTTAAATTTTACACAATTTTAGGATGTAAATCCCTGTCCCTAAATTAGGTGCAGATCAGGGGTATTATGTAACAGTATGCACAAATTGGGGGAGTCATGTGTTCGGGGGATTGCCGGCAGGAGGGAGTGGACAACCTTTCTGCTGGGGACGTTGGGGGAGATTACCAGCAGGAGGGATTGGGAATCCCTCCTGCCAGGGGTTGTTTTGGGTGGGTGGCAGGAGGGATTGGGCATCCCTCCTGCCGGGGATGTTCGCGAGGGCAGGGTTTCTCTGCTGTAGCCACTGAGCTGATCCTGGCAGGGGGTTTCCCTTGACACAATCAGCTCTGCAGCAATGCAATTTTCTAACTGCCACCTGTGACGTGGGTGCCGGTTACAGAATCGGGCATGTTAGGCAGGGTTAGGTATCTGTCCGTTAGGACAGACATGATTCTGTATAGGATGCCAGTGTGTGATATTCAGCCACCGCTTAGGTGACTACTGAGACCGGTGTCCTATACAGACTATAGGGGCTAATTTTATAAATGGTGCCTAAATCGACCGGCAGCTTTAAAAAAGGCATCAGTCGCAAGTCAGTAATGCTTAGGTGCCATTTACAGAATCACAGCTAGCAACACCTATGTAAAAACTTAGGTGCCTGAAATGTAGGTGAGGGTTTTAAAGGCCTACATTTGAGGTACCTAAATTTTGGGAGAATCATGCTTAGCAGCACCTAACTCACGCTCTGGCCATGGAAATACCCACTTAGGCCTTAGGTGCCGTTAAGCACATTTTATAGAATTGGATAGGCACCTATTGAACAAATACATTTTTAAACCAATTATTGAGGCTATTAAGGATATTTTGACAATTAACTAGTCCTTTTACTAAGGTGCGGTAGCTGTTTTAGCGCGTGCTAAATGCTAACACACGCGGCTCCCGCTAGCCTAGGGAGATGCGTACGGCCACCTAGGTCCACCTAAGGCTACTTCTGGGTCAAACCATACCCATGCCTAGCCTTAGGCAAACTTAGGCGGGCTTGTGTGCCTCCCTATGCTCCCAGAGGCACCTCCAATGTAGGCTGGTTAGACAGTGGTAGGACGCCAACCACCGCCTACAATTGGGATGCCGTTTATAAAATCGGGGCCTTCCTTCACACAATGATGCGTCAACATATCAATTTATTTTTTATGAGTAACATTTGACTCAAAGAGTCTAGTTTTTAAGCTTCTGGAGGTGTGACCAATATAACTAAGATCCCACAGGCAAACCAATACATATACCACCCCTTTAGTCTCACATGTTGTCATAAAACACAAATGGACTGGTTTCCTACCTGGGATATGAGCAACCTACCTGCATATTCTCACAGGCTACACATCTGCAATAAAAATGTCCCACCTGTCCCTCCCTTGTGCTTGACCGCACATCCGCTTTGCATAATGCATCATTCAAATTGCAATTTCTTATGAATGAGATCTTATAGTTCACTCTCTGGAAACATGCCTTTCTCTGTAACATCTGCCAAAACCTTCTAATCTTTCTCCCCAATCGTTGGGCCACAGAAGAAAATTTTATAATGCATGGGACCATTCGCTCTTCTGGATCTTTTAGCTGATAATGTAACAACTGATCACGGGGACTAAATCTCGCTCTCTTCCAAGCTTTCAGAATCATGTTTCTTGGATATCCTCTCAAAATATCATTTCTTCAAAGGTTCAGCTTGATTAACAAACTTCTCTATTGATTGGCAAATCCGACAATAACTGAAAAATTGGGATGTACGCAAATTGCTTTTCAAAACACATAGATGCATGCTCATATAATCCAAAAAAAGTGTTACGGTCAGATGGTTTAAAAAACAAAAAACAAAAACCCAGTAGTGAAAAACTTATTTTGTTGTCTTCTAATCTTCACATCCAAAAACACTATTTCCATGCAATGAGTCTTCATCTCAAACTGGATAGAGGGATGACACCCATTAAGATATATCAACAAATTTTCCAATCCCTTTCTTGTAGAGTCCCACAAAAAGAAAGCATCATCGATAAACCTCTTCCATAGTCCTACATGCTGGGAATAAGTCAAACTGTAAATCCACTGCTTCTCAAATTTAGCCATTCATAAATTCGCTATAGAGGGGGCAAACGAGGCCCCCCATAGCAACCCCAGATTTCTGCTAGAAAAACTTGCTGTCAAACAAAAAATAGTTTTTCAACATTGCCAAAGATGTCATTCTCAGAAGAAATTCTGTAGGTACTAGATGAGGACGCACTCTATCTGACAAAACTTTAGCATGTTTTAGCAAAAGTTTAGCAAAAACATTAGTGCCATATCTTTTATTTAAACCAGTGGTTCCCAACCCTGTCCTGGAGGACCACCAGCCAGTCAAGTTTTCAGGATAGCCTTAATGAATATGCATGGCGGCAGCAGCGGTTGGGAGCCGGATGTGTAACCGGCAGGGAGGGGTGGCCGGAAGCCATGGCGGAGTGAGGAGGCAGCGGCGACTTACTCTGAACCGGGAAGCACGCGTTTGCAGCTGGTGACGGGCTGACGAGAAGCCTCCTAGCTGGATCCCCAGCAAGACATGCGGCGGATTGGGCGCTGCTCGGTGGCGGCAGCAGCCGCCGCCGAGGCTCAAAGCTCACGGCTGTGCAGAGCCGCCGCCAGTCAACGTCGAGCAGCGGGAGCACGGCCGAGGCCTGCAAAGAAGAACCCAAGCCTAACCGCAGAAAAATGTCTGTTGAAGTTGCTGGAGCCATGGCAGCCCCTGATGTGAAACCAAATCTATGGAACAGATTTGCATACCTGTCACATGCAAATCTCTCTCATGCATATTCATTATGGCTATCCTGAAAACCTGACTGGCTGGTGGTCCTCCAGGACAGGGTTGGGAACCACTGATTTAAATGTTCTGATGTGTTTAGTTTTAATGTTATTAAATGTTATTTAAATGTTATTAGTTGTTTCATAAGTATTATGCTAACATTGTATTATATCTCTCTTATTTGCATTTCAGTGCCGTTACAAGTATATTTTTGAAACTATTTCATGGTAGTCCTATTATTAAGTTTAAATGTGCTAATTTTGAATTTACCTCACTTTGCATTTGTTTATATTTGGTCTTTTTACTATTGTGCTGTTAACACAAATGTTTTATGTTGTGTACTTGCTGTACACTACCTTGGTGGTTAATAAATTGAGAGAGAAATAGAGAAAGGACTCATCTCTGACCTGGATATTACTTCTGTAACAACCCCAAACCGAGCAGTATAATACAAATAAAGTCGCATTTTTAAGAAACAACAATAATCAAAGCAGTACATCGGTGCACCACAAATCAATAAATAAAAGGCATAAAATTGGTCATACAAGCTCAGTTAATGCTTTCTAGTGAACCATCAGAAATTGATCAGTTGCCTCAAAACGATAATAAAGCAATTAAATATTTTTCGTGAAAGTGCATTGTGTGAAAAAAAACTTCAAGCAGTCCAAATAATTAAAGTGATTCAATTAATCAAGAAGAAAATATCTTGAAAATGCCAATTCTTGCTGAGAAATACAGTTCAAACCATAAAAGATGTCTCCAGTTCCATAAACAATGTCTAACTTTTGCCAAAGGAACCCTTGGTCCATGCAAGAAAAAAAAAGCATACTGAACTACCATAACTATTTCCTGAGAGCACCTATGTAACATTACTTTGGTCATAACATTAATCTAGTAGGGTGAAGTATTTGAAAACCATTTAAGGACTTCAGTGCAATAATGTGTCATTTCTCTCAAATAGTCTATATCAGTGTTCTTCAACCTTTTTACACCTATGGACCAGCAGAAATAATAGAATTATTTTGTGGACCGGCATCGGTCTGTAGACCGGCGGTTGAAGAACACTGGGCTAAGTCGTGGGCCAGACCCCGCCCATCTCTACCCAATCTCCACCCCCAGACCCCGCCCCCATAATTGTACCAATTGTAACACTATTTTTTTCCATTCATTTTTCACAGATACACAATATAATCTTATTAACAACACATAAAGGTTAACCACAAAATTAAACTACACAAAGCACTCTGACAGCAGATGTAAATTCTCAAAATTGACATAATTCAATCACTAAATTCAAAAATAAAATCATTCCCCCCTACCTTTGTTGTCTCCCTCCCTCCATGCTATGCCTTACCTTCTGACCTGCTCCCGCCTGGCCATTTTATGCCGCCCCCGGTATTATCTTCAGGCCGGCTCCCTCTTCCTCACTGATGCAGTGCACAAAGCTGCAGGCAGCAGCTCCTTACATCTCCTGTGCATCATCTGAAAGCCTTCCCTCTGACGTTGCAATGTCAGAGAGAAGGCTTCCAGTTCAGGCGCAGGACACACATAGGAGCCACTGCCCGTGGCTTTGTGCACTGAATCAGTGAGGAAGAGGGAGCTGGCTCAAAGATAACGCCGCATCAATCGCACTGTGGACCGGCAGTTGAAGAACACTGTTTTGGGCCTGATGCACATGCTGACCCTGTGGACCAGCAGGAAATTTCTGTGGACTGGCACCGGTCCACAGACCAGTGGTTGAAGAACAGTGGTCTATATGGCATGGAGTAGGAGGATGTGGTACCTAAGCTACTTCAGACAGAAAGTTCCCAGAAAGTGATGTCAGATCCAGTAACTACTACGAGACAGGGAGTGTTATACAATGCACTTTCAATTCTGTCATTACTTTATTGAAAAAGAAATGGCTGTGTGTGGCATCTTGGCACCAACATCAGTTTGTGAACTTCAAAGGAGGCTGTAGGATAAAGCCCCGTGTTTAATGCTGTAAACTTCCCTGTATTTCATCAGTGAAATGTGCTAGCCAAACATTGAACTAATGGACATATTAGAAAATGGAGGAGCTACTGTTTTCTTTTGATAGGCGTGCTAAGTTTTCAGAAGAAAGCACTTAAGGGTATGTAGGGGCTGAAGATGTCAGTGGTGTAACAACAGAACAAAGGAGCAAGCCGATGAACCTGTTCCATTTGGCGGTTGGCATTATAGCTAACAAACACATCAGTGTTGAGGAGAGCAGCCTGCAAATAAATTCCTGCAATAAGTCATGATTTCCAACCTCCGAAGGTTTTCTATAAGATTGTATATTGAGGGGAACTACATGTCCATTCCTGGCTATAATGCAGTCCAAAACACTCTACATGTGATAATTCTGCACTGCAATGGCAAAAAAGCAGGTGCCTATTTTTTATTTTTTTAAATAAATCTTTATTGATTTTCCATTATTAACAAAAAGTGCAACACAATATTCATATCAGTAACAATAACAAATAAGCATTTAAATTCAATCAGTAGCAAAGCAACAATATAAGCCACCCCACCCCACCCCACAATTATATCAAGGAATCACACTAAAGATATATCCCTTACCCCCCCCCCTCAGATGCGTCTGAATTATACCAACACAGAAGGATAAAAGAACTATAACAATTGTACAAATGACGTCAATGGACCCCAAACTAAGTTAAATATCTTAGAATGCCCTAGTATTTCGGCATTCATTCTCTCATACCTATAGCTTAAACATAGGCTCACCCACCAAAAAGAAAAATTAAGTCAATCACAATTTTTCCAATTACGAGTTATCAGCTGTATAGCTATCCCAGTCATAATCAGAAAAAGCCGGCATTTATAGCGATCCATAGAGGGCTTAATATACAGTAATGTTCCATATATAACTACCTCATATGTCAATGGAATTGTAGATTCCAATATGAGATTAATCTGTCCCCATATTGACTTCCAAAAGTTGAGTATCAAAGGACAATAGAACCACATCCAATGTCCAGACATCCAAAAACCTGCCTAAATCAGCACTTGGATTGTCTAATCGCCAGGACATCCAAGTGCTGATAATCAAGTCTTTCTGTATGTCTAGCAAGGTGTTCCAGCCTCTGTACGTTCAGAGCATGATATGGGTATGGTGGAAGCATGTTACGGGCAGGCTTTGGGCAGTCTCAAGGGCGGGTTAGACATGGATGTCTTGCAGCGATAATCAAACATTTTGTAAGGCATCCTGGATCTAAACCTGTTTTAGGAAGGTCTAAGTGCCACAAAGGCGTTTTGCTGGCCTACATTTCAAGCACCTATTGCTAAGGTTAAGCTAAGGGAGACACTTAAGCTTGCCTAAGGCCACTTCCAGGTGAAGCCATGCCCTTGCCCAGCATTGGGTGAGCTTAAGCATTCCTAGGCGCCTCCCTGCACCTGCAATAGATACCTACAGTGTAGGCGGCCTGCCTTGGGCTGTTTTTTTTTTTTGTTTTTTTTTTTTTTTTAGAAAACATGCAACCCAATTGGCTGGTTAGACAGCGGTAGGATGTCTATCGCTGCCTACAATTGGGACGCCGTTTATAGAATTTGGCCCTATGAGCCATAAAAATCCCATGGGCTCTTTATAATTTAACTAAACAAACTCTCAATATTTAAGATTTTTCCACCAAAATACCACAGGAAGCAAGACAGCTTCCAACACACAGCTATTTCTCACAGAGGCTCCCTCCCATCTGACACAGTCAGGTAAAACAGCTCCAACCAGAATGTTTACCCTGGTTACCAGGGCAACCAGCAAGCACATGTATGACAGTGCTAATCTTTCTCTCATAATTTTGCAGCCCCTGCACCATTCCAGCTACAGCAAAAACATGAACAAACTGCATTTCCCCCACCCCAGGATTCATATATTTTAACCCCTAAGGGGTTACAGTAAGCCACATTAAACGTGCTATGGTATATGCTTGATATAAATATCATATTGATATCGGTGTTGGTTTTGATAAATCATATCCTACAGGTTGCTTTTAATTTATTAAGGGCCCTCTTACAAAGCCACAAAAATGTTCCAAACCACATTCAATTCCTGTGAGCTTCAGTGCATTTGCTGCAGAAAAGGTGCTACCAGGGCTTTGTAAAAGGGGCCCTAAAGCTTTTAAAAATAGCTACTGGCTCCGTAAATGCTGCTCTGTGTTTTTTGTATCATTGATTTGCAGCACAGTCCAAGCTCCAACAACACCCAATTCCCATCTTGGCATACCCTCAACCCATAGTCAATACCCAACTCTGCTCCCTGCAGATAAAGCTCTGCTTGGCAACCCACAAACCCTTCATGGTAGGCAAGGCCCTCATTAGCAGCCACATTTACCTCTATTAGGGAAGCCATATGTGCCAGCCTCCTCTGGACTTTCTGCCCACCCAGGGCCAAAGTCCTTAAAAATAGCCCCCAGGCCAAAGGTCTCACTATCCCCTACCCCTACAATACAGTCCTCGGACTTCTTGGAAGTCTCTGGTATCCACTGAGGTGGGAGCATTGCACCATGCCCTCCTGCCCATCAAAATGGCCACTGAGATTTCTAGTGATAATATTTTTATTATATATGTATTTAAATGCTGCCATTTAGACATTGGGATGGCAGATGCTTCTAAAATAAGGACCATCTATATTAGACTATATGTCTGGTTTTTACTTTCTTTCTATATGCATTTTATTGGTTGCATTACTAAAGAGTATATTTTAAGGTATTTTCCAGACCTACGGTCATATAGCAAGCTTTTTATTCACATCAGTTGAAAGACAGGCCACCAGTACTGACACTGAATAATACCATTATCTTCTACCCTTTAGGGGGACAGTTCATGCATCTTTCAGCTCTATTCTCTATCTCATAAGACAAAATATGATGAGATCCTGTTATCTGCACTAGCCGAAGCATTTGATTTCTGGCCTTTTATAACTAAATTAGTTTCAGACCCAAGCCCCCTCAGAAGTGAAAAAGAGAGGTCAGATTGAGAGACACTCCTGGAGACAGGTAATGGGGCAATTTTTATACACTGAAAAATGACCCCTGTCTTCCCATTCATATTGTGATGATTTTTCTAAGCCTTAACTTCTAAAGAGATAATAAATAAAAGAAGCTTTATAACCATGCAGTTGTTCAATATAGTAGTGGTATAATATTGCCCATTGTTTATTTGCCAAGCAGATTCGACACTGATGTCAATTTTAAGGGTCATCTCCTGTGGAAATTTCAGCCTAACATGCATTTAAAAGTATATACGGAGTGTAACTTTTACTTACTTGGAGGGGGGGGGGGAGCATTCTTGAAGCAGTACTGAGATAGGATTTTCACATAAATGCTTAAACTTAAGTATGCTTATTTTCTACACATTTACATAACTTATTAGATATTGAAACCTTCTGCTCCAGTTTACATCTTTTACCTTCTCCTGCCTTATACTCCCTTTTGCGCCCTTTGCTCATCCCAGCTAGCCCTCTTACAACTACTGTCACCAACATACTTCTGACTCGATAAAACTTGTAAAACTGCATTTTCATATGCTCTTCCCAAACTATGGAACACTCTTCCAAGACTAAACCTTTCACCTGGTTTTCATAAATACTGAACACGACATATTCTCTTAGCAATACTTAGTCCCCTTTATCTAACCTCCCTTTTTTCTTCCTCTTTTTCAACCTATAACCTATTTTAGCCCCTTTGGACAATTTTCATAGAACAATTTGCTAAGTGAATGTTTTAAGTTTAAAAAAATGCAACACATTTTATGGAGTGAAAAACTTATGCATAATCAAATACCATATATAGGTCACACCTTTCAGAAGTTTAAACCCCCGACATGCTAACACACATACAGATAATCCTCATAATTTCTGAACTATACTTTATTTAGTAAATATTTGGAAACAAACAGGAGAAACTGCCTTCACACCAGTTGGTTGTTATTTAGTAAATATAGCATAAGTACTCACAGTAGAATAATTTCTCTGAGGTAGATCCCTTCTGGGTACAGCTTCTTTGTTCCAGTATAATACAGAGGTAGCGAAGTTTGGAGAACAGGAGGAGGGAGAGAGACAGAGGCAGATACTGAAGAATCCAGGTGCCAGAGAGGATATCAGGATGATATTTGCATGAGATTAGATGGAGACCTTAAACCCATCCTAGATGTAGCACACAAGCACCAAATTTGGAACCACTCCTTTGCTGATGGCATCCAACTATACTTTCTTTTAGGGAAAAAATGTCTCCCAGATTGTGAAACTTCTCAATTGTCTAGTGGAAATCAAAAACCTGTATGTCTATAAATAAACTGCAACTAAACGCCTCTTTGGATCCACAAAGAACACTGCACCTACACCTATCTCTCTCTTATCTGAGAAACCACTACCCTAACTGCAAAAGACCAAGCACACAGCCTGGGAATACTTCTCAATGCAAACCTTTCATTCTCTTTGAGATTTAGACACACTACAAACAAACAGCATAGAAAAACCGTCTAAAAATGTGTTTGCTTTGAAAATGGCAAACAAAGCATCCAAATGCCACTTTATGCCATTTTTGGGACATTTTTCTCTTTTGAAAATCAACCCCATAGTATAGTAGGTTGGGTGCAATAGGTGTGCTAAACTGTTCCTGTGTTTTTTACAGTGTAGAGCCTGAGAGGCGAATTCTAAATGAGGCACCTAAAAGGCACCTCACTTAATTCGTAAATTGACTTCAATTATGAATTTGAACAATAGGCACCTATCTTCTTAGGTGCAATTCTACAAAAGAAAGGCACCTATTGCATGTTGCCTAGTGCTGCCTAACTCCAAATTAGGCATGTTTAGGGGTGAAGAAGGACTTGGGTGCTGCTAGGCACGATTCTGTAAAGGATTTAGGCGACAATAATGTAGGCCTTCAAAACCATGGCCTACATTACAAACGCCTACGTTTTAAGTTAGGCGCCGAAAGGCATGTTTCTATAATATGCACCGTGGAGGGGCATTTTTGATAGGACATCTGGGGTTTGGATGTTTTGGGAAAGATGTCCAGAAATCCAGTAGAGAAAATGTCCATTCTCTAAATAGCAAGACGTCTATCTTATTGGCCATTTTCAAATATAAAGACGTCCACATGAAAAACGCAAAAAAGCCGTTTTCGGATGTGCTAGCAGCCAGCATTCTTAGCACTGGTCTTTGACCTGGCGGCTGCCGCGTGAGCGGACTGCTGGGCACGATGGACCACTGATCTGACCCAGCAGTGGCAGTGGCAATTCTTATGTTCTTCTCACATCTCTCAGGTAGTCTCCTCCTCACTTTACTATCTCCAACAGCTCTGGAAAATAAGAAGCTACTTCTCTGAAAATAACTTCACCCAACTTCTCGTTGCCTTTGTCCTGTCCCACATGGACTATTGTCACACACTATTCAACGGATTGACAGCAAAAAAAAATCTCCAGCACTTTGGACTAGAGAATATCATGGGGACAAATTTGTCCCTGTCCCCGCAGGAACTCAGTTTCCCCATCCCATCCCCATGAGTTTTGTCACCCATTCCTGTAAGCTCTGCCTTAACTGCACAAGCCTCAAACAGTTATGATTTTAAAGTATTTGAGGCTTCTGCAGATTAGGATGGAGCTTGCAGGAATGGGGCAGGGACAGAAAACAAACTCGTGGAGAAGGGATGGGAAAATGAGTTTGTCACCGTATCATTCTCTACTCTGGACTTTACTCAAGAGGCTTCAGGACTTCAAGAAATTATCCACAAATATGTCTAAAGGCTCTAATACAGATCCAGTAAGGGACACTGTAACTGAACAAGTGGGGTCTGGGTCTGGCCCAGTATACAAGCAGCCAGGCATGAGCACAAAAGGTAAAGGAAACTTCTTTATTAACTCAAATGAAAGGAAAATCCTGTACCCTTTTTCTTCACAGGGCCGGGCATACACGGAACAGTCTCTTGTTGAAAAAGTTCTGAAAGGGGCCTGTAGCTAACAAGACCGAAAACATGTACCCTGGCTTGTGACTGCCATGCCCCAAGCACAGTGTTTCAACAGATTTCCTCAGTCAGGCAACAGGGCCTGGCGAAGCCTAGGGTTATCAGATTTTCCTAAAAAATCCAGACCCCCCTAAGACCCGCCCCAGGCCCGCCCAGTCCCACCCATCCCCATCCCCTCTCACCCTGGTTCCATCCCATCATGCCTCCAAGCCCCCCCCGCCCTGTCCCCTCCTCCCCCCACTGCCTTCTCTCGTCAGTTAGGACATCCGTGCATGGAAAGCTTTTCTTTTTTTTTATAATTCTTTATTCATTTTCACAAATTACATTAAGTGTTAATATTTTCATTCACAGTAACAATAAATACATCACTTATAAACAATCATTGGTATATTACATATATTCTTATCCCTATCCCTCCCTATCCCTCGCCCATCCCCCCCAACCATATACTCCATTATTGTATGATATATGTAATAATAAAATACCCCCCTCCCTACCTCATAAACTAATAAACATAAGGGAAATAGTTTTACTTAATCCTGACAATATTTTGTTAATGGTTTCCATACATCCTGAAATGCCAGGTTTTGAAAAGCAATCTGGCCCCCGGACATGTCCTCAAAAGAAAGACATGTCTGAGGAAATCCGAACGTCTGGTAACCCTAGCCAAGCCAAGTATCTAAGGGTTGTAGTCAAACTGCAAACGGGAATCTCCTCTTCCTCCTTTACCTCTGGGTCTCCTGACCTAGCTCTGGCCCTTCCTTTTATACTTCCTGATTTCTGTCTCTCTGACTCCTTCTTCCTGTGAGGCTCATAATCAAAACTTTGAAATGTCCAAACCAAGCCCAAGTCGGCACTTGGATGTCCTAATAGCCGGGACTTCCAAATGCCGATAAATGAAACTGACTTTCTGGATGTCCAGCAGCACTTTTAGGCCACAGAACTCAAAGGGGCATGTTGAGAGATGTGTTATGGGTGTACATCAGGCGGGCTTAGATCTGGCCATAATCAAAGCTTTCCCAGGACATCCTAGATGGGACTTAGATGTCAGCAGTTAGACCTGTTTTAGTTGTGTCTAAGTGCCCCAAAGTTACACATGGATATCCATGTGACATATAGTGACGTCTAAGTCCAGGTGCTCCTGATGCCTCCCTGAAAAATAGGTGTGGTTAGGGGCGGCATGGCGATAAACGCTAAAGCCTAAGGAGTTACATGTAATAAGAGTACTCAGTGGATTATGAATCAAAATACCCCCAAAAAACAGAAGCAGAGACAAGGTTTATCCCTGAAATATGTCTTGTTGAATCTTGATTTAAGAATAACAAATTATCCATTGTATACTACAGATGGATCATGATTTGCCACATTATCATGGCCATCTTGATGTATTCAGTCAATTCAGGGTTTATTATGTACA
The DNA here is from genome assembly GCF_902459505.1 of Geotrypetes seraphini. Taxonomy (NCBI): domain Eukaryota; kingdom Metazoa; phylum Chordata; class Amphibia; order Gymnophiona; family Dermophiidae; genus Geotrypetes; species Geotrypetes seraphini. The sequence continues at coordinate 47,644,549 of NC_047087.1, forward strand.
TTTCAAGGCAATTTTTTTATCCAAGAATGTGGGAAGCTATTAAAGGTTTTCTTATATTCCAGGCTTTACAAAGATTTTTGCTTTTCTTAACACTGACCTTGATTGCTGTATTCAGCATTAATGGTCTTTTATTCCATATACTCCTCTTTTATTATCCTTCTGCTCTATTCCTATAATGTTGTTAGAGTCCACAGCATCATTTATTCTATCAGCATTTAATGTGGCAAACAGCTTTTAGACTGTGGGTAGGCAAGCTATCAGTGTATAATTTTTAAGAATGGTACTTGGATTTCTCTTTGGTAGAGGGTTGTCCCCTGTTCGAACCAAAAATTGGTCATTCTAGCTGAGCCAATTTGGGGATCTTTTTAACCTGTTTTCCAACTCTTTTATTGTTACTTCAGGTCATTCCAAAGGAGTAATGTCTACCCATTCCAAATTTTCCTGTATGTAGGGTAGCCATTCTGCATCTTGATTATGTTCTACATGATTATGTTCATCCTATAACTTTCTCCAGAATTTTATTTGACGGTGTTTTCACTCTATGGATAATCTTTCCTAGTTCCCTGTAGAATTGTTTTGGGGTTTCTCTAAAAAAATAAAAATGATTGTAATATTTTTGTTTTCTGTTTTCTTCATATGTCCACAATTTGGGGGGCTTTGCCTGTTACTTTCAATTTATTATTGGCGCATATGAATTTAAGATCTTCATTAACGCAATATGCTTCAATTTGATAGTTTGGATTTTCCTCAGTATCTTTGCTGGTCATGATCCTTGAGGTACCCATTTATCAAGGACACCTCTGTTTGCAAACATTTTATTTTTACCTCAATGCAAGTTTTCCAACAAGGAGTTTGTGTCTTTCTCTTTTGGCCCAGGATCCTGAACAGTAAAATCATTTTGGCTGCACAATAGTGTATTTGGTTAATTTCCTTATCTCTCTCTTAGATCCCAGTAAATTTATCAACTGCTAATTAATCTACCTTCGGGTCCTGCTCCTGCAATAATTGTTTCTCTTCAGTTGACTTCTGTTCCTGTTCCTCATTTATCATGCTATCTTGCATTTCTAGAGCTTCTCTCTCCATCTCCATCTCATCTATCACAGAAACTTCTTTATTGCTGTCTCCAAATGCTGTGGCTGTTGTGGTCTCCCTCCTTCTGAACTCCTTGCTAAATCTCCTTTTTCCCTCTTTATTTCTCTTTCTGTGGCAACACGCAGCTGTTTCAAGTTATCCTCACTCAGGTACTATAATTTATTCAATCAAGGATCTTATATTGGCATCAGTTGTCTTTTGAAGGTTGTCCTTCAATGTACGTATTTCCACTGTCTTCCAATTTCTGATGGGCTCTCTTTATGTATCCTCTGTAATCAAATACGGAGTTTAGAGCCTAATAATGGCAGTACATTTTCTCACTTTTATCTTCAAGGGTCCACCTATCAGTTTTTAATGTTTCTGTGATTTATCTCCTGCTGCGGTGGGTCTGCAAACAAGTTCACCATGGCCTATGGCTGCAACAAGGATGTTTTCTTCTACTGAAAATTTTGTACTAACACTACCACCGTCATCAGCCCTATTGTGAAAGCCAGAGGTAGGCACCTTTTTATCCTGGGCAATAATGTGTATTTGTATTTTTATTTCCTACCATGCTTTACTGAGATTTTGTATAGATTGTTATACCAAATTAAGGTACTCAACAAAACTTGGAGAGAAAATATGTTCCCTTTTCCACAGAGATTCACAGCAGTTCATGAGTATATCTGCTCAATTACTTAACCCCTTTGATTCCCATTATCTCAGCTAGTGGCGTACCTAGCATATGTGACACCCGGGGCCCATCATTTTTTGACACTCCCCCCCCCATCTATATGAAAAATATGATTTTTAGTAACAATCTACATATCGCACAACAAGAGTGTACCTAGGAAAAGGCAGCATCTTAAACACTGCAGTGAGCACTAGAACACCAACACATACATTGTAAAACTAAACAAACCAGATCCTGCACAGTCAATTGATCCTATACAGTCGATACTATCAGAAAGCTATGTCCCTTTCATACACACAGAAAGATACACCTTTGCCCAATATGGAATAATCACAAACTAAAAATAGAAATATGTAGACAAAAGTTAAACTGAACTGCCAAGAAACCAGACTTTGCATACAATGCAACACCACAAAAACAGTGCAAAATATAAAGACAGTAGATGTAAATTTGAAAAAACTGATACATAACAATCACCACTTTACAAATTAACAAATAAAAATAAAACAAATAATGAGAAATAAGAAAATACCATTTTATTGGACTAATCCCCGTAAGCTCGGTCCCCATCCCCGCAAACCACCTGATTTCATCCACACAAGCCTTGAATTGTTTTATATTGAACTTATTATATTAAAGTATAAAAAGAAACAATATTCTGTACAATTGTCAATTTATAAATCAGCGTCTTTTCCCCACTCTCTGTTCCCCATTTCCCTTCAGCGTCCTCAGCCCACTTTCTCTCCACTTTCCTTCAGCGCATGCACATAAAAACAAGCAAGTAATTTTATATCATTTTCATTCTATTCATTCATAGAAATTAAAGTCTAAATAATGCTAGTCACATAACAAAACATGATTTTACAAAAATAATTCCCTGCACAGTCAAGCCTGCAAGGATTACTAGATGTTTTTCAGCAGCTCCCCTCCCTCCCCCTCCCCCTTACCTTCGTGGCCAAGTCAAAATGATCTACCAACAATAAAATTTTAAAAACACAAAGCACACTGTACGCAGAGAAAATGTTAAATATCATTTATATTCCATGGGTTTTCAAAGAGGTCAAGGCAGATGACTTTATGCAATGTCACCTCAGTAACAACTATACAAAAATAGACAAATATACTCCCTCCCTTTTTACTAAACCGCGATAGCGTTTTTTAGCACAGGGAGCTGCGCTGAATGCCCCCATGCTGCTCTCGACGCTCATAGGCTCTCTGCACTAAAAACTGCTATTGCAGTTTAGTAAAAGGGGCCCATAGTGCAAAATATAGACAGCATATATAAATTCTCAAAACGGACACATTTTGATCACTAAATTGAAAATAAAATCATTTTTCCTACCTTTGGTAATTTCATCAGTCTCTGGTTGCACTTTATTCTTCTGACTGTGCATCCAATATTTCTTCCCTTCTTTCAGCCTCCTGTATGCTTCCTCTCCTCCAGACCTCATTCCCTCCCCATCTTTTTCTTTCTTTCATCCTGCCCCCTTCTTTCTTTCTCTCTCCATGCCCCCTTTCTTTCTGTATGTCTGTCTTTCTCTCTCTCTTTTCGTGCCCCATTTCTTTCTTTGTTTCACCCTGCCCTCTTCTCTCTCTCTCCATGCCCCCTTTATTTCTCTCTCTCTCCCCATGCCCCATTTTTTTCTTTCTTTCACCCTGCCCCCTTTCTTTCTTTCTGGCTCCCTGTCACCTCCCTTTCTTTCTTTCTTGCTCCCTGCTTCCCCCCCTTTCTTTCTTTCTCCCTGCCCTCCCCCATGCCACCGCCGCCACCAGCACCATGCTGCTACCACCGCTGGGGAAAGGCTGCCACTGGCCATCGGAAACAGGCCGGCACTGAAATCACCCTGCTTCGTTTCCCGCGGGCTGACCAACTCTGGCTGGCCGACGTCAATTCTAACATCGGAGAGGACGTTCCGGGCCAGCCAGGCAGCGATTGGCTGGCCCAGAACGTCCTCTCCAACGTCAGAATTGACGTCGGACGGCTATAGTTTGTCGGCCCACGAGAAAAGAAGCAGGGCAAATTTGGAGGGAGAACATAAGAGCATAAGAAGCACCATCTCCGGATCAGACCTTCGGTCCATCAAGTCCGGCGATCCGCACACGCGGAGGCCCTGCTAGGTATACACCTGGCTTATTTTATATCCAAAAATCCAACTAAACAAGAAGGGATGTCCAATAAACTAAACTAAACTAAACTAAACTAAGCCTTAAGTTTATATACCGCGTCATCTCCACAGAAGTGGAGCTCGACACGGTTTACAGGAATTAAAAACAAAGAAAGGAACTCCAATGGAAGGGAGGAGGGTTTGGTAAGTAGGAAGGTGAGGGGGGAAGGGAGGGGGGAGTTACATTTTGGCGAAAAGCCAGGTTTTCAGATGTTTTCTGAAGTGTTGGAGGGAGGTCGTACACCGGAGGTGGGCAGTAAAGCTGTTCCATAGCTCGGTGATCCTAAAGAGGAGGGATGTTCCGAGCTTTCCTGTATGAGAGATGCCATTTAGAGAAGGGAAGGATAGTTTGAATTTCTGAGTGGATCTGGTGGAATGAGTGTTCGAGAGCCAAGATAAAGGAAAGAGGGGGGGAAGGATGCCGTGAAGAGATTTGAAGGTAAGACAGGCACATTTGTAACGAACCCTGAGGAAGACTGGGAGCCAGTGAAGCTTAGATAGAAGCGGGGAGACATGGTCGAATTTGCCTTTTGTGAAGATTAGTTTAGCTGCGGTGTTCTGAATCCGTTGGAGTCTGATAAGATTTTTCTTTGTTAGGCTTAGGTAGATGGAATTGCAGTAGTCAAGTCTGGAGAGAATGATGGATTGGACAAGGACAGCAAAATGATGCTGGTGAAAGCAGGATCTGATTTTCCTTAACATATGAAGATTGAAAAAGCATTTTTTTACTAGGGAGTTGATGTGGTCGTTAAAGGACAATGTAGAGTCAATGGTGATTCCCAGAACTTTGCTAGAGTGCTCAAGCTGTAGATTGGAGCCCGAGGAAAGAGGGATGGAGGAGGGTAGGTGATCCAATTTTGGGCCGAGCCAGAGAAGTTTTGTTTTGGTCTCATTTAGTTTCATCTGAACGGAGAGAGCCCAGGATTGGAGATTAGTTATGCAGGTTGAGATGTTTTCAGAGAGGTTGGTGAGATTCGAGTCAGTTTCGAGAAGGACAAGGATGTCGTCGGCGTAGGTGTAGAGTGTCGCAGTGGTAGAAAGTTGGAGGAGTTTCAGGGAGGACATATAGACATTGAAAAGAATCGGGGATAGAGGTGAACCCTGGGGGACTCCGCAGAGCGGTTTCCAAGGAGAGGATGAGGTGCCATTCATGTTGACGAAGTAGGAGCGGGAGCGCAAGAATTTTGAGAACCAATCTAGGACTGTGGAGTTTATGCCAATATCGGAAAGTTGGAGGATTAGAATGTCGTGGTGGACAATGTCGAAAGCAGCAGAGAGGTCGAATTGAAGAAGGACAGCGAACTTGTTGCAGGCGTGGAGTAGTTGGACCTTTGAAATTAAAGAGGATAAAAGAGATTCAGTGCTATAGTTGGGTCTGAATCCATGTTGGAAGGGTAGGAGAATGGAGAATCTCTCAAGGTAGGATGAGAGTTGGGTGGCTATGATGGATTCCAGCATTTTGGTCAGAAGTGGAATGTTGGCTATTGGGCGGTAGCTGGAAGGGGTGGAGGGGTCCAGATCAGCTTTTTTCAAGAGAGGGGATAGGGAGATGTGTCCCATTTTGGTCGAAAATAGGCCTGAGAGCAGGGCGGAGTTTAAGAGTTTGGTGAGTGATGCAATGGCCTGTGCTGGAATGTTCTCGTATAAGTAGGAAGGGAAAGGATCCAATGTGCAGTTGCAAGATTTTAGTTTGAGGCAAAGTTTAGAGACTTGGGAGTCGGAAACAGGCTCAAAGGCAGTCCAGGATCTATCGGCTGGGATATGGTTAGCCTCGTTTAGATTAGGGGTGGAGGTAGTAAGCACCAGAGAGTTGTAGGCAAGGGTTGGGGGAAAGGAGCATCGTAGGGTGGTTACTTTTTCATTGAAGAATGTTGCTAGATCATTAGCAGATGGAGAGGAGGGAAATGAGGAGGAGTCGTGTTTAGAGGATATGGAACGCCAGATATTGAACAAGGTGTTACTTTGGTTGTTGGAGCTGCAGATTTTGTTGCCGTAGTAGTTCTTCCTAGATTTTTTTAATTCGGTGTTGTAGATCTTAATGGAAGTCCTCCAGGACTGTCTATCGGTGGGGGATTTTGATTTTTTCCATTTTCGTTCTAGTGTACGACATTTCTGCTTTAGATGTCTGTGGAGGGGAAGGTACCAGGGGGCTTTGCGGGTGTAGGAGACCGTTTTAGTGGAAAGTGGAGCAAGGGAGTGGTAGGTGGTCTCAGAGAGAGTGATCCAGTTGTGCCAGTTGGATTCGGGGTTGGGAACTTTGGGGATGGTGGGGATTAGGTTGAGGAATTTGGCCCAGAACAATTCGCTCGCAATTTTTTTCCGGAAGGTGATAGGATTGGGGGAACGAGGGGGGGGTTCGATGCGGGACATGAAAATGGGGAGGCAGAAAGCCCCTAGGAAGTGGTCGGACCAGGGAACGGGTTCCCAACGAGTGTCGTCAGTCGAGGTTTTGTATTCAGTGAGGTCGATGAAGCTGATGATGTCTAATGCATGCCCTTTTTCATGGGTTGGGGAGGGGGCTGGGGGGGGGAAGCCTAAAGAGGTGAGGAAGATGATGAGATCCGATGCATCTTTGTTGGTAGTGTCGTTTAAGTGAAGATTAATATCCCCAATGATTAGTAATCTTTGGAATCTGAGGAAGGCGTTTGTAATGGTCTCAAGGACAAGGTCGGAGGATTTGTTCCAGGGGGACGAGGGTGGGCGATATAGAAGCAGGATACCTAGTGGATGCGGGTGAAGCTCATCGTTGACAGAGGCTAGCATGTATTCTAGGGGAGCCTGGCTACCCTTATCAAGGAGCTGGACGTCGAGGAATGATTTATGGAGGATTGCCAGACCACCTCCTTTCCGGTTAAGTCTGGGAGAGAAGAGGCCTTGGTATCCGTGGGGGCAGAGTTCATTTTGAGAGAAGAAGTCGTCTTTTGCGATCCAAGTTTCGGTGATGAATAAGAAACCGGGATTGAGATCTTCAAGAAGGTCCTTCAGAATTTGGGTTTTGTTGCACGCGGATCTGGCATTGCAGTATAGAGATGGGACTGGGGTGAGGGAGTCTGTGGTGGGGTTGGGAGGGTTGGCAGGGGGGATGGGCTTTAGGGAGGCGAGATTGATTCTTCGGGGGGTTTTTTTGGAGGGGTAGGTTCTGCTGCGCAAGAGCGTGGGGATTTTGGGACCAGGGTGGGAAGGACTGTCAGAGATGGGGTTCAGTAAGTAAGGGGGTGGGGGGTTCAGGCAGAGGGAGATGTTGGAGGATGAGCAGATAAGGAGAAGAAGGATCCATAGGTGTGGCTTCATGGTGGGGGTTTGAGGGTCTTCGGGGATGGGGAGGCGAGAGTAGCGAAAGGTCTGTAATTGAAGGGGGGCGGGGTGGTTGGGTGGGACTGAAACAGTTGAAAAGAATCAGGTGGGCTAGGATGAAAAACAATTGGGAAGGATCGGGAGGTCCTAAGCAAGGGATGGGCAGTTGAAATAGAATTTGGGGATCATTTAGTAGACTAAAGCGATTAGGAGTAATCAAATGAGTGGCAAAGCATAAAACAGTTGAAGAAAACAGGTAATCCTTGGCGGATTTAAACAGTGTACAGAGTCAGGCTTAAGTAGTAGTAGGGTAGGATGAGACTTGACAGGTGTGGTGAGACTTGATAGGAGTAAGATCAAGAAGTTTGAGCTGCAGGAGGCCTCGAGTGACGGAGCTGGACTCCCACGCTGCACGAGGTTCTCGCTCTGCAGCTGAGGGACGAGTCTCGCGTTGGGGCAGATCTCTGTATCGATGGAGCTGCCCTGCAGAGTAGCGCTAGGGAGAGCTTGGTTGCAGGGGGTTTCGGGAGGCGGAGCTGGACTCCCACGCGTCCCGAAGCTTCGTCCCTGCAGTCGGAGGGTTGGACAGTGATGGGGTAGCTCCGGATTCAATGGAGCTGCCCGAGAGTGTAAATGAAAGTAAAACCAAACAAAGGTTAAGCCGCAGGAGGCCTCGGGTGAACGGAGCTGGACTCCCCCGCCGGGAGGGGCGGAGCAGGGCTCCCACGCTCCTCTCCTTGTGCAGAGGGGCCGGCGAAAGAGTGAAAAAGTCCTCCGGTGATGTTTTTGTAAAGGTCGGCTCTCCTGTGCCGGGAGGGGGGCGGAGCAGGGCTCCCACGCTCCTCTCCTTGTGCAGAGGGGCCGGCGAAAGAGTGAAAAAGTCCTCCGGTGATGTTTTTGTAAAGGTCGGCTCTCCTGTGCCGGGAGGGGGGCGGAGCAGGGCTCCCACGCTCCTCTCCTTGTGCAGAGGGGCCGGCGAAAGAGTGAAAAAGTCCTCCGGTGATGTTTTTGTAAAGGTCGGCTCTCCTGTGCCGGGAGGGGGGCGGAGCAGGGCTCCCACGCTCCTCTCCTTGTGCAGAGGGGCCGGCGAAAGAGTGAAAAAGTCCTCCGGTGATGTTTTTGTAAAGGTCGGCTCTCCTGTGCCGGGAGGGGGGCGGAGCAGGGCTCCCACGCTCCTCTCCTTGTACTTTCCTCACAAATTCACAAAAACACCCCTCAAAGACCAGGGCTACGTCTCAGAATCTATGCAAAAAGGAGAAAAAGACCTCAGTGTCTAACAGGGGCTCCAAAAAAGCTTCCCAAATAGACAAGCCAGTCTCAGACAGAATTTGAAACTGGCAGACACATCCTTGGTCAAAAAAACTCCTTTAAACTCTATTAATATTCAGAGTCACACATTTCTTTTAATGACTTTTGTTTAAATTTTCAAATAATTTTTCATAAATAGTGTCATAAAGGTCACTTATCTGAATAGATAACTGTTTGGACGTAGTCGTGGGGTTAGAAAGCAGGAACAAAAAATGCTCCGTGGGAAGTCAGCTGAAGGCTAATTAAAGCATATCCAATGCAATACTTCCACAATCATCCAACAGGGCTCCCTGTTTCGCTATAATGCTTCGTCAGGGATTTTGAGCGTCCATTCACCCGCTTCCACTCCTGTCACCTGTGGAAGCGGGTGAATGGACGCTCAAAATCCCTGACGAAGCATTATAGCGAAACAGGGAGCCCTGTTGGATGATTGTGGAAGTATTGCATTGGATATGCTTTAATTAGCCTTCAGCTGACTTCCCACGGAGCATTTTTTGTTCCTGCTTTCTAACCCCATGACTACGTCCAAACAGTTATCTATTCAGATAAGTGACCTTTATGACACTATTTATGAAAAATTATTTGAAAATTTAAACAAAAGTCATTAAAAGAAATGTGTGACTCTGAATATTAATAGAGTTTAAAGGAGTTTTTTTGACCAAGGATGTGTCTGCCAGTTTCAAATTCTGTCTGAGACTGGCTTGTCTATTTGGGAAGCTTTTTTGGAGCCCCTGTTAGACACTGAGGTCTTTTTCTCCTTTTTGCATAGATTCTGAGACGTAGCCCTGGTCTTTGAGGGGTGTTTTTGTGAATTTGTTATTTTATATCCAACCATATCTTTATATGCCTCTCTCAAGGAGATATGCATCTAGTTTGCTTTTGAAGCCTAGGACTGTCGATTCCGCAATAATCTCCCCTGGGAGAGTATTCCAGATGTCAACCACTCTCTGTGTGAAGCAGAACTTCCTGATATTAGTCCTGAACTTGCCCCCCCTTAGCTTCATTTCATGTCCTCTTGTCCGTGTCAAATTGGACAATGTAAATAATCTTCTCTGCTCTATTTTGTCGATTCCTTTCAGTATTTTGAAGGTCTCGATCATATCCCCACGCAGTCTCCTTTTCTCAAGGGAGAACAATCCCAGTGTTTTAAGTCGATCCTCATATTCCAGTTTCTCCATACCCTTCACTAGTTTAGTTGCTCGTCTCTGCACCCTCTCCAGCAGTTTTATATCCTTCTTTAGGTAGGGAGACCAATGTTGGACGCAGTATTCCAAGTGGGGTCTGACCATTGCCCTATAAAGTGGCATTATAACTTTCTCCGATCTACTCGAGATTCCTTTCTTTATCATGCCCAACATTCTATTTGCCTTATTTGCCGCTGCCGCGCATTGTGCCGACGGCTTCAGGGTCCTATCTATCAGTACACCCAGATCCCTTTCCTGTTCACTTTTTCCCAGAGTTGCACCTGACATTCTGTACTCGTATTCCTTATTTTTACTGCCTAAATGCATTACCTTGCATTTCTCCACGTTGAACTTCATCTGCCATTTCTCCGCCCATTTTTCTAACCGACACAAATCGCTCTGGAGTTCCTCACTGTCCTCCTGTGATCTGATTGCCCGGCAGAGTTTTGTGTCGTCTGCAAATTTGATGATCTCACTGGATGTTCCGTTTTCCAGGTCATTGATATAAATATTAAAAAGGATCGGCCCAAGTACCGAGCCCTGGGGTACACCACTAGTCACTTTCTCCCAGTCTGAGAACTTCCCATTTATGCCTACTCTCTGCTTCCTGTTTTCCAGCCATTTGCCTATCCATCTTTGTATATCTCCCTCTATGCCATGGCTTTGTAGTTTCCTGAGAAGTCTTTCGTGTGGAACTTTGTCAAATGCTTTCTGGAAGTCCAAGTATATTATGTCCACCGGCTTTCCACTATCAATTTGCTTGTTCACGGTCTCAAAGAATTGGAGTAAATTCGTCAAACATGATTTCCCTTTCCTGAATCCATGTTGACTGGGTTTCATCAAGTCGTGTGTGTCCAAGTGCTGAACTATGCTATCCTTGATCAGTGATTCAATCATCTTGCCGGGGACAGAAGTAAGACTCACAGGTCTATAGTTGCCCGGTTCTCCTCTCGATCCTTTTTTGAAAATTGGCGTGACGTTCGCTTTCCTCCAGTCGTCTGGTATCTGACCAGTTCTGATTGACAGGTTTGCAAGTTTTTGCAATAACTCTCCGATTTCAACCTTCAATTCCTTCAAGACTCTCGGGTGAATTTCATCCGGTCCAGGGGATTTGTCACTTTTAAGTTTGTCGATCTGGTAGTATATCTGATCTAAGTTCACTTCAACTGTGGTGAGGCTGTCCTCTATTTCTCCTGTAAACAGTTTCTCCGCTTCAGGTATTGTTGAGGTGTCCTCCTTCGTAAAGACGGACGCAAAGAAGGAATTTAGTTTGTCTGCGATTTGTTTATCTTCCTTGATGTACCCTTTTCTTCCCTTGTCGTCCAGGGGTCCCACTGCCTCTTTTGCAGGTTTTTTCCCTTTCACGTATCTAAAAAAGGGCTTGAAGTTTTTCGCCTCCTGGGCTATTTTTTCCTCATAGTCCTGTTTTGCATCCCTCACCGCCTTGTGACATTTCTTCTGTTCATCTTTATGTTTGTTCCAGGCTTTGGGAGGGAGAACTGGTACCGGCTTCTTTCACCTGGGGCGGACCGTCCCCCCCGCCCCCCCACCTAGGTACTCCACTGATCTCAACTGCCTGTTGTTGATGGGAATTTGAAAAGTATTCTCTTGTTGATGCCAAGAAAATATAATTTAGAACAAGGATCTTAGGCATGGGGGAAATGAAAGTTGAAGTGTTTCAAATTTGGGCCTCCTTAATACAAGAGTAAATCAAAAAGTAAAGGCAAAATACATTTAATGATTTTAATAGAAGTAGCTGTGAGTAATTGAACATATCACTTTTCCACATAGTCCCCATGCAAGAAAAACACATTTATTGTATCATTCAACTAGCTTCTGCATTCCTGCAGAGAAGAAGCTTTTCGGCTGCTCCCAAAGTCAGGTGAGCACCGCTTCCTTTAATTCGTTGTGCTTTGTCTTTTGCTCTCCGGGTCTCAGTGATGCACCCATGTCTCATTGCCAGTGACAATTCTCTCTACAATACTCGGATCTTCTTTATACCGTCTCAGGTTCTGGGTCACAACCGCCACATGCTGTTGCTCGTGCAGATCAGTAAGCTGTTTGGGAACCCATCATGCACAGACTTTCCTGTATCCCAAATCGTCATGCATTATGGCAAATGCAGACCCATACCTGATATCCAAATTTGCAGCCAATTGAGACACCATTATCTGTCAATCTTCTCTAATCAAGGCATCTATCTTGTCATTATGCTCTTTTGTGCACGCTGTTGATGGGTGACCAGAATGACCTTCATTGGTTACACCAATTCTTCTTGCTTTAAACCTTTTTACCCACTTTTCTTGATTCATGGTGCTAGGTCCATACTGAGTCAATATCCAATGGTGAATTTCCACAGGTTTCACGCCCTCTGCCCAAAGAAAGAGCACTACTGCACGTTGTTCTTCAATGGTGCAATCTTGCAATGAAGTATCCATGTTTCACGCCCTCTGCCCAAAGAAAGAGCACTACTGCACGTTGTTCTTCAATGGTGCAATCTTGCAATGAAGTATCCATGTTTCTGACCTCGTGGCTGCCACATGACTAAAGACTGAGCACCGCACTGAGTGGACAAACTATCCAACAGGCAATGTACGAGTACATATGTTGCATTTTGATAGCTCTGTTCCGGTTATCGCTTAATTTAACAATTGCCTATAATTTTTGATTCGCCTTCATATATGGAAAATCAATTGCCACAGGTTTAAATTTGTGCTGTTAGATGATTAAAATGTTTTAAATTGATTAATCTCACAATTAAAAAATGTATCTTGAGCTATCTGAATTACTTATCTGTGTCACAGGCAGCATCTGTAATACAAGCTGTCTTTCTCTGCTGGCTCCAAGAAGCTTCCTGCAGATGTACCCTGCCCTCATGGAAACTAGATGTAGTATTAGAGGAGGTGGAATGCAGCTGCAGGAAGGATCTTGCAGCTGGTGGAGGAAGCCTGCCTGCATTACAGATGTTGTCTAAGACCCAAGCAAGTTTAGAAAGTGGCCAGAGGGGGAAGAAGGAAGAGCGAGAGAGAGAGATACTAGACCACCGGGATGGAGGATGATCAGAAGTGCGGTTTGAGATGCTTACTGGATTACTCAGTCCTGGTAAAATTAAAAATTGTAATTGCATAGAAAATGAACTCAACTGTATCAGTTAATGTCCTAGTTTAAACTGAGAAATGAAAATCAGAATAGCAGGAACATTTCATTCAAGCCTGTTGCTATATTGTTTTTTTGGGGTCTGTCATAACTAAGGAGTCCTATAAAGCATTTTTATAAAAATGAACCAGTGTTCTTTGAATAAGGAACATTTTCTCTGCTGATCAAGAGCCCATAATTATAAAATACATAGAGCAAAGCAATTAGTTGATTTGAAGCATTGCATTTACTGAATAAACAACAATCATGTGAATACTATAAGAGCAATTTATTCCTGTAAAAAAACCATTTACTGTCTATTTTTGAAAGCAATGACTTTTTCATAATGCCATGTCAAAACTGTAATTGCATAGAGTTGCAGATTGGCCAACTTGATAAGAAAAGCTAGTAAGGTTTCACGTTAAAAAAGAACTGAATGAAAATAAAAATTTGTACAAAAGATCATTTGTAAATAGCACTAAGGTTTAGTAGTGAAAGTTTCAGGATCTTTGCTTTGTTCCCGTAAATTGCACTGAAAGGCTAGAGAGAGAGAATAAAGACAATACAATGGCACAAACATGATGCTTTGTGTGCCTTTTGGGAGAATAGCATCAATAAATCAAACCATCAAGATTTTTAATTTCATTTTATAAATTTGAAAAACAATTCAATGCTGAAGTTTCTAGGATACTTACTGATGGTACAACACCTGGTACTGTTAAACACTTTTTATAGGGGTTATGCTTGGAAACACAGATTCCATTTAAAATCTCTGGAGGAGCATCTCCCCAATTTCATCTGAGTCAGCAATGGACTCGTGATTTGGGGGTCTCCATCTCCGCAGACCTCCTGTGCCTTAGAATGGCTTCCCAGATGCGATTGTCGGTGGCACTTAACTATAAGATGACTATGTGGTTATACATTTCTCCCAGGCACGCACAGCAAATAGCTCTACACCTGGACACTTGCTGTCCCAAATGTAATGTCCTAGGTGCTACTGTGGGACATATGTTTTTTAGCTGTCCTCGGATCCGTGCTTTTTGGGGGAGGGTCTTGGATCATATCTCTTTCATATGGAATGCCCGTTGTATAGCATCCCCACACCTTTAGTTCTTCCAGTGTAGAGCTTGCCCCAGTGCCCAAAGGTTTGCGCTTTTTTCTAAGAAAAACCATTTTGCTGGGGAAAAAAGTTATTTTATTGTTCTGGTTGAGGAAGTCACCTCCTTTCTTGCAATAGTGGAGGGCGACCATGATCCAACTGTTACAGCTAGAGGTCATATGGTTCCCAATCTGGAGTCCCGAGCTGGTCAGCGCTTACAAGATGTATGTCTCCTTTTTGGAATACTCTGACGCCTGTGCCGCGTAGCTATTTACTCAATAAGTAATTATTGGTCTTTAATTGTCATTTATGCCTGGGCTACTCACCTTTTCTGGTGGTCAGTGAATGTTGGTAATGGAGATATTGATTGTGGCAGGGTCACACCTGATTCTCCTTGGGGGATGGGGGTGGAGGAATTACAAATCTGTTTTCTTTTATTTTGCAGAATAGTGTTTCCTGTTATTGTATTGGATGTTTTTGCATCCTAAGATTGTTATTTGTTCTGCTCAATAAATATGATATTAAAAAAAAACACTTTTTATATCTTGGCATTGATCGTGTGCTTAGCATTCTAGTCGAAGCATTTGCCGTTGTAGTGTTTATGACTATGCTGGTGTTGAGTTAGGGATTACTATCTATGGCATACTGTGGCGTGATTTTTAAGTTCTTGATAGAAACATGATAAAAGCCGAATGGCCCATCCAGTCTGCCCATCCATAACATCTGCTATCTCCTCCTTTCCTTAAGAAAGCCCACATGCTTGTCCCATGCTATCTTGAATTCAGAAAGTCTTCATCTCCACCACTTCCATCGAGAGACTATTCCATGCATCTACCACCCTTTCTGTAAAGAAGTATGTATAACATTACTCCTGAACCTATCACCTTTTAACTTCATCCTATGCCCTCTCCTTCCAGAGTTTTCCATCATTTCAAAAAGACTCACCTCCTATACATTAACACCCGTCTTTCCTTCAGAGTATACAGAGTAAGGTCTTTAAGTCTGCCCCCATATGATTTATTGTGTAGCTAACCAATTGTGTAGCAGTCCTCCGGACTGACTCCATCCTATTTATATCTTTTTGAAGATGTGGTCTCCTAAAAATACCCTGCAAAAGCGCTCCAAGTTGTGCGCCTTTTATAAAACACTGATTAGTGCCAGGATCTGTGCCCAAATTTGGGTATGCGGATTTAAACCAACTGGAAGCTGGTGTCAGTAGTGTAGCGGGGGTGAACGGTGCCCGGGGTAGTGGTGCCCCTGTCCTGCCCTCTCCATGCCCCCCTGCCACCACTTCCCCATACCTTTTTATCTTCAGAGCGAGCATCCACAAACTGGCTGCTCGCATCGGCTTCGGCACTCTCTCTGAATTTACTTCCTAGGTACGGGTCCCAGAAGAGACGTCAGAAAAAGCGCCATGGCCGATGTGAGCAGCCAGTTCATGGCTACTCGCACCAAAGTTAAAAAGGTATGGGGGAGGGAAGGGGTGGGCTCGGTAGGGGGAGCAGTGCAAAGGGGGTAGAGAGCACAGAAGGGGTGTCAGCGTCCCAAGGAAGACCATACCTGGGGTGGACCGTCTCACCTCCCACACCCCCTACTACGCCACTGCCTGGTGTAATTTCTGACACATAACCCAGGCAAGGATCCCCAAAGTCTATAATGCTGCAAGCTTCTTTGGTGAATGCCCCTGGCCCATCCAAGCCCCTTCAATGGCCATGCCTCTTCAGTTACACACTAAACTATTTGCACAAAGATCTTTATAGAATAGCACTTAGCCAGATACACACATAAATCCTATGCTATGCCATGCTGAATTATGCTCGTCTTGCTATGTCTCACCATACCGTGTTTTGCCATATTATGTTTATACCATGCTTTGTTAACTGTTTTGCCATCTTTGTCAGACAATGTTTACCATGCTATATTTTACAATATTATGTCTGAGAGTGTGGTGCAGCCTCAGCACCCCGCGGTTGTGGGTTCAAACCCACACTGCTCCTTGTGACCCTGGGCAAATCACCTAATCCCACCATTGCCCCAGGTACATTAGATAGATTATGAGCCCACCAGCACAGACAGGGAAGAATGCTCAAGTACCTGAATAAATTAATGTAAACTGTTCTGAGCTCCCCTGGGAGAACGGTATAGAAAATTGAATAAATAGTGTGAAAAGTTTCAGCCTCTGATAACCAGGAGCTGGTATTGTGACATCATAATGCCTCATTCCACCAATGCCTTAGAGCCAACCTCATCAATGATGTCACAATGGCTTGATTGTCCTGTACTTGGTTCACTTTTACTACATTTTGATTTCTAGAGTGGCACAGTGGTTAAAGCTATAGCCTCAGCACCATGCAGTTGTGGGTTCATACCCACACGGCTCCTTGTGACCCTGGGCAGGTCACCTGATCTCCCCATTGCCCAGGTATATTAGAAAGATTGTGAACCCACTGAGACAGACAGGGAAAAATGCATGAGTATCTGAATAAATTCATGTGAACCATTCTGAGCTCCACTGGGAGAATGGTATAGAAAATTGAATAAATAATTGAAGCCAATGAATTGTAATAATTGGTTGTTAGCACCCAATTGCTAGTTAACAGCTTGTTATGCAAATAAGATGCATTTACAAATCAAGTATGTGCCCTAAGTTTGGTACACAATTTTGGGCATCATATATAGAAGCCAGGAGGTAGTGTATCCTATTGCTCAATAGTGCACACTTTGCAAGTATGTATTGTTGATTAATAGGGTACACTATGTACTATTTGAGCAAGTGAAAAAAAAGCTGCACTCAAAAGTGACCTGTACCATTATTAGTGTATTAGTTTCCAGCACATTGAGGCCACTTTTAGCGTAACTGTAAAATGGCTGCATTTCTATTTGTTATGTTATGTTATTTGAGGGCTTATATCCTGCCAAATACTCCCAAGCAGAGTTCAGAGTACAGCAACTAGTCAAAGTAACGTGATCACTGATACAATTCTAGCAGTCTTGAGCAGTGGTATGGAACAATTGATCAACAGAATTACATTAGTGGGCGGTGCAGCTTAGTGACATGTAATCAATGTTGCTATATCAGCATTCAGTGTGATGATGGTAGCAGATTGATGTTATATTATAATTTATTTATTTCCTCCAGATATAAGTGTAAGTTTGGGTGTCTGATTTGCTCTTAGAAAATATTTCTGGTGTGGTGGATTGATGTGTGATATGATTTAATATCGTATTCCTGTGTGTGTGATTCAGATTTGGTTTGGGTTATGCTCCTAGCCAGGATTTTTGGAAGAACCATGTGTTTAGGGATTTGGGAAACATAGCATATGAGGGGGCAGAACTGATCTCTGTCGATAGCATGTTCCACGTTTTTGCATCTAGGTAGTCAAAGGAGTTGTTATGTTGGCCCTTATACTTTATTCCTTTCAGTGATGGGAAGGATAATGTCAGGTGGTTTGAGTTGCATTGTTTGCTTGATCTTCTGAGCAATTCTGTATATCTGGAGAAGCTCTGAGGATTCTCTATGTAGGATCTAGAATTCTAGGTAGCATGTACTGAATTTGATTTGTTTGTCAACAGGGAGCCAATGCAGTTCAATCAGTAATGGTGTGATGTGATTGAAATTTGATCTGTAGAATATGAGTCTTACTGCTGTGTTCTGTATTAATTGTAGTCTTCCTTTTGCTTCTTTGATAGTTCTGTGAGAAGTGCATTACTGTAGTCTAGTACTGACAGTATTATTGATTGGACAAGTATCCTGTAATGTTGGCAGAGGAAATAGGGTCTAATCCTTTTCAGCTTTTGAATATTGTCATATGACTTACAGATCATGTTGTTGATGTGGTTTTTGAGAATCAGTGAGTCATCTAGTGTGACTCCCAGACCTCTGATACTGTAGATTTTTTTAATGTTAAGGTGAACACTGTAAGTGTGATGGCGGTAGGCATTTGATGTGTCTTTTGCCTGAACCATAGTAGCTTGGTTTTTCTGTATTTAATTTATGGTGTTTTGTTGCCCATTCTTGAACTTTATTTATAGCTAGTAATAACTTGGTGATAAGGTTGGTTGGATTCAGATTTACAGGTATTAGAAGGATGTTGTCTGCGTATGAGAATACCTATTCTCTAGGGTCAGTTTAATTGAATTTAGGGTGGTCATAAAGATGCTATACAGTAGGGGTGATATGGAGGATCGTTGTTGGTGGGAGTCCAGTAGTCTGAATAGATTCCATCTTTCAGAACTCCATATCTTCTGTTTGTGCGGAACCCTTGAAACCAGTTTGAATGTTGACAAAAAGCCATCAGACAGACATATATTGCAAATTAGCCCTTTTGGAACTAGACAATGTATAGCATAAAAAATGAAAATACCCTGGCACATGAATAAGATGATATAACACAAAAGATCCCAAATGGAAGTATCTCTTCTATCCCTACTTTTATTAACTGGATAATGGGCAAGGACATGAGTGGGTCTCCCAGTTCTCATGCAACTTACGGAATATTGTAAGTCACATGCATCCCTGCTGCTGGTAGCATAGCGAGGGTGAGAGGCACCCAGGGTGATGGCACTCTATTTACTTCCCTTCCTCCCCACCATGCATGCACCCCTTTCCCTTCCCCCAAACCTCTTTAACTTCCCTGGCATGAAAAGCATCACCAACTCGCTGCCCATGCCGGCATTGGTTCTCCCTCTGATGTCATTTCCTAGACGTGGGACCTAGAAGTGATGTCAGAAGGAGAGCTGACGCCAGCGCGAGCAGCAGGTTGGAGTTGCTGCTATCGCCGGGGAAGAGCTAGAGTTACAGTGAAGGTGCTTTGGGGGGGAGGAGTGGAGAAGAAGAGGGGCATAAGTGCCCCCTTCAAGATGGTTCCCAGGACAGACCCCACCCCCTTACTATGCCACTGCCTACCGCATTCAGACATTCACAGTTACACCAGGCCTATGAATGGTGTAACTCTGGGTGTGTAAATACTAGGCACACAAATATAAGGTTATGCTAGTGTTCTATAATGGAATCAGGGTGTTGAGATACCATTATAAAATAGGCTCCTACCACACCTCCATGGGATGCCTAAATTGAGGCCCTCAGTTGTAGAATCCCTCTCCCCTTCCCCTCAAATAGCAAGTGATTGCAAGAAGGCTATAGGTCTGAAAATGAAGCAAACGCAAGATCCATAGTATGTAAAACCCTCATATTTCTATAAAAGAACACATTCAAGTGTTAATGGACAGTGTCTGTTGTGGATGTGCATAAGAGAATTTAACCTATAGGAATATAACACATTGAAAAGTAACTTCTTTAATAATCTACAGCCAGTCAAATCTTTGTGCTTCTATATGCAGTATAATAGCAGTGAGTCGTGATCTACCAGTGCTCAGGTTCTTGCGGCATAAATATAGGTAGCAACCATTGTTGCAAGATATGTTTAAATATAATGAAGTAATAGAAGGCCAGGTAGAAAAATAGTTTCAGAGACGCTCTGTGCTTGTTATTGTCTTCGCTTGCTGTGAATATCACAGAGAAAGGTCACGTGAATTCTGCAGTTCTTTGTCACATGAATTGCTGGCTCAGATAAAAGGCACTGAACTGTGGAAAAAGATAATATGTTCCTTCTACAAGATATTCATCTGCTCTATATACCCCTAGAGCCCAACATAAGAATTATAATTTAAACTAGCCAGGGTAGCCAACATTGCCATCAATATTTCTGTGAGTGTGCTGCAAAAGCTGATAGCACATTGTATATTTGCCAATAATTATAGTGCATTCTTACATAGTAGGTTTTATTTATTGGAACTATACATCTTGGCTATCTTTTTACTTTTAGCCACTGTTAGCTAAACTTTTCAGGAACAATAAAGATGTCTCTAGAAATCACTAAACACATTTATTTGCCTCTCACTGCATCGCTTTCCCCTTGTCCTGGGCTGCCTGCTCTTTTTCTTCCTCAAGAGGGACCCAGAATCCTTTCACTTGATCTTCTGGTAGTAGAGTCCAAGCTCCCTGCAGTTATTCCAGTTTTCCTCCAACCCATTGTGAGTCATATTCTATAAAGCTATGTGCCTACATTTCTACAGAGGGAATAATAAGACAGATATTGGTGCTTAGAAGCTGGGTTGGAGTTTTCAATGTATCTGTTTTAATCAGGCTTCTACCCTCTTCATTCTACAGAAACTGCCCTTATGAAAGTCTCCAGTGACCAGCTCCTGGACAAATCCATCCTCATCCTTCTTTTTTTTCTTTTTTAATATATTTTTATTGAGTTTGGCAAACAGCCCAGAGAGGTAAGTACAATCAACAAAATAACAATACAAGAAAAACAAGATGAACAGTAGGATCCTTCTTGATCAATCCACAACTTTTGACATGGTAAATTACCACCTATTCATTGATACACTGTCCTCACTTGGGTTTCAGGGCTCTGTTATCTCATGACTTTCTTCTTATCGTTCCCATTGCACCTTTAGCATATGGCGAGGTGGATCATTCTCCACCACCATCAGTCAATGTACCTCAAAGCTCTGTACTTGGACCATTTATTTTTTTCCATTGACACCTCTTCCCTTGGTGTAATCTCCTTCCATGGCTTGCAGTATCACTTCTATGTTGATGACTCACAGATCTATCTCTCTATACCTGCAATTACACATGTCCTCAAGATGCGCCTTCCATCTTGAGACTGCCAGGAAAATATCTCACTCACACTACCTACCATGCTTCAGGAAGAAACTACCTACCCCCTCTTCACCAAAGTGATGGAAGGTCTAATCAACACTGCCCTTACAAACTACCTAGATAAATTCTAATTACTTCATGAATACCAATCAGGATTCCGCTCACACCACAGCACTGAAACAGCCTTAGCCTCCATCATTGATCACATCACATAACTTCTCAGCTCAGGGAAACACACACTAATACTCCAATTTGACCTCAGCAGTGCCTTCAACTTGGTGGACCATGACATCCTACTCAACCGGCTAGATGCCATAGGCATCTCAGACCACGTACTCAACTGGTTTAGAGGCTTCTTAAGAAACCAATCACAAATCTACTCCCAGATTTAGACCAACCCCTATGGTATCCCCCAAGGCTCCCCTTTATCCTCCACCCTATTTAACCTATACATGTCCTCCTTAGGGCTGCAGCTTTCCAACTGAACCTCCAATCATACATCTATGCGGATGACATCATCCCCATTTCTATACTGTCAACCTAAACTAGACACTTCATCTCATCAATCATCAACCACCTAGAACAATGGTCAACTATCTCCATACTAAAGCTAAACCCAGAAAATTCCAAGATATTTATGGCCTCCCCAACAAACCAACAGAATTGGATATCAACCTAAATGGAACAGACTTTCCAATTAACCCTACTATCAAAATCCTAGGAGGCACTCTATATCAGCAACTGACACTCGAAGCCCATACCAACATCCTAATCAAAAATGCTTCCATTTATTATGGAAACTACGCATACTAAAACCATACTTCAATTTCACATTATTCAGACTGTTGGTCCAGTCTCTAGTCCTGAGCTCAATGGGCTACTGCAACATAATCTACGTAGGATCTCACAAAAAAATCCATCAAGAAACTGAGACTCATCCAGAACACAGCAATCTGACTAATCTTTGGCTTGAAAAAATCTGACCACATCACCACTACAAGAAACTTCACTGGCTACCTATCAAGGCCAGAATAATCTTCAAAATTAGCTGCCTTTGCTTCAAGACCCTCCTTGGCACCGCACCCACCTACCTCCTGAAACACCTCACCCTACAGGACAAACTCTGCCTCTCTCATAGAACTTTACTGTTCACATTTCCTTCTCCTAAAGGATTCAAATTCAAAAGATTCCTCAACAGGACACTCTCCTTTCAAGCACGGATTTGGAACCATACCTTAAGTGACCTAATCCTGAACGCACCATTCATTCAGAAAATTACTAAATACCCACTTATTCAACAAATTTATCTGATCCTTCAATTCCGCACATCTTTTACCTCTTCTTATACACTCCTTCTTCCTACCCTACCACTCCGTTCACTCAACTGTCTTCCACACCTTCCCAATTCTAACTGATGTAACCTTGCTGTCCTTACAGCATCTCTTGTTGTTCATGTTGTATACCATCTTGAACTGAAAAGGTATGACACGATATAAATAAAGCTATTATTATTATTATTATTATTATTATTATAAGATCATAAGAAGGTCTAATGAACTTCAGGAAGGCAATAAAAACTTACCTCTTAAATTGATCCTCTATGAGAGCATGCCAACCCAAATTTCCCAGACTTTCTGAGAAAGAGCACTGACCCTCCACTGTCTTGAATCTCAAACGCTGATGTTCTTCATCTTACCATGCCATTTACTGTCACATATTGTATTGCCCATCATATAATATTCTACCATACCCAGTCCCCTCCGGTGGTATAATGTATAGCCTCCACTGCTATGTTTTGTCATAAAGGGCTCCTTTTACTGAGGTGCGCGCACACGCTAGACACTAACGCCTCCATAGAGCTTGCGTTAGTATTTTTCATGTAGCGTAGTTTGCTTGCACTAAAAACGCTAGCGCACCTTAGTAAAAGGAGCCCAAAATGTTTTGCCACTCTTTGTCATACTGTTGCCATTTCTGTCATGCTATACTATACATCGTATCTACCACACTATGTTTATCATGCTATGATTTCTCATGCTATATCTGTCACACAAGGTTTGCTTTTCCCTTTCAGCCGCAGCCCCCTTTTTTGACCAGCAGCATTTCCCTCCCCACCCCACTTCCCTGTACAGTAGCAGCATACCCTCCCCCTCCATTTCCCTGTGAAGCAGCATTTCCCTCCCCCACCCCACTTCCCTGTGCAGCAGCACCTCTTCCGTGCTCCCCTATCCCTCTTCCCTGCTCCCACAGTCCAGCAGCACCTCTACTGTGCTTCCCCTGTCCCTACATGACAAACTCACCGAGCACATCAGCCGTCCGGTGCCATGCCACGAAGCAGGCATCGTCCCCATAGCACATGCCGTCCGCGGAAGAGGAGCAGAGTGCGGGGAAGAGGGAGGGTGAGCCTGTTAGAGCCAGCTCCTGCGCATCTGCCATGAGATGAGCCAACCCACTGCCATCTTCCACTTTCCGGATGCAGTAGCCGAAGAGCCAGGCCCCCTACGCCCATGCTCCGTTAATAGTCAGATGCGATCATCTCTCTGTCTCGCAGTGGGCTTGCCGGCTCCGGCCAGACAAAGTTCATTTTTTAGTTCAAAGCCGACGCTGCGTCTCCTCTCTCGATCCCCGCCAGAGTCGGAAGTCTTCTCCGACTCTGGTGAGGTTCGATAGAGGAGCCACGACTGGGGCTTTAAACAAAAAAATGAACTTTGTCTGGCCAGAGCCGGCGAGCCCGCTGCGAGACAGAGAGATGCGTGGTAAGCGCGCATGTGCACTCTGCCGGCCACGGAACTACAGATCAGGCAACACGGCATTAAGAGTGTGCATGCGCGCTTAGCGTTTTATTATTATAGATGCATTTGCATAAACCTTTAAAGTTTACTATAATGATAGCTCCAATTTATTTATTTATTTAATTTTTGCAGTTACATTTTAAGCAAGAAAAATGTTCAAAAGCCTGAAATAATGTTGTTTTTGCATGTTTCAGGGTGTTTGTCAAAAAAAAAAAAACAATTTGCAACATTGTACAGCTACTCGTATCTTTCTACAAAGTAAAAGTCTACCTGTTCTCAGAAAAGAACAAAAATGATGTTCTTGTTCTCTACTTTTTATAATCATTTATATTCAGAATATTGTAAAATTCATTTATAAATCAGCAACAAATTCCATAATCAAGTTTGATGCTTTCAATGACTTTGTTCACAGTTTGCTAGTTATGTAAAAGAATCAGAATTACACCTTGTTTACTTGCTTGCATTACTGGCACATAATTTAAGCAAAATGGGTGATTGCAGCTATTCTTTTCCATTCAGGTGTGCAGCTAACAGCCAGAGTTAAAGCCTAGGGCGCTTAACAGATGTTCAGGCTGTATCTGACTGATAAAGGAACAGTTTGAAGAAGCCTGTTTCTGTTTTAAAACTATTTTAATAAGCATGTTTACTATAAAACTAAATGAAGTGTAAGAGCAGCAATCAGGCATTCCTTCCAAAGCCAAATTAATTAGAATATTTTTCCCAGAATTCTACTGAAGTGTTTGTAGAATTGCTTTATGACACCGAATGTTGTGGGTATGGCTTATTCAGGACTGTAGTGAAATATCAAAGATGGAAAAAAATAAATCCAAATATAAAAGGTGAAAGTAGCTGTGTGTAATAAATGTAAACCAATCTGATTGTACCATAGAGAGGTGGTATATCAAATCCCTTTAACCTTTATCCTATAAACAAACTACATATAGGAATATATGCACACAATATTAATTGAACAGAATAAGTTCTCAAATGTTCTCTAAATCTCTACTATGTTCATCTAATTTTTTGATACACATTCTAGTCATGGGGGGGAGGGGGGATCTATATGAGTGTTGTAACCAGCACTAGAGCCTAGCCATGGAACTCCTCAATGCCCCTAGTGGTTACAATTAAAACTGCACTGGCGTGTGACCCAGTATGGAGTCACCCTGCAGACACTGTAAATTATGAGTTAAACAACAACCAGAACCAATGCACACAGTTCCAGGTTTGGTTCTCCAAAATAAAATTTAATTGTCAGAATGGCAAAATTCAAAACAAATAATGCAACTTGCAAAACACAAAGGAAAACTCTGGGTGAGTTCAGGATTTTCTCCTTCAAAGCCTGCTACTAGCAGATTTCCTCAAAATTCAGTTCCCTGCTATAATGCATCAAACACTCTCAAACAGTCTCTGCGAAAACACAAGCCTCCAGCTTATCTTATAGCACTGCTGGGTCTAGGGGAGTGCCTCAAGTTTGCCTGCAAAAGCACAAAACAGCTTTTCAAAATCCCTCCCTGGTGTTGGCAAACTTCTCCCCACAAAAAAGGCACTCTCAGCTTCTTAAACAAACTGTGCAGAGAACCAAATAGTAAAGTCACAAAAACCCCACAGTTCAAACAGTCAATGTTCCTGGCTGACAACAACTACAAACTCAGCCCAAAATAGCAACCCAAAAAAACCTCACAGTTCCTCAGCTCAGGCTTTGAAAAGGATTGCCAAGCCTACTTTCATCGGCTCAGGAGCCACTTCCAAGCCCTCAGGGACCAACTCTCCTTGTAGCTCCATTAGTAACTCCTGGTCGGCTTCCAGCAACTCTGAAGTGGGTCCAGCCTCTTCCACTTCCATGGGGTCATGGGTATTACCCGTGCTTGAACTGGGAAGCTCTTCTTTAGGGAGAGACCTGAGCTTCCTCCCTAACCTGCCTAGTAGCTTGCTAACATCTACTGGCCTTTCAAGAGGGGAGCCACGCCGTGCTCTAGCTGAGCTTGCTCTCACCTAGGCTTCTCTCTGGCTCCCCCGGTGGACAGTCGAGCAATAGTCTTCCTCCCTTTTCCTAGGACTAGGTTTAAAATCTATGTTCCTAGCCCTGAGTTTCAAGTTTCAAGTTTTTATTAATGTTTGATGAATTGCTTATACAATTTACTAAGCGATGAACAGCTTTATAAAAACAACAAATTAGAAGAATAACAACTTTTTGAAAACAAAATTTAAAAAACTAACATAATTATAACGACTAACAAATTATATCTGACATTCAGATTAAAACAAACATGATGTAGGGGAGTAGGGGGGGAAAAGTTACAAATCCTATCAGAGTGAAAAAAAAAACATAAAAGGGAGAGAACAAAAGGAAGGGAAGAATAAAAAATTCTGGAATAAGTTATTATGTGTCAGAATTTAAATGTTAAAAGCATCTTTAAACAAAAAAGTTTTTAAAAGTTGTTTAAAGGAGATTAGATCTGTTTCTTTTCTGATATAGTGTGGCAAAGAGTTCCACAATTGTGGAGCCATGACCGAGAACATATCACTTCTTCTTGTGCTCACAATTTTCAGGGAAGGGACGGCTAATAGATTTAGAGATGTCGACCGAAGAGAACGGGGGGTATTATGAAGAATAATCATTCTTGTCATAAATTGAGGTTCATTAAAGATTAGTATTTTAAATACTAGGAATAATACCTTAAAGGTAATACGGTGACTAATAGGAAGCCAATGGGAGTCGATCAATAAAGGTGTAACATGGTCGTATTTTTTCACTTTGTGAATAAGTTTTATTGCCATATTTTGGATTATCTGAAGCCTTCTTTTTTCTTTTTGTGTTATATTAATTAAGAGGGAGTTGCAATAATCAATTTTGGCTATAATAATAGAATGAATTAGTATATTAATGGATTTAGGGTCTAGAAATGTAGAAATTGAGCGTATCAGACAATTTATAGAAGCATGATTTAACTATTTGAGTAATGTGATTGTGGAATGATAGATTAACATCGACAATAACTCCTACAATTTTTAACGTAGGTACTGACTCTAAAGGAATATTATCGAGGACGAAAGAAGTCCTTGGAATTAAGTATTTTTTCCAAGTGAAGAACATGGTTTTGGTTTTTTGTATGTTTAATGCTAATTTATTGGAGCTTAGCCAATTTTTTATCGAGTCCAGTTTTTTATTGATTGCCATAATTTCTTCGTCATTTTCTGGATCAAAAGGGTGAAGAAGCTGAATATCGTCTGCATATGAAAATGATGTAAAACCTAATGATTGGCAGATGGTGAGTAATGGAGAAAGGAAAATATTAAATAAGAGAGGTGACAAGATAGAACCTTGGGGTATCCCATAGGTTAGCGAATAAGATTCCACACTTTTCTTGACACTTTTCAATGAGGCAAATATATCTAGCAAATGAGTAATAATGGTAATAATGAGTGTGAATGGTAATAATTGTGCAGGGTTTCCTCTTCCCCCCATTCTGGGCCAGTGCCATCCTCAAGCGGGGCAGATTGGTACTGGGAGCTAGCCTTGGCAATCCCCTTTTTGAGCTTCTTGGCACCCTTTCTTCCCGTTTTCATAGTGACCTTGGCAGGCCCAGAGCCTGACTGGTCACAGTGTCCACTGAATAGTTCTCAGCCCAACCAAGAAGAGAATGATGTAGAGCCATTAAACTTACAAGCTATTCCACACTTTTTGTTTCAATGATATGAAACAAAACAAAGAGTGTCAAGAAAAGTGTGGAATAACTTGTAAGTTTCATGGCTCTACATCATTCTCTTCTTGGTTGGGTAGATAACTATTCAGTGGCTCCTCATATTGTGATGTCATAATTCTTTATTCCACCAATGCCTAAGAGCCAATCTTATCAATGATATCACAATGGCTTTTTCCCTATACTTGTACTCATTTGCTAGATACATTTGCCTCATTGAAAAGTGTCAAGAAAAGTGTGGAATCATTGTAAGTTTCATGACTCCACATCATTCTCTTCTTGGTTTGACTGAGAACTTCTCACGCGGCCCCTCGTATATGGCTCCAAAACTTAGTGAAAAGATTTGTACTGAGCTCCTGTTCTATAAAGTGTGCCCAATCTTTATAGAATATTGACATAATAGAGTAATAGAGTAGGCGGAGTCATGATTTACACATGTACATACATCTGCACACTATACAGAGATGGTGTAATTTTTGCAAGATTAGTGCTAGTATTATAAAGACACATAGACAGTTAACCCTGATTCACTAAAAACAGCCGTCAAACACGTGTCAATCACACAATGGCGCCATTTAGAGAATGACGCCTCTGGCAAAGATAGGCACTGAAAATGTAGCACCTATGGAGGTGCTTATGGAGCCTAATGTCACTTCTAGTGTTAGCCACGCCTACAGTGGCGTTAGGTGCCATAAAGTGCCTCTGGAGGTGCCATTCTGGCACTGGTAGGAAACCTTGAATTTTCTTTTAAATCTTCTTTTAAATGGCGTTTTGGACTTAACTTAGGTGTCGGTAGGGCACCTAAGTTAAGGAGCTGTTTAGAGAATATGGGTCTTACTGTAGAAGCTCTCTTCCATGATTTACATATTTATATCAAATAAACATTATTTAAATAAAAAAAAAAATTTAGAAGGCCTGGATAATCCACATGTAAATCTGTAATACATAAATATTGTAAAGTATTGGGGTTTGGGCAGGACTTAGGACATAACCATAAATGCCCATGTATTACTCCCCATTTCAGAAGGGGCATTTGCATTTTTCATCACATAAATCAGTGCTGGGATTTACAGCTGCTCCTGGAATGTATCAGCGCTCTTTTTGGGCAGAGTTATATAGGCAAGATTAGGGGAGGTTGTCCTTTTGATACCTTTGTTCCCTCCCCCCCTTCTCCCCATGGTGCAACATGGCAGCACTATGCTATTTTACTTAAATTGGGAACATTAAGAGAGGAGTTATTGATGTGGGCTACTGTTGAAACATGCTATTTTACTACTGAATATACTTGAATATAAACCAAAATTTTGGGGCCAAAGAAATGGCCCAAAAATGGGGATCTTGGCTTATATTCAGGTCATTAACCACTCGCCTCCCTCCCGGACTTGTTGCATGCCTCCACCGGGCCTGCCATATGGCCTGGTGGGGTTGGCTGAGACAGGAGGGATCCCTCCCATCTTCTGTCCTGGCCAACTCTGCCAATTTTTTTACCTCCCTCCCACCCCCCACCCACGGCGTACCTTTTTGAATCCCTGGTGGTCCAGCTGTATACTGGGCAGGAGAGAGCTTTTCATGCTCCTACCCCATGCTGAGCCCCTCCATGAATGGCTTCCTCCAGTTCTCATGGCCTAGCGGTGTACCAGGCATGAATGACCTTTCCTCGCTCCTGTCCATTGCTGAGCCACTCACCGAATGACTGCCCCGAGTTCTTGCAGGACTCATGAGAACTCGCACTAGCCATTCAGCGAGCAGCTCAGTGCTGGGCAGGAGTGAGAAAAGATTGCTCATGCCTGGTACACTGCTGGGTTGCGAGAACTCAAGGTGGCCATTCAGGGAAGGACTCAGTATGGGACAGGAGCACGGAAATCTTGCTCCTGCCTGGTACACCGCTGGGCCACTAGGGATTTTAAAAGGTACACGGGGGAAGGTGGGAGGGAGGAAAAAAATTTGGCACAGTCCACTGGGACAGGAGACAGGCGGAATCCCTCCTGTTCTGGCCCACCATGTCATATGGCAGACCCAGTGGAGGACTGCAGGACATCGGGAGAGAGGGGGGACAGGGAGCAGGGCATTGAAGGGGGCTGGGTGCAGAGCCTGGCAGGGAGGGAGGGGGGACAGGGCGTAGAGCCTGGCAGGACAGGGAGGGAGGAGAGCTGGGTGCCGAGCCTGGCAGGGTAAGAGGGGGGCTGAATGCAGATCCTGGCAGAGGGAGGGGGCAGGGCACAGATCCTGGCAGAGGGAGGGGGCAGGGCACAGATCCTGGCAGGGCACATGAATATTAGCCCCCCCATCTTATATTTGAGTCAACCTTTTTTCCTCATTTTTGGGGGGATAAAAGGTACCTCATCTTATACTCATATTGATTTATATTTGAGTATATACGATATTAATCCCAGTTATTAGTAACCACAATTCATTGCATAAAATGGGACATGTGATAAAATAGCATGAAATAGTGGTAAAATAACACACCTTAACAGTAGCCCATACTGAAAACTATATTTCTTAGAAGTGTAGATTTGCAGAATAGCAGACAAATATGTCTAAGTGGCCCTTTTACTAAACACTATATGAGTGCTCTATTGTAGACACAATACATGGAAATGTTGCAAGCATCCTGATTAGTTCTCTATACAATTGCATAAACCCATCCATTTGGAATCCATTTTACCCGTATCAGTTTCAAATTAACAGGCCAGAATGTTTTATAATTTTTCCCTTGATGTTTAAAGCTACCTAATTGCAGTGAAACTCTTTTAAATATTGAACACTTCAGACCACTAGGTTTCTACATGCACAAGTACAGTAATCAAGGAAAATGATTAGAACTGCTCGATGCTATAAAAAGCAACTAATGAAATTCAACCCTTGCACATACTCTGTGGCTCCAAAGGCTGCCTCATATGGTATTCTAAATTGTGTTATCATCATTTACCGGCTAATGAGGCAACCTTCAGTTTGTACCAGTGGAGATGTGCAAACTTATCCAATATAGATTTATTGAACAATTGAGTTGAGCTTGGTGCTCTGAACTTTCACAACACAAATTGGCAGAGTAAGATTACAGATTTTGTTGACTGGTGGATCTGTGTCAGATTTTCAAAAAATCTGAAAACTCTGTATCAACTGGGTTTTATCTTCTTTTCTTTCTGATTTTTCAAGCATTTGTTAAAATTTTCCCCAAATTTACAGATGGAAATTCAGGATTCCCCCATATCATTTTAGGGAAAGTCTCCCAATCTTCCAAACGTAGGGTTCCATTTATCTAGCAACGGTAGAGCCTTTTACCGAGGGCCAGCAAAGTAAATGCTCTGATGCTCATAGAAATTGAATGAGCACTGGAGCATTTACCTCGCCGTCCCGCGGCAAAATGCTCTACTGCTGCTTAACAAAAGGAGCCCTTAAACCAGACATGGACAACTCCAGTCCTCGAGGGCCAGAATCCAATCGGGCTTTCAGGATTTCCACAATGAATATGCATTGAAAGAAGTACAGTAGTACCTTGGATTACGAGCATAATCTGTTCCAGGAGCATGCTCGTAATCCAAAATGCTCGTTTATCAAAGCGAGTTTCCCCATAGGAAATAATGGAAACTCGCTTTGATAGGTTCCCCCCCCCTCCACCCCCCCGAGGCCAGCAGCGCTGCTTCCCCCCCCCCCCCACGAGAACCGGCATTGCTCCCCCCGAAGGCCCCCTCTGTGAACCGTCAACCTCCACCCCCCACGATCCGGCACCCCCCGCCGCCATCGGGCATCCCCCCCGCCGCGACCTGAGGTCCCCCAACCCACCTAAACCCTCTTCTTACTTCAGTGTAGCCTCTGCACCGGCACCGGCACCGGCACCAGCATGTCCTGCCGGTGCCCGAAGATCTGCTTCCTGTGCTGGGCCATAGGTGCAGTGACATTTGCAAAAACTTAAAGGCAATATCCTTCTTGGACAACTTTTGAAGCTTTTAATAATAGTTTTTACATATACCTTTGAAGGACGTGACCAAAAATTTTTCATAAAAGGACAATGACTGGAAGGTAAACTCTCTCTTTAAGGAAGGTCTCACAACCTTCCCTTAAGAGTTTCAAATCTCTGAGCTTTTTTATAAACTTTTTTGATCACCCTTCACTGGTTAGCTATTTATACAGGCCAGTTTTCTTTGTATTCATCATAGTTCTTTCTGGCCTTGAGTCTATATATCTTATATCCCTGAATGCACTTCAGTAAAATCATTCAGCTAGGCCAGATGTTGCACCAATCTCCAGTGAAGATGCATTGTCTAAATTCCAACTGTTTTATTGCAATGGGTAAAAAAAATTAGCAGTCCTTAGAACGGAGGGGAAATAGCAGATGAATCAAACTGAGCTGCTGCTACAGTAATGCTGAAAACAAAAGGAATTGACCCCAAAATATCCACAAAGAAGAAAATCCAGAGAAAACCAAAAAAACTCTGTGGAGTGACGATGTTCCTAAATGGACTTTATTTGAAAGTATCAAAGTTCCAAAGGTACACTGAAATTATCCACATAAAATAATTTCATCCACATAAAAATAAATCATCCACATGTCGATGAAATTATTTTATGTGGATGATTTCAGTGTACCTTTGGAACTTTGACACTTTCAAATAAAGTCCATTTAGGAACATCGTCACTCCACAGAGTTTTTTTTTGTTTTCGCTACAGTAATGTTGGAAATGTGTTGGAGATTTGAAAAACAAGCAGTTTCGGCCCTGCTTTTATAAATGACACCTGCTGGCAGGTGCCTAGATTGGGGTGTCTACTGAGTTAGGCGCCTAACTTACTGCCCCTGTTATGAAGCCACGCTCATAGAATTCCTATGACCATTGGAGCTAATACCACCACAGCGTAAAAGGGGTGTGTGTGTAATTTTTTTTATTTAATTGGTGCAGTAAATGAAAGCATCATTAAAAACTGATTAAAAACAATTTTAAAAAAATCATTGTCCATAATCAATGCTAAGATTTTATAACTGTTATTTAGGATGTCTAGTTTTCAGAAAAAAAAAGCTTATATTGAGCAGCGCTCCATTGGAGGGATTAAGGACAGTAGCCCCCCTCCCCCCTTAATTCTCCAGTGGTTCATGCCTCCTCCCAAACACACACACAACCTTCAAGTGAAACGGGCAAGGGATTCCAGGCTATGTGACGGGAAAAATTAATATGTATTTTTCTAAAATGGCTGACATAAATGTGTATGTTATGGCACATAACGGCACTCATTTTCAAAGCATATGGACATCTCAAAAGGCTGAAATGGACATCCATGTGCTTGAAACATTCTGATCCTGATTTTGCAAAGGCAGAATAAGGACGTCCAATACTGCAGTATAGCCCAATATTTATTTATTTAATTTTCTATACTGTTTTCCTAGGGGAGCTCAGCCTCAGAATGGTTTACATGAATTTGTTCAGGTACTCAAGCATAATTCCCTGACTGTCCTGATGGGCTCACAGCCTATCTAATGTACCAATATAAAGAGGACATGATTTGGATGTGTTTAATGCCTGAATCTGGACATCCAACAGCGACTACTGAAGAGGAAGAAATGTCCATGTGTAAAAAAGTTAGTTAAAAAAAGAACCAAGGGCCTTAAAGATGGGAATAGTGATGTACACTCTATTGAATGACCCGACACAGACCATGTTTTGGCACAAAAGTGCCTGCATCGGGATCCAAACTGCTTAACTCCTTCACTCCAGCAGACAGAATTGTAAGCCCCAAATTAGGTCTATGATAAACACTTCAAAATAAAACAAAGTAAATCAACAATGTACTCACACTTTTTTTTTTCACTCACTGGACTGGTGTGAATTTCGAGTCCCTCTTCTGGCTATTTGATTTTCATGTCTGAAAATGGACATCCTTATTTAGACCTGTTTCAGGGATGTCCAAGTTATGGAATGGTGCTCTGATTGAACAGTTGTCCACTGGAGAGAATAAGGCATGACACCTCATTGCATACAATCAACCCCCCCTCCCCACACACAAGTTTACTGTCCCCCCTCCCTCTTCCCTGAAAGTGAAACTAGAAGGGGATACCAGGATCTATGACAGCTTCAGGTATTATAGTCATTCTTTAATGCAGGGGTGCCCAATAAGTCGATCGCGATCGACCAATAGCTCGCCAAGGCAAAGTGAGTCAATCATCCAGGACTCACTTTGCCTTGGCGATCTATCGGGCCGATCAGTCTTCCTCTCCCCGACGTCAATTCTGCCGTCGGAGAGGAAGTTCGGGTCAGCCAATCGCTGCCTGGCTGGGCAGAACTTCCTCTCCGACAGCTGGTCAGCCCGAAGCAGGGAGAGCATGGGACGGCGGCGGGGGCGGCTTTGGGCATATTATCCATTGGTGGCGGTTTGGGTCCTGTTCCTCGATGGCAGCGGCAGTGGCAGTGGCTTGGGGAAGGGCAGGGAGAAAGAAAGAAAGGGGGCATGAAGAGAGAAAGAAAGAAAGGTCAGGGAGAGAGGAAGAAAAAGTTGGGGGAGGGAATGAGGTGTGGAGGAGAGGAAGCATACAGGCTGAAAGAAAGATTGGATGCACAGTCAGAAGAAGAAAGTGAACCAGAGACTCATGAAATCACCAGACAAGGTAGGAAAAATGATTTTATTTTAAATTTAGTGATCAAAATGTGTCTGAATTTATATCTGCTGTCTATATTTTACAATACGGTCCCCTTTTACTAAACCGCAATAGTGGTTTTTAGCGCAGGGAGCCTATGAGTGTCGAGAGCAGCGCTGGGCATTTAGCGCAGCTCCCTGCGCTAAAAACTGCTATTGTGGTTTAGTAAAAAGGGAGTGGGGTGGGTATTTGTCTATTTTTGCATGGTTGTTACTGAGGTGACAGTGCATAGAGTCATCTGCTTTGACCTCTTTGAAAAAACCCCAGAATAGGAATGATAATTAACAATTCTATGCGTACAGTGTGCGTTGTGTTTTTTTTAAAATTTTATTGTTGGTAGATCATTTTGACTTGGTCATTTTAAAAGTAGCTCGCGAGTCAAAAAAGTATGGGCGCCCCTGCTTTAAAGAGTAAAAGTGGGTCTGAGAGGTAGCCTAGTGTTTAGGATTGTGGACTTTAAACAAAGGGACCCAGGCTTAAACCCCAATTCAGCTCTTTTTTTTTTAACAGTGAACCTCCGGAAACAGAAAAATGCCAATTGTACCTAAATATATAAGACTCCTACAAGCTGAAAGGCTACCGAAATGGTTTACATTCATGTACAAGTAGGTATTTTTCTGACACTGAAGGGCCCACAATTACAAAAAAAAAAAGAGCTAAGGTGGGGATTTTAACCTGGGTCCCTTGGTTTACAGACCACCGCATTAACTACTGGGCTACCCTAGAGGCTGGTACATGTTCATCTGTGTTGCCATTTCTAAGAATGTCTTTTGTTTTCCCCTGTTCAAAATTTGGAAGTTTCAGTTTGTAAAATGGATGTTCATGCTGGATCTTTCCAGCACATGAACATCCATCTCACCTACAGTAGTTTCAAACAGGTTGTATCCTTTTGAATAATACATGTGAGATGGACATTCGTTTGGAATGTTCATACTTAGATGTCCTTACGGAAATATTCCTCAATAAGTTTATGTTGTTATTTCATAACATATGCATGTACGTGTCCATGTTGAACCTATTCATATTTTAGATGTTTATAAAATAAATTATCCCACCACACATAACTGGTGCATAAACATCCATTTCTCTGCGCATTTTAAAACAGACACAACCGTGGCAAATCCTTTTTTAAAATACTAGTGCAACAAAACATGGCCTGACCGGGATGCCTCAATTAGAATCTGCATGTTCTTTCTAAAACCTCCTTCTAAATATATTAGAAACATAGAAGCATGATGGTAGATAAAGGCCAAATGGCCCATCTACTCTGCCCGTCCATAGTAACCATTATCTCTTTCTCTCTCCAAGAGAAGGTTTGATGCAAGGATTCTTCTTACCATGTTATAAGAATCAACACGTTATTCTTTTTAGGTTTCTAGAAAGAAATAATAGGTTATTATACGTGTTATAGTTCAGAAATCAAATGATCTCATACAGCCGGTTTCTAATCACACCATAGAAAACCTTAATAAAGGAGGAGGTTTCTTTTCTTGGATATCTAAAGAAAGGTATCTGTAATTAAATTCATGATGTCATAAGTCGGTGTTCATTATTATGGACAAATTTTTATTTAATTAGGGCCTTGTTGGGATTCTACCATCTGTGTTTGAGTTTTAATAACTCTACGAGGAACATTTTTAACCCTAATGGGCACTAGAGCATAATCACACTTTTAGTACATTTATAGTCTTTTTTTCCCTAACTGCCCCAGTGTGAGAACACAAAAGACCACTCTTACCAGTTGTAATATTACACCACAGGTAAACCTGAGCATATCTTCAGCATTTCACATTCCAGAATCTTTGATCCTGACCTTGTACATCAATTGGAAATTCACAGCTGGGACTGTACACGTATACATCTGCACAGCTGCTCACCTTTGATAACTTTCACTTCTTGTCGGATTTTGATTTTTTTAGGCTGGTAATACTAGAAATAGGTACGAGGGGGTGCTGAAAAGTTCGCAGCCCGACCAAGAAGTGAATGACGTGGATATGGGTCAATCAATGATCCGAGTCAATGCCAAAAGCATTAAATTTTGTTTCTGCAAATCGGCACTTAACGAAATATGATAACACTCGTTTCAGCTACGGTGGCAAAATAACGTTCAGAATTTTGGAAGTTGGTTGGTTGGGCTGAGAACTTTTCAGCACTCCCTCGTACGGTTATAGAAATATGGACACCGAGCCCAGCAGAGTGCTAAGCTGTAATTGCAAGCTGTGTAATATGTCCCCTGGTGTCCCTGCCCCACTCGTGCCACGGTGAAAAAGTTGAGACAATACAGGAAGCAATTTTGGTGTCTCCACCTCCCTTGTATCCTGTGAGGCCCCACCACACACAGAACCTTTGGTGCAGCCCTTATGAAGATCATGTGAAGACCTTCCTTCTAATGCCATTTCACATACTTTAACACAAAAATAGATCAAGAACTCATCATTGAAAAGTATGTTACAGACAATGAAGTTTCTCGGCTATCAAACCTTCCCACCACAATTATCCCTTCCTTTTTACTTTGCTATTATGCCTTCTATACAATCAATTTGCTTGCAACTTTACAAGCTCCTGCATGTACAGTATTCTGTGTTAGTACTAGAGATTTGGTACACAGAAAGATTTAGATATTAATAATCTATCAAAGTTCTGAAATTGTTTGAGGGTGTCTCAGAATAAAGAATCTTTGATCAGAACAAAAACCATGGAATGTTGGTTTCTCTCATCTCTTTACTTATGACAGAAGGTATATCAAAACACCCTTTCCTGCTGTGCTCTCTGAAGAAGTCTGTAAATGGTCTCTATCCATTTGAGCTATAAAGAGCTACTGCAGGACATTTTTAGAGGGCTTTTAACACAGCAGTTTGCTGATTAAGGTTTAATTTTTTTTATTCTGTCAGGGGTGAAATTCCTCTTTTTTTAATTATAAAAATATATTTATATACAAAAGCCAGATTTTGCTTAGATATTTTTTCTAGCTGTTATCACAAATTTCTCTGACATTGCTGAGTGTCCATTTCTGTAGTTTATTAAAATATTTTAATTTGGGACATCTTTGTGAGTCCAGGATGGTGTAGGGTTATCATATGGCTCCAGAAAAAGGAGAATTAGAAACAGAAATTGAATTCAAAATATCAATCAATAATAATTTAGGTCATCTAGTGTGCTCCCCCCAATCTTCTTTTTAATTTTAACTTTTTTGACTTTAACAATAAACGGGGAGGATAAAAGACCGCAGACTATTTACTAATCATTACACGCCAGCCGAATGACTGTTCAGCTAATACAAACAGCATTGTAATCATCGGTCTTCCTCCACCCCATCACCTAATATATATATATATATATATATATATATATATATATGCAAAATGTAGATATGCGTTTAAAATTTCTGAATAATAAAAATGATCCAAAACACTTATCTTGAAGTTGCTGAAGCATTAAGAATCAGCATTCAGAATTAATGCTTCAGTAACATCAAGATAAGTGTTTTGGATCATTTTTATTATTCAGAAATTTTAAATGCATATCTACATTTTGCATATACGTATATATATATATATTAGGTGATGGAGAGGAGGAAGCCTAAAGATTACAATAATGTTTGTACTAGCTGAACAGCCATTCAGCTGGCGTGTAATGACTAGTAAATAATCTGGTCTTTTCTCCTCCCCGTTTATTGTTAAAGTCAAAAAAGTTAAAATTAAAAAGAAGATATTTGGGGGGGCACACTAAGAAGACATAAATTATTATTGGTTGATATTTTGAATTCCATTTCTGTTTCTAATTCTGCATTTTGGATTGTGGAATTCCCAACATAGTTATTTGTGTTTTGTCCAGAAAAAGGAGGACAGATTGAGACATCTGGGTTTTACTTCCAATGGAAGTAAAACTTGGATGTCTCAATCCATTTTCTTTTTCTTTTTTTTTAATCATATGGTAACCATAGGATGGTATGATCCTTGTAGGCAATGAGGAAGTCACCTACTACCTGGTGCTTGAAGGGGCACATATAATCCTTGCATATATTCCTTGTAGAAGTTTTCTGTTCCTGATTGAACAGCTGAAAACAGGTTGTATGTGCCAAGAAATTACAAGGCCATTTTCTCTGTGTGTTCTGAGCTCTGTGTCTTACATCTTGTGCTTTAGAGAGATAAGAAACATTGCTAGACCTTAGATGGAAACTTCCCACTAAAACCCCCCTTATGTTTGCTACCTCTTTCTAATGTATCCTGTTACCAAATATGGTCTTTCCTACAGTCATGTTGCTTTTATGTATCCTGTTACCAAATATGGTCATATGCTGAAAAAACTAACCCATGTATAATGCTATATAAATGAATGAAGGATTCATAATAAACAGACATCTCCTGGAACATGACGTGGTCTGTTCTTTCTAGGGAGGTGCCCCCAGATGCATCTGTTCCAGAGACGACAGAGTATGTGTGTGAGGCAGTATTGGGATCAGAACCTTTTCAGTGCTCATGTCATTTGCAGATAATGTGAGAGTTTGGACATCCTTGTGAGACCCAGATGGGGTGATCCTTGCAGGCAGTGAGGAAGCCACCTGCCACCTTTGAAGATGAAAGCTATGGAATTGTGACTGGTGAAGGGACCCATTAACCAACACATGCAACAGATTACTGTAAAAACTTATTTTAACTGTGAGTAATGTCTACTTGGCTGAAGCTACCCTTTCTTTGGGGGATAGAACTTCTCCCCCTTAACCTGCTATGATATGGAAGATGTCAACTGTTCCTATCCAGGAACATTTAGGACTCTTGGCAGGTGTTTCTGCTGAGAATACCTCTACTTCTTTGCTAGTCTCTAGTCAAGAGCAAAATACTTTTGGAACTGTTAGCCACCATCTTTGGTTTCTTTAAATTTGAAATCTTTAACTGATTCCACTCCTTCAGCTACATCGCAAGCTTCTACTGTATTATTGATATTATGGCTGGTATTTCATGGATGGAAAAAATGCTGGTGGATAACCTTTCCTCAATGAGCAAGCTTACAGAAGAAGCAATAAGGTTGGCTGATCATGAGGGGAGGATTTCAAAAAATGAACAGATGGATAGGGATGAAACACAAGTTACCTCCTCACAAGCTGCAATGGCTGTTGCAACGACAGGTTGATTATTCTTTTACAAGTAGAGAAACTAGTAAAAGCATCATGAGTATGGAATTTGTGTATATTAAATTTTCCTGTAACCTACTATTTGGTCTCTCAAGCTATTTCAGAAGTGTCTAAAAGAGGTTTTATAACTATCAAGTGACAGTTTCTGTAGTAAATTTATATTATCTGCCTTGTGGTGTAAGAGCTATTAATCAGGAAGGTGCTCTTGACCCTATAAATTCTCCTGATAATTTAGATCTATCTAAGTTCTTGGAATCCTCACAAGATTTAATATCAAAAGGAGCAACTTTGCCAGTAACTTTTGCTGCTGAAGCTCAGAAGATGTTAGTACTTAAAGCTTATTTTTTCAAAGAAAAGTGCTTTGTTTTGTGGACAAGCTATTGCAATTTTTCCAGACGTTTCTAGCATTAGGAGCAACATATTTTCTTAAATTTCCTTTTAAATGCTTGCTCACATATGGGGGAAATTCTTGTTTTTTACCCAAGAATGGGACTTGGGGGTAATAGTGGACAAGACAATGAAGCCGTCGGCACAGTGTGCAGCGGCCGCTAAGAGAGCGAATAGAATGCTGGGTATAATCAAGAAGGGTATTACAACCAGAACAAAAAAAGTTATCCTGCCATTGTATCGGGCGATGGTGCTTCCGCATCTGGAGTACTGCTTCCAATACTGGTCGTCATACCTTAAGAAGGATATGGCGATACTCGAGAGGGTTCAGAGGAGAGCAACACGTTTGATAAAGGGTATGGAAAACCTTTCATACACTGAGAGACTGGAGAAACTGGGGCTCTTTTCCCTGGAGAAGCAGAGACTTAGAGGGGATATGATAGAGACTTACAAGATCATGAAGGGCATAGAGAAAGTAGAGAGGAACAGATTCTTCAAACTTTCGAAAACTACAAGAATGAGAGGGCATTCGGAAAAACTGAAAGGGGACAGATTCAAAACCATTGCTAGGAAGTTTTTCTTCACCTAGCGGGTGGTGGATACCTGGAATGAGCTTCCAGAGGGCATGATAGGACAGAGTACTGTATTAGGGTTTAAGAAGGAATTGGATAATTTTCTGAAGGAAAAGGGGACAGAGAGGTATAGATAGAGGACTACTATACAGGTCCTGGACCTGTTGGGTCTCTGCGCAAGTGGACTGCTGGGCACGATGGACCTCTGGTCTGACCCAGCAGAGGCACTTCTTATGTTCTTATGTCCTTAGCCCTTGTAACTAGAGAATCTTCTGTTGGATAAAACTAGTTAACATCTGTTTCTTGGTTTAAAACAAGCCATTATTTTGCCTAAGTGTAAACTTACTGTTGGCTTTTCATTCCATCTCAAACATATTGCTAGTGTGGACCTTCAGTCGGTTTGGTGAAGCTTCTTATGTTCATTTTGGTCCAGAATATGGTAGTGATATATTTACAACCTTATTCTCTGGTGTGGTTACCTTTGCTACATTGGTACAGGTCACATCATACACGATTGGATTGAACATAAGAACCCGGATATCATATTCCTAACTGAAACATGGATGATCTCAGACACAGACGTCATAATGAAGGAAATGCTACCGCAGGGCTACAAAATCGTCCCAACAACCAGAAGCTGGAAAAGAGGAGGGGGACTAGCGATAATACTTAAATGCTACTTTGACTTCACCAGAATGGACTCAAAAATCACAGAAGAAATGGAAATCATCACCTGTAAGATCACCAACCCCGAACTGGAAGAATATCTAATAGCTACACTATTCTACATCCCCCCCAAAAAATGGTCAAGTGCAAAAGAAGAATTCTTTGAATTCCTTTCGTCCAATACCATAAAAGGCCCATATAACATACTACTGGGAGACATAAATGTTCACCTAGAGCAAAGGGAAAAACCGGAAGTGATAGAAATCGACTTGTTCCTAAATACCCTGAGCTTTGGAATTCCTGACAAAGAGGAAACACATGAAAAGGGACACCAACTGGACATCGTCACTTTTTCCCACAAAGACCCCGACACACAAAATATACAATACCATATAGGAAACTGGGTAAAAAGCATATGGTCAGATCACTATACCTACAATTTTGAATTATGTTGGCAAAAGAAACACTCAACAGAAAAACACATAAACAAAACCAGTTTGAAAAAAACAGTCACCCGCAGAAGCATCATCAATCCAAAAGAATTCTGGACCCATTATGAACTACACCCCAAATTAGAGGAAGAGAAAGATTTCCCCACTAGATGGGATAAATTCACAAAAGACACACTCAATCAAATAGCTCCTCTTCAATCATACAAAAAGAACACAAAGGCATCAAAAGAATGGTATGACGCCGAATTATTAGCACTCAAACAAGATCTCAGAAAACTGGAAAGAATATGGCAAAAAACCGACAAATTGGAAGATAAAATTAAATGGAAACAAAAAATGAAAAATTACAAAAATCTGATCAAAGAAAAGCGTTATAACTGTTATGCACAGAAAATAGGAGCAGCCAACACAAACAGCAGAGAACTATTCAAACTAGTAAACAAATTAACAGACACCACACAGATACTCCAGAACCATCATGATCAAATCCCAACGGTCGCCACCCTAGCCAACCACTTTAGGAAAAAAATCATCAACTTAAGAGCCTCAATACCCCCTCCTCCACCCAACCTCGAACTCAATCTCAAATCGCAGAATAGTGAGTCCAGTGGCGACATGAGCTGGAATCACTTCGAGCCCCCAGATTGGAACAACTTCCTTGCACTCTTCAACAAATACTCCAAATCAAATTGTCTACTAGATGAATGTCCATCTCAGATCATGCAAGATGCAATACCAGAATTTAAAAGGGATCTATATAACTGGGCAACATACTCTCTCAATAACGGAACTTATCTGGAAAATATGTGACACATCCTAATCACACCCATACCCAAAGACCAGAAGATCTCACTCACAATGGCATCCAACTACAGACCCATAGCGAGCACCCCCTTCTTCACCAAAATGCTGGAAGGGCTGGTCAACTTGGAATTAGTAAATCACTTAGATAAGTTCTCTCTCCTAAACGACCACCAATCAGGTTTCAGAAAAGGATTCAGTACTGAAACAGTCCTAGGCTCTCTCCTTAACCACCTATACGA
Organism: Geotrypetes seraphini; assembly: GCF_902459505.1. Classification (NCBI taxonomy): domain Eukaryota; kingdom Metazoa; phylum Chordata; class Amphibia; order Gymnophiona; family Dermophiidae; genus Geotrypetes; species Geotrypetes seraphini. Next base: position 47,686,541 of record NC_047087.1, read on the forward strand.
CCTTTTCAACCAAGGTTCCAGCGCCTTGATCCTACAGTTAGACTTCAGTAGCGCCTTCGATCTCGTGGACCACGAAACAATGCTTAGGTGCCTAGACAAAATGGGACTATCAGGAAGAGTATGGACCTGGTTCCAAGGATTCCTAACCAAACGGTCTTATCAAGTGGTCCATGAAGGAACTTACTCTAAACCCTGGAAAAGCCCTTCGGGAGTCCCACAAGGTTCCCCCTTATCTCCCACCCTGTTCAATATATACATCTCCTCCCTAGGTCACTTATTACAAAGGCATAACCTAACTTATTACATATATGCAGATGACATCTCCATATTAATACCAATAACAAATGTGACAACAGCCTACTCAAAACAAATCTCATCCATCATGACCGAAATAGAAAAATGGACTTTAAACTTCAAACTGAAACTAAACGCAGAAAAGACAAAGATTTTCCTAGCTAGCCCAAACGAAAAAATCTCCGCAACCACAATACATGTAAATGGCCATGATCACCCAATACTAAAAACCATAAAAATACTGGGAGTCACCCTGGACACCCACTTGTCTATGACCGATCATATAAACTCAGTGACCAAAAAATGCTTCTTCATCCTTTGGAAACTGAAAACCATAAAAAAATACTTCGACCCGCTATCCTTCAGAATATTGGTTCAGTCACTGATTTTATCCACCCTGGATTACTGCAACATTGTCTACTTGGGGATACCTAAAAAAATGTGAGAAAACTGAGAATAGTTCAAAATACGGCCATCCGCTTAATATTCGGACTAAAGAAAAGCGATCACGTTAACCCATTCTATAAACTCCTTCATTGGTTACCAATTGAAGCAAGAATTCTGTTCAAATTCTCCTGCCTCTGCTACAAACTAATCTGGGGATTGGCCCCCAGCTACCTACTACCACACTTTGAATTCCACTCCTACCAGACCTACCAGAAACCGTAACCTCTTTACCTACCCAAATATCACAGGCTGTAGATATCGTACCTTCTTAGACAGAACATTCAAATTCCAAGCAGGTAGACTGCACACTTGGCTAGGCTACTTCACCGATGCCGCCAGAGAATCCTATAGTGTCTTTAGGAAAGAATTAAAAACCACCCTGTTTAAGAAATTCATAACCTAACCAGACCTCCCCCCCTAAGAAGCCCGTTCAACCTCTTCAGCCAATTTTCCACCTTTAATTGTTACCAGTTCATTCACTGGTGCCTGTCCTCCGTTAATGGACCACGATAACAAATTAGTTCCTCACCAACATTCTTAAGTTATCTTTATCATCTTTTCAGTCTTACACCTGTAACTCATGGACCGTGCAATCTCCTTTCTCCTATCCTACTTATGCTCTCAATTTCCGCCGATTGTATAAAGTTACTCACTGTGAAACCGTGTAATTCACTGAACCTGAAATTTTCCTAGAACTATCACAAGATGTTCAATGATATACTCTGTAATTCGCTGTCTGTACAGTTTTTCTTCATTGTGAACCGCCTAGAAGTCGCAAGATTGTGGCGGTATATAAGAATAAAGTTATTATTATTATTATTATTATTAATTTAAACATATGTACTAATTGTCTTGAACCCATTAATTTTAATAGGGCTAATTCATGCATTAGCCTACATTAAGCTAATGTGACCTGTGTTAATTTAATGCAGGTCACTACACTTTCGTAATTAACATTGTTATTTAAATTGTTCTGGTCTTTTTAAACAGACAATAATTACAAATAATTCCTAGGACCATCTGGAGTCTATCTGTGTTATAATTGAATTCATTTGCCTTGCAAGGAACATCTACTGTACATAAACATTCATAACTCAGCTCGACTGAACTCATGGTAGGGAAATAGTAAAGAAAGAAATATCACCTTTGTGGTAAACCTTTCTACTCATAGGTTTCTCTTGATGCCTTTGCAGTATGAGTGAAACACTTTTCATTCAAACACCAACTCTACAGAATACCTTATAAAATGTTAGTAGGAAGAGGTCATGCATTCTATTCTTTCTTCTCCCAACCTGATTATTTTAACTCTGGAGCTCATACTTACATCTCCACTTCCCACACCCAGTAAGCAACTAATTAGCTTCCAGATGCTACAGGCTAGGATGTTAGTCAAGAGTTGGCTGGTTTTTATATAGCTCTCAATGAAAAGCATGCTAGCAAGGACATGTCTAAGATGACAAACCAGATTAAAGGCACTTGCTAAATATCGCACTTAACCAGCTTCGTGTTGGCTGACTCTGGAAACCCAGAAATTCAATGTTGGTGCCTTGACCAACATTGAATTTCCAATTTTAACAATGGCAGTGGAGGTGGTGGAGACAAAGACTGTGCCTGAATTCAAGAAAGCATGGGACAGGCACGTGGGATCTCTTAATGAGAGGAGGAGACAGTGGATGCAGCAGATAGGTGGACCACATGGACCATTTGACCTTTATCTGCCATCATTATATTATATTACATTGTAGTTCTATGCGGTTTACAGCTAAAAGAAATTGAGTCAGTCTCAAGGAAGTACAGATTAACAAATTATTTGGTTCTGATTTTATAAAAATTTATCAAATAGATGTGTTTTCAGAAGTTTTCTAAAACATTTGTAAGAGAAAGCATTAACTAAAAGCTGGCTAAATTTCTTGTCTCTGATTGCTGCCTGAAAAGAGAGTAGCCTATCAAAGTATCTTTTATAGCAACAGTTCTTAACAGAAAGAAAGGAGAAATATGCCAGAGTACGTTGTGAATGTTTAGACGTAGCAAATACAAATGTTCCAATCCACTGTAAGGCCAAACACTTCGTAGCACAGTAGTCCAAATTTAAAAATAACCCTGGCCTCAATCGGAAGCCAGTGCAGCCTACGATAGAAAGGAGTGACATGATCCGATTAAAAATCAACTTTACAGATGTATTCTGAATCAGTCACAGTCTGTCTTAATAATATTAAATAATCCAGAGAACTAAGGATCAAGGATTGCACCAGCAATTTAAAGGCGGGATAGTCAAAATAAGATCTTATAGTATGTAACTTCCAGAGTGTATAAAAACATTTCCGAACCAACCGATTAGTGTGTTCTTTCATTGATAAATCTTGATCTAATATGATCCCTAGGATCTTGATTGTTGGTCTTAATGGATATAAAATTCTGCCTACCAGTACGCTTTGTTTGACTATCTTTTTACAAGGGGCAGCAAAAAAGAATTTTGTCTTCTCCTTATTAAGTTTTAATCTAAATCCTGCATCCAGTGTTCTATCACCTGTCCATTTTTCTGTTTCCATAACCATAATGCTGTATGACCTCACAATGCCTCTAGGGAGAGTAGGAGATAGCAAATGCTGTGAATGGGCAGACAGGAAGGGCCATTTGGTCTTTATCTGCTATCATGTTTCTATATTTCTACGCAAAATGATGATAACCTCCAGCTGAATAATCAAACCCTATGGTGTTTGCATAAACTGATATTTAGATGTTTATATTACATAAATATCTAAATCCTGATTTATAAAACCAGGATATACACTCAGAAAAGGCTAGGCTGTGGTCTGGGCGTGTTTTGAGTAGGGCGAGGATGGGCCTAACAATGAGCATATCAGAAAGGTAATGCACATCTATATCCAGAAAGCGCTATGTTGGGTTTATTCCTGCTACCTGTAATGTCTAGGTTTCAAAAAGGTAGTCATATGGAGCAGCACACCTCTGAAGGAATTAGGGGAGCTTACACCAGTTGTTTATGTCCTCTCCCAAAGCAAAACTGACAAAGAATATTGGACTCTTTGACAGCTTTAGGAAACGGGTATGTTTTGGTAAAGACATATTGCAATTTAACATACGCTTATGTTTCCATTTTGCCTCATTGATATTTTAGAGGTTCATGGTTCTAAAATGGACGCTCCCACTGTACAACATTGGTGCATAAACAGCCATTGCTCAATGCATTTTAGAACTGGTTCTACAGATGTCCCGACCTGAATGTCTCATTCTGATTTGTAAATCCTTTCTAAAATGCCACTAGATATGATGCCAATTGTCTAGGAAAGAAGCAAAACTTTTAAATATGGAAGATTAAGAAAAAAGGCCTGGCTAAAATGAGCATGTTTATGAAACCTATGCATATCTCAGAGATGGTGCAAAAATGTTAAGTGAAATATCTTTAAATATACTGTATGTGTTGCTATTCTGAAATGAGAAACACATATATACATTTTCAGCCTGCCCAAACAATCCCCAAATAGTCACCAGGAAATCTCTTAAAAATATATACAAAAAAATAGGGGCAGAACCAACCACTACATCTATATCAAATATTTTGTCACAAATGCTCCACCCAAAATTAAAATTATTGTCTTAAAATGCTAATAAATACCTATAATGTTGTTTGAAGTGTGAGAGTTTTCAGTTTAGCAAACATGGCATTCATCTCTAACTAATATGAGCACTGTAATAATATCAGCCTTACATTAATAACAGCTAATATTACAAGTTCATTAATGAACATTGTATCTCTATATATACTTCAGTGAATTAAGTGCAATAGTTCATTTATCAAAATTAGGTGAAAGGTGTAACAGTTCAACTTTTATAATGGCAAGAGTCAAAAAGTCATGTTAAAGCTATTTCAGTCTAAGGTGTTAATGAGAGCTAAAAGTCAAATATCAGCTCAAAATAATAAACTTCTCTTTATAATGACAGGGGTTGCCATTCAACTCATTTTGAAGAATTGGAAGAACTGGGATAGGTTAAATTACACTTTCTGGTGGGAATCTCTCTGTTATACTTTAAAAATGGAATGTTTGATGGCCATACAACAGGGACGGTATAAGAAATTTATGGATGTTTGGAACCATTGACTAAGTTCTGTAAGGAATAATAACTGATTTTATTTTATTGACCCTTAAGCATACACATCCAGGGTGGGTGAGAGGGGGGAGGGTTTTGCATTGGAATTTCATTTGGGGAATATATGGATGGTTTCCTGTAGGTATGTACTTTTTATGATTATTTGGGGGGGGGGGATAGTTGTGCATTAATGTGCATTTCATGTAATATTATGCATATTGAAATTGTTTGCACAATGGTAGTTTGGAAATTTAATAAAGATTAAAAAAAAAAATTCAAGTATTCTGTAATTCCACAAGGATTTCCTAAAGCTCCGTGGACAATGTGACAAACTTGATACAAAATAGAAGACCCTTATTTGCAGTTTAGGGTACAGCATTTGTGGCATCTAAACATACAAATAGTAGAAATGCCATATATCAGGGCTGCCCAATTCCTGTCCTTGAGATCTACTGACAGGCCAGGTTTTCAGGATATCCACAATGAGCATGCATGAGAGAGATTTGCATACCAAGAAGGCAGTGCAGGCAAATCTCTCTCATGCATATTCATTGTGGATATCCTGAAAACCTGGCCTGCCAGTAGATCTCGAGGACCGGGATTGGTCAGCCCTGCCATATATGCATATTTGCAATCTACATGTATAAATGCCACTGACTACAGGTGTATATGCTTCTAGAATTACCTCTTTAACTATTCCATAAGTTCCTTTTCCAGATCTAACTAAAGTATCTTTGGTTTATTCTCATGTAGAGTCAGTAAAAGGTCTCACAGCCCACAAGAAATCCAATAATAAAAGTATATTGCACTACATAATGACAGCAATAGACATAAAATATTAGAACTGTTTCCAGTGAGATTTCTTGCAGGCATATTAATGGAGAAATCTTTCATCAAAAACACCCCAAAGAACCTTTTAGGCTATAATTGTAAGATAACAGTAAACAGCTATTGAATGGTTATTACGAAACCAGCATGTTACTGGTGTTTGCCATACCACAACTCAGTACCCATTAAAGAACAAGCCTGCTAAGCATAGCAATGACTTATCTATTTGAAATGGTATCATTTTAATCATGTATTCTGCAAACTGGACATAATTACATTTCATAGAATCATACCCCCACATAGAAACGCTACAGCAAGCACAGAGCATATTTATTGCCTTTCGGATAGGTGTTCTAGGCACAAAAACAACATTGTACCATGATTTCTTTCTTCCATATTGATTCCAGCGGACTTGCAAAATTGCATTAATTAGAGTTAGATTTAAAGATTTCATGAGTATACAGTAATTGCTCGTTCTAATAGCAATAAGCAATTATGCACTGCTGGTTATAGTAGAATTTCTTCATTATTTATATTAAATCCCAGTGAAATGCTCTATAAATACAAATATTGTTATTTGCAGCAGCCATTCTTATGAAGAAACAGCTAGAGTGCACTTAATCATTTAATTATACAATGGGGAAACATTAAAGGTCTTTCATAACTGGATGTTTTGCTTTTTGGCCATTTTGTTTTTAAGAACAAGGATTTAGGCTCTTAGGGGGGTCTTTTACTAAAGCGCGCTAGCCGACTGAGCGTGCGCTAAATGCTAATGCTCCCATTATATTCTATGGACGTGTTAGCATTCAGTGAACATAAGAACATAAGAACATAAGAATTGCCATCTCCGGATCAGACCCATGGTCCATCGAGTCCGGCGATCCGCACACGCGGAGGCCCAGTCAGGTATACACCTGATTGTTCTAATCACCCATATCCCTCTATGCCTCTCATAAGGAGATGTGCATCTAATTTGCCTTTGAATCCTAGCACAGTGGATTCCTTAATAACCTCCTGTGGAAGAGCATTCCATGCGTCCACCACTCGCTGCGTAAAGCAGAACTTCCTGACATTTGTCCTGGACTTGTCACCCCTTAGTTTCAAACCATGTCCTCTTGTCCGTGTCACATTGGACAATGTAAATAATTTGTTTTTCTGCTCTATTTTATCGATGTCTTTCAGTATTTTGAACGTCTCTATCATATCCCCTCGCAGCCTCCTCTTCTCAAGGGAGAACAATCCTAGTTTCTTGAGTCGTTCCTCGTATTCCAATTTCTCCATACCTCTTATTAGTTTCGTTGCTCGTCTCTGCACCCTCTCCAGCAGTTTTATATCCTTCTTTAGGTTGGGAGACCAATGTTGTACACAGTATTCCAAGTGTGGTCTGACCATTGCTCTATAAAGCGGCATTATGACTTTCTCCGATCTACTCGTGATTCCTTTCTTTATCATGCCCAACATTCTGTTTGCTTTCTTTGCCGCTGCCGCACATTGTGCCGACGGCTTCAGGGTCCTATCTATCAGTACACCCAGGTCCTTTTCTTGTTCGCTCTTACCCAGAGTTGCTCCTGACATTCTATACTCGTGTTCCTTATTCTTACTACCTAAATGCATTACTTTGCATTTCTCCACGTTGAACTTCATCTGCCATTGCTCTGCCCATTTCTCTAGCTGATACAAGTCGCTCTGGAGTTCCTCGCTATCTTCCTGCGATCTGATTTCCCGGCATAGCTTTGTGTCGTCTGCAAACTTAATGATCTCACTGGATATTCCGCCTTCCAGGTCATTGATATATATATTAAATAGAATCGGCCCAAGTACCGAGCCCTGGGGCACACCACTAGTCACTTTCTCCCAGTCTGAGAACTTCCCATTTATGCCCACTCTCTGCTTCCTGTTTTCCAGCCATTTGCCTATCCACCTTTGTATATCTCCCTCTATTCCATGGCTTTGTAGTTTCCTGAGAAGTCTTTCATGCGGAACTTTGTCGAATGCTTTCTGGAAGTCCAAATAAATTATGTCCACCGGCATTCCACTATCAATTTGCTTGTTCACGGTCTCAAAAAATTGAAGCAAATTCGTTAAACATGATTTCCCTTTCCTGAACCCATGTTGACTGGGTTTCAGCAAGTCGTGTGTATCTAAGTGCCGGACTATGCTATCCTTGATCAGTGCTTCAACCATCTTTCCAGGGACAGACGTAAGGCTCACTGGTCTGTAGTTGCCCGGTTCTCCTCTCGATCCTTTTTTGAAAATTGGCGTGACATTCGCTATCTTCCAGTCATCTGGTATCTGTCCAGTTCTGATTGTCAGATTGGTGAGTTTTTGCAATAACTCTCCGATTTCAATCTTCAATTCTTTTAAGACTCTCGGATGAATTCCATCCGGTCCAGGGGATTTGTCACTTTTAAGTTTGTCGATCTGGTAGTATATCTGGTCCAACTCCACTTCAACTGTGGTGAGGCTGTCTTCCATTACTCCATTAAACACTTTCATTGCCTCTGGTATTTTTGCAGTATCCTCCTCCGTAAAGACAGACGCAAAGAAGGAATTTAGTTTGTCCGCAATTTGTTTATCTTCCTTAATGTACCCTTTTCTTCCCTGGTCGTCCAGGGGTCCCACCGCCTCTTTTGCGGGTTTTTTCCCTTTCACGTATCTAAAGAAGGGCTTGAAGTTCTTGGCCTCTTGCGCTATTTTTTCTTCATAGTCCTTTTTGGCATCCCTCACCGCCTTGTGACATTTCTTCTGTTCGTCTTTATGTTTTTTCCATGCTTCGGTCGTTTTGATGTGTTTCCATTTTTTGAAAGAGTCCTTCTTTTCTTTTATGGCTTCCTTCACCTGTCTGGTAAGCCATGCCGGTTCTCCCTTACCTTTTGTTCTCCCTTCCTTGGAGATCCTCGGAATGTGTAGGTTTTGTGCTTCTGTGATAGTACTTTTCAGTAGGGACCATGCCTGGTCTACTGTTTCAATTTTATCCACCTTTTTCTTGAGTCGTTGTTTCACCATGGCTCTCATGCGATCGTATTTGCCCTTTTTAAAGTTAAAGGTTTTGGTTAAGGTTTTGGCACTTTTTCTATTCCCGATGTCAAGCTTAAAGATGATCACATTGTGATCGCTCGTCCCCAGCGGTACCGTAACTTCTACTTCTTTTGTCGGTCCCGTGAGGCCATTTAGCACCAAGTCCAGGGTGACGTTGCCTCTTGTCGGCTCTTTCACCATTTGTTCCAGGAAGTAATCCCCTAGCGCCTCCAGGAACTTGGCCTCCTTGCCGCAGTTGGAGGTTCCTAGTTTCCAGTCTATCCTCGGGAAATTGAAGTCTCCCAATATTATTACATTGCCCGTCTTGCATTCTCGTTTGATTTCCTCTATCATTTCTAAGTCAGTTTCATCCGCCTGTCCCGGGGGACGATAAAAAAGGCCAATTTTCGTGGCTGCACTGTTTTGTCCAGGAATCTTGACCCAGAGGGACTCTAGCTTCTCTTTCGTTTCCATCGTAGCCACTTCAACAGATTCTACTCCTTCCTGCACATATAGGGCAATACCTCCACCTTTCTGCCCTACTCGATCTCTTCTATATAGTTTGTATCCCTGAAGTACTGTGTCCCATTTGTTTTCTTCATTCCACCATGTTTCTGTTATGCCAATGATTTCCAACTTATCATTTCTTGCTATTGTCTCTAGTTCCCCCATTTTGTTTCCTAGACTTCTAGCATTCGTATACATACATTTGAGTTCTCTTCGAGTTACTTTTATGGACTTTCTACTCTTTGCTGTCCTTACTGTTACTTTCACGGTATCCTTAACCGCTGCAGTGTTGTTTCCCTTGTTTGTTGTGCGGTCTTCCTCTCCTATGTCTGAGTTGTCCCTTTCTGCCTTGTCTTCCTTATTTGCTGTGAGATCGTCCTCTCCTGTGTATGAGTAGTAGCCCATTGTTCCTACATCGGGGCATCCTGTCGTCCGTGCCATCGACTGGTGGTCGACTGTCGGCTTTCCCCTATTTATTAGTTTAAAGCCTTCTCGATGGCCCTCTTCAAGTTGCCTGCCAATACTCTCGCTCCTTCCTTGTTGAGGTGTAGTCCGTCCTTTCTATAGTACTTGCTTTTCCCCCAGAACGCCGTCCAGTTGCGCACGAAGTCGAAGCCTTCTTCTTCACACCATCGTCTCATCCAGGCGTTAATAGCTTGCAATTCCCCTTGTCTCTTTCCATCCGCTCTTGGTACTGGGAGGATCTCGGAGAAGGCCACCTTCACCTCCCTGATCTTCAGCTGTCTTCCAAGTGAGCGGAGCTGGCCCTTCATCTCTTCCCTGTCATACTTCCGTCCGCTTACATCATTTGTTCCCACGTGGATGAGCACAGCAGTATCCTCTCCCCCTGCACTGTCTATGATCCTGGAGATCCTGTTGGCCACATCCTTCACTCTTGCTCCAGGCAGACAGGTGACGATTCTGTCCTCTCTTCCTCCTGCGGTGTGGCTGTCCACGTGACGTATAATGGAGTCTCCTACGATGATCCCCATCTTCTTTATTCGGGGGTTTCTTGGGGGTCGTAAGTCCACGTCTTCGGTATAGGGCCAGTCTTCTTCTTCCAGTGCTACTCTTGAAATTGTTTTCGTCTCTTCAGATGGGGGGACGTCTTCCTGTGATGTCTCTCTTCCTTCTGGTGTGCGGATATCTCCTACCTCATCTTTGGTTTTTTCTGTGTTAGCTTGTGTGTCTTCTCTCCTCTCTTCCAGTCCATCTTTCTGGGTATCCTGGGTACAGCTTTCCAGTCCTGGGATCTCTACGTGTTGCTGGTGGGCTTCCTCGATGAATCTTTCTAATTCCACGATCCCTTCGCTGGTTTCGGGCTCCCCTAGCAACTTCTCCTGCATGCAGATTTCTTCCTTCCTGGCAAGGAGTTCTTCGAGTTCCATCACAGTTCCCTCCAGCAGCCGAACTTGCAGTTTCAGGCTGTCCAGCTCCTCACATCGGCTGCAAATGTATGCCCTAGTCCCCGAGGGGAGGTAGTCATACATATTGCAGCCGGTGCAGAAGACTGGAAAGCTCATCTTCTGGCTTCCGTGGGCGCTCATGTCTTATTCTCCTTCTCAGTTGTGTGTGTCCTGTCCTCTTGATAGCAGTCCTTTTGTTGATCGCTGGTTTTGGTTGTGCTGGTGCTGTTGAGCTGTTTGGGAGTGCTTGTCTCGCGGTGTGCTGTGTGGCTAGGTAATAATAAACAAAAAACAAAAGAACAATAGACAATAACTGGATGTTACTTACGTATTGGGGCTCCCTGTTAGTCGGCCCTGCTTCCTGGCTCCTTCTGCAGGCTCCTTTGCAAAGGCGCTCTTGCTAAGGCGAGCGCCTTTGCCGCGCGCCTTCGCCGTGCGCCGAACGGCTGGGCGCCGTTGGCTCCCTTCCTCTCAAAGGGAGCCCGGGCCGATGTGACCTGTGACGCGCGGGGGTGGGCGGAGCTAACTCTCGCCGCGACCCTGATCTGCCTGCCTGCTATGTCCTCCTCCCCTCTGTGTCTCTTGCTTCCTCCCTCTCCTCCGACTAACCTGCAAGGAAAAAGCAGAAAAACTTTAAAAAGAAGAGACGCCGCCGCAGTTCACCTCGTGCCCCGGCTCTCCTTCTCTCAAAGTGTACGCTATATCGTCTAGTGCTCCTTTGTAAAAGACCCCCTTAGTGACACTGAAGATCCCCAAATTGAGCTACTGAAATCAACTATCACCGCAGATCATATCTCATGAAGGACTCCTGAACTTTCGGAAAGCAATAAAAGCTTACCTCGTCACCTAACTTCCCTGTTCACGACCATAATGCTCTATGACCTCACAATACAGGTGTAAAGAACCTTTACCTATAGGGAGAGGAGTCGAGACAGCGGATCCTGTGAAAGGGCAGATAGGATGGGCCATTTGGTCTTTAACTGCCATCATGTTTCTATATTTCTATGTAAAATGCTGATCAGCTCCAGCTGAATAATCAAACCCTATGGTGTTTACATAAACTAACATTTAGATGTTTATTACATAAATATCTAAATCAGGGGTAGGGAACTCCGGTCCTCGAGAGCCATATTCCAGCCGGGTTTTCAGGATTTCCCCAATGAATATGCATTGAAAGCAGTGCATGCAAATAGATCTCATGCATATTCATTGGGGAAATCCTGAAAACCCGACTGGAATACGCAGGGCTGCCATTAGAAATTTCTGGGCCCCTTACTGAGCAATCCTATTGGGCCCCCCACGCACCCCTTCCCCCCCCCCGATCCTCCCCCTTCTTCCATGGGCCAAATACACACATACTTTTCTCTGTCGCCGCACTCTTTGACCAAAAGATTTGTAAGCCTGCAACCACGTCAAGGTAGACTCTTTCAGCAGGGCCCTAACCTAACCTAAACTAAACTAATCTATACCTATCTATTCTAAACTAACATATGTCTAATACTGAACTAATAACAAACTAACAAACATCTGCATAATAAATAACTAATAAATAATAGTGCTAGTAGCTATAATTCACTTTTGAATGTAAAATTTCAGTTAAGGATTTCTTTTGACCTTTGTAGGCCAGAAGTAGATCACAATTGCACAATATTTTTTGTAACAAGTATTAAATGTGTTTTTATAAATAGTGTAAGCTTAATAAATATATCAGAAAAAACTACACATCTGAGCGCGTATCTGAACATACACATCTGTATGATCCCATCCTCCTCTGCTTGCCTATAGCTGCATCATGCATGTTAAAAATGTATGATATGTTGATATGTGCACCTTCCTTCCTTCCCGTCCATCCTCCTCAGCCTGTCCTTACACATCCACAGCTGCATGTTAATGATGATGTATATGTTATGATGATAAATAAGTGCATATGAGCACATCATTAACATGCAGCTATGGATGAATATAAAAAAGAAACAATATTCTGTACAATTGTCAATTTATAAATCAGCGTCTTCTCCCCATTCTCTCTTCCCCATTTCCCTTCAGTGTCCTCAGCCCACTCTCTCTCCACTTTCCTTCAGCACACGCACATAAAAACAAGCAAGTAATTTATATCATTTTCATTCTATTCATTCATAGAAATTAAAGTCTAAATAATGCCAGTCACATAACAAAACATGATTTTACAAAAATAATTCCCTGCACAGTCAAGCCTGCAAGGATTACTAGATGTCTTTCAGCAGCTCCCCAACCTCCCTCCCTTACCTTTGTGGCCAAGTCAAAATGATCTACCAACAATAAAATTTTAAAAACACAAAGCACGCTGTACGCAGAGAAAATGTTAATTATCATTTATATTCCACGGGTTTTCAAAGAGGTCAGGGCAGATGACTTTATGCAATGTCACCTCAGTAACAACTATACAAAAATAGACAAATATTCCCCCTCCCTTTTTACAAAAACGCGATAGCGGTTTTTAGCTCAGGGAGCTGCGATGAATGCCCCACGCTGCTCTCAACGCTCATAGGCTCCCTGCGCTAAAAAACGCTATTGCGGTTTAGTAAAAGGGGGCCATAGTGCAAAATATAGACAGCATATATAAATTCTCAAAGCAGACACATTTTGATCACTAAATTGAAAATAAAACCATTTTTCCTACCTTTCGTAATTTCATCAGTCTCTGGTTGCACTTTATTCTTCTGACTGTGCATCCAATATTTCTTCCCTTTTTCAGCTTCCTGTATGCTTCCTCTCCTCCAGACCTCATTCCCTCCCCAAACTTTTTCTTTGTTTCACCCTGCCCCTTCTTTCTTTTTCTCTCTCTCCATACCCCCTTTCTTTCTGTATGTCTGGTTTTCTCTCTCTCACCCTGCCCCCTTCTTTCTCTCTCCACACCCTCTTTCGTTCTGTATGTCTGTCTTTCTCTCTCTCTCTTTCCGTGCCCCATTTTTCTTTGTTTCACCCTGCCCCCTTTCTTTCTTTCTGGCTTCCTGTCCCCCCTTTCTTTCTTTCTCCCTGCCCTCCCCTATGCCACCACCATTGGGAAAATGCTGCCACCGCCACTGGGGAATAGACTGCCACTGCCGCCATCAGGAACAGGCCGGCGCCGAGTTCGCCCGGCTTCTCTTCCCCGCGGGGCCGACCAACTCTCGCCACCCGACGTCAATTCTAACGTCGGAGAGGACGTTCTAGGCCAGCCAGGCAGCGATTGGCTGGCCCAGAATGTCCTCTCCGACGTCAGAATTGACGCGAGTGGCGAGAGTTGGCCAGCCCCACAGGGAAAAGCAGGGAGAACTTGGCGCCGGCCTGTTCCCGATGGCGGCGGTGGCACTCAAGTGGCTAAAGAGCCGCAGTTTGCCGGCCTAGGGAGAACACTGGAGGGTGGCCAGCTGTGCACCCCCTTGGGACGTAAACCCGGGGCGGGGAGGACCGCCCCCAACCCTAACCCTAACCCCCCACCCTGGTATGCCACTTTCTGTACCTCACTCCCTCCCTATGACCAAAAATTCTCCTTTCTTCTATTCCCCGTGTACACAACCATCTCTTTCCATCCCTTCCTCTCTCCCAAGTCCATGCCTTCTGTGTCCAAAAACTCATTCCCTCCCCCACCTCAGCATCTCTTTCCCTCCCTTCCTCTCTCCCAAGTCCATGCTTTTTGTGTCCAAAAACTCATTCCCTCCCCCACCTCAGCATCTCTTTCCCTCCCTTCCTCTCTCCCAAGTCCATGCCTTCAGTGTTCAAAAACCCATTCTCTCTCCCACCTCAGCATCTCTTTCCCTTCCTTCCTCTCTCCCAAGTCCATGCCTTCTGTGTCCAAAAACCCATTCCCTCCCCACCTCAGCATCTCTTTCCCTCCTTTCCTCTCTCCCAAGTCCATGCCTTCTGTGTCCAAAAACCCATTCCCTCCCCCACCTCAGCATCTCTTTCCCTTCCTTCCTCTCTCCCAAATCCATGCCTTCTGTGTCCAAAAACACATTCCCTCCCCCACCTCAGCATCTCTTTCCCTCCCTTCCTCTCTCCCAAGTTCATGCCTTGTGTCCAAAACGCACTCCCTCCCCCCCTTTTGTGTTCCGCGTTTGCCTCCCAGCCCATCTTTGCAACTTTCTCAGCAAAACGAAGCTCAAGCCGCGAGGCTTGTCTTCTATTTCCTGCCTGCCCTGCCGCGCACAAATAGCCGACCGGAAGTATTCTCCGACGTCAGCGCTGATGTCGGAGGGCATGCTTTGCTTAAGCCCTCCCTCCGACGTCAGCTCTGACATCGGGGAACACTTGCGATCGGCTATATGTGAGCGGCAGGGCAGGCAGGAACAGAAGACGAGCCTCGCGGCTCGAGATGTATTGAACTCCGCGGGTCCCCCGTCCAGCTCTCTCATGTCCATGTGGGGCGGACCGCCCCTCCCCCTAGACTGTGGCCTAGGACCCTGGGGGAGCCCGGGCCCCCTGTCAGCTCCGGGCCCCTGAATGCAGGACTGGTGGTACTGCCCTGATGGCGGCCCTGGGAATACGGCTCTCGAGGACCGGAGTTCCCTACCCCTCATCTAAATCCTGATTTATAAAACCAGGATATACACTCAGAAAATGCTCCCACTGTCAAATTAGGATAAAAACTTGTGTTGAAAAATCTTGCACTGTAACAATGGCAAATTGTAACCTGTTAACTGTATATTATGTATGTTAACCGGTAACCTGTTCGGAGCTCATTGGGGAGAATGGAATAGAAAAGAAATTAATTAAATAAATAAATCTTTATGGGAGAGTATCAGTTTTACAGACCCTTTTGCAAAGCTACTGTAATCAACTAGCAGATGCATACTGAAGTAAAAAAAACGGCATACTATAGGACAGTATTTTTCAACCTTTTTATACCTATGGACCGGCAGAAATACATGAATTATTCTGTGGACCGGCATCAGTCCATGGACTGGCGGTTGAAGAACACAGGACTAAGTCGTGGGCTAGATCCCGCCCATCTCCACCCAATCTCCACCCAAGACCCCGCCCCCCATAATAGTACTAATTGCACCTTGCACGTCCCGTTGCAACGTCAGAGAGAAGGCTTCCGGTTTAGGTGCAGGATGCCCTTAGGAGCCACTGCCTATGGCTTTGTGCACTGAATCAGTTAGGAAGAGGGAGCTGGCTCGAAGATAATGCCGAATCGATCACACCGTGGACCGGTGGTTGAAGAACACTATTTTGGGCCTGATGCACGTGCTGGCCCTGTGGACTGGCAGGAAATTTCTGTGGACCGGCACTGGTCCATGGACCAGTGGTTGAAGAACACTGTTTTGGGTCTGATGCACGTGCTGGCCCTGTGGATTGGCAGGAAATTTCTGTGGACCGGCACTGGTCCATGGACCGGCGGTTGAAAAACACTGCTATAGGACACAATGAGGCATCCTGAGTAAACTGGGGATGTGAACTCTCTATTCTATGAGCCTTGAAGCATTTACCTTGCCGGCCCGCAGTAGGAACCTCTACCACAGCGTTGTAAGTCAGTTTACTTATTAAATAAAATAGTATGGGTTGTTCCTTTATCCACATGAATGTGAAGCTATTGTGGTTTTTCAGACAACACAACCCAATTCTCTTTCAGCCTTTGGCTGAATGGGGTTTTCATTGCCCCTTCCAAAATGCATTCGGTCTCTGGGTGTACTTGTTGATGATGAACTTTCTTTCTCATTTCGTATTGCTCAGATGGTACAGAAATCACTCCATGTGCTTAGATTTGTTCTCTAAGATATTATTTAGATGATAAAGCTCTAGGCATGCGCATTGGTCATAAATTGTTTGGATAATTGCAATGCA
Organism: Geotrypetes seraphini; assembly: GCF_902459505.1. NCBI lineage: Eukaryota > Metazoa > Chordata > Amphibia > Gymnophiona > Dermophiidae > Geotrypetes > Geotrypetes seraphini. Next base: position 47,702,953 of record NC_047087.1, read on the forward strand.
ATTCTCTTCTTTCATCTTCCTCTATATGTTATCAGCTCCTTCAAAAGGTCATTATGACACTCCTTTATAGAGCAAGAAAATATTATTATGCTTCTTCATTGTTGTTTGAACAACATTGGCTCCCATTGGATTTCAGGATTCAATTTCAGATTCTACGTTTTACCCACCATACATATTACACTGATACTCCCTCATCATTAGCTTCACTTCTGGTTCCTTCTCATCCAACTCAATCTAATTTTCTTGTAATTCCGTATGCTTCCTTTATCTGGTTTGATAATTCCTGGGATATAGCATTCTGTTGTGTAATTCCTCTTTGGATCTTCACATAATTTCTTATCTTAAATTCAGAACAGCCCTTAAGACCTCACTCTTTAAAAAGGTCACTAATAAAAAAATTTATTTTTAATTCTAATATTTTCCAACTGGTTTTATTATGAACAATATTTATATAAATAAATAAACTTAGTAGGTTTTTGTAATCAAAATCTGATCTGATAGCTGATCTATATGGAGTTTTTATAACTGTCTGTGAATTAATGACTTTTTACGAACTTTGGATTGACAACACAGATGCCTTAGTCCCCGTTGCATCTATGATTTGATTGTAAGGAACATTGTAATTGTATAATATCCTTGTTTGTGATTTATTTGTGATTGTAAGTGATATCTTTAACTGTAAAATATCCTTGATTTATTTTATTTATACATTTATTGTTAAAATCCCATAAAAATATTTTTAAAATGAAAAAGGCTTTTACCACTTCCATTGCTTGATTTTTCTTTGTTTTCTTGATCTTCTTAAACACTTTACACCCTCACCCTCCTCCCCGAAGTTGCCTGGTACACATTTGAGAAATATATTCTTTAAAGGTAATTCATTGTTGAGTTACTCCTCTATTTCCCTTTTCTTGTGTTTCCTTTTCTTTCATGATCAATTTTTGGTTTGTAAACTGCCTCAATGTCTTTCGAAATCTGATGGGATAACAAGTGTACAAAATAAAATAAATAAATAAAACACCACAAAATAGAAGCATAATTCAACTTACACATATCTACATTGCAGGCATTGGTATTTACACCAGCCCTATATTTTGCAAGGTCACACATTTTATTCCCTTCTGTACTCCACCCATGCTTTACCCAAATTCTGTTCACGCACATGCCCACCTTCAAAGTCTGTGCCATCGTTTTGGCAGGCATGCTTTCACTACGGTCCGTATTTTATGAGACAAACATCAATATGGAGGGATATAAGAAGATAATAATTCAAAAATGTGATATACAATACAATGCTACTAATCACCGACCTCCCCTTCCTCCCCCTCAATCCATTACCACCTTCCCCCTACCTACCCCTCCCCTTCGGGACCCTCTCGAAACTCGTAAGTTGCATTCTTCTTGTCATTCTTCACTCAGTATCCTTGCTATACATGTAACTATCTTTGCATAGTAATCAACTTCAACCGCATTGTACAGTCTCTCGCATCGTATCGGTTCTATAAGTCTCTCGCACTGTATTTTCACTGTATAAATATCTCCGCTGTATATATACAGGCTCCTGCATTGTAAATCTGCATTGTATCTTCGCTATATAAACACCCATGCTGAATATATACAATCCCCTGCATTGTAAGCTGCTCTTAACTGCATAGTACATTCCCTTGCATTGTATCTTCGCTGTGTATGTACAGTCTCTTGCATTGTGAACCGCACTGAACTGTTTATGGTATTGCAGTATACAAAAATAAAGTTGTTATTATTATTATTATTATCTCAGATATCCCTCTGTGACAAAGTGAAAAAACAAACAAACCCCAAAACACTTCTTCATCCAATGGGGTTACTTTAATCACTGGTCAAAAAAAATCTCCTTGGGTCCAAATAAATACCGGTACTTATCAAGATTTATAAGACTCATATTGTGGTGTTACAAAGCACTTATCTGAGAGTCCTGATCCCTATAGACCAGCGGTCTCAAATAGAGAATGACACGGGGAAAAAATCTGTCCCCGTCACCGCCCCGTCCCCGGCCCACCATCCTCTGCACCGCCCCGTCACCGTCACCACCATCCCTTTCACTGCCCCATCACCACCACTGCCATCCCATTCACCGCCCCGTCACTGTCCCCGCAGCATCCATATAAGCCTTAGTACTCTAATATTTAGCTTATTCCGTTCTTATAAATCAAAGTTCCTGCTGCTGAACTAGAGAAAGAGATGTTCAGCTGGCAGGGCTTTGTTTATAAATTTTTATCAACACAACTAATATACCACCATAATGTTTCCGACAGAGGACAAGTATGCAATAAATGCATTTTGCTGTTTCAATGCCAGTGCTCAGCAGAACAACAGACAGCAATATGGACATTCACCTTATGGACTGGGTGATATACATTTCAAATGTAGTACTTTTTTTAATATATAAAAATAGGCAAAATTAGTTGCTGTTTTATCATTATATTTTCTTGCCATTGGTGCCACACATGATTTTAAAATGATAAACCAGTTCTGCTAAAGAGGGGAGAATACCCACAACAAAACAGTAAAGTCAAAAGAGGTACGGGGTAGGGATGGGGTGTTCACGCATGCAGCAGGGGTGGGGTGGAGAAGAGGGCGGAGGAGGGACATCACCAATCTGGGCACCTCTTACCCCCACTACGCCACTGCTTGGAAGGGTAGTGGGGGAATCAGTCGGTAGGTGGGTGGGAGAGAGGGGTCAGAGAGAGAGAGGAATTGGTGTTTGCTCTGTTGGTTCAGCTAATCGCAACAAGGGAATCCCCAATCACCTGAGATGGCAGGATTTCCCAAAGCCACGGTTTTGGGGAATCCTGCTGGCTCAGCTGTTCAGGGATTCCTCTGCCATGATCTGCTGATTGCAGACTGTGAACTGTTGTAGGCAAAGATAGGTGCCAGAAATGTAGGCCAGGGGGTTCTGGCGCCTTTCTTTGTGTGAATTGTGTCTATGTAGGCACTTGAGGTGCTATTCTCTAACTGGCACTATTGTGTGATTGACACATGATCTGCAGCTGCTTTTAAGGCAGCTGTCAACATGGGTGCTGGTTAGAGAATCCAGGGGTTAATGTGTAATTAAACTCTGGAATTCATTGCCAGTGAATGTGGTGAAAGCAGTTAGCTTAGCAGGGTTTAAAATAGTGTGGATAATTTCCTTAAAAAAGTCCATAAGCCAATATTTAGATGGACTTTGGGAAATCCACTGCTTATTACTAGGATAAACAGCATACAATTTGTTTTACTCTTTTGGGATCTTGTCGGGTTTTTGGGACCTGAGGTAGCCACTGTTGGAAACAGGATACTGGGCTTGATGGACCTGTTCCGTATTGCAATTCATGTTATTTTACCACTAACTATTTTAGCACAGGTCTCATTTTATGCAATGTGACCTAGTTTCCAATGACTGGGGTTAATAGTTAAATAACACTTCTTAACAGTAGCCCATGTCGATAACATTCCCCCTTAGAATTTAACACAATCAGCCTGGACTAGAACAAGCATGAAAAGACTGTATCAACTGCATAAGAAAACAGCTTGCAGTCTGGCACTGCATAACAATTAGCTTATATATGTTTTGGAGAAAGTAGAGAACCTTGTTTGGGTCATCAGAGCCTTTTAGCCTTTCAAAATTTTGTCCTTAGAGCATTATAGTATTCTTCATTGATCATTTTTCCTTTTAAATTCAAAACAAATTCAACCTATCTTATGTCCCAGCATGAATTCATGTTCTAACCCTCCAACTTCCATTTGCAAAAATATCCAATGTTGTTCCTTCTATGAGCAATATTTAAATTATGAGGAACAACATTGGGTATTTTTGCTGAATTGTGTGACACCATTTGGGCTGAACATGAAGATTGAAAATGCCTGGTTAGCCCTGGACAGATGACTTGAACAGCCAGGAGCCTGTCCTGGCCACTTAAATCATTTTGAATATCTAGTCCAAAAATAACAGAATTAGGGTGATTATAGAAACATAGAACTTTGTTGATCACTAAAAACAGAGGAACCAAAAAAGTGATACACTAGGTGAGACTAAGGGTCTATCAAGCCCAGCATCCTGTCTTTGACATTGGCCAGTCTTGACCTTTGGAACTGCCCATTGTGTCAGAAGCAATAGGGATTAAGTGACTTGCCCAGGGTCACAAGGAGTGTAGCTCTAACCACTGGATTTAGAAGTTGGCTTCTTTTGGGATCTTTAACTCATCATCGCTAGAACTCGAACCTGAGTCCGTGGCACCTAACACACAATGGAATTAGTATGGCAAGGTAATGAAGTATTTATGTATTAAAGATCTATGAAAGGTCCAGCAGCCCCCACTCTCCCTCCACCTCACCTTATATTCCAAGTTTTCCCGCTTCCTTTTTCCCGAGCCGCACACGTTCAAAAAGCCGTGCACGCGCAGCTGCGCGAGTCAATCAAACTTCTCCTCTCCTGCAATTTCCTGTTTCCTGTTGCGTCAGAGGAGAAGATTGATTAACTCGCGCAGCCGCGCGTGCAAGGCTTTTTGAACGCGTGCGGCTCGAGAAAAAGGAAGCCGGCAAACTCGAAATATAAGGTGAGGTGGAGGGAGGGAGCTGGCTAAATGCTACGGGCGGGCGGATGGTGGCTGCGGGGACCGCGCGACCCTTGATACCTCACTGTGGAGACAAGACCATTCACCGCTCCACGGGGCGGTGAATGGCCTTGTCCCCCATCCCCGCAGCGATGTCTATTTTTCTTTCCCCGTTCCGGCAGGTTACCCGCGGCTAAACGCGGTAGCCGCGGGTAAACTGCCACCGTGTCATTCTCTAGTCTCAAACTCAAACCCTTTGCAGGGCCACATTTTGGCTTTGTAGGTACTTGGAGGGCCTCAGAAAAAAATAGTAGGTTTTTTTGTTTGTTTGTTTTATTGCTCGCCCTTATCCAGGGCGAGTTACATGTTAACATACAAAATAAAATGTAACATTTATTGTACAAATCACATCAAGACCAACACTATAACAACTACATACATACATATAAAATCATATTGCATAAAACATACTAACTAATCCTATCCTACATCAAAATGTAAAATACATAAGGCACATAAGATGCCTCAATGAAAAACATCTTTATCCCAAATGAGACAAACTAGACCATTAAAAATCTCTGTGACCAGCACTCATCCCTCAACAGTCATCACTCCTACCCCCTCAACCAAACACAATTAATGTCTTATTAAAGAAATGACAATTTACATGAGGTAAAACTCTTTATAGTTTAAAAAAATCTTTCCTTTTGGCTAAGTCTTAATAATAATATTGTAATTTATAGCTAAAGAGACATATGATCAAGAAACTGTTTTATTTTACTTTTGTGATTATGATAAACATTTCGAGGGCCTCAAAATAGTACCTGGCGGGCCGCATATGGCCCCTAGGCCGCAAGTTTGAGACTACTGCTATAGACCATAAAGAGACATCTAACAATCAAATTGCTTCATATTAAAGCCCATTGCAAGTGCTTCATATTTCATAGAGGGCCATTTTCGATAGGACATCTAAGTCTGACTTTGGATATTTCCTGCAAAATGTCCAAAGTTGAACATCCCCTACTTGGGTATCTTCACTGCCAAAATGCTAGGCCGCCAGTATGTCTAACATTATTCACCATTTTCAAACACAAAAACATCCAAGTTAGAAATGTCCAAATCAGCACCATTTAGACATGGGAGGGGGGGGGCATCAAAATCCTACTCTACTTCCATATAGATGCTACCTGAAGTCATAAGGGTTATTGGGGTGGTAGACAGATAGGTATAGTAGGTTTTGGGGAAGTTTTTGAGGGCTCATCATATATTATAAGGGGTTTAGTGAGATGTATATCCTTTATGTGAAGTTCACAGCAGTGCCATCTAAGGTCCCCCCACTGTTCTATTGGGATATCTAGGTGGCCATTCTATTACAATGCTGGCCCCTCCTATATCCAAATGGTCTAGATTTGGACATTTTCAACTTGGGTGTTTCTGTGGCCTCACACTTTCCTTTAAAAATGTAGAGATTAGAACGCCTTATGGACCTGGGTCTTCCTCTCTATGGCTCATTAGCCCAACCACCAGGCCACCTAAGACACCTGTGTGATGCTCTACTAACCTTTCCCACACAAGATACTGCTGTTCTACAAACAGGTATGTACTGTTTTATTCATATAGGGAGGAGGGTTTTATTACATAATCCCTCCTGTGGTCAGCTACTCAGTTTGGGTACCTTTTTGGCATTTAGATGCTTCTAAAACAAGTCTAGCTCAGAGAACCTAAGTTCCATCTAGGATGTCCTGAATATAAAAACATCCAAGTGCTAATTTGGGGATGTTTTTGTGTTTTGAAAATGTCCCTAATAGTGTCATCTGCTGGCACTGCCAGCAGTGCCGGCAAATGACTCTATGAAATAAGTGGGATCTCTCAGGGAGAGGAAGAGATAGTGGATGCTGTGGATGGGCAGGCTGGATGGGCCATTTGGCCTTTATCTGCCATTATGTTTCTAGTAGGTGGGTTCTTCTTGGTTTTTTTATGAGCTATTTTTAATGAGGTCATTAATGCACAAAATGCTTTAATGGCTCAAATATTGCAAATGGATGCATACTGTACCATTTAAAATACTGTACATATCACCTTATAAATTTACTTCCTATTTGCATAATTTGCATTCTCATACATTTATATGCATTAACACGTGCTAACACTGTATTGCACATTAGTAAATCCAGTCCTTGGACTGGAAGCCCTTTTTAAATAAGGAAATATTGCAGTTTTATTTAACTTGGCTTGAGATCGGATTTGAATAGGTGAGTAACCAAATCTATAAAATCCAAATCTCCAACTTGAATACTAATAACACAGAAGACGTGTCCATTTACATTTTAATATCCTCTCTTTTATACCCTCTTCTAAGTTTTTATTAATTCTTTGCAAACTCATATGACATTTCTAGAGATACTTCAAAATTGTAACCGAGTTGCCATAAATAGTAATAATATTAGTAGCATAACAATAACATGATTTTGAATCTTACAATCAGTGGATGTGATTAAGATAAATAGCGCAGCTACCATAAAGAGTGGTTTATATAGTTCTTCAAAAGTAGACAGTATCACCCGCCTGCATTTGACTATTTTTTTTTTTTAATGTTACTTTCATGTTCTCTGTTTAAAAATTCCCATTCTGGAAATTAAATTGCTCAGTACTTATGATATATAGTACAATATAAATTCTTAAATTATTCATCCAGAAACCCAGGCCATTAATAAAATAAATGACACTCCAGCTCAGGATTTCCTGTGTTATGAATGATTGAGGATGCAGCACGGCCATATCTGAGAGAGCAGAAAATGACCAATGTTACTGTATTTTCTAGAGCAGTGAATTGCAAACTGTGTGCCACGAGACACCGGTGAGGAGGAGAGTCACCAGTGCTGGCTGACTGCCTACAGGATGTGCCTCTCATGGAGAGAGGTACATCCTGTAGCCAGCTGATGCCTCTCCTTCTCCCCGGCACCTCTATTGCTCTCCATGCTTCTCCTGTTGACCCCCTCCCCCCAAACTGCCGACTGAAGGCAGGGTCTGAGCGCATGCATAAACAATGACATAATGGCATCACGTGTGTGCATGACATCATCACATCGACGGCCGCGCACTTCCCGGTTCCCCTCGAACCGCAGGTACCTGTTTAGTGTGCCATGGCTGGAAATAGTTTGCGACACACTGTTCAAGAGAGAGATTCAACAGACACTCCAGTAATGGAAACGTGATGACAGTATCTGGCTGGCAGACTTTTATGGTCTGTGCCCTGCAGATAACTAGATGGATTGGAATAGGCTGGAGCGGACTTTACCTTCAATGGAAGCTCCAGTAGTTGGAACCTAAGGGTAGTGCCAGGTGGATTCCTACAGGCTGTGTCCCAGAAATGTCAAAAAGACAATGATCAAGTATTTTATATCACATTCATTGTTGGTTTAATCATGAATTGATAATGATTGTGGCTGTTAGTTCTTCATTTACTAGGGTCACATCTCCCTAGATTCTATGCAGGATTCATATGCAGGAAGGAAGTGGGGAAAGACATATGCAGGGATTCAAAATGTGTTAGTATAATTACGAATTTGTCCTCTAGATATGAGAATAGATATGAGCCCTTTTTACTAAAAGACATCAAGCTGTTAATGCTTACATTAATCAATTAAACCAGCTGAAAATTCTTACTGGAGATTTGCAATTAAGCCAAAAATCATCAACTAGTGCAAATCATTCACCAATATGCTGCAAAATCTTTCACAAACATTTCTCTAGTGGTGCATCTTGATGTATTTGGGGTGCCGCTTCTGATGGCTCAGGATGCACCACTAGAGAAATGTTTGTGAAAGATTTTGCAGCATATTGGTGAATGATTTGCACTAGTTGATGACTTAATGCTTAAATTAAGGCATGTTAGCCAAACTGGCATGTTGATTTTTATTTATTTATTTGATTTTCGATATCGTTGTCCCAAGGGAGCTCAGAACGGTTTACATTAATTTATTCAGGTACTCAAGCATTTTTCCCTGTCTGTCCCAGTGGGCTCACAATCTCTCTAATGTACCCGGGGCAATGGGGGGATTAAGTGACTTGCCCAGGCTCACAAGGAGCAGCGTGGATTTGAACCCACAACCTCAGGGTGCTGAGGCTGTAGCTTTAAGCACTGTGCCACACTCTCCCCACTGCCACAAATTTGCAAGTCAACTATACATTATGCTAGAGGGAAGGGACTAGGCAGGATATGGGTAGAGAATGGGCATGGACTGTACAATGCAGCGAGTGTATGGTGCTTCGTGTGCATTCATTTTCAGTCGTGCAGTTAGTGCGGCTTCACTTAGCTGAATAGGAGATGCTAAGTCTAACTGTGCTAATTGGGACTAGATTCTCCTTAAGGAAGCCCATTGGCTTCCGGTGGGTCATCGAATAATTTATAAACTCTGCTTGCTCACCTTTAAATCACTTCTCTTTAAAACTCCGGCTTTCATTCACAAACTCCTTATCCCTTATACAGCTAATAGAACTTTAAGATCTGCCGCACAGCATCCATCGCTAAAAATAATAAATACGCGTCGACAGTTTATTTTTTCAGTCGCTGCACCCCAGACTTGGAATTCTCTACCAAGCTTTATAAGGGAAGAATCTAATTTAGGAGAATTTAAATGTAAACTAAAAACATTTCTGTTTAATGATGCATTTATAAACTAACTATGCTTCTTAGTGTCTTTTTAAATAATCATGAGAATCTCTTAAAGTTTTCTTTCAAGTCTCATTTCCAATTTTATTTTCCTACTAAATTTTATCTTTTTAAAATTATTATCATTATACCTCCCTTATGTGCTTTCCCTTTATGTATATTCTTTTTTATTTAAAATGTAACTTCTTCCCCATATTTTCCTCTTGTCTCCAATTTTGTCAAATTTCTTTTTTAACCTTGTTAGTATTATCTCTATGACTCTGTTTTTACATTGTAATTTTATCATATTGTATATCGCTTCGAATTTAGATGAAGCGATTAATCAAAAACATATTAAACTTGAAACTTGAGGAGTGCCCAACATGTCGACTGCGATATACGGGTCGATCGCAAAGGCAACGCAAGTCGATCGTGGAGCCCTACAGCGTTCTCCCTAGCGTCTTTTAGCAGAGCGTTTTCACCTGGCTGGCCTAAAGTCTCCTCCAGCTCAGTGTCTAACTTCCAGGGCAGAGTGTCCTTCCTGCAGGACAGCACGTGTGTCTCTCTCCCCTCTCCAGCTCGATGCGGCTCCACCAGGCACACAATCTCTAGTCCCCTGGTCGCTGCCACATCTCATGTCTCCAGCTACCTGGCTCCTCTCTGCTCGGTAACTGCGCTCAGTCTCCTTCTTTCCTCTCCCATTGGGACTCTGCAGCAGAGTCAGCTCCCAGAGGATGCTGAGGCAGTGGGAGGGGTCTCAGAGGACAGGAATCGCAGGCAGTCAGCCTCCACCTCTGCAAGTCGCCAGCAGCCCTCACAGGGCCAAAAAGGCTCTGTGGGCCCCAGCAGGATGGGGATTGCCATAGACACACTGGATCTGGACACCGGGGGGAGGGGGAGAGGGAGAGAAAGAGAAAGACAGACAGATAGACAGAAAAGGACCTTGAGGAGGAGCGGGAAAGCAGGCTTGAACCACAAGGGAGGGGAAGCCAGGGCAGATGCTGGACTAGAGGGGGTCGAGAGAGGAAACACCTTGAACTGAAGAGAGAGAGATGCCAGGCCCTGGGGAGGGGGAAGACAAAGAAAGTGAGAGAGACAGAAAGACCTGGAACAAAGGTGGGAGGATTCAAAATGTTAGCAGAAGGAATAGAGAGAGAGAGAGGGAGAAACCTGAAACAAAGGGGGAAGGGAAGAAGAGAGGGGAGCAGATGTTAGACTTGGGGGTGTATATAGGGAAGAGAGAGAAAGAGACTGCAGAGAGGTGGAAAGATTCTGAACCAGGGAGGGAGGAAGGAAGGAGAGAGAGAGAAAGACATGGAAGAAAGGAGAACAAATGCTAGCAGAAGAAAGAGAGAGAGGCCTGGATCAAAGGGGATAGATGGGAGGCATATGCTGTTATGCAAGGTAAACAATATATATTTTAAATATAAAGTACACTCGGTGTGTATATATATATATATATATATATATAAATATATGTTTAGCATTTTTATTGTTGGTAGATCATTTTGACTTGGTCATTTTATAGTAGCTCGCAAGCCAAAAAAGTGTGGGCACCCCTGTTCTACATGCACTAATGCAGATGTCTATGTTTTAATTCCAGAAAACATACTGGGCATATCCCTTTGTCACTTAATGCATGATTATTTCTGCTGTTAGGAGGTGTTAAGTGCAAAAACGTAGCACACTTTAGTAAAAGACTCCTATAGGCACCAAAAGTCATGCACGTGATAAATTTATGGTATCGAAATGTGGCCTCATTTTATGACATTTAAATATTTATTTTAAGCCTTGGAAAATATAATAAATCTTACGTAAGAATTATGAAACCATGAAAACTTGATGTTCAAAGGATTTATACTCCTGAGAGTTATGCTCCTGAGTCTGCTTCTTTGGAAATTTATTAGGGCTGAGTTCTGAAGTGTACTCAAAATTTCACTGAACTCCTAAATTCAGGAGTGTAAACAGTGGGTGACAACAGGGGTGCATTTAGGGCTGGGAAAGAAAGTTTTGAAAGTAGCATTGACTATGAACACTAGGAGCCAGATTCTATAAATGGCACCTAGGCACCAGTTGGCAAGGTTGTCAATCAACTGCTAGGGGCTGCTTTTAGAATCATGCTTAGTGGCACCTAGGCAGGCTTACGCATTGCTAGTTGGCCCTGTGGTAGGTATCGCTATTTTAGGCCAGGTTTTACCTAGCCTATTTTACCAGATGCCTAGTGATGCCTAAGTCAGCCACATCTATTCTCTGTCCCTAACCACACCTACTTTTCAGGTAGATGTTGTTAGGCATTGCTAGGCATCACACAGCATTCCACTTTACACCTGCATTGATCATTAAAGTAATATTTTTAAATCAGTTTTAATGGTGTGGTCAATTACTACGACATTTAATCCAACCAAAAATAATTTAGTTCCATGCGGAATTAAGTTAGGCATTGCTTGGTGCCTATGTTAGGACACCTAGCAGAGTCTAACCTAGGCGCCATTTATAGAATCAGGCTTGTAAACCTAAGCAAATGAATAGCAGGCCTAAATTTATTATTTTTATTTATTAGAATTTAAAATGATATATGTAAGTCAATCATCTTCAGCAGAATTGCACTAAACCCTGACCTTTTAGGCTCTGACTTTTTAGTCAATATATATAGAATTTGCCCAGAGGTGTGAGCATCTTTGGATCAGGAAGTGCTTGTCCTAGAATATAATTTAAAAAACAACAATCAAATAACATCATTTTTTTCTTATCTTTTTTATTTTTTTAAGGTAAGAAATAACACATTTGCTAGAATATGTGTAGAATCATAGCACTTTCTAAAGCTGGAAGACAGAAGAAATAGCCAGAAGATATTCAGGTCATGTCATGCTACAATACTTAAGTATTGATTGGGATGATGAGGCACAAGTCCTGCAAATCCATATAGCAGTGTGACAGGTTTATTTTCTTCTACAGTGACCCTAGAATAAATACTAAGCTCGGTGTCATTTTGGGAAAGGGATGTACTGTAGATAGCTGGGGAATCTAGCCTCAGCCTTATATGTGAAAAGAATCATTACTGAAGGAAAAGAAAAGAATGGTAATGAGTTTTCCAAAACTACAAATAAACTTTTCAATACTAAAAGTTATTTTTCATGACAGGTTCTACCATCTACCACAATTCCCTGTTTTATGGTAAGTAGGATGACCCCTACCAACCGACCTAGTCTCTTAGTCCTAAATGTCTAATAGGATGGGTCTATTAGACCTTGGAAACTGTGAACCAGTATTGGGTCATAGCCCTGCAATTGGTTGATCTTTGCATGGGTTTCCCTGAAGTTTAAGCAGGAGAAAAGTCTGTGTTTTGGCTAGATCAGTATTCTTCAACCTTTTGACACCTATGTACCGGCGGAAAAAAAAAAATTATTTTGTGGACCGGCAGTTGAAAAACACTGGGCTAAGTCGTGGACCAGACCCCGTCCATCTCCACCCAATCTCCGCCCCAGACCCCACCCCCATAATAGTACTAATTGTAATACCATTTTTTCCATTCATTTTTCATGTATATGCACACACAATATAATCGTATTAACAACACATAATAGTTAATCACAAAATTAAACTACACAAAGCACACTGTATGCTTCTCAATATTCATTCCTACCAGAACACAGATAACCCCATGCAAATACGGGATCAAAAACTAAAAGTACTAATATATACAACCAAACCTAAAGTGCAAGACTCTGCATTCAGTACAACCCCAGAGGAAAAGAAACAAATGCATTTCTTCTTGAAAAGACAGCAGATGTAAATCAATCACTAAATGGAAAAATAAGTCATTCCCCCTACCGTTTTGTCTCCCTCCCTCCATGCTGTGCCTTGCCTTCTGGCCTGCCTCCCCTGCGACATTGCGACATCAGAGAGAAGGCTTCCGGTTCAGGCACAGGATGCACATAGGAGCCTCTGCCCATGGCTTTGTGCACTGCAGAACTGAGGAAGAGGGAGCTGGCTCGAAGACAATGTCTCATCGATTGCACCATGGACCGGCGGCTGAAGAACAGTGTCTCGAGCCCGATGTATGTGCCAGCCCTGTGGACCGGCAAGAAATTTCTGCGGACCGGCGGCTGAAGAATACTGGGCTAGATCATAGCCATTATGTTGATTTGTTGTTGTTTTCTTGCTACTGCCACTATGACTTCAACATTTAGAGGGCCATTATAATAATAATAATAATAATAACTTTATTATTCTATATCGCCACAATCTTGCGACTTCTAGGCGGTTTACAATCAAGAGTGCTGGACATTCAGCGAAATACAATAAGTAGATATTCAGAGGAAATACAGAGATCAGAGACCTCAGGAGACAATAGTATAGAAATACAATTTGCTGAGCGAAAATGTACATTTTAGTAGGTAATGTCCAACAGGACCTGTTGGGGATAAATAGCAACGTAAAGTTACGATAAGATGAAGATAACAGATTATATTTATAACAGTGCTGTAAGTTCAGGTGGAATAGGGAGGGGGGAGGGAATGCATTTAAATCTACCTTTGGATGTTCCAGCACAGGGCTGCCCAAGTCCGGTCCTCAAGATCTACTGACAGGCCAGGCAAATCTCTCACATGCATATTTATTGTGGATATCCTGAAAACCTGGCCTGCCAGTAGATCTCGAGGACTGGAATAGGGCAGTCCTGTTCTAGCAAGGTGTCCAATATCAGAGGTGGAAAAACATCCAATTTCAAAACTGCTGGGCATCCCAAAAAAGTTTTGGGAAATTGCTTATTTTGAGCTTAGGGAGCCTAATTTTTTTGGCCATTTTTGACCACAAAAATATCCAAGTTCAAAAATGTCCAAATCCAGACTGTTTGGACATGGGAGAGGGCCAACATTGTCATGGACATGCCATTACAGACATGCCAACAAAGCAGTGAGACACCGTAGAGGGCATTGCGGTGAACTTCATATAAAGGGTGCCAGGTGTACATCTATAAATAACCCCATTATAATTTATGCTGTTAGAAGTTTTTTTTTAATAAGAATTTGATATACCACTTCAGGAACAAGCCATGTTAGTGATTCACAATAAGCTATAATAAATTAAAACAGAGTACAATACTAGAAATATAAGTAGATGAGAAGGAAAGGAGGAATCCAAGCATAGCCCCTTGAATTTTGGATGCAAAGTGACTGTGATACCTCGCAGGACATCCAGAAAGATGGTTTTGAAAATCGGTTCTTGGGCATCCCAGCAATTAGGACATCCAAGTGCCTATTTATGCCATTTTTTTTGAAAATGAGCCCCTTAGCATATAGCATGGTGGCTCTCATTTCGGAAGTGAACTAAGAGAGAGAAAAAGAGGTACTCTGAATTCAACTAAAGATAAAGGGCTCCTTTTACAAAGGTGCGTTAGGACCTTAGCGCGCGGAAGAGCGTGCGCTAAAATGCCCCGCGCGCCAGCCGCTACCGCCTCCTCTTGAGCAGGTGGTAGTTTTTCAGCTAGCGCACGCTAATCTGGTGCGCGCGCTAAAAACGCTAGCGCACCTTTGTAAAAGGAGCCCTAAGTAGAATAGTCAGAATGGTGTCCATTGATGCATTTGTAGTTTAATAATAATAATTTTATTTTTCTATACCGCCATAGTCAAACTGACTTCTAGGCGGTTCACACAGAAAGAAGGCTGGACAATCAGCGAATTGCAAAATGCAAGAATAAGGATGTTACATAGTAAATTGGAGAAGCATGAATATATGAGAGAAGAAAGATGTTACATAATACATTGGGGTAGAAAGGGGAAAGAATAAGTTGAGAATTCTGAAATAACAGCAACAGGAGGGCGTTAGGGATGAACTTTCAATTTAAAATTAATGGTATCTAACATGACAAATGAAGCCATTTTCAGTTTTTTGTTTCCTTCAAATGAACCAAATAGTCATATGTTCCGAAACAATTCATTTTTAGGCCCTTTATAGTCTATAAGACCAGGAAAACAGCCTCTCTTCTTGGCAAGATCCAAAAGAGTGCCTGGGGGACAGGCACCAAAGAACCAGAAGTCACTTCATCAATCATGTTGCAATTATTTGTCAAGAATCCAAACAAGCCTTTCCCAGCCTCACGTCTTCTAAACCCCATGGTTAATGAAGTCAGCAGGAAACTGAAAACAGAAAGCATTATCATTTTCAGTTCATTTCTTTCCTAGGTTTCACAGGGATAGGGTGGATTATTAGCTGCAGAACAGGAGCGATACAAAAAAAAAATGGAAAAATGGAAAATGTCATTAGTCTTAGAAAGAAATAATTAAGCAAATAAAATCATACTCAGAACTCAAGCATGGATTGAGAGGGGCTTAACTATCTGATTCAGTCTGAACCTGGGTGCGTGTGTTGCAATGACAGACTGCAGAGCACAAGATAGATTCCATAGTAGGGACTTCACAATGAGAGAACAGAGGTCTAGCAAAGAAGGAGCAGGGGAAAGGACAATAAAGAGACAAACACTGTCTCTGGTCAATATTTAGTCAACAGTAGTCATCATTAAAAAAAAAATATATATATATATACTGTTGTCAGCTAAATAAACCCCAGATATTAAATGCTGGGGCCATGGATAGGTACCGGTAAGTTTCAAATTTCTTTATTTTGGTATAGCGTCTATCAAAACAAGCATCTAAACGGTGTACAATATAATGAGATTAAAAAAGAAATAAAAAAGGTGAATAAAAGCAATATCTTATCAAATATTAAAAATACTAAGTGAGTTTACATTGACGTACATGGAACAAAAGGGAAGTAGGGGAGGGGAAGTTTTTAAATACATCAGATTAAAATTAATTAAAAAAGGGAGGTAAATGGAAAATGGTGATACTTAAAAAAAAAAAAAAATCTGGGTTGCAATATATATATTTTTATGTAATGCTAAGCAAAAGTTATGAACCTATTAATGTTAATATTCAAATTATTCAAGTAATGAGTGTACCTCCTCTTTTACAGAAGTCATCATTGAATGGGTGTCAGAGCATTTGCTGCGCGGCACTCGGTTACGCGGCATTACAAAAGGGAGTCTTAATTAGCAGAATTTAAAAAAATTAGACAATAAGTATGACTTAGAGCTCATTTTCTTTCTGTGAATAACCTGAAGAAAATATAATTTAATTACTCAATAAGATATTCTCTAGAATGTTTCCATATTGGATCAATAATATACACTTACATAGCTAGCACACTGTTTACTTTCTAAATGTTTTTCTTTTCTTTCTATGTTGTTTTCTAACTGTTAGGCCATTGCTATTCAAAGTGATTACTTAATCAAAGCTCACTGTTGCAGCATTTTTTTATGCTATTTCGGGGCAGTCCACCAATTTGAATTTTGGCGGAAAAATTCAAAATTCTGCTGCACGACTCATATTCCGTGAGAGCTGCTATTCTCACATTACCCCTCTCCTCAAGTCTCTTCATTGGCTCCCCATCCATTTCCGAATACAGTTCATTATCCTCTTGCTGACTTACAAGTGCATTCACTCTGAAGCTCCCCAATTTCTCTCTTGACTTATCTCCCCCTATGCTTCTCCCCTTGATCTCCGTTCATCGGGCAAGCCCCTCTTATCTGTACCCTTCTCTTCCACTGCCAACTCCAGACTCCGCCCATTCTTTCTTGCAGCACCATATGCCTAGAACAGGCTGCCTGAATCAATATGTCATGCTCTATCCCTAAAGGTATATCTTCATGGATACTTTCTAAAGTTTATAAACCTCATTAGTGTCGGCTGCATGAAAACAAACTTTCTTCCATACAGGTTTATAAACTTTAGAAAGTATCCATGAAGATATACCTTTAGAGACCATATATACTAATAATATTTATTGAAACACTGGGTCTCTTGACATACTATTTGGAGTTATTTGGCATGCTCTATCCCTAGTAGTATTGAAATCCAAGCTAAAAGCCCACTTTTTTGAAACTGCTTTCATTTCTTAACTCCCACTCACTGTTGTCAGATACCTATACCCACTGTATCATTTATTCTGCCATAATCTCACCAACCCTGAGATGTCCTGTCTGTCTAAATTAGATTGTAAGCTCTTCTGAGCAGGGACTGCCTATTTTATGTTAAAATGTGCAGCGCTGTGTACGCCTTTCAACGCTATAGAAATAATAAATAGTGGTAGTAACAAAGTCAGTTGGTCAGAAATTTGAATTTTGTTGTGAAAGTCCATAGAATGGAAAAAGTCTCTGGTAGCTTTATATACTTCACATTGGATTCTAGTAATGGTTCCTACATCGGCTGGTGCAAACAAAAATGGCACTGGACACGTGTCAATCGTGCATAGGTGCTGTTAAGTGAATTGGAGTATACGTCCAACATAGTTGCTGGTAGTAAAGGCCAGGGTTTTACAAGTTGGCCTACATTACCTATGCCGATGTTTCACAAGAATCAGGTCTACTGAGGTAACTAGCGACGCATAAGATCATTTCAGGCATAAACCACGCTTACTTTGGACTTGAGCGCTGTTAGGCGCTTCTGTAGATGTGATTACAACATCCTTTTTTGTAGGCACCTGTGGTTTAATTGGTTTTAAATGACATGGTCAATTACCGCACAGATTACCGCGCACCCGTTTAAAACGCGCACACGGGTATAGCGCACGTGGAACACAAATTTATGTAAAAAAATTTTAATATAGCGCGCACACGCGTATACCGTGCATGCTAAAACCTTCTCCCGCCTACTCCGAACCGGCATCCTCCCCCCGCTCGCTTACCCGAGAGAGCTTTTTTTTTTCATTTGAATCCGGCATTCCCCCTGTGAACCGGCATCCTCTCCCTCCCGATCGCATCAGCCCCCCTCCCCTGCGATCCTACATCCCCCCCAGCACCACAAAACATCTCTTACCCGATTGGGCACCGGCACCGGCACAAGCACCAATGCATAGGATGTGCCAGTGCCAGTGCCCGAAGATCCTCCCTCGTTGGGTTGGGCTGGGCTGTGCGGTGCGAGAAAGATCCTCCTTCTTCCTGCGCCGGGCTGGACTAGGCTTTGAGCATTTGCGCATGCTCAAAGCCTTCTGGTCTCGCTCTCTCCGAGATTATCTCGGATTATCTCCGAGATTATCTCCGAGATTATCTCGGAGAGAGCGAGACCAGAAGGCTTTGAGCATGCGCAAATGCTCAAAGCCTAGTCCAGCCCGGCGCAGGAAGAAGGAGGATCTCTCTCGCACCGCACCGCCCAGCCCAGCCCAGCCCAGTGAGGGAGGATCTTCGGGCACTGGCACATCCTGTGCTTTGGTGCCGATGCCGAATCGGGTAAGAGATGTTTTGCGGTGCTGGGGGGGATTTAGGATTGCGGGGGGAGAGGGGGTGACGCGAGCGGGGAGGAGGATGCCGGTTCGCAGGGGGGATGCCGGATCAGATTGAAAAAAAAAAGTTGTAAAACGCGCTCACACGTATAACGCGCAGGGTTATGCACGGTTTGTAAAAATCGTGTATAACACGCGCGTTATATGCATGAAAATACGGTAATACCACTTATAAAAAGTTAGGCGACAATAGGGAGCCCACCGCCACCTAACTTACAGCACCATTTAGAGAATTTGGGCCTTTGTACCTTCAACAAGTTTCAAAGTGGAAGTAACATAAATAATTTCACTGTGAAAACTGGTGTGAGGCCTTGATCCAATATGGACAGCTAGAAAATGCCTCCATAGTGGAACCATATTTCATCTTATTCAAAAATAACTTTTTATCCTATAGGAAAAGAATGGAAAAACTTCACTTTGCAGAGTAAAGGCCTAGTTTGTCGATAGGCAGCAAGTCACTCAGCACACACATATAAAGTGGCATGAAAACTCAGCTGCAGATATGTTTTAAAATGGTGGTGAAAGGCCACTTTGGGAAGCCACAAAACTTAGAGACTTGAAGAAAGCAACAGGTTTTATTAGCATACATATGCGACTCCTAAGCTCCAAGCTGGCTTCAGAAGTCCCGAAAACAGGACGTTACAGAGATATTTATACATTCTTCTGGCTATACAACTGAATTCTAGAAAAAACTTTTCACGTGTTACTTTTCTTAACAATCATTGGTGCTAAGCTCACACTAGCAGGTCATTAGCAGGTCACTTATCTAAGCCCTGCAGTCTTTCTGTTACATGTCGTTTATGCTGAGATAGCCATAAGAAGTTAGAATGTCCAAGCTAACACCCAGTACAGGCAGGCTAGAACATGAGATAAGTTAGGTCTGCAGCTAAACATAATTCAGCATTTTATTAAAGAGAAAACTTAGTTCAACACTTAGGAAAACCAGTCCCAGACTCCTTCAGTGGGAGTGATGTCGTACTTTAGGTAGGGATGGATGGACAGTGATTGGAGCCACTGGGCAATAAGGGTCAGGGGCCACTAACCATCCATCAAAAGTTATTAAACAATGGATGCTAGAGGGCCTTTGGCACAGTAAGGCTTCTATTGT
This sequence comes from Geotrypetes seraphini, assembly GCF_902459505.1. Classification (NCBI taxonomy): domain Eukaryota; kingdom Metazoa; phylum Chordata; class Amphibia; order Gymnophiona; family Dermophiidae; genus Geotrypetes; species Geotrypetes seraphini. The sequence continues at coordinate 47,722,619 of NC_047087.1, forward strand.
AAAAGTGTGTGGGGGGGAGGAGTTTGAGAATTAATGTAAAGAAATAATTTAACTGAAGAAGTATTCAGGAGTTGATGCTTGCAGGTATGTGTCAAACCCTAGAAGAATGGTATAAAGCCAAAAATACTGTATATTTATTAGGATTTTAGATCCTTGAATCAGCTAGGTCCAATTTCAAATATTTTAACAATGCGTCCATTGATTACATACAATTATTAATGGAGTGAAAACAGAACTGCATAAAAAAAGGAGCAGCATTGAAATTTAAAACATGCCATCCAGTGTTTCTCCTGGTATACTTGTATAACATTAATTATACAGCTCAAGAACAAAGTCGCATCAAAATCAACTCCATCATTTTTGCTATTCCGAGGAACTATGAAGTGTTTTAATTCCAAATTTCACCTAATTGCAGAGATTGCATAAAAACAATTTTCATAGATGAAATGTGTCCATTAGACGTTTCTTGCATATCATTAAAGTAATAGCTTAAATTATGTTTGAAAGATGCACCTAATTTAGAGTCAAAACAATAATTATTTCAATAACTGAAATGAAGCCGATAGGAAATATTTATTTTAATTGTGTATAATGTGAAACCTTGCAGCAAACATCAGAAATTAAAGGGCAAATTCTATAAGAAGCGCTCAAAAGTTAGGCGCCTATATAGGCACTGTTCAACGCGATTCAAGTAAAATTGGGTACTGTTTAGTGAATTGCACTGGGCGGCACCTATTTGGGCACCTATTTTGGAGGCGCCCATTAAATAGGCCAGCTCTAGGCACACTTATAAGTTAGGCGCCTAGCTGAGCGCTTAAGCACGCTTAAGAGCAGCGATTCTGTAAGAAGGCGCCTAACACATAGCCAAGCCCACGCCTAACATGCATAGCGCCTATTTTTTTGAAGGCCACCTAAATTTTTAGAGGCGCCTTGTTACAGAATCGCGCTTTCTTGATAGGCGCCTACGTTTCAATCAGTGCTGATTAAAAAACTTAATTGAGCTTGCTATTCAATTTAGATAGGCGCCTATCTAGATGGGCGCCTCCGAAACAGGTGCCTAACTTTAGGTGCTGGTTACAGAATTTGGGCCTAAGTGCCTGGAGGGTGTAGCCTGGAAGGCATCTAAGATGGCTTCTTAAGCCTTTTACTCTGCAGATGGCTGACTTTGCTAAATAAATATAAATGGCTATTGAGTTCCTTTTTATGTGTTCAGGTGGATAGGTTTGATAAAATGGCTGCTAACAAATCTACGAAGAGTGATGCAACTTTTGTGATGATACTGGCTTTGAAAAGGCACAGGACTGTCCTTTCCCCAATTCTGGAGATGAACAGTGATTCAAGAGATGCAGTGATAGATGAGCTGCACGGTGTAAAAACACTATTACATCTACAATTAGATACATGATCAAATGCAATAAGGAATCTGGAGATGCTTACAGAGCAGGTACAATCTTCACAGCAGTGCGCTGAAAAATTGGGAAGTATATAAGACCAGAATCTAGTGTGTGAGAAACCTAGCAGAACTTGAATGCAATAGAACAGCTACAGGAGCAAATTGAAGATCTTTCTAATCAGTCTCAGAAGAACAATATTTAGGCCCTGATTCTGCAAAGTGCGTCCCAATTTTAGGCAGCTGTAGGCTTCATAAAAGGAGCCCTAAGTGTTTCAAAAAAGACCTAAAGGCCTATTTTAAGAATTTGTTATTAATTCCTAAAATTGTAATACTACATTATCAGAAAAGGTATCACTACCAGAACGAAGGAGGTTATCCTGCCATTGTATCGAGCAATGGTGCGACCACATCTGGAATACTATGTCCAATACTTGTCACCGTACCTTAAGAAAGACATGGCGATACTTGAGAGGGTCCAGAGGAGAGCAACTAGGATGATAAAAGGAATGGAGAACCTTTCATATGCCAAAAGGTTAGACAAACTGGGGCTCTTTACCCTGGAAAAGCGGAGACTGAGAGGAGACATGATATAGACGTATAAAATCATGAAAGGCATAGAGAGAGTGGAGAGGGACAGATTCTTCAGACTAGCGGGAACAACAAAAACAAGAGGTCATTCAGAAAAACTGAGAGGGGACAGATTCAAAACGAATGCAAGGAAGTTTTTCTTCACTCAGAGGGTGGTGGACACCTGGAACACGCTTCCAAATGAGGTAATAGGACAGAGTACAATACTGGGTTTCAAAAATGGACTGGATGACTTCCTGGAAGCAAAGGGGATTGCAGCGTATGTGAATTTTAGGGTAGGAGCACTATCAGGTCCTGGGCCTGAGGGGCCGCCGCGTGAGTGGACTGCCGGGCACGATGGACCTCCTGTCTGACCCGACAGAGGCAATTCTTATGTTCTTACCTAATAATTTGTATCACCACAATTATTTATATAAACTGTGAACTTCATGGAGGTATTGGCGGTATATAAATATAGATTGTATTATATTACCTGGAGCAAAAGCTGTCACAATAGTTTAAACTTTCTTTACTCTGCTACAAGAGGTTCTTGCAGGAGAGAAAGCCCTTTCAATCAGGCTGTGTCCTATTGATGTAAAATTGCTGTGCTATTCTCAGATACAAATCAAACTGTTCGAGGCACGTTGGTAATATCCCTTAACTGTTGGAAACCACAAATTATTTATAGCATAGGACTTTGCTAATGCTATGGTGTAGAAATGGAAAATTCTACTCAGGCGGCCTTATGGACTAATGTTATGTTATGTTATCAACAGTTGAAGGCCCAGGAGTTAGATTTGAATTGTTGTACCTCACAATAAAAATCACACTTTAAATAAATTACAATCAGACATTTGTCAAGGTAGAAGATTTGCAGAATTTTATTGAGAAAGAGAAAGATGGCTGTTCAATGAATGGTTGAACCAAGATAGGCCTTCTTCACGATGAATAGAATTAAGTCATGTGTATAAACAAAATACATCAAACTTGATTTTTCCTTAACAGCATATAAATTGAGAGACAATTTATCATATTTCACTCTGGATACTGCAAAATATTTTGATTACATAAGAACATAAGAATAATCTTACTGGGTCAGACCAATGGTCCATCTAGCCCAGTATAAACTAAACTAAACTAAACCTTGGGTTTATATACCATCTCCACGAATGCGGAGCTCGGCACGGTTTACAGGAAGATGGATGAGAGAGGAACTACAGTGGAGAGATTAAAGAGTTAGGTGTAAAGGGGGAAGGTGAGAGGCCTAAGAGGGGGGAAGTGTTACAGTTTTGAGAATAGCCAGGTTTTTAGGTGTTGCGGAAGAGTTGGAGGGAGCTTGAGGTTCGGAGTGGGGAGGTGAGGTTATTCCAGATCTCAGTGATTCTAAAGGGGAGGGATGACCCAAGTTTGCCTGCCTGGGAAATACCTTTTATGGAAGGGAAGGATAGTTTAAAAATTTGGGAGGATCTGGAGGAAGTAGGGGTTGGGGAGTTCCAGGATAGAGGGATAACGGCAGGAAGGATGCCATGTAGGATCTTGTAGGCCAGACACGCACATTTGAAGTGGATCCTGGGGATTACTGGGAGCCAATGGAGCTTAGACAGGAGTGATGAGACGTGATCAAATTTGCTTTTCGCGAAAACAAGCTTAGCTGCGGCGTTCTGAATCCGCTGAAGTCTGTGGAAGCTTTTCCTGGTTAGGCTGAGGTAGATAGAATTGCAATAATCCAATCTGGAGAGGATGATGGATTGTACTAGGACTGCAAAGTGTTTTTGGTGAAAATAGGGTCTGACTTTCCTTAGCATGTGAAGGCTGAAGAAGCATTTCTTCACCAGGGATTGGAGATGTTCGTTGAAGGATAGAGAAGAGTCTAAGGTGACACCCAGAACTTTGCTTGAGAACTCGAGCTGTAATGGGGGGCCGGAGGACAATGGGATGGAGGAAGGTAGATGGTCTAATTTTGGGCCGAGCCAAAGGAGTTTTGTTTTGGACTCGTTTAGTTTCATATGCATTGTGAATGCCCAGGATTGGAGGTTCTTTATGCATGAGGGTATGTTCGTGGAGAGGTTAGTGAGGTTCGAGTCGGTCTCAAGGAGGACGAGGATGTCATCAGCGTAAGTGTAAAGAGTTTCAAGGGGGGATAGTTGGAGTAGTTTCAGGGAGGACATGTAAATGTTAGAGGATTGGGGAGAGGGGTGAGCCTTGTGGGACACCACAAGTCGGGGTCCAGGGGGAGGATGAGGTGCCGCTCATGTTAACCATGTAAGAGCGGGAGCGCAAGAATTTGGAGAACCAATCAAGAACTATGGAGCTAATGCCTATCTCGGAGAGTTGGAAAATTAGAATGTCATGGTGGACAATGTCAAAAGCTGCGGAGAGGTCAAATTGTAGAAGGACAGCAAACTTGTTACGAGAATGCAGTTGCTGAACCTTAGAGATTAGAGAGGCCAATAGGGATCAGTGCAGAAGTTGGGTCTGAAGCCATATTGGTAAGGTAAGAGGATGGAGAATCTTTCTAAGTAGGAAGAGAGCTGGGTAGATATGATAGACTCGAGCAGTTTGGTGAGGAGAGGGATATTTGCTATTGGACGGTAGTTGGATGGTATGGAGGGGTCTAGGTCAGCTTTTTTCAGTAAAGGGGTCAATGCGATGTGTCCCATTTCAGTGGAGAATAGGCCTGATAATAGGGCAGAATTTATGAGTTTGGTAAGAGATGTGATGGCCTGTGCAGGGATTTTCTCAAATAGGTAGGAGGGAAATGGGTCCAGGATGCAGTTGCATGATTTTAACTTGAGGCAGAGTTTAAGGGTCTGAGAATCAGATATGAGCTCGAAGACAGTCCAGGATCTGTCGGCAGGGATGGGGTTGAGAGCAGCTAGGGTGGGGTTGGGTTCGGGGGGCACCAGAGAATTGTAAGAGATTGCGGGCGGGAAGGAGCGCCTTAAGGTAGAGATCTTATCATTGAAGAATTTTGCTAGGACCTCGGCTGAAGGAGATGAGGGAAGAAGGGTAGAGTCATTTTTAGTGGTTAGGGAGCGCCAAATGTTGAACAATGTGCCATTCTGGTTTTTGGATTTGGAGATCTTGTCTCCATAGAAGTTCTTCCTTGCTTTTTTTAATATTGAGTTGTAGAGTTTGATATTAACTCTCCAGGCCTGTCTGTCAGATGAGGATTTGGATTTTTTCCATTTTCGCTCTAAGGCTCGACATTTTTGTTTCAGGTCTCTATGGAGTGGAAGGTACCAAGGGGCTTTATGGGGATAGGTGATGGATTTAGTGGTTTGGGGGGCGAGGGAGTGGTAGGTGGACTTGGAAAGGGCGATCCAGTTGTGCCAATTGTTTTCAGAGTCTGCAAGCTTGGGAATGGAGGGGAGCAGGTTGAGGAATTTGGTCCAGAACAGATCGCTCAAAATTTTTTTCCGGAAGGTAATAGAATTGGGGGATCGGGGTGGGGATCCGAGATGAGACATGAAGATGGGGAGGCAGAAGGCCCCTAGGAGATGGTCTGACCACGGGATGTGTTACCCAACGGGTGTCTTCGGCAGACGTTTTATAAGCGGTGAGGTTGAGGAACTGGATTGAGGTCTAGGGTGTGCCCTTTTTTCATGGGTAGGAGCGGATGTGGGGGGGGGGAGAAACCTAGGGAGATGAGGAAGTCATTGAATTCTATCGTGTCCTTGCTGGTGGAGTCGTCAAGGTGGAGATTAACGTCTCCGATGATTAGTAATCTTTGGAATTTGAGAAAGGTATTAGTTATGGTCTCGAAGACAAGGTTAGAGGAATTGGACCAAGGGATAGGTGGACGGTATAGTAACAGGATGCCCAGTGGGTGAGGACTGAGCTCATCATTGATTGAGGCTAGCATATATTCTAATGAAGCGTGGGTGCCTCTCTCGAGGAGCTGGACATCAAAGAAGGATTTGTAGAGGAGTGCCAGGCCACCTCCTTTGCGGTTGATTCTGGGTGAAAAGAGGCCTTGGTAGCCATGGGTGCAGAGTTCGTTTTGTGTGAAGAGGTCGTCTTTTGAGATCCATGATTCTGTGATGCACAGGAATCCAGGATCAAGGTCCTCAAGGAGGTCCTTCAGAATTTGAATTTTATTGCATGCGGATCTGGCATTGCAGTAAAGGGTCGGGACAGGGGTGAGAGAGTTAGAGGCATGGCAGGGGAGGTTAGCATGGGGGACAGGCTTTAGAGAGGTGGGATTGACTTTGCGGGGGGGGTTTTCTGGTGGGGTGATTCCAGGGGCGCGTCAGGGTGGGGATTCTGGTGCCAGGGCCAGAATTGTGACTATTTGAGGAGTCGAGCAGGTTGGGAGAGGGAGGGTTCAGGCAGAGGGAGGTGTTGAGAGATGAGCAGAGAGCAGGGTATATGGACCCCAAAGGGGTGGCTTCATGGTGGGTTTTTTTTTTTTTTTTTGGTCAGAAAAGGGCATTAGCAATTGGGCAGAGACTAGTAACTGGACAAATTCCAGCGGAGGGGCTTAGCGATGGCTAATTGGGTAAGAGCCTTTATAATGCAATCAAGTAAACTGTACAGATCACGATGGAATTTGAACATGGGAGACTTAAGCCAGGCAGGCAGAGTGGAGGCAGCGGACTGTTCAGCAGGGGCTGTAGGGGGAGGAGTTGGTCTCCTACGTCGGCCAATTCTTTCCCTTGCGGTGGCTGGAGCCGAAGAAGGGCTGAGCAGGAAAGATAGCAGTTTTACAGGTTTGAAGAACGGCTCAGCAAGGGCTGTTGGGGGCGGAGTTGGTCTCCCACGCCGGCCAACTCCTTCCCTTGCGGTGGCTGGAGCCGAAGAAGGGCTGAGCAGGAAAGATGGCAGTTTTTCAGATTTGAAGAACAGCTCAGCAAGGGCTGTTGGGGGCGGAGTTGGTCTCCCACGCCGGCCAACTCCTTCCCTTGCGGTGGCTGGAGCCGAAGAAGGGTTGAGCAGGAAAGATGGCAGTTTTTCAGATTTGAAGAACGGCTCAGCAAGGGCTGTTGGGGGCAGAGTTGGTCTCCCACGCCGGCCAACTCCTTCCCTTGCGGTGGCTGGAGCCGAAGAAGGGCTGAGCAGGAAAGATGGCAGTTTTTCAGATTTGAAGAACGGCTCAGCAAGGGCTGTTGGGGGCGGAGTTGGTCTCCCACGACGGCCAACTCCTTCTCTTGCCTTCCATGCGGAAGCTCAGAATTTGCAGAGAAACCGTTATCCCCTGCTGGATCGGGGGAGGGGCGGAGCTGTGCTCTCAAGTATTCCGCCACTGCTTCTGCTGTCTGCCGCTGGTTTCGGTGCGGTCCCGGCGTCTCCTTGTGCTCACCGCTATCCCCTGCTGGATTGGGAGAGGGGCAGAGCAGTGCTTCCAAGTCCCAGCCGCTGATTCTGCTGCCTGCCTTTGGTTTTGGTGCGGCTCCGGTGTCTATCTAGTTCAGGCTTCAGCTTCACTATTCTGCTCGTCAGTATCTGTGCTGATTTTCAACTAGCAGTCAGATAAAGTTTTTAGAGTGGGAGAGAACTGTACCAGGCTGGGAAAAAACAAACATCAATCGATACTGCTTCAATCCTCTTTCAATCTGCTTTCACAGAAGCCAATCCAAGTCACAAGTATCTGGCAAAAAACCAAATAGTAGCAGCATTCCATGCTACCATCCCATGTCTCTCAACAGCAGACTATGGACTTTTCCACCAGGAATTTGTTCAAAACATTTTACAAACCAGCTATATTAACTGCTCTTACCACATCATCTGGCAACATGTTCCAGAGCTTAACTATTCTCTGAGTAAAAAAGATATTTCCGCCTATTGGTTTTAAAAGTATTACTCTGTAACTTCAAGTGTCTCCTAGTCTTTGTAAATTTGATGCAGAAAAAAAAAAAATATATCGATCGACTTGTACCCGTTCTGCTCCACTCAGGGTTTTGTAGACTTCAATCATATCTTCCCTCAGCCATCTATTTTCCAAGCTGAAGAGCCCTAACGTTTTCAGTCTTTCCTCATATAATAATAATAATTAATTTTTTTGTATACCGCCCTATCATTAGTTCTAGGTGGCTCATAACAGGAAAAATTGAAACATTTCAATTAAAAATACAATCTCGTGCACACTACATCAAATGTAACAAATTAAAATAACATAGTTAAAATTCAATTTCAAACACACAGCTGTAATACCTCAGTTAATACAACATTGATTAAAAAACAAAGTTGAGAAAAAAACATAACCTAATAAAAATGCCATTATAAACATAAACTTAACATCAACATTCTTGTTTATCAAATAAATAAGTTTTTAATAATTTCCTAAATATAGGATAAGAATAAGATTGGTCAATCAACGGGCTTATCCAGGAATTCATTTTTCCAGTCTGATATTCTAATGTCCTGTCAAAGAAAGTTCTATAACGACAGGCCCTTGGGGTAGGGAAGATAAACATACCTGAATTTCTGGTATGTATCATTGAATTAAACAATTTCAAGTAAGGTACCAGATAAGAGAGTAGTCATCCAAAAAGAGCCTTATAACAAATACACCCAAACTTAAAAAACACTCTGGCCCCAAAAGGCAGCCAATGTAGTCTAGCATAAAAAGGACTTACGTGATCATATTTTTTAAGACCATCCCCTTTATAATCTTGGTTTCTCTTCTTTGAACTTTTTCCAATGTCGCTATATCTTTTTTGAGATAAGGAGACCAGAAATGAACGCAATACTCAAGGTGAGGTTGCACTATTGAGTGATACAGAGGCATTATAACATTCTTAATTTTGTTAACCATTCCTTTTCTAATAATTCCTAGCATCCTGTTTGCCTTCTTGACTGCTGCCGCACATTGGGTGGAAAGCTTCAGTATATTGTCTACCATGACACCCAGATGCTTTTCTTGAGCGCTGACCCCCCAAGGTGGTCCCTAGCATCTGATAACTAGGATCTGGATTATTCTTCCCAATGTGCATCACTTTGCATTTGTCCACATTGAATTTCATCTGCCATTTAGACGCCCAGTCTTCCAATTTCCTAAGGTCTTCCTGCAGTTTTTCACAGTCCACATGCATTTTAACAACTTTGAACAGTTTAGTGTCATCTGTAAATTTAATCACCTCGTTCGTAGTTCCAATTTCTAGATCATTTATTAAAAAAAAGTTAAATAGCACTGGTCCCAGCATAGATCTCTGTGGCACACCACTATTTAGCCTCTTCCACTGAGAAAAATGCTGATTCAACCCTACCCTCTGTTTTCTGCCCAATAACCAGTTCTTAATCCACAACTGAACATTGCCTCCTATCCCATGACTCTTTGATTTTCTCAGGAGCCTCTCAAAAGCCTTATCAAAAGCTTTCTGAAAATCTAGACACACATCAACCAGCTCACCTTTATCCACATGTTTATTCACACCTTCAAAGAAGTCAACCAAATTAGTGAGGCAAGATCTTCCTCCACTGAACCTATGCTGACTCTGTCTCATTAAATCATGTTTGTCTATGTGTTCCACAATTTTATTTTTTTTTATAATTGTTTCCACCATTTTGCCTGGCACTGAAGTCAGGCTTACTGGTCTGTAATTTCCCAGATCTCCCCTGGAACCCTTTTTAAAAATTGGCGTAAGATTGGCCACCCTCCAATCTTCAGGTACTACAGATGATTTTAGCGACAGGTTATAGATCTCTAACAGCAGGTCAGCAATTTCATGTTTGAGTTTTTAGTACCCTGGGATGTATACCATATGGTCCAGGAGATTTATCACTTTTTAACTTGTCAATTTGGCTTAGTACATCTTCTAGATTTACCAAGATTTATTTCAGTTCCTCCGCATCATCATCCTTGAAAATCATTTCTGGTTCAGGTAGATTTCTTACATCTTCTTCCATAAAGACTGAAGCAAAGAATTCATTCAGTCTCTCCTCTATGGCCTTATTCTCTCTGAGCGCCCCTTTTGCTCCTTGATCATCCAACGGTCCCATAGATTCTCTCACATGTTTTCTGCTTCTGATGTACCTAAAAAAATTGTTATTAGTTTTTTGCCTCTTTTGCAAGTATCTCTTCATATTCTTTCTTAGCTGTCTTTATCAATTGACTGTGGAACTAAGTTTTTTGTTTGACTTTCTTGCATCCATTAATGATTCAATGTTACTTCTATATGATCAGTTGTGTACTGATTAGCAAAACTATATGACTGTTTTGGAAGATAATGAACATCTACAAATTTCTAAGCCAGCACATGGCCATTTGAAAAAAAAAAAATGGCCACGTGTTAATGGCAACATTAGTGCATGGTCATTAATACAAAAAAAAAAATATATAAAATTGGTCTTTTTATGGCTGCAGTAAAAATGGCCTTAGCCCATGGAAATGACCCGGGTAAGGATACACTATAGTTACTTTATGCTACAGCTTAGTAAAAGGACCCCTAAGTCTCCAGGTTTCAAATTTCCAAATTTATTTAAAATTTGATATGTCATCCATTAAAAACATTTGCAATCAGTATATTACAGTTATTTCAGCATCCTGTATAATAAAACCCTAAGCGCGCATGTGCACTTAGGACGGCATGATCCCTGCCACCATGGTCTCTGGGTCCGTGCTGAATTCCATTTTAGAACACGGAGGCAGGGAACACACCGGCGACTCCCCCCTCCCACCCTCACTCACCAACAGCTGACACCGCCACTGCTCCTCTTCAAGGGATTGTACATGCAGAGTGGCCTGCGAGGTTCGCTACAGCCGGCTGCAAACCTCAGCAGGCTGCTTTGAAGAGGAGGGCAGACGCAAAAGACCAGGAAGCCAGATGCTGGACAGGGGGAGCAAGGAAGAGCTGCTGCTGGACAGGGGGGAGGTAAAAGGAAGGGAGAAGGGCTGCTGCTGGACAGGGGGAGCAGTGAAGGGGTGCTGCTGGACATGGGAGATGTAAAACGAAGGAAGAAGGGGTGCTTCTGAAAACGGGGAGGTAAAAGGAAAGGAGAAGGGCTACTGGGGGAGCAGGCAAGGGGTGGTGTGGACAGCTGAGGAAACAAAGAGACAGAAAGAAAGACAGACAGACAGAAAGCGGCCAAGGAGAGAGAGAGAAAGACAGACACACACATCTATTCTAGCACCCATTAATGTAACGGGCTTAAAGACTAGTTAGACAATAAAATGACATATAGTAGTAGCCTAATGGTTGGTGCACTGGCCAGAGAACCAAGGGAACTGGGTTCAAGTCTCACTGAAGGTTTTTGTGACTCTGGACAAGTCACTTAACTCTCCATTGTCCCAGGTACAAAATTAAGTACCTGTATATAATTTGTAAACCAATTTGATTGCAACTGTAGAAAGGCAGTATATCAAATCCTATCCCATTCTCTTTTCTGTAAAAGAGAGAGCACAAGGGGGCGCTGAAAAGCTCTCATCCCAACCACAAAAAGAATGACGTGGATATGGTTCAATCAATGATCTGAAACAATGTCAAAACACAGAATTTTGGACTCCTTTTACTAAGCTGCGATAGCGGTTATAGCGCACGCTTAATGCACACAGAATTGCCGCGTGCGCTAGACACTAATGCCAGCACTGAGCTGGCGTTAGTTCTAGCCAGGTAGCACAGGTTTACCGTGCGCTAAAATTCTGCGCGTGCTAAAAACGCTATTACAGCTTAGTAAAAGGAGCCCTTTGTTTCTGCAAATTGGGACTTAATGAAATAAGTTAACACACTTTTCAGCTAGGACAGACAGGGAAAAATGATTGAGTACCTGAATAAATTCATGTAAACCGTTCTGAACTCCCCTGGGTATAGAAAAATTGAAATAAATAAATAAATAAATAAAAACACAGTGGCAAAATAACACTCAAAATTTAGGAAGTTGGTTGGTTGGGCTTGGAACTTTTCAGCACCCCCCTCCTAAGAGTGTGTGTGCATGTGTAAATAGTCTTGTGATTTTTGTATCTGAACCAAATTGATTGAAATCTAAAAACATGAAAAATATATATATATATATATATATATATTTTTTTTTTTAATGTATAACACACCTTCAATATTTTCTTTCATTTTCCTGTACATTTGTTATATATGTATTGATAAATGGAATTATTTTAAAAAAAGCAAAATCTTGATTTACCGAGTACAAGGGGGGGGGGGGGCGCTGAAAAGTTCTCAGCCCAAACAACCAACTTTCTAAATTCCGAGCATTATTTTGTCACTGCAGCTGAAAAGAGTGTTATCTTATTTTGCTACGTGGCAATTTTCAGAAATGAAATTCTGTGTTTTGACATTGTTTCAGAGCATTGATTGAACTATATCCACACCATTCTCTTTTTTGGTTAGGCAACCCATATGGTACTTAAACACTAATGAAATCCATCTATTAAAGACAAGAGTGCATGTTAGTAAGTCTCAAGGTAGAATATCCAATAAAAGCAACACGTATCGACTCAGGAACAAAATAACAATTGTGCAGGGAAGTAAAGCCTTATGTTTCTACATCTTTTCAGTAGCAGCAATTACAACTCTCTCCTCAATTCATTACATTTCCCATTAAACATTCTGTTGGAGTTTCAGACTCACATAGGCAAAATGCATTTCAAACTCAAATGGATTGCGTTTTAAATTTCATATCAAGCAAAGTTAATGAGGTCAATAATGGAGCTACATTAGAAGTATCATGCTATTCACACCAATGAAATTATCAAAATGATAGCTGAATTGAAATATTCTGCTTACTTAACTGGTGCAAAGCTATCAGTCTGACTACATGTGCAGTAAATCTAATGGCTGAGTCATGCAATGTTGTATAGTTATGTTAACTCGGCAATAATTTTAATATCAGCCATACTTTTCAAGAGGTATGTATTGTACTTGTTTTAAAATCAAGAACATTTCTAAATGGAAAAAAGGATTGTATGGAATTCTTATTAAATATTGCATTGCCTATACAAATAGAGAGGCATAATAATAAAAAGTTTAAGTCCCCTTTTGGCCTAAGCCCTAAACGCTGAAAGTAGCAGCAGGGAAATACAAGGGAGTGAAAAACAAGTGAATAATCAAAACCCTTTTCAAATACGTCGCAACAAGAACCTGGAACACCCTTCCTACATCCATAAGAACTGAACTGAACTACCTCACCTTTTAGATCAGTGACTCTGCCTTCTCTTCATGACAATGTAACCATCTCCACAACATCAAATTCAGTAACTACTTTACTTCTTTCAACAATGTAACCTTCATCTACAATGTGTTGTAACTTTTTTCCCTCTACTGGACAAGTGTGATTATGAAATCCTGATTAGATTAGAAATGTTTTCTCCAGTTTGTTTTAAATCTAATACTTAGAGGCTTCACTGCATGGCCCCTAGTTCTAGCAGTTTGGGAAAAGATGAATTTTAGGCCTGAATCATCTCTTCTCCAGGCTCTTTATGTTTTCCTCATAGGGAAGGCATCCCATCCCCTCCCCTTTATCATTTCCATCACCCTTCTCTGTACCTTTTCTAATTCTCTCTCGGGGGGATCTGAGTGTGGTACCCATGTTAACTGCTAGCAAATGCAAATTAACAGCTAATGCAACTTATTACATACGGCCAAGATAATTTTTGCCATAAGTCATTGTTCTATATTTATATTTTTAAAACTAGACTCCAAGTGAAATTTTACTGTTTCAGTCATTGTGTGGATTTTTTGATAGAACTGACATATTCTTCAGCATGTCTGCCTTAAATTCCTAGTTCCAACAGTTCCACCTTACTGACATTGAGAGAAACACAAGCCAGAACAGCATCTTACATTAATGCTCAAGAGCCACACAATGTTGACATAAAGAGGCATTTGAAAGTATTCTTTTTTATTATTATTATTATACTCTTTACTTTTTTAATGTGCTTTTAGCATTATTTGGGAAATTCATGTCACAACTATACATATTGTTCCTTTTTCAACAAGTAGGAAAATAAACTGAATATGTGCATTAAGTAAGAAAAATTTTACTGAAATGTGACCTCCCTTATAGTATTCTGTAGGAAAGGTAGCTATCCCTGCATTTTAATAAGGAAAAAAAACAACAAACAACTATATATATATATATATATATTTATATTTATATTTATATTTATATTTTTTTTATTTATTTAAGCTTAATTAGACATTTCATTCAGGTTTTAATGTAGTTTAAGTGCAACATGGACTAAAAAAACAAAAACATTTTAGTTGTTAGCAGGGGTTTAAGTTTCCAACTTTATTAGAGATTTGATTAAACACCTATCAAATCCTAAGGGGCTCATAATCAAAAGAAAAAATTGTCCAAAAACCGGCCTAAGTCGGCACTTGGTCAATCATCAGTCAAAAACGTCCAAGTGCCAATAATAAAACCGGGTTTTGGACGTATTTATAAACGACCTAGGCCTTCATAGTGCCACTGAATGACCATAGCTACACGGGGCATGTCAGGAGGAGTGTCAAGGGTGGGATTTGGGCGGGACGTGGGCAGGTTTAGACTTGGTCGTACTGCAGGTATAACCGAAAGTTATACAGCACAGGATCAACGGAACTTAGATGTTGTGACTTAGACCGTTTAAAACATGGTCTAAGTCACAAAAACCCACCTAAAGTGACCAGATAAGCACTGCAAACACATAATACAGACCCCCACACACTACCCCAGTGATCACTGACCCCCCCCCCCCCCATAAAAATATTAATCACAACTTGAAAATTGTTATTCTAGAACATCATCGCCTGGCAGCCTGGCATAGGAAAGCCTAGTCGTGCTGCACAGAGGCGTCTTAAGCCATCTTGGGGGACCCATAGAGAGGAGGACCCATGCCCATAAGCCCCTGTAATCACTGCATTGATATTGAAACATGTGCACCCCCCCTATACACCCCCCCCAAAACACTTTTGTACTGGCATATAAGTGGCTCGTGCAGCCATAAGTGCTGTTGGGGTGGTAGATAAGTGAGTGTAGGGGATTCTGGAGGTGGTTTGGGGGGCTCACCATGATGCATAAGGGAGCTGTAGTGAGATGAAGACATGACACCCTTTTTGTGAAGTTCACAGCAGTGCCCTGTAAGGTACCCCACTATTTAGGTGCCATATCTGGGTGTTCAGTCCATCACTTTACAGACCCCTCCCATGTCCAACAGGGCTTGTTCTAGGCATTTTTGACTTGGACGAAAAGTTGGATGAAAATGTAATATAAAGATGGATGATTTAGCGGCTTGGACGATCAGATCAGCAGGATGTATAGTTAGACGATTTTCAAAATGAAAAATAATTTGGATGTATTTTTCAAAAATGCATCTTATGCTGTTTTTTTACTTTGGACAACTTGCGACTTGGACAAAAACAGACTTAGACATTCATTTTGATTATGTCCCTCCACATGTTTTACAACAATAAAAATAAGGGAGAAGGCAAATTAAAAACACCAAGATTAAAATGATAAAAACATGGACAAACACAGAATGAAACATATAGCAAATGAAATGGAGAGAGGGGAGAACTACAATAAGTACAGGAAAGAGAACATAAATGGAAAACAACAGTAGGGCAAAGAGAGACAACTGCAAGGAAGAACTTAACAGTCAAATACATCTGTAAATAGGAAGCTTTTTAGAGCTCCTTTGAATTTATCTAAGTTTTGTTCTGCCCGAAGATGCATTGGCAAGGCATTCCAAATTGTAGGAGCAGTTACTGGTGATTGATTGTTGATTGGGTAGTTATTATATTCAAAGAGGGAACCCAGAGCAGATGCTGACTGGATGATCATAGGAATCCGTTAGGTTCATAGAGAATTAGAATTATATCCAAGAAAGCCGGTTCCTTTATTTTAAGAGTTTTAAATATTAACAGCGCAATCTTATAAGTTATTTTTTGTAGGACCGGTAGCCAGTGGGCCCTTTTTAAAAAGGAAGGGGGGTAACTTGTTCGTATTTTTTCTTCTTTGTAATTACCTTAATGGCAGTATTTTGTATCAACTGAAGGCGCCTAATGTGTTTCTGGCAGATTCCCATATATAAAGAGTTACAATAATCTATTTTTGAGATTATAAGGGAATGGATCAAAATATTCAGTGAGGATATGTTCCAGGATTTTTACCAAAGATCTGATCATTCTAAGTCTACGACAATAACTTCTAACAATGGCACCTATTTGAGGATGAAAATTAAGCCGGCTGTCAATAATTACACTTAAGATTTTAACCCTGACAACAGAATTAATTGGTATATTGTTAATACAGATTGAATATAATAATAATAACTTTATTCTTCTATACCGCCACAATCTTGCGACTTCTAGGCGGTTTACAATCAAGAGAGCTGAACATTCAGCGAAATACAATAAGCAGATATGCAGAGGAAATATAGAGAGCAGAGACCTCAAAAGGCAATAGTATAGAAATACAATTTGCTGAGCAAAAATATAGGATGTACATTTTAGTAGGTAATGTCCGACAGGACCTGTTGGGAATAAATAGCAACGTAAAATTACGATAAGATGAAGATAACAGAATATATATATAACAGTGCTGTAAGTTCTGGTGGAATAGGGAGGGGAGAGCGGGTCAATTGTTTAGGTATTTCTGAAACAGGTATGTTTTTAGGCGTTTCCTAAATTCCCCGTAAGTAGTGGGCGAAAGCAGTTGGTCTAGGTCTTTGCCCCATAGGGCTGCTTGGTGAGAGAGAAGGTGTTCGTGGTGTTTTTTCATTTTGCAGCCTCTTAACTGGAGGGGAGATGAATTTTGAGTGTGTGTTTCTCTTGAGTTTGTTATTAGAAAATGAGAAAAGGTCCGTTATGTACTTGGGGGTAAGGCCGTATAGTACTTTGAAGCAGAGGCAGGCAAATTTAAACCTTACTCGGGCTTCCGTTGGTAGCCAGTGCAGCTGCCGATAGTAGGGCGTCACGTGGTCGAATTTTTTCAGCCCGAAGATAAGTCTGACCGCAGCATTTTGCATTATTTGGAGATGTTTCATATTCTTTTGTGAGATTGCTAGATAGGCGATGTTGCAGTAGTTAAGTTGACTCAGTATGAGGGATTGCACTAGGATTCTGAATGTTGATGTATCGAAGTATGGTTTAATGGTTCTGCGTTTCCAGAGAGTAAGGGAAAAATGAGACTATTAGTTTTGGAAATGCTAAGGGATAACATGTTAGTTTTTAACCAGTTATTAATTTGGTCAAGTTTTAAGTTTATGGTGGAAATGTCATTGCTATTAGATGGGTCAATAGGGTGAATAATTTGAAAGTCATCTGCGTATGTGTAAACTGTAAATCCAACAGATTGACACAGTGTTAATAGAGGAGCCATATAGATGTTGAACAACAGTGGCAAAAGTATAGAGTCTTGAGGAATTCCAGAGTTATTTGGGTATTTTTTGGATGAGGTGTTATTAAAAATAACTGTGGAAGATTGGTCAGTAAAGTAAGAATGGAACCATTCCAAAGTTTGTTCAGTAACATTCATTGAAGCTAGTCTTTTGAGTAGGAGATGATGGTTGATAATGTCGAAGGCAGCTGCAAGATCCAGTGAGATGAGGATGACTGACTTATACTGATCTAGGAAATATTGTATGGAAGTTGTTAAGCCTATCAGAGAGTGTTCAGTAGAATAGTGCTGATGGAAACCTTTTTGATTGGGATGTAAAATTTTTGTTTTGTCAACAAAATCAGAGAGTTGATTGAATACAATCGTTTCTGTTATTTGAGCTTGAAATGGTAAGTTTGTATTCTGAACTGTTCCCTTTATGATCTTTAAGATTGGAAAGATAGTGAAGTGTTTCCAAGAATTAGGCAGAGTTAATGTTTGGAGACTACTACAAATGAACTTATGGATGAATTCTTAGTCATGAGAAACTTAAGACAAGTTCAGAAATTCTTCGAGAAAACTCAATTTCAGCTCATAGTTCAGTCATTAATACTAGGCCTACTTGACTACTGTAATATCCTCTACCTCCCATGCCCTACAACCATAACAAAACAACTACAAACTATCCAAAACACTAAGACTCATCTACTCATTAAAGAAACATGATCACATTACAGAAGCATATCTCCAATCGCACTGGCTTCCGATCCCAGCAAGAAAACAATTTAAATTCTACTGCCTACTATTTAAGACTTTATACGGAGACAGTCCAAACTACCTGAATAACCGCCTCATCCACAACACCACAACCAGACATAGGAAAACTCATACCCCATTCTCATACCCCCCAATTAAGGAGGTCAAACAGAAAAAACTATATGATGGCCTCCTGGCCACTCGAGCAACCAAACTAGACAACCAAATTGCCAATCTACTGACGGCATCCCTCGACTACAAGACTTTTAGAAAAGAAATAAAGACCATACTCTTCAAGAAAACTCTGAAAAAAGAAATAATACCACAAGTCTAAAACTCCACCTCTCACTAAAGCCAACTACCCCAAACAAATAACCTTACCCATTTCTTACTCTTTTTGAAAATGACCAATTTTTTTTTTTTTTTGTAAGTTCTTGTTGTAATACATCTTGGATAATTCTTTTGTAATCCACCTTGAACTGCAAGGTAATGGCGGAATAGAAATCCCTAATGTAATGTACTGTAATGTAATGAATTGACCAAATGTAGAGAAGAACCTTTTAAGAATAAATGGGGGAATGGTTTCAGATTTGGCTCCTTTGTAATTGAGTGATTGCATTATACGCTGAGTATTTTTCAAAGAAGGGAGAGTAAAGCGAGCACAGGTAGAACAAAGAGAAGTATTGGTTAATTCTTCATCCTTGCCCGCTGAAGGATTTTGTGTCAAGAGATCATTGCAAATGATGTTGATTTTTTTTCTTGGAAAAAATCTGCAAGGTTTTGTGCTGTAGGGGAATTCTTAAGTGTGGTAGTCTGGGTTTGTTTGAATTTAATAAGTTTTTTAAGGATTGCGAATAGAGCAGCTGAATTCTTAGCCTTATTGATGCATCTTGTGTAATATTTATTCTTTGTAGAATTTAGAGTAGCTTTATAGAACTATGACATTTCTTTGTATATGTCTAGATTGAGTTTAGTGGGATTGGAGCACCATTTATGGTCTAAAGAGCACAGCTCGTGTTTAAGAAGAGTTAATTCAGAGTTGAACCAGGGGTTCTTCTGTTTTTTGGATGAGATGGTATGGATACTGATTGGGGCAATTTTATCAAGAAGGGAACGACAAGCCTCATCCCATATATGCATTTGATCGTTGGAAGATGCAGCTATAAACTTATCTAGGTCCAGTTTGAATGTAGAAGATACGATGGTATCATTGAAATTATTAAAATCCCTAAATGCTATGTTTTTCGGTAAAGGAGAGTTAGAAACAGGGTTGAGATGACAAGAGGTAGAGATAAAGAAATGGTCAGACCATGGAACTTGGCTTGAAATAGGTTTTGAAAAGTTAGATTGCTGCGATGGGGGGACAAAAATCATGGCTAGGGTGTAACCCTTTGACTGTGTAGGACTAAGAGGGAGAGGTGTTAAATTAATATCACGCATGTGATTTAAGAAGTCAGAGGTATTAGTATTGCTAAGATCCTCAAAGTATATGTTGAAATCTCCGAGGATAATAGGAAACTGGGAGAGTGTTGAAAAGTCAATGGATTGCATTTGGGCTATAGAATTAGCAGTAATAAGTGGAGGATTGTAAAGGAGTAGGAGATCAATAGAAGGGTCAGTATTAATTTTGAGCTGGATAGTTTCAATGAAAGATTTAAGAAGAAGCTGATTCAAAACTTTTCCTAAACACTCTGTACACACCACATGCCCACTGTCATAAATCGTATGTAAACTGCAACCAGGTTCTGCAATCCTATGTGCTGTATACTGCAATCTGATGTTGAAAAGAGAAAGCCATCATCATGTCACACTGTTGGGATGCACATTTCTACTCGCTTTTTTGTTGGACTTGTTTTATTTTAGAGCACACTATTCCCCCTTTTACGAATCCACAGTAGTGGCTGCTTCGTGGCAAATGCTCAGACACCCATTAAATCCCTAAGGGCGTTGGAATGATTGCCAAAGCGGTAGCTGCTACCGTGGCTTTGTAAAAGGAGCCCTATAACTTTAGCTGGTGTTATTTCATGCTATTGCCTGCTATTTCTTGCCAGAATACATTATTTTATGTTAAAAGCCTGCTAAAATGAAACTAAATAATTCTGAAACAAAACAAAAACAACCAAAGCAGCAACATACTATCTTAGTGAATAACTTGTATGTACCTTCATGAATATCACTTAACTGTAGCTTGTTATGCATGGCTCAACAAATATTAAAGTGTTTATAAGCATTCTGATTTATCAAATGACAAACTTCTAATTTCCAGGAAATGCTGAGCAATATGGAATTTATTTTCTGAATGGTAGGAAAAATATATATACACAAAACCCCCAAAATATCTTCTAGTTTTTGATAGCAATAATACTCCTTTGGGAGTGATCAACAGATAAACCTGGTACAAGCAGTCCAGGATGAACAATTAATGGACAACCCCCCCCCCAAAAAAAACAACAAAAAACCCCCCCCCAAAAACATACTGTGAGACCAGTATGGCATATGGTTTATTGGATGAACACAGAATCAACATGGCCATGTTTCAGCAGTTGTCTGGATCAGGGGTATAATTTCAGCTTCTCACAAAGACAGACTTAACATCTTAGGTGAATAGACAGAATCAGAACTGAGAAATCAAGTAGCAAGCCAGAGGAATAATCTAGCATGGGAAGACTTTTACTATGTTATAATATAAGCCATAGGGCTTGCAGTGGCATGTTTTCTTCATATTTTATAAGTTTTATTTAAAAATATACAGCATGTCACTCAAAGGCGAACACAAATGCTTTGCTGGTAGTACTAATAGAGACACTATATTAGCAGTAATATTATTCTGCAGATTCACAGGTTTAACAACCTTTAGTATTTACATTGTCTTTGTTAACAATGGGGATTATGCTAGCATTATCCTTGCCCATTAATTGCAATCTTGGTTTGCTCGGGGGGGGGGGGGGGGGAGGGGGAGAAGGGCAAGGGGTCAGGGAGAGAGACAGACAAAAAGAAAGACAGAGACAGAAAGAAAGAGATCTATTCTAGCACCCATTAATTTAACGGGCTTAAAGACTAGTATATAAATAAAAATATATACTGTATATGCATTCATCCTTTCTGAGTTTAAATCAAAACATTCTGACCTTAGTATGCTGAATGCTGTGTTCAGGAACACAGAAGTCCAAAAAACTACAAACTCAGATATATTTCTATAAAAATAGTACTTGAAATAGGCATTTACATTCTACTCAGAATTCCACTGGTGCTGACAGGGCACTGAACTACACACAGAAGAGGTCTCTTGATGCTTAGAAGGAAGCCCGGGCCAAATTACCTTAGTGACAATTCTTATATGTAGAATATTCCTGCAAGCAAGGCAAAAAACAACAACAACAACAAAAAAACCCAAAACAAAGGCTTCATGTGAAATGTAACCATCTGTCTATCATCTATCATGCCATTGGGGAATAAACAAGAGGAACAGATCAGTTAATAAGATGAAGTGTCAAGAAGAGACAGACATCAACAGAAATTAGACTGGGAGAAAATGAGATAGTATAGCACAACAAGAAGTGGTTGTTTTACTTAGGTTAAGCTTTATATAGCTTTTTCTCTCCTTTTTTTAATTAGTTCTTTATGCAGTTAATTGTCTTCTATAAGAAAATATTCTTCTCAATATTTAGCTGCAGTAATCAGTACTTATAATCAGGGCAGAATTAACCAATAGGCCAAGCAGGCACATGCCTAGGGCCCGAAATGGTCAGGGGGGCACGATGAAGGAGGGCATCAACATTGTTTTTTCCAAACGGTGATGGGCCCCTCCAGCATCAATCGGCAACACGGCCCCCCCGCATCGATCGGCAACACGGCCCCCCATCCCCCATCGATGGAAAGTAAGAGAAGCAAGCAACTTAGGTAAGAAAGGCAACAGGAACTGTAATTGTGCAAGCGGTGCTGCTGGCCCAAAGCTTCCCTCTGACGCAGCTTCCTGTTTCCGCCTGGGCGCGTGATGGGTTGGGGCGGGGCAGGGGGCCCAGTGTACTTGTGTGCCTAGGGGCCCTCGACGAATTAATTCTGCCCTGCTTATAATGAATGTCACTGAATACAAGCTAAAAAATATGAGTGACAGGAACAAAGGGGATATGATTTTGGCATGGCCAAGAAGAAGGCAGGGCCATTATTACTACATAAGTTTCTAGTGGGAACTCATTTGGAGTATACAATTCTGGAGACCATACCTTTAAAAGAATTGTAGTTCTATTCCCTCTCACCTTTTGTATTAGTTGGTCTGTATGTCCAATTGTCTACCCCATTACTTTAAATTATAAATTGTGTGTAAAAATAGGTTTATATTTTATCAATTTTTGTATCTCGCTTAGTAAAACTAAATCAGCGATTCATCAAAGTCGAATAAAACTTGAAACTTGAATTGGTCTAGAGAGCAACTATTAAAAAGATGAAACTGCTGAACTAAACTCATCAGAAAGCTAGTTTAAATCATCACCCTAGGCCTGAATAAAGACAACTGAGTAAATATTCAGCCAGTGGTGGTCTGTGTTTTTTTTAGGTATTGTTCAAAGTACTTGGTCAAAGTAATTAAGTAAAAATAAATGTATATTTTAATACTGAAGTAGAAGTACAGTGAAGAACACATTGACAATTTTGCTTAAGTGAAAGCAAAAAAAAAAAAAACCTCTGAGGTCTTAACGCGATGTCATTAGTGTTATGTGGGCCCCTTAACAGCTCCTGAGGCCCTAAGAATCACAGCCTGCCTGTGCCTAGGGTTTAGATAGTAGAGACCACTGGATATGACGCTCACCTCTGGAGGTTGCTCCGGATAAATCAGCAGGCCCTCAGGGAGACACAGCAGGAGGGCCTATGGTCATTGTACTCAAAGAGGTGCCTCCTATAATGGAGGCACAGCTCTACAAAAGCCTCCATCTCCCATTGGGAGTAATTTGGCTCCCACCTTTCCCCATCACACTCTTTTTCACTCATAGAGTCACTTACTCACACACTCTCTCCCTCACAGATTCTGGGGTTCACTCTCTCTATCACACCCTTTCTCACGCTCTGTCTCTCACTCTTACACACTCTCTCTCAAAGCCTCTATAGCTTGCACTCTCTTTCTCTCCAACACACTAACACTCTCTCAGTCTCTCCTCTCTCCAACACAACTCCTCACTATGCCCATAAAGAATCGTCATTTCATGTATAGGGCTATATATAGATGTGCAGGACATTGGGAAAGTCCTTATACTGCCGCAGTAATGTTTTGACATCGGGGATGTTTTAAAGGGACTTCTACATCGGATGTCTTGCAAGCTGTGTAATGGAAACTTATGGGATGTCTTAGACGTTTTAGGGATGGTATAATTGATAACCTTTGACGTCCAGGAGAATGTGTTTATACGGTGATCTTCTAAATGTTTATCTAGTTCAATTTTTTTTTTTTATGTTCTGTCTTCCTGGACATCTTTTCAATTATGGCTTGATATTTTAGACATCCAACTCTTGACGTTTTGATGTGAGCTTAGATGTCCTATCTGAAGCAATGAGATTTAATGCATCACATGCATCTTCATCTCCACTGTCATCATGCCGATCAATTACAGAGAAGGCTTTAGCAAAGTTGAAATCATTATATATTTTCAATCTAGTGGATAGTCACCCCCAATGTAAAAATGTGTTTTAGATTTATTTTTATTCATTTGTTCATTTTTATAGCCCATCCTCCCCAAAAGCTCAGAACGGGTTACAATAAAATAAAATTTGGTGCTTGGAATTGGTACTTCTTGTGGTAGAGACAAATCTGTTCACCAAGAATTGCAATCAGCTTCAGCTTTATCTCTACTTCAAAGTGACCCAACTCATCACTGCTCGGTTTGGCTGGAGACCAGTAACCAGTCCAACGAACGCAAGCCGCTTCACTGTCCTCATAGGCTGTATTCACTAAACAGCAAAATTGAAGATGAAATGATCCAATGTTTGCTTGGTGAGGTTTGCAGTGATAAAATCCTGTTCCAGATTTTGCCGTTTCATTTGATTTGAGGAATTGTCATTTACGTCTTGCTTTCACTTTTATTTTTTACCGTTAACCACAAGCATCATCTGTGCCAAGGTAAAAGTAGTGACATTTGGTGAAATTATTACTTCAGTAAAAGTAACATCTTATCCTGTACATCTGTACAAGTACAAAACTAGTTACATTTACTTAATTACTATACAACACTGTTTGGCTACTACTGGCATTATCCCTGGATATTCCGTGCTTGAGCATTGAATATCCAATCATACATGACTTATGTAGTTAAGTGCAATATTGAACTTAACTATCCATATAGAAAGACAGAACACCTCACCTTAGAGTACAGACAGTCAAACAGAAAAGGTAAGGGAGCTGTCTTTTCAACCAAATAAAGTCTTTATTTGAAATGGTGGTCCCAACAAGGATCCCTGTTTTGGCATGTAAGAAAATGCCTTCATCAGGTGACGCAATAAAGAGACTGGAATGTAAAGTCTAAGGTTTTCACACGAGTTAAGGTAGAAAAGTTTATATTTGGCGGCAACCTGTCAGATAATCTTATTAATTTGTGTCCCTTGAGGAAGGTGTTTTCTTACACGCCGAAACAGGGATCCTTGTTGGGACCACCGTTTCAAATAAAGACTTTATTATTTGGCTCCTGACTGGTTAAATAGCACTGAGTCATCCAAGCGCTAATATTCAGTGCAAGAAGTCCACTAGCAACTAGCCTTGTCACTGGACATAACCAGTTAGCATCAATGTTCATTGGTTGACCGGCTTAGTGGCCAGATAGACCTGCATAAATAGCAGGTCTCTCTTTGGCCTTTTTAACTTAGCCGGCTAGCCAATGAATATCGGCTTAACCGGCTGTTTCTAAAATAAAATTTAAAAAAAAAACCACACCAGAAATTCAATGCTGGTCACCAAATACAGTCAGCACTGAATTTCTAGGTTCACTGCTGACCATGGGAGACAACCAGGCTGCTTCCCATGGTCTGAATATCAGGACCTATGAATTCATACTGTCTTTGTTGTCTCTCACTTACCATAGCTGTCAGTTTACTGAAATATGTAACCATTATCCCTCCCTTTCAACATCCTGCTCTGCATTTTCTATCAGATCAGGCACCCGCCACCCTCTCGTGCCCTAGGTATAATGGCCGCTTCCCTTCTTCTTCCTCCCTCATGTTCTTCCTCCCCTCCATCTACCCCTCTCTACCCCACCTCCCTAGCCTCTCCTTAGTCACGATGGTCTCAGTTTATTTGTCGCCGGCCCTCTTTGTAGCCTGTGAAGGGGAGGAGGGGGGCTTGTTCATACTTTGTATTCCTCTCTCTCTCTCACCCATGCATCTTCCTTACATATAAGCATGTCCTAAATGTCACTTCATGCAACTGAAAGTCCTTGAACGTTCCTGCCAGAATAAATCGCTTAGTCTGTAAGGAGCCTGTCTTCCCGTGTGTCCCGAAGTCCAGCTACAAGATTCAAAGAGCAGCCCTGTGGCAAGAAAGGGTGGGGAGGGTGCTCTACAATGGCAACACTCTCAGTTGCTGAAGGTCTGGGGATCAATGAGAAGGCTCTTGCTGAATTTCGTTAAAGATCAATGGTGTAGCACCCTTCCCCCACCCTCACCTCCGTCCCCTCTGCTCTTTCCCCAATCCTGCCCCCTACTGCCGTACACATGCTCCGTTCAATTCTCCCATGCCTCTAGTTGCTCACCGTTGCGAGCAACACCGTTGCGTGCTCCTCATGACCCTGTTGTCTCTCCTGCTGACATCACTTCCTGTGCGCAGCACCCGGAAGTGACATCAGCGGGAGAGATGACGCAGTCATGAAGAGCACATTAGTGTTGTTGCTTCCGGCAGTGAACTAGAGGTATGGGGAAGGGAAGGGGGCAAGCGCATGGCGAGGGGAGGAGTGGGAAGAGGTGGGGCGGAAATAAGGAGGGGTGCTGGTGCCCCAATCTACATGGCACCTTGGGCAGACTGCCCCCTCCCCCCTTACTACACCACTATTTAGGATGCATTATTAAATGTTTTTTTTATCATTTACCCCCTCTTCTATGAAACTGCGCTAGCAGTTTTTAGCGCAGTGAGCCGCGCTGGTCCCGACGCTCATAGAGTTCCTATGAGCATCGGGAGCAGTGCAGGCCATTCAACGCGGCTCTCTGCACTACAAACTGCTAGCGCAGTTTAATAGAAGAGGGGGTTAGACTACAGTTTGCATATTGCTAGTGGGATCAATTATTTCCCAGGAGGTCCTAGGGACTGACACAGTACATGACATGATCTGTGATCCATTGCATACTGAAATTATGCATTATAATATGTTAACTTAGTAGTCTTTGACATCTTTAACCTTAGATATACGAAAAGCCACCTATATCAACAACAGACTCATGAAAACACAGTGATATACATTCTGACCTGAAAAGACATCAGAATTTATAGGCAGTAAAACATTGCTGTAGTTACAAAATGTCAAATAAGAATTAGGGACCAATGACAAATTCAGGACAACACTTGAGGATTATGAATATTTATCACTGAAAAGCACCAAGCATATTAATTATTTTAACATTTTAGTGGAAAACAACAACTTGAAATTCATATCCTACACGGCATGTTGTACATATTAACAAAGACAAATTTAAATCCAATTTAACTACGTATTTTGCATTTTTTGCCTTAAAGATATTTTCACACATTAAAGGAAGCAAGAGAGAGAGAAAAAGAAACCCAAAACAAATTTACAACAGGACATTATGATACTTGGGATGCACTGTCATATACCCAGCTCCCGCCCCCTCCCCGACATCCCCACACACCCCTCCACATCACCCTGTACCTTTGTATGCAACAATAGCAGGAAGGATGTCCACTCCCTCTTGCCAAAAGGGCCACCTCTTCAAAATGGTGGCCCTTACCCCTCCCAGTGCATCATGTGATGCACTGGGAGGGGCCTAAGGCCCTAAGCTAATCAGATGTACTGTGAGGCGGAAGGTACAGGGGGATGTGGAGGGGTGTGTGGGGATGTCGGGAAGGGGGCTGGGTAGATAACAGGGCATCCCAAGTATCCTGTTGTAAATTTGTATTTCAAAAATAGTAGTCTAATCTACCTAATTCAAATAATGCATTTAAGCAGTGATATAATAAACAGGTGTTTGTTTGTTTTTTCAAAAAAAACAAAAAACTTATGCTTTAGGGCCCATTTTACAAAGCTGTGGAAGCAATTCTCCAACGGTAAATGTATCAAAGCCCATTCAGTTCCTATGGGCTTCCATGCATTTGCCATAGAAGAATCACTAATGTGGCTTTGTACAAGGGTCCTTAGCATCCAATTTCAGTGCTCTGCACATTTATATGCAAGCCCAAATTCATGTCCTGATAGTTGCCAGTTTCAGAGCTTTTACTGCTGCATGAGGGAAAATGTGGGATGATGGTTTGAACTGCAATTTAGGCCACTATGCATTTAGGGCTGAATTCTGGTCTCAGGAGCCGCCTAAGTGGCTTTTGAGAATTGCACATGACATCCTATATAGAATTGCGTCCGTCCTGACGGACAGATGCCTAACCATCCTGATTCTCTAACCGGCGTCCATGAGCAGGCCAGTCTGCTGCTGACAGAACTACATTGGCTGCCAGTCAAGTATAGAATTCAATTTAAAATTGCATGCATGATTCCCAGGGCTATATATGGAGAAAGCTCAACTTGGCAAACTTCAGCCATCCAAGTTTTCACACTCCTATAACTCAGGAATGACTCAGTACAATAAATTACCTTTTCCCTCTCCACATCAAGTTCAGAGGAAATCATTCTTAGAATCTACCTTCGAATTTTAAGGCCCCAAAATTTGGAACTGCTTCCAACCTGCTTACTTCATACCTAAGTTGATCATATGTCCTGTTTTGAACGGGACAGTCCCGTTTTCAGACCCCGTGTCTCGTTGTCCCCACACAAAGCTTTGGGATGCCGAAATGTCCCGTTTTCAGGGACAGCGTCCTGAAGCTGTGCTCGGGGACAATGGGACAGGCGATCACTTCCTGTTCCTACCTGCCGCACGCAAAAAAAAATAAAAGCCTCCCTCATTCCTTTTCCCCAGTCTGCTGCTATCTACCTCCCTGCTGCTGCTGCCGCTAATCGCTGACACGAAGTCTTCTTTCTGACGTCAATTCTGATGTCATTGAGGACATTCTGGGCCAGCCAATCACTGCCTGGGAAGGAGGTAGGCAGGCAAGCAGGATGGCTTTGGCCATGGAGGGAGGGAGGCAGGCAGGCTAGCTTCGGGGGTGGGACAAATGTCTGGAAGGCAGTGAGAGAGACATAGGAAGGAGGCACCGGGGGTACTAAGGACATAGGAAGGGGGCACCGGGGGCACTAAGGACATAGGAAGGAGGCACCGGGGGCACTAAGGACATAGGAAGGAAGGAGGGAGGGAATAGAAAGGGACAATTGTTGGGCCTGAGTGCAGAAAAAACAGAAATGAAAGAAAGGATACACAGTCAGAAGGAAACACAACCAGAGACTCGTGAAATCACCAGACAGCAAAGGTAAGAAAAATGATTTTATTTTTAATTTAGTGATCAAAATGTGTCAGTTTTGAGAATTTATATCTGCTATCTATATTTTGCACTATATTTGTCTATTTTTCTATAGTTGCTGAGGTGACATTGCATATTTTAAAGTCATCTGCCTTGACATCTTTGAAAACCCCCAAATATAAATGATAATTAACATTTTCTCTGCTTATAGTGAGCTATCAAAGCGAGTTTCCATTATTTCCTATGGGGAAACTCGCTTTGATAAACGAGCATTTTGGATTACGAGCATGCTCCTGGAACGGATTATGCTCATAATCCAAGGTACCACTGTATATTGAAAATATCATTGAAAAATTTTCACATCATATCAAACAAATGCATATTCCTATTGAAAACTACCTATAAGATGTTATCATTATTTCTATATGGCTTATTTATTAAGACCTTAGAGAAATATGTAAATACAATAGTCAGTGTTATAGATGCTGTATCTGGAAGGCACACTTGAACCTTGCATTCAGACAGCTCATTCTTATTTTACAAAGGAGATTTGGTGCTGTTTTCAATATAAATATTGCAACAAAAGCTCAAATGAAAGCTAATACTAGCCAATATTATTTGTCAAAACGCTGTGCATCAGACCTATTAGGTCTCTAGTAGTTACTTCAAAAAAACATTAAAAAAGCAAATCACCCACTTCTTATTTCAACACCACTCCTTCTTCACTGGTCACCGTACATGAAGAAGGACACGGTACTACTCAAAAGGGTCCAGAGAAGAGCGACTATGATGGTTAAGGGGTTGGAGGAGCTGCCGTACAGTGAAAGATTAGAGAAACTGGGCCTCTTCTCCCTCGAACAGAGGACATTGAAAGGGTACTGAAGGAAATAGACTTAGTAGATAAGGGCAAGTTGTTCACCCTCTCCAAGGTATGGAGAAAGAGAGCACTCTCTAAAATTGAAAAGGGATAGATTCCATACGAATGTAAGGAAGTTCTTCTTCACTCAGAGTGATGGAAAACTGGAACGCTCTTCCAGAGACTGTCATAAGGGAAAACACCCTCCAGGGATTCAAGAGAAAGTTAGACAAGTTCCTGCTGAACTGGACGTACGCAGGTAGGGCTAGTCTCAGTTAGAATGCTGGTCTTTGACCAGAGGGCTGCCGCGTGAGCGGACTGCTGGGCATGATGGACCACTGGTCTGACCCAGCAGCGGCAGTTCTTATGTTCCTATGTTATGTTCTTAAGTATAAAAAGTGATCAGGACCAATTAATGCTAAAAAGATTGCAAGCGGGGTTATACCACTATAAGCTGTACCCTTTTTTTTGTTCAATCACTGCACTTTAATCACTTATGTGGTCAATAAATGATCCAAACCTCCCATGTATATAAACAAGTGTACTCATCTCAAAAAGAGTGTCCAATTCCTCCGGGTTACTGCTGAAATATTTAATGTGAAAATGCCTTCTGCAGTGTATCAGTAGAGAATCATTATAAGAACATATGATAAGAATAGCCTTACTGAGTCAGACTAGAGGTCCATCAAGCTCAGTATTCTGTCCTCACGGTGGCCTATCCAGGTCACTAATACCTGGCAAAATCCCAAAGAGTAGCAACATTCCATGCTACCAATCCAGGGCAAGCAGTGGTTTCCCCCATGACAACTCAACAACAGACTACGGGGCTCATAATCGAAAGAGAAAAACATCCAAAAACTGGCCTAAGTCGGTACTTGGATGAACATTTCTCAAAAACGTCCAAGTGCCGATAATAAAAACAGGTCTTGGATGTATTTCTAAATGACCTAGGTCTTCATAGTGCCACTGAACGGCCAAAGCTAAATGGGCCATTTTGGGAGGAATGTTGAGGGCAGGAGTTGGGCGGGATGTGGGCCGGCTTAGACTTAGTCGTACAACATGTATAACCAAAAGTGTTACAACAGAGCCTAGACGGAACTTGGATGTTGTGACTTAGACCATGTAAAACATGCTCTAAGTCACAAAAACCCACCTAAAGCCACCAGATAAACACTGAAAACACATAAAACAGACCCCCACACACTATCCCAGTGATCAATGACCCCCCAACCCCCATAAAAATTTTATTCAAACCTTTAAAATTCCGCCTCCAGACCATCATCAACTGGCCGCCTGGCATAGGAAAGCCTAGTCGTCCAGCACAGAGGCAGCTTAAGTCATCTTGGGGGTGGGTTAGGGACTTCAGAGGGTGATGGTAAATGGTACCCCATCCAAAACATCGGATGTGACCAGTGGAGTACCGCAGGGCTCGGTCTTGGGTCCAATCCTATTCAACATATTCATAAGTGATATGACCCAAGGGCTCAGAGGAAAAATATCATTGTTCGCCAACGACACCAAACTGTGCAACATAGTAGGTAAAAGCACTATGCCTGACAGTATGACGCAGGACCTACTACTATTAGAACAATGGTCATCGACTTGGCAGCTCAACTTCAATGCTAAAAAATGCAAAGTGATGCACCTGGGTAAAAGAAATCTGTGCAGGACTTACACGTTAAATGGTGAGACCTTAGTTAGGACCACGGAAGAACGGGATTTAGGAGTAATCATTAGTGATGACATGAAAACTGCCGATCAAGTGGAAAAGGCTTCCTCCAAGGCAAGGCAAATGATGGGTTGTATCCGTAGAGGTTTTATCAGCAGGATGCCAGAGGTCATAATGGCAATGTACAGGTCCATGGTGAGACCTCATTTGGAATATTGTGTTCAATTCTGGAGACCACATTACCGGAAAGATGTGCTGAAAACTGAGTCAGTTCAGCGGATGGCCACCAGGATGGTCTCAGGGCTCAAGGATCTTCCGTATGAAGTAAGGCTGAATAAATTGCAGCTGTACTTACTTGAAGAACGAAGAGAGAGAGGGGACATGATTGAAACATTTAAATATATCACGGGTCGTATCGAGGTGGAAGAGGATATCTTCTGTCTTATGGGACCTTCGTCCACCAGAGGGCATCCGCTGAAAATCAGGGGAGGGAAATTTCATGGTGACTTCAGAAAGTATTTCTTCACTGAGAGGGTGGTCGATCATTGGAATGAACTCCCACGGCAGGTGATTGAGGCCAACAGCGTGGCAGATTTCAAAAATAAATGGGATATTCATGTGGGATCTCTAATGAGGTAAGGGCAGGGGGTGGTGAGCAAACTCAAGGAGAAGGGTCACTAGAGTGGGCAGACTTGATGGGCTTTGGCCCTTTTCTGCCGTCATTTTTCTATGTTTCTATAGAGAGGAGGACCCATGTCCATAAGCCCCTGTAATCACTGCATTGATACTTAAAACATGTGCACTGCCCTATACACCCCCAAAACCCTTTTTTACTGGCATATAAGTGGCTCCTGGAGCCATAAGGGCTATTGGGATGGTAGATAAGTGGGTCTAGGGGATTCTGGAGGTGGTTTGGGGGGGGCTCACCATAACCTATAAGGGAGCTGTAGGGAGGAGAAGACATGGCATCCTTTTTGTGAAGTTCACAGAGGTGCCCTGTAAGGTACCCCATTATTTAGGTGGCATGTCTGGGTGTGCAGTCCATCACTTTGCAGACCCCTCCCACATCCAACAGGGCTTGTTCTAGGCGTTTTGGACTTGGACGGAAAGTTGGACGAAAATGTGGTATAAAGATGGACGATTTAGTGGCTTGGACGATCAGATCGGCAGGACGATATTCGACGATATTCAAAACTAAAAAAAAGTTGGACATATGTTTCGAAAATGTGTCTTAAACTGTTTTTTATTTTGGACAACTTGCGAGATGGACATAAATGGACTTAGATGTCCCTTTCGATTATGCCCCTCCACTGATTTTTCCTCCAGGAAATTTTCCAAACCTTTCTTAAAACCAGCTATGGTATCGTCTCTTACCACAATGCATTCCAGAGTTTAACTATTCTCTGAGTTAAAAAATATTTCCTCCTATTGGTTTTAAAAGTATTTTCATATAACTTCATTGTGTCCCCTAGTCTTTGTAATTTTTGACAGTGTACCCATTCTACTCCACTCAGGATTCTGTTGACTTCAATTGTATCTCCCCTCAGCTGTCTCTTTTCCAAGCTGAAGAGCCCTAACCTTTTTAGTCTTTTCTCATATGAGAGGAGTTCTATCCCCTTTAATCATCTTGGTCACTCTTCTTTGAACCTTTTCTAGTGCACCTATATCTTTCTTGAGATAAGGAGACCAGAATTTATTAATTCCTAGCGTCTTGTTTGCTTTTTTTGACTGCTTCAGTAGGTTCCTGATAAACCTGCTGCTTTTAAAGAAAAGATTCAAACACCATTTCAGGTGTTGTAGGGATTGCTTTTTGATCATCTGAAAATAAAATCACGGTTTAAAAGGAAATTCATAAATTTGCATGTGGCTTTTTCACCTTCTTCACTTATGTTCATCACAAAATCCAGGGCCACTGTTCTCTATAGAATAAATAAAATTTACTGTCTTTAATGAAGAACATCTAGCTCTATTCTTTGTTTAGTGCTTCGGCATAATTACAGATTCACAGATACATATAAAAAGCAGAATTTAGAGCTTTTCCAATTGCAGCTATTATTCCCCCTACGTCTGCCACTAAATAGAAGGAATCAGACAGACAAGTGTTCATCAAGTGAAGATCACGATTTGACATTTCTGTAAGTACTTCACTGAGTTTGCAAGCCCTTAGAGGCTTTGTTGCAGAATATGAAGCTGTATAATATGTATTGAATGAAGATGCTGAAACTCACACTGCAGTTTATTTCAATCAATATTTCTCTTTTTGATGGCAAGGGCTCTCATGTAGAACTCATCTCTGACAGCCTTTGATGTGAACAGCATTAATAAATGTTGGCATTTTGGTTGATTACTCTCTCCATATGAGCAGACCAGCTAGACACTCTGTAATACCATCCATCCTCCTTTCTTAAATTCTAACTACCTGCTTCTGTTCCATACTTTTATCCTTAATCGTCAGCTTGAGCAAGGAACGGAAATCCTGATTTACATATATATATATATGAGGGCTGATTGAAAAGTAATGAGACTGGTTTTATTTTCCTATTCTGAATCAGACGACTCCACAGGGTCTGAACATTTTTCTTTTTCAAAGTAGCGTCCTTCACTACATTTTTTGTAGACGTGCAGTAGACTGTTTAGAGACATCACCTTTCATGCTGCGTCATTTCTCATGTCATCATCTGAAGAGAACTTCTTTCCGCACAGATGTTTTTTCAGGATTGGGAATTTCAAGAGTTTCATTACCACTCTTTCCGAGTTTAACGCAAAATTCAATCATAAACCTCTGGCGTACTCTCATAAGACATGTCTTCCTCATCTTCCATGATCAAACATATGAAGTTCTTCCTCTTGCTGTGACCCAACAATGGAGACTACGGCAGTCCAATTGCAGGTTCAGAAACATCGATGTATGAGCTTTACAAGAACCAACACAGTCTACAATACTTCTTGGAAAGGAAACAGAGGCAGTCACATTACTTTTCAGTTAGCCCTTGTAATATATTATTTATTTATTTCAAACACTTATTATCCGTCTAACGCCTAGGCCGTTTACTATAAAAACATTCATATTCAAATAACTATACAGCTATAACAATAGCAGCTAGCAACTCTTTCCTGTATGTTTAACAAAGATCAAACATTCTCTGGACCATATCTACCCATTTAAAAGAATGCCTGCGCAAACAAATATGTTTTTAACTAATTTCTTAAACATTAGAGGGCTCATAATAATAATAATAAAAAAAGTCTAAAAAGTGGCCTAAATGGGTACTTGGACGATCAAAAAGCCTGATCTCCAATGTATTTTTGGGCTGGACAGGACTTTGGAGGAAAAGGTCACCAGGTCTAGCTGATGCCCTCTTTGGTGGGTTTTGGTTGGGGGGGGGGGTTGAAAAAGCCTAGTTGGGAGATGAGTGACCAGAAATCAGATACTTCTGGTAGATCAGATTGCTCTAAGTGGATATTGATGTCCCCGCATAGTAGGTTGTATTGGCCTGTTAAGGAATTAGTAAGTAATGCTTCCGAGAAGTCCTCTTTGGCTAGGGTCCATTTTTTGGGTGGGATATAGAATAAAGTGATTGTTAGGGGGCGGCCATGGATTTGGAATTGAGAGAGTAGGCTAATATTTCAGAGTTAGGGGAAGATATGGTGTTGAGTACTGTGCACTTGAGCTAGACCTCCTCCTCTTCCCCAAGTTCTGGCCAGGGAGAGAATCTTGAATCCTGGGGGCAGACAGTCTTTGATTATGATATCCTTGTCTGAGTGCAACCAGGTTTCAGTGAGTAGGACAATGTCAGGGTTAGTTTCAGTCAGTCAGTTTTTGATCAGAATGGATTTGTTCCTCAGAGATCTAATATTTAGGTAGAAACCTAGTAGGTTCTGTTGGTTGGAATGGGCGACTGGGTAGTTGTGAGAGTAGGCTAATTTTTTTTAGTGACCTTAGGGGTAGGGCTTGTTAGGATTGCGGGGGGGTGGGGGGTGAGGGGTTTGGGGGCGGACTAGTATTGGGTTGGTTCTGGGGAGTGTGGGGTGAGAAGGCAGGGAATTTTGGTTTTACCGAGCGGTATGAGGAGATGTGGACAGGGATGAGGGTTGAGGAATAAGGGTCTGCAGTGCAGATCCTAAGGGTGAGAAGATAGAGTAAGAGCAAAGCTGCGCATTGATGGGCGTTAGGCCATGCCATGATTCTGTGCTGTAGGGGGGAGAGTTGAAGGAGTTTGGCGGTCGTAGGGGGATGTTTAAGGAGATAACAATATAAAACTTTTTTTTTTATAGACTAAGCAGGATTATCGCAATGCAATAAGGTAAACACAATAAATGCAATAAGGTGAACACAGTGCAGTAATGTGCAGTAAAGGCTACGCAGGGTAAAGCAGTGCAATAAGGTAAGAAAGAAGAGCAGAAGTGTGTTTAAGTAATTGGGTTCATGCAAACAGTTTGGTGTCAGGCGGTAGTTTAGAGGCGTGCAGTAATAAGCAATTTTTAAACTAGTCACATGTAGTTTAGTGTCGAGTTGGAGTCTTCTCTTCCTGCACCGAGAGGGTCGGGTTGCAGTTGGGGCAGCTCCCGCTATCAATGGGGCTGCCCTGACGAAAGGAGGGTCAAAAGTTGAGCCACAGGAGGTTTCGGGCGGCGGAGCTGGACTCCCACGCGGCCCGAGGCTCTCCCTCTGCGGCTGGAGACTTGTCCTTGTTGGGGCAGCTCCCGGTAACGATGGGGCTGCCCTGAAGAAAGGCGCAGGAGAAACTGTGTGGCAGGGGGTTTCGGGAGGCGGAGCTGGACTCCCAAGCGTCCCAAAGCCTCTTCCCTGCACCGAGAAGGTCGGGTTGAAGTTGGGGCAGCTCCCGCTATCATTGGGGCTGCCCTGATGAAAGGAGGGTCAAAAGTTGAGCCACAGGAGGTTTCGGGCAGCGGAGCTGGATTCCCACGCGGCCCGAGGCTCTCCCTCTGCGGCTGGAGACTTGTCCTTGTTAGGGCAGCTCCCGGTAACGATGGGGCTGCCCTGAAGAAAGGCACAGGAGAAACTGTGTGGCAGGGGGTTTCGAGAGGCGGAGCTGGACTCCCAAGCGTCCCGAAGCCTCTTCCCTGCACCGAGAAGGTCGGGTTGAAGTTGGGGCAGCTCCCGCTATCAATGGGGCTGCCCTGACGAAAGGAGGGTCAAAAGTTGAGCCACAGGAGGTTTCGGGCAGCGGAGCTGGACTCCCACGCGGCCCGAGGCTCTCCCTCCGTGGCTGGAGACTGAAGTGCATCGGTGAATCTGGCAGCACTACTTCACCTGCCACAGTGAAGTTTGTGGACCATGGCGCCGACCAGGGCCGGATTAAAGGGTAATCCCAGTAGGCATGTGTCTAGGGCCCGAAATGGTCAGAGGGGACTCGCTGAAGGAGGGCAAACAGACCACTGAAATTTTTTTTTTCAAACGGTGACAGGAACCCCCCCCCAGCATCGATTAGCAATGCGACCCCCCCAAGCATACAGATTGTTTCTTTTAAATTATTTTTTTTCAGTACAGCGATAACTTGGAATCCAACCTTAATCTGTTCCACAACCCCGTTCAAATTCCAAAACATTTGAATTCCAAGACAATTTTTCCCATTGAAAATAATAGAAATGGGATTAATCCGTTCCTTGGTACCACAAACTCAGATTTTCAAATAATTTTAACACTAAATACACTGGATTTTTTGTAATTCAGAATACTCTCAAATATAATACAGTAAAAGAAAGGTAAAGTGAATCTTGATAATGAATGAGTCCAAAGCTCCATCCACCATCCAGCATCTTTCACTCATAAACTCGCCTCCTCCTGCATATGCACGCACCTGACGCATTTCCTGTTTCCGGCAGAAGTGAACGCGGCTGAGAAAGAAGTAGTGTCAGAGGGGAAGGGGCGCAGGTGGTGGCTGACTAGGACTGAAGAAGGAGTTTGAGTGAAAGGTACCTTATCGTGCAAGTGGAGAGAGATAAGGAGGAGTGTGTGGCGCAGTGGTTGGATCTACAGCCTCAGCACCCTGGGGTTGTGGGTTCAAACCCCGCACTGCTCCTTGTGACCCTGGGCAAGTCACTTAATCCTCCATAGCTCCAGGTACGTTAGATAGATTGTGAGCCCACCGGGACAGAGAGGGAAAATGCTTGAGTACCTGATTGTAAAAAAACGCTTAGATAACCTTGATAGGCGGTATATAAATACCTAATAATAAAACTTGATAATGCTGGGCTGGGGAGGGCGGAAGAGATGGCAGGGATCACAGAGGAGGGAATGGGACTGGTCCCCAAATGCATGTGAAGAAGGGTGCTTGTCAAGTTAAATTTTCCAGTCTTTTTTTTTTTTTCATTGTCCGGGGCGTACATTCGGATTCCAAAGCAGCGTTCGGATTCCGGGGCAAATTTTGCTCTAAAAATTAGTTTGGATTCTAAGTTGTTCAAGTTCTGGGACGTTCGGATTCCAAGGTACCACCGTATTAATTATGATGTCACTGTTCTACAAATTCAATCAGTTATTTTGTAAGTTTATGCAGACTGTGTACTCGGTGTAAAAAGCAAGTGCGAGGGACGGTACTGAGGTTTAATGGAATTCTTAAATATCACTGTGAGCTTGAGAAAAACAAATACAGGAAATAAACAAAAATAAAGCAATATTTAGAAAGCCACTGATCTTATAATGTTTTGTGAAACACTGGCTTAAGAATTTTATCCCACTTCAAAAGAAAAGCTTCAGCACACTTAACAAAATGAACATCCCAGTTTAATGGCTAAAAGCTTGCTAACCTATTTGTTCTAACTGCATGCAGGCCTGGCTACCAAAATACTTCACTTCAAGGAAATATATTTAAAATGTGTCCACCTAAGGGGGTCTTATACTACAGTGTGTTAGATTTTGCACTTACCACACTTTGAGAGAGAAACTTAAGAGGTAGTAAGTGCAAAGGCAGCATAGGCTCTGCAGTTCCCACTCAGAAATAGCCATTAGCGTGCATTTACTCTGGTCGCAAGTAGAACGGATGCACTTATGCCCCAGGTCTATAAAAAGTGTCCCAATAGCAGCAACTCAAGGCTCCTTTAACTAAGATGCGATAGCGGTTTTAGCGTGCGAGTAGCGCATGCTGAATTGCCATGCGCGCTAGACCTTAATGCCAGCATTGAGCTGGCGTTAGTTCTAGCCGCGTAGCGTGGGTTTAATGCGCGCTAAAATCCTGCATGCGCTAAAAACACTATCGCAGCTTAGTAAAAGGAGCCCTTTTTATACATATATGTTCATTCAATTTTTAGCAGACTTGTCAGACATGCCACCACCAACAATATACAATTTGGAACAGCTGTATGTATCACTTCTGGCATATGTTCCATCATCCATACTGCTTTTTTATTTTTGTTTTTAGTATATAAATATTTTTAATAATTTTATAAATATTTTAATCTTTCTCGTTTTATATTAAATTATCTTCTAAAATACTACCTCCTCGGTTAGTTTTAATAATTGATATAAACTCAAATGAAAAGCCAAAAACTAAAACATTGAAGTCGGGATGGTATGTGGCGATTGTGAAGAGGGGGCTGATCTTGAAAAAGACTAGTGGTGAAACATGTCGGCCAGTCCCTTCCCGGCATTCAGAAGAGCTACGCATTGAAGCACAAACTTAAAGATATAGCATTAAGCTAGTGTTTTGGACTTTTCATATGAGTTGTCAGGGGTTGTCGGGAGATGTCGGGTGGATGTGGGGAGATGTCAGGTGGATGTTCTATTTGGGTATTAGGAGGCGGATCATGGCAACTAGAGGAGTAAGGGAAGGTCATGCCTTAAACCCTCTAGTGGGCTTTTTGTCAGTTCGCGCACCTTTGGGGAACTTAGACTTGTTTTACATTCATCTAAGTCCCGGCATGTAAGTTCTGCCTAGGACATCCTGATAAAGCTTTGATTATTGCTTCAGGATGTCCAGGTTAAAGCCCACACAATGCCAGGCCATAACACACCTTTCAACATGCCCATTTGAGCTCTGGACGCATAGCAGCGCTGCTGAGCATCCAGAAAATTGGTTTTGATTATCGACACTTGGATGTCCCTTCTATTAGGATGTCCACGTGCCGACTTGGACTGGTGTTTGGATGTTTCATAGTTTTGATTAGGAGTCTCACATTGTTCATTTATATAATTATTTTAAATGGCCATGCACTGATGGCAATGTTAGCTCATGGCCATTAATATAATCAAATTTGTAATGGTAATTTAAAATTTAGTACTTAAATGCCAATATTGAATAGATTTACCTAGCTAAAATCAAGCTTGAGTTATATTGTTCTCTAATGGATATTATGGAAATTCACTGTATGCTGTTATATGGTTTTTGAAAATGAATAAACAGATTCAAATATAAAAATGTGTTCGCATTGATCTGCTAAATTACTTGTATGTTTGCTTAAAATTAAAAGTAGCACAAATTTGCCTGGGTAAAACTAGGATCATAACAGAGGATTTCCTGGGAGGAACTTTCAAATTTGACTGGATTCCATGAAGATAAGTTTTACTACTTCATTTATTTCTTATACTGCAGCACTGTATGCAAAACATGTAAAAGGTAGTCCCTGCTCAATAGACCTTACAACCTATTAAAGACAAACAGAACAAGTAAGGGTTTAGGGAGTGGGAGTGAAGAAGACAAACATGGTACTCAACAGTTATATAGGGGATTATATAGGGGATTAAGAGTTGAAAGCAGCCTCAAAAAGGTGAACTTTTAGCCTAGACTTTTAGGCCCCGATTCTCGAAGGTATGCTGAAAGTTAGGTGGCAGTAGACGTCCTGCCACCAGAGCAGGATTAACCAATAGGCCAAGTAGGCATGTGCCTAGGACCTGAAATGGTCAGGGGGGCCCGATGAAGGAGGGCATCAACATTGTTTTCTTCCAAACGGCGATGGGCCCCTCCAGCATCGATGGACAACACGGGCCCCCCTGATCGCAACGGGGCCCCACCCCCCAGCGATGGAAAGTAAGACAAGCAAGCAGCAGGGTAAGAAAGGCAACAGGAACTGTAATTGTGCAAGAGTGCTGCTTGCCCAAAGCTTCTATCTGATGCAGCTTCCTGTTTCCACCTAGGCACATGGTGGAATGGGGCGGGGGGCCCAGTGTACTGTGTGCCTAGGGGCCCTCGATGAATTAATCCTGCCCTGCCTGCCTCTACCTAACTTATGTGTGATATATGATGCAGTAATTGACTCCATTGTTTAAAACAATTAAAAAATTAATTAAAAAAAAAGTTGGTGCCTACAAGCACCTACAGAACAGGCTGCCAATGTCTCATCCACAGAGGTGGCTACCAGTGCCTACAGTCAAACTTGATGTGGCTTATACCGGAAGTGACTATAGGTGCCGGTAGGAGCCCCGGAGGATGCAGTAAACTCTGACCTACATTTCCATTGTCTACTATACATGAGGCCGCAATTCTGCAACCAGTGCCGGTATGTAATTGACACATGACCAGCGCCAGTTTTGGAGGTGTCGGCGTTGGTTGCAGAATCTGGCCCTTAGCCTAGATTTTTACAAGTGAGGAGCAAGACATATCAACTTAGGAAGTCTATTCCAGGCATATGGCTCAGCAAGATAACGGGAATGGAATCTGAAGTTTGCAGCGGAGGAGAAGGATATAAATAAGAGTGACTTACCAGATGAACGGAGTTACTGGAAAAGGGTGTAGGGAGAGAAAAGAGAGGAGAGATATGGATGAGCTACCGAATGAATGCAAGAGTAGACAATGAAGCGACTTGAAGAGAAAGGTTACATGAGTGTAGTGGCATTGATAGAAGATAAATTGTGCAGCAGAATTTTCAATATATTAAAGCGAAAGGGATTAGATATGACTTAGACAAGTTTACAATCAGGTCCTCAAGCATTTTCTCTATCTGTCCTGGTGGGCTTACAGTCTATCTAATGTTCCTGGGGCAATGGAGGATTCAATGACTTGCCCAGGGTCACAAGGAGCAGCAAGCAGGGTTTGAACCCACAACCTCAGGGTGCTGAGACTAAAGCTCTAACTACTTGAGAGATGGTTTGGTCAGAGATCTTTCAGAAGCAAGATGCAATAATTTCTGCGTGTGGCAAGGTAATGCAAATGTGGATTCGAGTTCTGGTAGTGCACTCAGAAAGGAAGAGCCACGTTTATACAGGAAAAAAAAAATAGTTTTAGCAGTATGTTTACCTGCTAGATTTAGCCAGGTCAAAATCTACCTGCTAAAATGTCTGAGGAGATAGATTTAGCCAGATGTTCAGTCACACCACTAGCCAAATGCTGCTGAGTATCTACGGAAAGATAAGCAGGTGAATTTATATACTTTTCCTACCCACTCAGTGTATTTAAATTTATTTTGACCCTTATTTGTTTTGACTGAAAAAGACTAGCTGTCAGTTATGCTTATTACATTACATTAGAGCAGGGGTAGGGAACTCTGGTCCTCAAGAGTTGTAATCTAGTCGGGTTTTCAGGATTTCCCCAATGAATATGCATGAGATCTAT
This sequence comes from Geotrypetes seraphini, assembly GCF_902459505.1. Taxonomy (NCBI): domain Eukaryota; kingdom Metazoa; phylum Chordata; class Amphibia; order Gymnophiona; family Dermophiidae; genus Geotrypetes; species Geotrypetes seraphini. The sequence goes on from NC_047087.1 coordinate 47,764,163, forward strand.
TTGCATGCACTGCTTTCAATGCATATACATTGGGGAAATCCTGAAAACCCGACTGGAATACGGCTCTCGAGGACCGGAGTTCCCTACCCCTGCATTAGAGATTTCCATTCCGCCATTACCTTGCGGTTCAAGGCGGATTACAAAAAGAGTTATAGATGGAGGGTTACAAAGTAAGATCACATGTCATTTCCAAGAGTGGATCGGGTAGTATCAGTGGGTTAGGGAGAAGATGGGAAGAAGGAAGGTACTCCTGGTATTAAGCCTTTTTCAAGGATTTCTTGAAGAGTATAGTTTTTATTTCCTTTCTGAACATCTTATAGTCTGGGGTTGTTATCAGTAGATTGGCGATTTGGTTATCTAATTTTGCTGCTTGAGTGGCTAGTAGGCTGTCGTATAGTTTTTTCCGTGTTACTTCTTTGATTGGGGGGGGGGGGGTGAATGGGGTGTGTGTTTTTCTATGTCTGGTTGAGGTAGTTTGGATGAGGCGGTTGTTCAGGTAGGTTGGGCTGGCTCCGTTTATAGTTTTAAATAGTAAACAGTAGAATTTAAATAGTATTCTTTCCTGGATTGGAAGACAGTGTGAGTTGATGTATGCCTCTGTAATGTGGTTGTGTTTCCTCAATGAGTAGATGAGTCTCAGAGCTGTATTTTGAATTGTTTGTAATTGTTTAATCATTGTTGAAGAGCAGGGGAGGTAAAGGATGTTGCAGTAGTCCAGTAGGCCTAGGATTAGGGATTGTACTATGAGCTGGAATTGTGTTCTTTCGAAGAATTTTCAGACTTCTCTAAGGTTTCTCATAACTGCAAAAGATTTCTGTATTGTTTTATTTATTTGTGGTTGCATGGTGCAGCATTTGTCAATTGTCATACCTAATAGTTTTAGGGTGGTTTGAATGAGGTAATTGATTGAGTTGATTTCTAAAATGGTTATGGTTGGGACTTTGTTATTTTCGAGGAGGTTGAATTTAGTTTTGTCTGGGTTATTGTTTTGTTTTTTCCAAGTGTTCTGGACACCCATTAATATCAGTTGAGCTAAAATATGCCTAATTATTCAATATCTCTTGAAGATTCCCTTTTGTCTGGCTTTTGAGTTTGAGGAAAATAAATCATTTGGGGTTTTTTCCCCATACTTTCTGTGGTGAGGCATTATTACTTACATCTCTAAAGCACTGGAAGAAACTGACAAGAAATTCAAAATGTCAAAATAAGAAAAGAAAAATCACAAGGTGAAACAGGGTCATGTCCAAATTGTAAAGCTGGCAGGGAAAAGTTCAACAGCTTGGCACAATTGATCTCAAAACTCTGTTTGTCAAGCTCATGATGCCCTACTTTATCATGGATATGCCATAACATGATCCTTTTGGGAAGGTTTACAAGCCTATCACCAGAACAGAAATACTATTGCATCTCTTCTTTTCTGTAATATATACTGTACATGCCCTAATTCTATATATGGTAGTAAAACATGCATGTACAAATTTAACTGTGCATGCAATTTAATTGCCAAAGAAAACAATTAGCACTGATAATTGGACACTTATAATCAATTATCAGTGCATTCATGTAAATTTACGCACATATCTTTAGGTGCCAGGATCCATGTGTAAATTCTATATGTGGATCCAAAAAAGAGATGTGGATATGGGAGGGGCATGGGTGAATCAAATACAAAATAAGCTGGATCTGAACCTAATTTAGGCGTGATAATTTCTGCCAGCAGGTACAGTCCTAAAATAAAGGGCTCCTTTTACAAAGGTGCGCTAGCATTTTTAGCTCACGCACCGGATTAGCGTGCTAGCCAAAAAACTTCTGCCTGCTCAAGAGGAGACGGCAGCGGCTAGCTCATGCGGCATTTTAGTGCATGCTATGCCATGTGTTAAAGCCCTAACGCACCTTTGTAAAAGGAGCCCAAAGTAAATGCATATTTTGCAAAGAGCAGCAGGTATGACTAGCCACAAACAAGATGGACCATGCTGGTCTTTATCTGCCATCTATTAGTGTGTTACAGGTTACTATCTATGAATACTGGTCACTTTATTTCTATCATCACTATTCCCAAAGGTTACCAATAAGGTTGCTCTCAGTGTAAGTTTCTTCAATAGATGTTTCCAGCATTGTGGTTAGATTCACTTCCAAAACCTCTTCTAGCCCTCTGCCAGAAATACTCTTAATAGCAGTAGGAATGTAAAAAGCTTTAGAAATAGTTGGGAGGGAGGAGGAATCAAAAGAAAGAATCTCCACCATATACTGTTTCAACATCTGGCTTGGGGAAATCATTATATAGAAAATTCAAAACATAAAATATGAGCCCTCATCTGGTTTTCCATCTTCTCTAATCTATCTTCTAATAAATCTTTCCCTTTAACTAGTGTGGTATTAAGTTCCTCCAAAGATTTTATTTTCTCAGAGCGTTCATTCAGATGACCACTATGCTTTTTGATCTCAGCGGCTATCTCTCCATTGAAGGTTCAACATTGGGATAAACATGTAGACAAAGTTCCTTCCATCTTGGAAACCAGTTGCCAAATTTCAACATTTGAAACCTCTCTAGGGGGTACAATTGAAACTCCAATAGCCCATATACATCCCGCAAAAGGACAGGTTTTATAGAAGTTTTGGAGGAACTTTCAATCACATAAGAGTCAGGAAGAACAGCATTCAAATGGACTCCTCGAGAGGGATAAATTGGATTCAATATGTTGGAAATCTCTCCTTCAGCCACATCTACATCAATCATGGGGCTACAAGTAGCTGAGGTTAATTCCAAAATAGTATTGGATGGTTTAGGCAGTGATCAACAGTCCAGACTTAAGGAAGGAGCCTCAGGGCTTGTTACTTCAAAAGCTGAGTTTAAATGTTTACCAGAGAGCCTCACTGAATCTGATGTCACAGCAAATTTGTCCATAGGGCCTTGAATTTTCTTTAACCTCGGGAGTAGTCTTCATTAGCCCCTTCCTCTTGTCCATGATGTAATAATAAAGCAAGAAAAAGCACAGTATCTGAGATCTTTATCTGATAAATATCTTCAATAGTCTACTCATCTGACTTTCTCAGTTGCCTCTGAAGTGGATCCAAAGGGGCATGCTCCCTTAAGTCAGGGCTTGGCTTTGAAGGACAGTGGGACATCTCCAATGATGTCATACGCTGATGCCTCACAGCCTCGAACTACCTTTCCTCCAACCCTCAGAACAGCTCAAGGTGACTTTCTCTGCTTCTCCTTCTGATGCTGGCATGTACTGTCACTTTCACCTGTTAGGGAGTTGAGAAGGTATCAGTGACCAGTGATCCTTCCAGTAGTCGTCTGGTAAGTTTCGGCATCTTTTTGGCATTACTGAAACAGGTCTAGCCAAAAAAGTTCTTTTTTACGCTGGATGTTTTTACAATGCTCTATTATTGTAGAAAAATGTCAAAATTATAAGCCCCCCCCCCCCCCAGTCCCATCCCAAATATGCCTCCAACATGCCCCACTGAGATTTAGATGAACTACATAAAAAGGTCTTAAAAATGAGTTTTGAGGTCGTCAATGCAGCCAGCACTTCTACAACATCGGGACAGGCAGTCCCGCTGCTGTCCGCTCCAGCCACCTGAGAGGGTCCTTCGGAGGAGCCTTAATTGCCGGTTCAGCCAGCACTTCTACAACATCGGGACAGGCAGTCCCGCTGCTGTCTGCTCCAGCCACCTGAGAGGGTCCTTCGGAGGAGCCTTAATTGCCGGGTCAGCCGGGAGGGAGCCTGTCGTCAGTGCAGCCAGCACTTCTATAACATCGGGACAGGCAGTCCGCTCCAGCAACCTGTCCGCTCCAGCAACCTGAGAGGGTCGCGAGCTGAAGGGGCGTGACTAAAGGGGCTTGCCCCTTTTGAGTCTCTTCGGAGCCCAAGAGGAGTAGGGAGTAGGGTTATCGAATCCTCAACATGGGTAAGAGGAAAGCTAAAGCAATACCATCTGCTGGAATAACAGGCCCGATGGATCGCCATCTTGTGGACCCTACTTTGCCACATGCTGAGGAACAGGTAACCTCTAATTTTCAAGCTGTCTCTTTATCCTCCGGGGAACCTACACCACCTCCTCAACCATTATATTCTTCACGGTTAGAAGAATCTCCTTCCCCTTTTAAGGAATAAATAATTTCTTCTTCCCCTCAATTATCCTTATTATCTGGACTGGAGGTTTCAGAACAAACCTTGGGGCAAGCTAAAGAACTAACCCCTGTACAGATGATTACGGGGCAAAGATTGGACGCTCTCCCCAGAGATAAAGTGATCACTCTAAATGATGTTTGGCTTAGCATTAATAGAATAGAGTCATCATTACAAAAAACCGTTTTGAACTTATGTCAATTTTCATCTGATGTAACTGTGAAAGTTAAAGAGCAAGATATTAAAATTGGAGAAACAGCTGTGAAGGTTGAAAAATTAGATCAGGTAGTAGGTACTTTACAAGCTAGTGCTGTTTCTAATATAAAGGATAGTATGATGATACATGCTAAATTAGAAAAAATGGAAAATTCTATCAGAGTTAAAAATCTTCATTTGTTAAATTTTCCAATCACACATTATCTGTCTCCGATGGAGCTCTTGAGAATGTACTTGAGGGAAATATTACATTATACTAAAGTGGAGACCTTTGAGGTTGATAACATATTACATCTCAAGAGACTCCAAGGAAAAGGCAGATGAAGGTGGAATGGATAGATTAGTGTTACCTGATAGTTTGAATGTATCACAGTTTTTGGAGTCATCTAAAGACATAATTGATAAACGAGCAACTCTTCTCGTGACCTTTAAGACAGAGCTTGAAAAACAAGATATTTTAAAATTATATTTCCTGAAAAAACAAGAGATGTTTTGTGGTCAACGGGTGATAATTTTTCCAGATGTCTCTAGACAAACTCAGTTCAAGAGAAAACAGTTCCTTCAGCTAAAGCCTAAGGTTTTGGCAGTTGGAGCGACCTTCTTCGTGAAATTTCCATGTAAATGCCTGATTTCGTATGGAAGTGGTAAATATGTGTTTTTTGATCCAGTCCAGTTGGAAGATTTTATTAAAGAGAAACCTTTGTTGAAAGTTTAATTACTAATATTGACTTTACTTTTGGAGGATGATGTATAATATATATAAGCCATTTGCCTGTTCCTAGATAGTAGATAGATGGATTTCTTTTGATGTTTTATTTTTAAATACTGGCGACCAGCAATAATGTGGACTAGGAATGGTTGATTAGTTTCCTAAAATATTTTTGTTGTTCCTTGTATGGAATTTACATTTGCATTTTGTGTTCATTCATGAATTATTTGTTATTATTATAATGAATAATCAAATAAATAAAGAATTAAAAAAAAAAAATAGTTTTGAAAATAGCGATTTGGACCTTTTTGAGTAAAAAAAGTCCATCGCTTTGTGCCTTTTTTTGGATGTTTTTCCATTTTGAAAATGAACCCCAAAGCTCTCTGTTATAAAATTTCCCTCATATGTTCTACATGTAGGGCTAATTTCATAACAGAGTATCTAAGTCAAAGTTGGGGAAAGGCACCGATTTTATAAACACAACAAAGGTATCTTTTAGGGGTATTTCCAAAAAAAGAAAAAAACTCCAAATATCTGCCAAAGTCAGCAATTGGACATCCTAATCACCAGGACGTCCAAGTGCCAATTTTCAAAACCATTTTCTGGATATCTAAGCAGGACGTTTGTCCTGCAATGCAGCCAGAGTTCAAAAGGCATATTGGAGGTGTATTAATGGGTGGTTCTTTGGCAGGCTTAGACTTGGACGTTTGCAGCTATAACTGATCAATTTGCAGGATGTCCTAGATGAAACTTAAACATTTTGGGCTAAAGCTGTTTTAGAAGCATGTAAGTACTAAAAAAGGTACCAAAACTGACCCGATGATAATTGGAGAGATTAACTGCTGAATCTTCCACCCACCCACCCCCTCCCTCCATGGTCACAGACCCCCCCCCCTCCCACCTCACAAAACTCTGAATGAAAAAGTACATACCTGTCTTTAGAACAGCAGCATCTGATATGAGAAAATCTACTAGAGTAGCTCACAAAATGACTCAAGTCCCCCTAACCAGTACATTTATGGTAGAAAGTGTGAGGCCAACAAAACCTGACAATACTGCCATATAGATGTCACCTGCAGCCATGAGGGATGGTAGACAGGTGGGTATAGTAGGAATCAAGGGATCGGAGGGGGTGGGGGGTATATCTGGCACCCTTTATGTGAAGTTCACAGCAGTTCCCTCTAGGGTACTCCACTGCTCTATGGGCATGTCTATATGACCAGTCCATTACAAGGTTGGTCCCTCCTATGTCCAAATGCAGAGCATTTTGACATTTCCAACTTGGATTTTTTTTTTTTAGCTTTGGATGTTTTGGCAGCCTGGACATCCCAGTTCTATAACAGTGCTCTTAACTTTAGGAATGTCCATGACCTGCCCATGCTTCTCCCTCAGCTGTGATCCCTTTTGAGATTATGCACTAGAATTTACTCACACACAAATCAGCAACGTGAGCAGATTTGCGCACATGCCACAGCGGTTACTATGCTTCCACTTATTATGAAGTACTACTGTTTATGATTTTTGAGATAAGAACATAAGAAGTTGCCTCCACTGGTCAGACCAGAGGTCCATCGTGCCCAGCGGTCCACTCTTGCGACGGCCCATCAGGCCCATGACCTGTGAAGTGTTTTCTGACTATTCCTATAACCTACCTCTACTTCTATCTGTACCCCTCAATCCCCTTATCCTTTAGGAACCTATCTAGACCCTCCTGATACAATGTTAGTAGACCTGGAAGTGGTAAAAGCAATCCTCAAACATGTAAGCTTTTTTTCTGATGAAAACCCCTCTAAAATAGATGTAGCAGATGAACATAAGAACATAAAAATAGCCTTACTGGGTCAGACCAATGGTCTATCAAGCCAGTAGCCCATTCTCAAGGTGGCCAATCCAGGTCACCAGTACCTATCAAAACCCAAGAGTAGCAACATTCCATGCTATGATCAGGGTAAGCAGTGGCTTCCCCCATTTCTTTCTCAATATACAGATTATAGACTTTTCCTCCAGGAAATTGTCCAAACCTTTCTTAAAACCAGCTACACTATCTGTTCTTACCACAACCTCTGGCAATATGTTCCAGAGCTTAACTATTCTCCGAGTGAAAAAAAAAAAATTTCCTCCTATTGGTTTAAAAGTATTTCCCTGCAGTTTCATCGAGTGTCTTTGTAATTTTTGACGGAGTGAAAAATCGATCCACTTGTACCCGTTCTACTCCACTCAGGATTTTGCAGACTTCAATCATATCTCCCCTCAGCCGTCTCTTTTCCAAACTAAAGAGCCCTAACATTTTAGTCTTTCCTCATACGAGAGGAGTTCCATCCCCTTTATCATCTTGGTCGCTCTTCTTTGATCTTGGGATCCTTAGAGTGCATAACTCTGCAGGACTAATTTTATATATGCTCATACATCTCACTTTAACATTAACATCACAGCTTCATACTTACAATTTAAATAGTACTGGATGATTTATGATCTACCCTTAAGAAAAATGTCAAAGCTCATTGTTACATTCAAATACTATTACTGGTCTACAAGTGTTTGGTTAGCAGTGCATTTTTACTGATTTCAAACAATAAAGAAACAAAACTTTCAAAACACCAAATTTAAAAAAAAAAAAAAAGTTTTTTGTTTTTTTTTCTTAAGATGCGCCATGCATCCTGCTTAACAATAGCAAACACATCTTCTCCTTCAGAATATTGCCAGTTGTGATGGGAGGCCCTCCTGGCTTCTTCCTCTCGCCACCGAGCAGAGACTTTGTTCACATTTGGACTCCTTATTTGGACAGTTTGCCTCCCCGGGTGCGCAGTCGTATCTTGAATAGACTACATACGTATTCTATCCCGCCTGTCTGATTTGGGGGTATGGGGTTGGGGGGAGTGGGGTGCTGGGCGGGGTTTTGGGGGGGTATGGGGGGGTTGGGATACTATGTAACCTGAGAGGACATCAGAGTCCAGTCCTCTTGGGGGTAGGGAGCTCTGTTTTCTATATTTGAAATGTTTTTGCCCTGCTGTTTATTTGTGATCTGGTTGTTGCTTAATAAAAACAGATTTCACAAAAAAAATAGATTTTGGATAAAGAGAGCTGTAACTAAAACAAGAAATGTTATTTCACACATAGGCTTGGCAAACTAGACAAGAAGGCTTTATATTAGATTTATCAGCAAATGGTGACTAAAATCCTTAAATAAGCAGATGTGGTAACCAGAATGAAATGATGAGAATAGGGAGGCAGACAGAGTCCTCTTCTAACAGGGGAATACACTGAATCATGAATAAAAAAAACACGGATTGGGGAGAAAGCAAGCATACTGTTTGGGTAAGCATAAAGTGAGAAAACTGCCTTATTTTAAAATAGTTTCCCTAGTGTAATAGTTATGTGAGGAAGGGAGGAAGAAAAGGATTGGTAAAGTATTAATTTTGTGTATTTTAAGTGCATTATGTATAATGCTCATGTTTTAATATAGTTGTATTGCACTGTCAAAATTTGAAAATCAATAAAGAATTAAACAAACCAAACAAAAAATAGCTTCCCTATCAGGTCAATGTATAGTTTTTCTTTGGCCACAGGAATAGCAGCATGGCTCTCTCAAACATTTCGTATAAATAACACAGATATAGTGAAAATCAAATATCAAAATGATTGCAAGGGCTCTGTAGTTTCTGTAGTAGCTGATAAGAATATAAGAAGTGGTCCATCGTGCCCAGCAGTCCGCTCACACGGCAGCCCTCTGATCAAAGATCAGTGCCTTGAGACTAGCCTACCAGCGCACGTTCTTGTTCAGCAGGAACTTGTCTAACTTTGTCTTGAATCCCTGAAGGGTGTTTTCCCCTATAACAGACTCCAGAAGAGCGTTCCAGTTTTCTACCACTCAAACGTAACTCCCCACCCCTTTTACAAAACCGTAGTGCATTTTTTTTTAGCGTCGACCACTGCAGTAACAACTCCAACGCTCATAGTAATTCTATGAGTGTTGGAGCTGATACCGCTACAGCTGGTGCTAAAAACTGACATCCAGGGTGGGAGGGAGGTGGGAAAGCATCATTATTTCTTGTATTTAGTTTATTGAAATTCTCTATGTGGTTATACTTTTATGGATGAATGAGAGGAAGGGGGGGGGAGAAAATGATTGTTTTCAGAATGTTTGTATATTTAAAGTGCTTTTCCTGATTCGTTTATGTTTAAAATTTTTGCAATGCGCTGTTAATATTTGAAAATTAATAAAGATTTAGATTCTAAAAATTGCACTACGGTTTTGTAAAAGGGGGTAAGTTAGGCACCAATAGGCACGATCTAGGCGCCTGTCAGTGCCTATCTTTTAGTGACCTTTTGAAGAATCCGGCCTTAAGTGCTCCTGTGTTGTTGTTTTTTTTAATGGGCTGCACACTAATGTCCTTTTTGATGGCCATACTAGAAATGAGCTTAGTGTATGGAAAAGGCTTGCATAAGGCCATGTTAAGTCTTTGTACTAGGGCAGTTTAGTAAAAGGACCTCAGTAAATGAAGATGTTCTTTTAAACAAATATATTTATTTATCTATAACACTCTCCCGGGGGAGCTCAGAATGGTTTACATGAATTTATTCAAGTACTCCAGCATGTTTCCCTGTCTTTCCCGGTGGGCTCACAATCTATCTAATGTACCTGGGGCAATGGGGGATTAAGTAACTTATCCAGGGTCACAAGGAGCAGAGTGGGTTTGAACCCACAACCTTAGCTTCAACCATTGCGCCACTCTAGAAATCAAAATAGAGTAAAAGTGAGCCAAGTTCAGGACAATGAAGCCATTGTGACATCATTGATGTGGTTGGCTCTAAGGCATTGGTGGAATGAGGCATTATGATGTCACAATACCAGCTCTGGTTATCAGAGGCTGAAGCTTTTCACACTATTTATTCAATTTTCTATACCATTCTCCTAGGGGAGCTCAGAATGATTTGCATTTTTCCCTGTCTGTCCTGGCAAGCTCACAATCTATCTAATGTACTTGGGGCAGTGGGAGAATTAAGCGACATAATGCATATAACCCCCCTTTTACAAAATCACACAAGGTTTTTAGCGCCAGCCAGTGCACTGAATGCTCTGCGCTGCTTTGACAGTCATAGAGTTTCTATGAGAGTCAGAGCAGTGCAGAGCATTCAGTGCACCGGTCAGCACTCGAAACCTCTTGTGCACATTTTTCCCTAGCTGCTACTGTTTTGAACAATATAATTGTTAAGGGTGTGTGGCTCCAAAATGTTCATTTTGTTTAGATTACATTATCATTTCTGGGGGATTTACATTTTGTTTAATATTTTTGGAGAAGACAGCACACTATTTGCAAGCTGTAAACACACTTCAGAAAGTGCACACAATATTTGCAAAGAGTGTACACTTTTGGGAACTTATATGGCACCTAAAAACTTGGTGCTTAGCGCAATTCTACAAGGCGAGGGTACCTTTTATAGAATCATGCTTGGCATTGGTGCGCAATGCATAACTTAAGTGCACACATTTAGGCCAGCTAAAATCAGGCCTAACTGCTAAAACCAGGCCCAACTACCTATGTGTAAGTTATGCACACGTTGGGCATATTCTATAACTGTGTGCTTAACTTATAGGAATACCATCGATCTGCCCCTGACCACACACCCTTTTTCAAATTCACTCACTGCAAGTGGCACACACATTTTACAGAATCATGCTTTCCAAGCTGTGTGTAACCTTTAATTAGTCCCAATTAGCAATTGTGTTAATTGCCAGTTAAGCTAAGCACACTGATGTATGTGCACATTTTCAGGTGCTTTGGTTTCAATGTAAGATATACAAGACTGAGTACTTATAATATAATTTGATAATATATATTTATTAATAATTTAAAGTAACATCAGTAAATTAATAATAAAAATTAAAATAGTTGGTAAGAAACTAGATAGCACATTTTCAGGTGCCATATACAGAATTTGAGAGTCCATGAATAGGGTGTGCTTTTTCTGAAGTGCATTTACTCTATTTCCAACAGAGAGAAAAATAATATTGCCATTGTTTTCTGTTGTTTCGGCTTAAAAATGTAATAATTCTCATGTTTTAAACATGCACACATCCCTAACGATTTAAGTGCCAATAATAATTTTTCATCAGCGTTAGCACAATAAAATTGGCTCTGTTGCAAGTTTTCTGTATCCCCTTCCCCTCGCAATTGCAAAAAAAAACAAACAAAAAAAAAACCTACACATTTTAAAGATTCCAGCTATGATTTATGGCCTCTGGGACATCAGGCCCCCATTGCACATATACAAAATTAACTAATGAAACTTCATCTTCAAAACTTCTGCATTTCAAAGCCACCCAACAATGACAAAATGTAAGTGTCTAGCCCCCTATGGGGAAAAGGCAAGAATAATCAAGTAGATGTAGTTTGAATTGCTGTACTGTCAATATCAATACGGACCACCTCCTGCTTCTTATTTATTTTTATCATTGATTTCCCATCTTTTCTCCCCACTGCCCCATTAAATTCTTGCCAAAATGGCAAGGCTTTCAAGCTTTACAGAACTTTTCTCAAGCTGCAACAAACATTCATTCAGGCTACGTTTTCAGGTATAATTCCTATTGGAAAATTTGATAAAAGAGATGCTATCAAAGTGATGTTGGATTACTGAAACAGAGACGAACATATGTTTTTTAGATGAATAAGAAAGAAACAAAACATGCATTCAGATGCAAGACAGCAATATAGAAACAGAGGCAGAAAAAGAAAAGGGAATGATGACATTTTTAACTCTTTAGTTGCTGCAGTTAGAGGCTTCCAGTTTACACGGCTTGGAAAATCCGGTTCATCGTTGATTTTTCACTCACCTTTAACAGTAGGGGGAAGGAAGGGAGAGATCCTGCATGGAGGGGAATAAAGAGGTTTGATCCAGGGCAAAGGCAGGGAGAAAGAAAGAGAGAGAGAGAGAAAGAGACGGTAGACACTGGGAAAGATACATAAATATTGGATATAGCAGTGGAACGGAAGATAGAAGATGGATGTCAAATGGGCAAGAGACCCTGGCAAGTGAGTTAACGGTTCATAGACAACGGCGCGAAAGACAAAGATGCACCCAGACAATTGAGCGCAGCGCGGAGGCGCGCACCACTCAAAATTACTGTTTTTAGGGGTTCCGACGGGGGGTTTTGTTGGGGAACCCCCCCACTTTACTTAATAGACATCGCGCCGGCGTTATGGGGGGTTAGGGGGGTTGTAACCCTCCACATTTTACTGTAAACTTAACTTTTTCCCTAAAAACAGGGGAAAAGTGAAGTTTTCAGTAAAATGTGAGGGGTTACAACCCCCCACACCCCCCACAACGCAGCACAATGTCTATTAAGTAAAGTGTGTGGGGGGTTCCCCCCCACGCCCCCGTCTGAGCCCTAAAAACATTAATTTTGAGCGGCGCACGCCTCCACGCTGCGCTCAATTGTCTGGGCGTGCCTTTGTCCCGGCGCGCTTTTGACCTGACACCGAGTTAACAGAAGACAAACAGAAACCAGAGCCTGAGACCAACATGATTTGAATAATAAAATTATCAGACAATAAAAGGTAGAATTTTTTTTTTTTTTCTATTTTGCGATTACAATACATGTCAGATCTGAAATGTGTATCCTGTCAGAGCTGGTGTTAGACAGCAAGCGTGAGCTAGGACCTAAAAGAGAGAGGAACAGTCTTTTTTGTTTGTTTAGTTTACACCACAGTGATGGCATGGGGTTGGAGAGGTTGTAACCCTATGTAATGTTATATTGTGACACTGTGAATGTTAAACTGTAACCCATTCTAATCTCTCTGGGGAAGACAGGATATAAAAATAAATAAATAAAATTACTAAACATATTTTTTTATATGAGGGGGATGTTAAAAATTATTGGCCCCGGGTATCACATATCCTAGGTCCACCACTGCTCAGCACCCTGTATCTGTGGAATCAAATCCCAGCACCGCTCCTTGTGATCTCGGGCAAGTCACTTCATTCTCCATTAAACCAGGTACAAAATAAGTACCGGCTATATATGTAAACCATTTTGAATGTGTAACCTCAAAAAGGTTATATGCAACTCCCATTCCCTTTTGAAGGGGGTCTCTATCTTAGGAATCCCAGGTTTCTGGCTTTTTTCTTTTATTTCCATATACAGGTCCTCGTCGGCCTTACGACCGATGCAACATACGACAGTTTGACTTTACAACGCGTTTCCCCCCCCATCTCCCATTCTAGCCCATACTAACTATTTTTTACCCCTCCCCGTGTACCTTTTCCCTGGTGGTCCAGCAGTGTATCTCGCACTGAGCCCCCTCCTGCCGATGTCAGCGGACAGAAGCCAGCAGCGCACCCGGGCTGGCACACGCAGGAGTGAGCTTTTGGAACTCCTGCCCCGCTCACTGAAACACTGCCGCCAGTTCTCACGGGACTTGTGGTTCTCACAGCAGCCATTCAGAAAGCTGCTTAGGGACAGGCAGGAGCTCCAAAAGCTTGCTCCTGCGCGTGCCGGCCCGGGTGCACTGCTGGCTTCTGACCGCTGACATCGGCAGGAGGGGCTCAGTGCAGGATACACCGCTGGACCACCAGGGAAAAGGTGCATGGGGAGAAGTAAAAAATAGTTAGTTTTATAAATTATTTAACTCCACCAATCCTGCACAATACTAAGTTAGTTTGTTAAAAAGAGGGTATCACCTTATTTTTGTGCGGGATACACATACTGTATTAACATAGGTCGACTTACATCCAGATCAACTTTTTTTGGTCCAGAAAAGCCAAAATTTAAATCTTAGTTTACATTCGAGTCTGCTGCCATTTCTCCATTTCTTACCTTCCCTGTGATATCTGGTATTATTTCCTTCCCTCATGCAATCCTTCCTCCACCACTGCTGCAATCTCCTCCCAGACAGAGAGAGCTTCCCTCCCAACACACATCTAGGCCAATCCCTTCCAAGCCTACCGTTTTGTCTAGTTTTGTTTTGGTTTAGTGGAGAGTTGTGCGCTCTTGCCCCTGCTGACTTCTTCAGTGCGAATAACTGCCAGTCTTCCATTACTTCCAGCAGCAGTCTCGTAAGATTGACAGTGGAGGTCATGTCAGACATGGAAGGCCATTTTCAATATGATATCCAAATCCAAGTTTAGACGTTTTTGGAAGATGCACAAAATCTAGTACCCAACAAGGCCATTTTCAAAACTGCAAAATGCCTATCTTGCTTTCACAAAAATGGCTATTTTTCAGATATGCATCTATTTTGTTGAATCATTAAAAAATAAAAAGAAACGCACACAAAACAAGTCATTGGGAATATAGGAGGGGCTAGCATGTTTTAGTACACTGGCCACAAAGACATCCCAACAGAGCGGTGGGGCACCTTAGGGGGGCAATGCAGTTAACTTCACATAAAAGATCTTTGACTTTAGTGTCCTGGTTCGGGGGTTTCTTTTATGGTGTTCCCAGGTTCTAACTCGGGGGCCTAGATCAAAGTCTCATTGGCTTGGGTGTCCTAGATTTGAGTTTTTTAAAAAAAAAAAGACAGCCAAAATGAAGAAAGGCTTAAAAGGTTAGGACTTTTCAGCTTGGAAAAAAGGGTGACTGAGGGAAGATATGATAGAGCTCTACAAAACCCTGATTGGTGTTGAATGTGTAAATATGAGTTGACTATTTATTCTTTCAAAAAGTACAAAGAGTAGAGGACACTCAATGAAGTATACTGTAGGAGGAAATATTTGTTTCGCTCAATGAATAGTTAAACTTTGGAACATATTACCAGAGGAAGTGATAACAGAGGCAAGTATATCTGGGTTAAAAAGGGTTTGGATAAGTTTCTGGAAGAAAAGTCCATAGTGTGCTATTGAGATTCTTGTTGCTGTTCTTGGGCTTAGTAGCATGGAATCCTGCTACCATTTGGGATTTTGTCCTGGACTGTCCACTACTGCAAGCAGGATACTGCTATTCTTATGTTCATAATGTGGCCGAGCGTGGCCGATTGGACGTGTCCAGAGGCCAAGTCCCTAAGCCACACAGACCTCGGCCGAGCGAAAGCAAGGTATGGATAGCTGGGAAGGACTGCAATAAAGTTCAAAAATAGTGCAAAACACTCGCCTGCCACAAAATAAATCTTTATTTCACACCAGACTTGGTGCAATTCAAAATGAGTTCCAAAATACAAGCAAACAATAGTCCTGGCACAAAAATACAAAACAAAAACAATCCATTTGTTTCCTTTATTTGGCTTGTTGCCATCCACTGGCTTCTATTTCAGCTTTATAATGGCCCTTTCAGAGGCTCTCAAGCCTGTACCTGCCACACTGGGCTAGGCCCTTCTCAGCCCAGCCATTGTTTGCTACCTGGCTTGTTCAAACAGCTTCTGCTATGATTTCTTATAAGTCTCTTCACTGGGGAAAACTTCACCTTGGGGTTTTCTTAGCTAAAATACCCCCAGAGGTGTTGGGATCTGTACCTGCCCTGTAGATTTTGGTGTACAAAAATCCCAACCAAGATCCCACTAGATTTTGAATAAAGAATTCCCCAGTGTCCTGTGGCCAGCAGTGCTTTAAGTAACCAATTTTCCTGCACTGCCCCAAATAGCATAACAGAAAAAGAAACTCAGTCCTGCTTGGCTTTAGGCTGTGCAGTTTTCCCTGCAAGTTCTATACAAGTTAAAAAAAAAAACCCCAAAAAACTCTTTCAGCTAGAGGCTTTAAATAATACAGCCTGGCTAGTCTGGAATCTTCACCAATAATTTCCCTTTGATAAACTCCAAACTTTTTCTACAGTTCCTCAGCCCCACTCCATTAAATCAGGGTCAGTAGCGTATGAAAAATCCTCACTCATTTCTTCTATACTATGAGCTTCATTCATTTCTATATCATCTTCATTTATGAATGAGTCCTCAATAAAATCCTCCCAATCTTGAGGTCCTACCTGCCCTTCTGGAGTATAAGGCTCTGGTGCATTTCTGTATCCTGGCAGAGAAGGTCTGGTTCCCTTCTCTCTCCCTGCTGGGTTTCTCCTTTGTAGCTCAATGTCTTCCTCCCTGCAACTAGGAGCCTCACCATTTTATCTCTCAGTAGCTAACTGCCTGTGCTGGAGTGCAGGTGTACCCTTAGTTCTGTCTAATTCTGAGCTCAGCTGCTTGTTGAGCTGGGTCAAACCAGTTCTGGATTTGCTAAGCACTGGAGCTGTTCCAGTCCTGGCTTTAGGAATTCTCTGCCCTTGGCCTGATGGGATTTGTAGTCCTGTTACCTTGCTTTTCACTTGCTGCTTAGAAAAAGGTAAACAGGCATGAGGAGTATTTATCTCCTTCTGTGTACTGTTATGCAAATGCATTTTCTTTCTTGTCAGTGCTCTAGAAGGAATTTTAGGCTTATCTACTGTTTTCTCCTGGGACAATTCCCTACTTTGCTCATCAGTTCTGAGGCACTATAAGGATTCCTTTGCCTTCATAAGGGGTTTCCTATGACAATATATAATCCTGCTCTGGGATCCATGAGTCAGAAAGACTCAGACAGGATCACAGAGTCAGACTCTCTGATCCTGGACCCCTGAGTGAGAAGAATGCATCCCGGGACTCTGGATCTAGAGATTCTCTGATCAGAAACTCACAAATAGAGAAACTGCTCAAGGACCCCAAAGTCAAGGACTTAAATTGACTCCCAAGCCAGAAACCTTATGCCCTGGGACCCCCAGCAATCTACCCTACACTCATTTTCTTACCCCCTGTTCCTCCTAATTACCCTGTCCATCCACTCTGCATGTCACCTGGGATGACTCCTGCATACTTACCAGTTTCAATATATGTGTCCTACTCCAGCCACTGTCATCGATATCAACAGACATTTTCAAAATGGTATACATGCAGCTGAATTCACTGACTTTAGCTATATTGGTGATATTTTAATTTTAATTGCAATTAATGTTTCATTGTATTGTCACCTTAGATAGAAGGACAAAACTTGTAAATAGGAAAATTATTATTATTATTATTATTATTTTTATCCTTACTTATACAAGCGGTTCATACTTTCAAAACTCCAGTTTACCTTCTGGTTAAGATAAAGCATTTCAATGATATTCTAGAAAGAACTTGAACACTCCAAGGAAAACTATTGAAACATAAATGAAAATTATTCACTAGAATGATTTATACTCTTAGGCAAGGAAAATGAGAGAAATACAGTGTTAAGTCATGCAATGTTTGAAATGAAAGATCTTAGCTTAATTATTCTCCTCAAACAGTAAGATCTATAGAAACAAAATATAATGTTTACTTTTTTAAAACCAATGCAATTGATTACAACTTAAACTTATTAGAGATTCTGAATATTTTACTTCTTCTGTAGCACTACCTTAATATGAATTTCATACAATGTTAATTAAGTGTTAGAATTGTCTATTGTGCTGTATAATTGTGTAGTTGCTTCCCAAGTATATGAAAGACAGAATACAGTTTTATTGTTTTTATCCTTATTAAATAGCTTTGATTAATAATACCAAACATACATCATAATAGCCAGAAAGGAAGAAAAAAAGAATGAAAAGCAAATGATACTGTATATGTTAATACTCAAATGCTATAAAATGCAGGAAACTAGCTTCCACCCTTACATAAATAGACGTAAGTCTAATTTAAAAAAAAAAAAATCAATAAATAAATAATTTGAAGGTATTATTATTTTGTTTTCTAACTTTAATTAGGTTTCCTCTTCTAGTCCTGAGTTTAATCCTAGCAGGTGAGGAATAGCTATATCTTTAAGGTTGCAAATTTAAAGGTCCTTGCCTTCAGGGGGATTTGCTCCTTGTGATCTTGGACAATTCACTTAGGAACAAATAGATTATAAGACCTCCCAGGACAGGGAAATACCTAGAGCAGTGGTTCCCAACCCTGTCCTGGAGGACCCCCAGCCAGTCAGGTTTTCATGCATAATGAATATGCATGAAAAAGATTTGCATGTAATGAAGATGATAGGAATGCAGATCTGCTCCAAGTACCTGAATGAAACTCACCTTGATCTATCACTGAAAAAGGTGTTAGTTAAATCCAAATACATAAACAAGTCTCTGGAGTCAGGAGTGGTACCGGAAGACTGGTGAAGGGCAGATGTGGTTCCTCTCCACAAAAGTGGCAGTGAGGAAGAATTAGGGAATTAAAGTCCGGTAAGTCTGACTTCTGTGGTAAGCAAATTAATGGAACTTTTAAAACAGAGAATGGTCAAGTTTCTGGAATACTGTGGATTACAGGACCGGAGGCAACATGGATTCACTAGAGTTGGGTCTTGTCAGACAAATCTAATCAATTTCTTTGACTGGGTGACCAGAGAATTGGATAGAGGATGTGCGCTAGATGTGTGTGTGTACAATTCTGGAGGCCGCACCTTCAAAAAGATATAAAAAGGATGGAGTCATTCCAGAGGAAGGCTACTAAAATGGTATGTGGTCTTCATCATAAGGCATATGGGGACAGACTTAAAGATCTCAATCTGTATACTTTGGAGGAAAGGCAGGAAAGGGGAGATATGATAGAGACATTTAAATACCTACGTAATGTAAATGTGCATGAGTTGAGTCTCTTTAATTTGAAAGGAAACTCTGCATTGAGAGGGCATAGGATGAAGTTAAGAGGTGATAGGCTCCGGAGTAAACTAAGGAAATACTTTTTTTATAGAAAGGGTGATAGATGCATGGAACAGTCTCCCAAAAGAGGTGGTGGAGACAGAGACTGTGTCTGAATTCAAAAGGGCCTGGGATAGGCACGTGGGATTTCTCAGAGAGAGAAAGAGATAATGGTTACTTCGGATGGGCAGACTAGATGGGCCATTTGACCTTTTTCTGCCATCATGTTTCTATGTTTTTAAAGGTTTTCACATTTGACTTCCTGAAAGAAGTGGGTGTAGGTAATAACCTTGGAAGAGGGGTGTAAAGTGTCAATAAGACAAGTGAGGTACATTTCCTTTATCACCTATATTTGCCTGATTCTTGTTCTATGAGAGCACATACACTGTTCAAACCTATTTCAGGCCACACAACAGGAGGCAGTCAAGTGCAGCCACCTTGGGAATTCATGGAAACTAAGGAATCCAAGAAGAGTTTGTCGGGAAGGGGTAAAACGCGGACCTCACGGACCTGACGGACCTCGCAGATCTAAACCCGCACGTCCTTAAAAATCTGAGGTCCGTGCCGCTTGTAGTTAGTTTCTGGCTCTGACAGACCTCGGTGACAATTTAGCGCTGACGGATCCATCTCAGTATAGGGAGGGAAAAGTATTAGGAACCGTCAGCGCTACAATGTCATTGAGGTCTGTCAGAGCCAATTTACTGGGGCTGCAGGAAACCGGTTTAAAGGATTCGTTTTAGAGCCGCTCCAGCACTAGCACTAGTCTCTGGCTCTGACAGACCTCGGTGACATTTTAGCGCTGACGGATCCTAATACTTTTCCCTCCCTATGCTGAGACGGATCAGTCAGCGCTAAATTGTCACCGAGGTCTGTCAGAGCCAGAAACTAACTACAAACGGCATGGACCTCAGATTTTTAAGGACGTGCGGGTTTAGATCCGCGAGGTCCGCGTTTTACCTCTTCCCGAGTTTGTCTCTGTTTATTGAATCAGTACCACAGATAATTGAAGACAGAAGAAACAGTAAGATTGTCCAGAATAGGGAGGAAGACTGAGGAGATCCAATCCTTAAATCCAAAAATCAAACTAAAATGTGGATACATTAATATATGTCGGGAGAAAAGACCTCAGAGACCTTAACTGAAGACCTGTACTATGAAAAGTTTCATTTAGGGGACGCTAGTGAGCACCAATTATAGAGGATGCATAGTGCTGGAGCTCCTGCAAAACACCGATATAGAATCAATATTTCATTATACTACCTGATACTAATAGGTAATTTATATGTGGATTTCTACTGTTAAATCATAACATCTAACAAACCTAGCAAGAGAAGAAGCCTTGAGCCCACCTCTGCACAAAATTCTGCTGGAAACAGGGCCGAAGATTAAACCTGGCAGACTATCTTGGAAGAGCTGCATGTCATGCGCTCTATAACAGTGGTCTCAAACTCGCGGCCCTCGGTATGTTTATCATAATCATAAAAGTAAAATAAAACAGTTTCTTGATTATATGTCTCTTTAGGTATATATTACAATATTATTATTAAGACTTAGCCAAAAGGAAAGATTTATAAACTATAAAGAGTTTTACCTCATACAAAATTATCATTTCTGTAATAAGATATTAATTTTTTTTTTCTGAGGCCCTCCAAGTACCAAGAAATCCAAAATGTGGCCCTGCAAAGAGTTTGAGTTTGAGACCACTGCTCTATAATGACCAAGGTGAAACAATCTGTTAAAGAAATTAAAACCCATCTTTCTATGAGTGTCGGGAGCAGTGCGGAGCATTCAGCGTGGCTCCCCCGCTAATAACCACTATCACGGTTTAATAAAAGGGGGGTGGATATGTCTTTCTCCTTCTATTTCTTTCATTGAAAATTGCCAACATGACATCAGACGCCAAAGGGTTTAAATAGCTAGTCATCGATCACGTGCTCCTTCTATAATTCATTGCATTTTAAATCCATTTGATTTTAAATCCACCATCACGTGCAGCTTTCATATCCTTAAATGTTGTAATTCTTATGATCTTAATTGGGACAATGTCTTAAAGATAATCTGTGACTTTTAAACAAGACATAGGTGCTAAAATTATAACACTGTCCTAGTTAATAATAAGATTTTTGTTTATTTAAAAAAATCTATTTAACTGCTGCAGTCTGTACAGAGATTTGATCTTACAAGCTTCCTATGCTGTCTCTTTTTCTCTCTCATATAAATTTATAAATAAAAGTCCCAATTTTTGTGCAATCGATAGGATTTTACCAACTTATAAAATCCCACAGCAAGCAAGCACCAGACACTTCTGTAAATAATGTAGACCACACCAGGTTTTAAAGTCCAAACTCTAACTTTACTTCTTCCAATGAATAAAAAGAGATGCTCTCTTGAACAGTGAACAGGTTTCTTCAGCAACAAAACAAACTATATACCACTGCGACCGGCGATAAAAAAAAAAAAAAAGCCTAACAAGGCTTCATAAAAGGGGTGAATAAGAAAGCATTCAAAGTTTAGTCATCTACTGAGATATTAACAGTATGGTGGTTTAGGGCAATAAGTTAAACAATTGTAACTTGCCATGAGTTTTTTGGTGAGACACGTCATAAAATTTAGTAAAGCAAAGAACATTCCACAATGATGACTTTGAAGGAGAACATGAAATATATTATTTTCCCAAACATAGTTCTGTATAGGCAAAAGAATGCAAAGTGACACATCCAAGCTCACAAAGAAAAGCACTATTATCGGTTCATAGACAACGGCGCGAAGGACAAAAGCGCGCACCGACAATTGAGCGCAGCGCGCGCCGCCGCACCGCTCTAAATTACAGTTTTTAGGTGCTCCGACGGGGGGTTTTGTTGGGGAACCCCCCAAGTTTACTTAATATACATCGCGCCGGCGTTATGGAGGGTTTGGGGGGTTGTAACCCTCCACATTTTACTGTAAACTGAACTTTTCCCTAAAAACAGGGAAAAAGTGAAGTTTTCAGTAAAATGTGGGGGGTTACAACCCCCCACACCCCCCACAATGCCCCCACAATGTGGCGCGATGTCTATTAAGTAAAATGGGGGGGTTCCCCCCCACCGCTCCCCCCGTCGGAGCACTAAAAACAGTAATTTAGAGCGGTGCGGCGGCGCGCGCTGCGCTCAATTGTCTGGGCGTGCCTTTGTCCCGGCGCGCTTTTGACCTGACACCCTATTATCGCACAGATAGCATGCCTGATTTATGCTTCTCATTCAAGTATTTCTCTCAATTTCTCCTTTTCATGATGATACCTACTGTTTAGAAGTAGGTGTGCTTTTTCATTAATGAAAACTTCTTTGCTCAACTTTAAACATATTGCATAGAGAGAAATTATTTCTAACTATTATTGAGACTGCTGTTCAATCATTTCTCAGAGCTTTTATTGCTGGATCTTTGATTATGGCTTTTGATCATCTCTTCTCACTATCTCTCTGTTTTAGCATTTCATGGTGCCTGTGATGGATCCCCTTTCTCCTTCTTGTCTCTTAAATTGTGTAATACAATAGAGGCTTCTGCCATAGTCAGGAATTTCTCATGTTCAGGGCTGTGGTGACCCAAGAAACATTCCCTTAAAAAAAGTCCCATTCATGAAGTGGCTCAAATTAGAAGTCCCCTGGCCACAACACTCTCCTTCTCAGCCTTTACTTGGGGCTATAATGTTTACATCCACCCTCCATAAAGTCCTGTTCCTTTAAAAATTAATACAGGGACCTGGGGGTCAGACCATCAGTCTGCTGGACCGCTTCCTTCCTCCCTCAGCATCCTGACTCATAGCAAGGAGTCCAGAAATGAATGGGGTCAGAATAGGGTTACACAGTGGCGTACCTAGGGGGGGGGCGGGGGGGGGCGGGCCGCCCCGGGTGCCAGCCCTAAGGGGGTGTTCCCGGCCTTGCCGTTCAGTCCCCCGCCACCCCCGAATGACCGCTCGCCCCACTGACCTTCCTGCACCACCTGTGAAGCAGCCCGCAGCAGGATCGCAAAGTCAGCGTCAGCATCCCTGCGCTGCTTCCTGCGCCGCGATCCCGCCCCTCCTCTGACATCAGAGGAGGGGCGGGACCGTGGCGCAGGAAGCAGCGCAGGGATCGCTGACGCTGACTTCGCGATCCTGCTGCGGCTGCTTCATAGGTGGTGCGGGGAGGCCAGGGGGGCGAGCGGTCCTTCGGGGTGGGTCGGGGCATCAGGCCTTCAGGGTGGGGCGGGCGGGCAGGCAAGCAGGCTTTCAAGGGGGAGGGGGTGACAGGCAGGCAGGCAGGCCTTCAAGGGGGGGACAGGCCTTCGGGGGGGGGTGCAGACCTTCAAGGGGGGCAGGCAGGCCTTCAGGGGGGTGCAGGCCTTCGGGTGGGGTGTAGGCCTTTGGGGGGGTGCAGACCTTCAAGGGGGTGCAGGCCTTCAAGGGGGGGGAACAGGCCTTCAAGGGGGGAAAGGCAGGCAGGCCTTCAAGGGGGGGACAGGCCTACAAGGGGGGGGGGACAGGCCTACAAGGGGGGGGGACAGGCCTTCAGGGGGGGTGCAGGCCTTCAAGGGGGGTGCAGGCCTTCAAGGGGGAGACAGGCCTTCAAGGGGGGGAAAGGCAGGCAGGCAGGCCTTAAAGGGGGGACAGGCCTACAAGGGGGGGGACAGGCCTACAAGGGGGTGGGACAGGCCTTCAAGGGGGGGACAGGCCTTCAAGGGGGGGGACAGGCCTTCGGGGGGGGGTGCAGACCTTCAAGGGAGTGCAGGCCTTCGGGGGGGTGCAGTCCTTCAAGGGGGGAAAGGCAGGCAGGCAGGCCTTCAAGGGGGGACAGGCCTACAAGGGGGGAGAAGCTACAAGGGGGTGGTACAAGCCTTCAAGTGGGGGACAGGCCTTCGGGGGGGGGGTGCAGACCTTCAAGGGAGTGCAGGCCTTCGAGGGGGGTGGTGCAGGCCTTCAAGGGGGTGCAGGCCTTCAAGGGGGGACAGGCCTTCAAGGGGGGGAAAGGCAGGCAGGCAGGCCTTCAAGGGGGGACAGGCCTACAAGGGGGGGGGAGAAGCTACAAGGGGGTGGGACAGGCCTTCAAGTGGGGGACAGGCCTTCGGGGGGGTGCAGGCCTTCGGGGGGTGCAGACCTTCAAGGGGGGGACAGGCAGGCAGGCCTTCAAGGGGGGACAGGCCTACAAGGGGAAGGGACAGGCCTTCAAGGGGGGTGCAGGCCTTCAAGGTGGGACAGGCAGACCTTTAAGGGGGGACAGGCCTTTGGGGGGGGACCATGATTTAGAAGTACACGGAGGGAAGGGGGTGTTCAAAGAGACATGCATATGCCAAACTTTGGGGGGGGGGAAGAAATAATGGGTCTGAAAATAGAGGAGAGGGAGAGAGATGATGGACCATGGGAGGGAAGGAACAGAAAGGGAGAGAAATTGGACACAAGGGATGGTGTGGAGGAGGGATAGAGATACTGGATAGGAGGGTAATTAGGAAAAGAAAGGGAGAGATGGTGGACTCTGGGATGGTGGGGAAGGAGGGGGAGATGCCGGATGAAAGGGTAATTAAGAAAAGGTGGATCTGTGGAGGGAGATGAAAAAAAGGAAAGATACCAGACTTCCTGGGAAGGGAAGGGAAATGGAAAGGGAGGACAGAGTTGGCAGATGGATGGTTAGCATGCAGAAAGAAGGAGACCCTGGCAAGCAAGATATCAGAAGAAAACCAGAGCCTTGGACCAACAAGATTTGAAATATAACCAGACAACAAAAGGTAGAAAAATTAATTTTATTTTCTGTTTTGTGATTATAACATGTCAGATTTGAAATGTGTATCCTGCCAGAGCTGGTGTTGGACTGCAAACGTGAGCTAGGATTTAACAGAAAGAGGAAAAGTCCTTTTTGTTTCTTTATTTTATTTACACCACAGCGCCAGTGTGCTTAGGAGAAGCCAAAGGGGGTGAAAAAAGCTATAAAACCCACCAGGAGTTTTGAAAAAAAATCACCCAACTGGGCAGGAAAATCGAATTGAAAAACCAATTCAATAGGGCTGAATCGAATCAAAATTTTTTTTTCCTGTATCTGGCAGCATTAGTTTGCGCTACTGTCTTAGACTTTAGGACCTGGGATTGGGGAGAGATGGCATCCTCAGTACTTTATAATGCAAGTGAAACGAGGATTTGGTCAGACTTTTGAAGGGTCTGCAGAAAAAAAAATATTGTATAGGCCGGGGACATGAGACAGCAGGAAATGGGAACTTTTCTTCCTTCTATTTTTGTGAATGGAAAGGCTGAGGATGTCAGAGAGGTCAGTTAAAATATGTGCTTTATAAGAAAATATAATAATGTGTTTTATAAAGTTTATAGCATAGCTGGCCTACCCAGTGAGGTGTTCCTAGTGGTGATGGTGGCAGCGTGTCAATGTGTTGAGAGGAAGAGGTGGTCTGGGAAATTCTGCTGAGCAAACTCCGGGCCCATTTCCACCCCCCAGTTAGTCCACTCCACTCAACTGATTCACACACTGAGTGGGTCTTTGGGTGTTGTTTTGGGATCTCTTCCAGTGGTTTATCTCCTTCTGGTCCAAGGAAGGAAACTTTGTTATCCTTAGCATTGACCTACAGAATATGTTTGTAACAGCGCTGCTTGTGTGGCATTAGGCTATGTAGTGATTGAAAGAAAAAAACAGACCTTTGCACATTTTTGCACTATATGGTGGGTGTATGAGGAGATTCACATTTCCTGCACAGCTAAGTCCATGTGAAGTTACCTTGTGCTGTATTTGACATCTAGCAAGGTCTCTGTTTGAAAGGAAAGATCTAAACTTAAAAATGAAGTGGCCAGAAGTTATGGTAAAAGCAGATAGTGTAGCTGGTTTTAAGAAAGATTTGGACAAATTCCTGGAGGAAAAGTCCATAATCTGTTATTAAGACATGGGGGAAGTGTCTGCTTGCCCTGGATCGGTAGCATGGAATGTTGATACTCTTTGGGTTTTGACCAGGTATTAGTGTCCTGGATTGGCTACCATGAGAATGGGCTACTGGGCATGATGGACCATTGGTCTGACCCAGTTAGGCTATCCTTATGTTATGTTCTCATCTGTAGGGGCCTTTGTTTTCACTTCTTATTTTAATGTATTTTTTTTCTGGGAACTTATCAGTGTTTTTTATAATGGGAACAAAAATGGAAGAGAATTAATGTGTGTGGAATGGGGGGGTAACTAATTTCTTCAGCTAAATAATTCAATCCACTTCAAACAGACATAGGAGAACTTGTGCACCATTCACACACCCTCCAACCAAAAACGTCAAAAGAAAAAAACTGTTCGACAACCTCCTAGCCATTCGAGCTGCAACACTCGACCCCCAACTCTACAACCAATTGATATCAACCACAGACTGCAAAACCTTCAAAAAGAAATAAAAACCCTTCTATTCAAAAAACACATAAAACCGAACTAACACAATCAGAACTGTCCCAAGCATCACCTGCAACTACTCCATATGTACTTCTAATGTCATGACAATTTAGACATAATTTATGTTATGTTATGTTTGGAATAATGGTTACATATATGAGGTTCAATAAAAGAAAATTTTCACTGCCTGTTTCTATTCTGACCATTTATTCCATTTCATGGTTATTGCAAAAAAAAAAAAATAAAATAAAATTTTTACATGGGGGGGTGGGGGGGGGGTGTCAAAAAATGATGGGCCCCGGGTGCCACATACCCTAGGTACGCCACTGGGGTTACAATATGGCTCTAAAAAAAAAGGAGGACGGACTGAGAAATCCAGGTTTTACTTTCATTACTTTCAATGGAAGTAAAAGCCAGATCTCAATCTATCTGGAGCCATATGGTAACCCTAGCACCAGAAGCAATCCATATTCACTCCTATCCAGTAGACTGCTGGCTTCAAAATGGTGCTGATTGAAAGCTAATGGTGGTCTAGCGGTATTACCACTAGATGTCAGATTACCAAATAAGGTACTGGGATAGATAGATACATATATACACAGAGATTCCCCCCCCCCCCCCCATTATCCAGTATACAACATAAGAACATAAGAAGTTGCCCCCGCTGAGTCAGACCAGAGGTCCATCTTGCTCAGCGGTCCGCTCCCGCGGCGGCCCATCAGGCCTAGTGCCTGAACAGTGATCCCTGATTAATTTTATAACTTACTTCTAATCCCATCCCTATAATCTACCTCTACTCTTATCTGTACCCCTCAATCCCTTTGTCCTCCAAGTACCTATCCAAAGCTTCTTTGAACCCCTGTAGCGGTCTCCTGTTTATCACATCCTCCGGTAGCGCGTTCCAGTTAACAAGCCTCTATCTCAGAAAGCAACATGGAGGGGGAGTGGAACTGGAGGAATGTAGCTGAAAATAGTAACAGAGTAGGTTTTTTTTCCTGATTATCTCTATGCTCTCTCCACTCCAGGATTATTCCTTCTTTTCTTGTTCTCTGCAAGCGAAAGAAGGGAAGAAAGGGAAAGGGAGGAAGAGAGGGGCTGCGTTTGCAAGGAGAGCAGCTTTTCTCTGCTGGTTTTCTGTCCATTCCAGAAACAGCAGCCCCTCAGCTCCTCCGCTCCTGGTCCCTGCAAAATACCGGAGGGGAGCGAGTGTGATGAAATGACAGGAAACATAAGGCTTTCAGCACTGTTTTCCCTAAACATGCAGAATAATGGGACTTTTATATTTTCATCATAGACGTATATTCACGGATTTGCATTTAAAATGCTTTCAGTGTCTGATTTAAATGAAAACCTGAATGTGAGTCTGCATAAATTACATCCTCAAACACAATCTATTTAAGGTTTACTAAAGCTTAGGATCCTGCGGTCAGCTGCATAACGCCTGACAGATGTTTCTTTAGTTCTTTGAATTTGATAAAGTTTCAAAGATTTTTTTTTAATGGTCTTAATGAAGATTTTGGATGTGTGCAGGTTCATCTGTTACTGAGTGGTATAAATATATCTGACATATTTGGTCTACAGTATTAACTAGATCATTGCTGGCAGAGTAGAACATCCCCAGCTATTCTGAATAAGATTAAAAGGAAGTGGAAACAGAATATGTGTTAATTAATTTAAAAGAATAAAGAACATGGTTCCATCGGTAATATCTTAACCTTATACAGGCTGACATTTAGGGCTCCTTTTACGAAGCCGCATTAGCGGCTTTATTGCACGCACCTTTTTAGAGCGCGCTAAACCCCACGCTAGCCGAAAAACTACCGCCTGCTCAAGAGGAGGCGGTAGCGGCTAGTGCGGCCAGCAAATTAGTGCGCGCTATTACACGCGTTAAACCGCTAATGCGGCTTCGTAAAAGGAGCCCTTAAATTCAACTATTTAACATTTGTGTCAAATGCCAGATGCAACATTTAAACTATTCATAGTGCCACTATCTGCATATTGAATGGCAATGAATATCTGTGTGGAGAGTGCCACTGCCATCTGCTTAGAAGGGCATAATAAAAACATATATATAAATCCAATTTGGGCGGATGGCGCTAGACGCCCAAAGTCAGCAGTGGGACAATGTCCATTTTTTGAAAAATATGTCTAGAATTGTTGTTTTTTGGTTTTTTTTAAAATCATCTATCTTGACGTTCAGGCTATTGGTTGTCCAAACCGCCAGCACATCTATCTTTATACCACATTTGCAACCAAAATTTTGTCCAAGTCCTAAACACCCAGAACAAGACCATTTGGACGTAGAAGGAGCCAGTCTTATAATGGACTGGCCACCCAGACATGTCAACAGAGCAGTGGGGCACCATACAGAACACTGCTGTGAACTTCACAGAAAGGGTACCAGATAAACCTCTCACCAGAACTCCCTTATTGGTGATTCCCCCCCCAACCCACTATACCCGCCTATCTATAACCCCAATAGCCCTTATGGCTGCAGGTGGCACCTATATGGCAGTAGAGTAGGGTTTGGGGGGCAAGGGGGGTATTGGCAGACACACATGTTCCACCATAAATGTAGTGGTTAGAGTGACTTATGGGTCTGGGTCTTCCTCTCTATGTTTCACTAGCCCACCCCCCCAGGCTATTTAAGACACCTGTGTGCAGCTCTACTAGGCTTTCCTATACCAGGTGCTGATGTTCTGGAGACATTTTTATTCTGATCTTTGTGGGTGTATGAGGGGGTCAGTGAGCACGGGGAGTATTTACTTTGTCTCTACAGTGATTATCTGGTCACTTTGAATACCTTTTTGGCCCTTATACCTGTTTTTACATTGTCTAACTCACAACATTTCATCCAGGATGTCTAGATTAACATTTGATTATCCCTACAGGATGACTGTCTAGCCATAGAGCTAGGAAGGAGTGGCCTAGTGGTTAGAGCTACAGCCTCAGCACCCTGAAGTTGTAGGTTCAAATCCGGAGCTGCTCCTTGTGACCCTGGGCAAGTCACTCAATACTCCATTGCCCCAGGTATGTTAGATAGATTGTGTGCCCAACGGGGACAATTAGGGAAAAATGCTTGAGTACCTGACTGTAAACCACTTAGGCAGTATATAAATACCTAAAATAAATAAATAAATGCTGAAGATACATGTGCAGAACACAGAGGAGTATTTTCAAAAAAGCATGCAAGTCGGAATTGGGACATCCTGCTCATAACATTCAAAATAACACCCTCCATCTCACAGACATTTTCTAACAGGAAAATGTTGAGGTTCTCTGTTCAAAATTATGCGAGACTATCCAAAATGAGCAGCCATTTTCCAAAATTAAACATTCACATTTTATGAATGCCAAAAAGTGTCCACAATACCTGTTGTTGTCAGTGCGCTTTGTTTCTCTTCCCAGTATAACTGTCAGGGGTGAGGGAGAGGGACAATAACTACTGGGGAATTAAGGAGGGTTCATGCTTCCTGGAAGTGATGTCACAGAAAGCGCCGAAGCTGACGCGGGCAGCACGTTCGTGGCTGTTTGCGCCAAAGTTAAAGAGAGACGGGGAAGGAGTGCGAGCGTGCGGCAGGGGAAGGAGTGGAAAGAGGAAGAGAGGAGGAGGGCTGGCAGCACCCTGAGGAAGACCGTAACTGGGGCGGTCCGCCCCCTCACACCCCATCTTACTATGCCACTGAATCAGGGCACCTTTTTATAACCTAGCCAGGATTGAAATAGGTCTAAATTAGGGTGCCCTTCTTTTTTTCTCTTGGACATTTCTTCCCATCTGATTACTGCTGTCAAACACACTAAGGGGTCCTTTTACTAAAGTGTGATTACCACAGGTTAAAAAGGCACTGCCATGAGATGTGTTCAAGCATTCTATTGTAGATTTTATTTTTTAGTGTGTGGGTGTGTTGGGATGTACATATCTTGTCTCTATCTCTATCTTTCCTATCTGAATATGTTTTAATGGGTTTATTTTTTATTATTTAAATTATTATATCTTTACTATTTAATAATTGTTTTCTCAGGTACTTTAGCCAGATTGTGAGCCTTCGGGACAGTTAGGGAACTTCCAAGTACCTAATTTTAATTATTATTTTATTGTAACCCGTTCTGAGCTTCTGGGGAGGACGGAATATAAAAATTAACAAATAAATAAATAAATAATCTGTTAGTGTAGCTATATCACCATGGGGTCTTTTTACTAAGTCGTGCTAAACGCTAACCCGTCCATAGAATATAATGGCCGTGTTAGCATTTAGAGTGCACTAAAAACGGCAGGCGTGCCTTAGTAAAAGGAGCCCCATGTGATGATTAGCACGTGGCTAGCACAGAATCCCTTACCACCTCTTAAATAGGTTCTGCAGGGGTCGGTGTTGGGACCGCTCCTGTTCAATATATTTATAAACGATCTGGAGACAGGGACGAAATGTGAGGTTATCAAATTTGCAGATGGCACCAAACTCTGCAGCAGGGTTAGAACCACGGAAGACTGTGAAGACCTGCAAAGGGACCTAACGAAGCTGGAAGAGTGGGCAAAAAAGTGGCAGATGCGTTTTAATATAGAGAAATGCAAGGTAATGCATGTTGGGAAAAAAACCCGATGTTTAGCTATACAATGGGGGGAACATTGCTAGAGGTAAGTACCCTTGAAAGAGACCTGGGTGTGCTGGTGGATACAACAATGAAAGCATCAGCACAATGTGCGACAGCCTCAAAGAAAGCAAACAGAATGCTGGGTATCATCAAGAAGGGTATCACGACCAGGACAAAGAAAGTCATCATGCCACTGTACCGTGCAATGGTGCGCCCGCATCTGGAGTACTGTGTCCAGTATTGGTCGCCGTACCTCAAGAAGGACATAGCAATGCTTGAGGGGGTTCAGAGAAGAGCGATGAAAATGATAAGAGGTATGGAAAACCTTTTATATGCCGACAGGCTAGAACAGCTGGGGCTTTTCTCCCTGGAAAAGAGGAGACTTAGAAGAGACATGATACAAACTTTCAAGATCCTGAAAGGCATAGATAAGGTAGACAGGGACAGATTCTTCAGACTGTGGGGAACAACAAGTACAAGGGGGCACTCGGAGAAACTGAAAGGGGATAGGTTTAGAACCAATGCCAGGAAGTTCTTCTTCACCCAAAGAGTGGTGGACACATGGAACGCACTCCCGGAGGTTGTGGTAGGGCAGAAGACACTACAGGGATTCAAAGAAGGTTTGGATAAATTCCTGAAGGATAAGGGGATTGAGGGATACGGATAGAAGTAAGGATAGGTTTTTTAGGGCAGGGAACACTTGACAGGTCATGGACCTGATGGGCCGCCGCGGGTGCGGACCGCTGGGCGCGTTGGACCTCTGGTCTGATCCCGGTGGAGGCAACTTCTTATGTTCTTATGTTCGTAGGTGGTGGTAGGGGCTGACGTGCTAATGGCCACACACTAATTTGCCAACTATTACTGGATACTTACAATTAATGTTACATCTGGACTTTAGTAATAAACATTTTTTTATACTATGCTCTGTATTCATCCGGGTACTATGGATTTTTGCCATCTTACAGCCTCACCAAAGGTGGCCTCAGCATGCAGGAAAACTACACATTAATAACATTGCAGCCCTTAGAGGCCAAAGAGGCCAATCTGCCAAACACATCCAAATTACAATTTTTGAAAGGCAGAATTTGGATGTCCTGCACAGCATTTCAGCCAAATAGCAAGAGGGCATATGACCAGTGGCTACCTAGGGTATGTGGCACCCGGGGCCCATCATTTTTTGACCCCCCCCCCATGTAAAAAAATATTTTTTGTAATGACCATGAAACGGAATAAATGGTCAGAATAGAAACAGGCAGTGAAAATTTTCTTATATTCCAAACATAACATAACATAAATTATGTCTGAATTGTCATGACATCAGAAGTACATATGGAGTAGTTGCAGGTGATGCTTGGGACAGTTCTGATTGTGTTAGTTCGGTTTTATGTGTTTTTTGAATAGAAGGGTTTTTATTTCTTTTTGAAGGTTTTGCAGTCTATGGTCGATGTCAATTGGTTGTAGAGTTGGGGGTCGAGTGTTGCAGCTCGAATGGCTAGGAGGTTGTCGAACAGTTTTTTTCTTTTGACGTTTTTGGTTGGAGGGTGTGTGAATGGTGCATGAGTTCTCCTATGTCTGTTTGAAGTGGATTGAATTATTTAGCTGAAGAAATTAGTTACCCCCTCATCCCATACACATTAATTCTCTTCCATTTTTGTTCCCATTATAAAAAAAACTGATAAGTTCCCAGAAAAAAAAATACATTAAAATAAGAAGTGAAAACAAAGGCCCCTACAGATGAGAACATAACATAAGAATAGCCTAACTGGATCAGACCAATGGTCCATCATGCCCAGTAGCCCATTCTCATGGTAGCCAATCCAGGATACTAATACCTGGTCAAAACCCAAAGAGTAGCAACATTCCATGCTACCGATCCAGGGCAAGCAGACACTTCCCCCATGTCTTAATAACTGATTATGGACTTTTCCTCCAGGAATTTGTCCAAATCTTTCTTAAAACCAGCTACACTATCTGCTTTTACCATAACTTCTGGCCACTTCATTTTTAAGTTTAGATCTTTCCTTTCAAACAGAGACCTTGCTAGATGTCAATACAGCACAAGGTAACTTCACATGGACTTAGCTGTGCAGGAAATGTGAATCTCCTCATACACCCACCATATAGTGCAAAAATGTGCAAAGGTCTGGTTTTTTCTTTCGATCACTACATAGCCTAATGCCACACAAGCAGCGCTGTTACAAACATATTCTGTAGGTCAATGCTAAGGATAACAAAGTTTCCTTCCTTGGACCAGAAGGAGATACTGATAAACCACTGAAAGAGATCCCAACACAACACCCAAAGACCCACTCAGTGTGTGAACCAGTTGAGTGGAGTGGACTAACTGGGGGGTGGAAATGGGCCCGAAGTTTGCTCAGCAGAATTTTCCAGACCACCTCTTCCTCTCAACACATTGACGCGCTGCCACCACCACCACTAGAAACACCTCACTGGGTAGGCCAGCTATGCTATAAACTTTATAAAACACATTATTATATTTTCTTATAAAGCACATATTTTAACTGAACTCTCTGACATCCTCAGCCTTTCCATTCACAAAAATAGAAGGTAGAAAAGTTCCCATTTCCTGCTGTTTCATGTCCCCGGCCTATACAATATTTTTTTCTGCAGACCCTTCAAAAGTCTGACCAAATCCTCGTTTCACTTGCATTATAAAGTACTGAGGATGCCATCTCTCCCCAATCCCAGGTCCTAAAGTCTAAGACAGTAGCGCAAACTAATGCTGCCAGATTCAGGAAAAAAAATTTTGATTTGATTCAGCCTATTGAATTGGTTTTTCAATTCGATTTTCCTGCCCAGTTGGGTGATTTTTTTCAAAACTCCTGGTGGGTTTTATAGCTTTTTCACCCCCTTTGGCTTCTCCTAACCACACTGGCGCTGTGGTGTAAATAAAATAAAGAAACAAAAAGGACTTTTCCTCTCTCTGTTAAATCCTAGCTCACGTTTGCAGTCCAACACCAGCTCTGTCAGGAGACACATTTCAAATCTGACATATTATAATCACAAAACAGAAAATAAAATTAATTTTTCTACCTTTTGTTGTCTGGTTATATTTCAAATCTTGTTGGTCCAAGGCTCTGGTTTTCTTCTGATAACTTGCTTGCCAGGGTCTCCTTCTTTCTTCTTTCTGCGTGCTAACCATCCATCTGCCAACTCTGTCCTCCCTTTCCATTTCCCTTCCCTCCCCAGGAAGTCTGGTATCTTTCCTTTTTTTCATCTCCCTCCACAGATCCACCTTTTCTTAACTACCCTTTCATCCGGCATCTCTCCCTCCTTCCCCACCACCCCAGAGTCCACCATCTCTCCCTTTCTTTTCCCAATTACCCTCCTATCCAGTATCTCTATCCCTCCTCCACACCATCCTTTGTGTCCA
This sequence comes from Geotrypetes seraphini, assembly GCF_902459505.1. Classification (NCBI taxonomy): domain Eukaryota; kingdom Metazoa; phylum Chordata; class Amphibia; order Gymnophiona; family Dermophiidae; genus Geotrypetes; species Geotrypetes seraphini. The sequence goes on from NC_047087.1 coordinate 47,798,178, forward strand.
ATTTCTCTCACTTTCAGTTCCTTCCCTCCATAAATCCCATGGTCCATCATTTCTCTCCCTCTCCTCTATTTTCAGACCCATTATTTCTTCATCCCCCCCAAAGTTTGGCATATGCACGTCTCTTTGAACACCCCCTTCCCTCCATGTACTTCTAAACCAGGGTCCCCCCCAAAGGCCTGTCCCCCCTTAAAGGTCTGCCTGTCCCCCCTTGAAGGCCTGCACCCCCCTTGAAGGCCTGTCCCACCCCCTTGTAGGCCTGTCCCCCCCTTGAAGGCCTGTCACTCCCCCTTGTAGGCCTGTCCCCCCACCTTGAAGATCTGCCAGCCTGTCCCCCCCTTGAAGGCTTGTCCCCCCCTTGAAGGTCTGCCCCCCCCCCTGAAAGCCTGTCCCCCCCTTGAAGGCCTGTCCCCCCCTTTAAGGCCTGTCCCACCCCCTTGTAGGCCTGTCCCCCCCCCTTGTAGGCCTGTCCCCCCCTTGAAGGCCTGCCTGCCTGTCCCCCCCTTGAAGGCCTGTCCCCCCTTGAAGGCCTGCACCCTCCCGAAGTCCTGTACCCCCCCTGAAGGCCTGAACCCCCCCTGAAGGCCTGTCCCACCCCCTTGTAGGCCTGCCCACTCCCTTGTAGACCTGTCCCCCCTTGTAGACCTGTCCCCCCTTGAAGGCCTGCCTGCCCCCCCCGAAGGCCTGTCCATCCCCCTTGAAGGTCTGCACCCCCCCCGAAGGCCTGTCCCCCCCCTTGAAGGCCTGCCTGCCTGTCACCCCCATCCCCCTTGAATGCCTGCCTGCCTGCCCACCCGCCTCACCCCGAAGGACCGCTCGCCCCCCTGGCCTCCCCGCACCACCTATGAAGCAGCACTACCTATGCTCCCGGCCTTGCCGTTCAGTCCCCACCACCACCACCCCCCCCGAAGGACCGCTCGCCCCACTGACCTTCCTGCACCACCTATGAAGCAGCCGCAGCAGGATCGCGACATCAGCTATCCCTGCGCTGCTTAGGCGCTGCTTCCTGCGCCGCGTTCCCGCCCCTCCTCTGACGTCAGAGGAGGGGCGGGACCGCGGCGCAGGAAGCAGCGCCCAAGCAGCTCAGGGATAGCTGACCTCGCGATCCTGCTGCTTGCTGCTTCACAGGTGGTGCAGTGGTCAGTGGTCAGTGGGGCGAGCGGTCCTTCGGGGGTGGTGGTGGTGGTGGGGACTGAACGGCAAGGCCGGGAGCATAGGTAGTGCTGCTTCATAGGTGGTGCAGGAAGGTCAGTGGGGCGAGCGGTCCTTCGGAGGTGGTGGTGTGGGGGGACTGAACGGCAAGGCCGGGAGCACCCCTTCAGGGCTGGCACCCGGGGCGGACCGCCCCTCCCGCCCCCCCCCCCTTGGTACGCCACTGATGTGAGCACATTTAGGGCAGAACTGGGCCTCCCTAGTTCTGCCCTAAATGTGCTCACATGCCCTCTTGCTATTTGGCTGGAATGCTGTGCAGGACATCCAAATTCTGCCTTTCAAAAATTGTAATTTGGATGTGTTTGGCAGATTGGCCTCTTTGGTGGTATGTTGAGATGTTCATCTGCTTTGAAAATGAGCTTCATAGTGTTCTATAAATTACTTGTGGATGTGTGAGTCCTACCCATGCTTCACCCAGACTCCATGGTAAATTTCATAAAAGCCTATTTTGCCTGTAAAATACTATGGAAATGCTTTTTGCATAGTCCCTTAACTACCATATGCAGACTTAAATACTACCTTCATTATTGTTCTAGATATATTGTTTTATTTAGTATAGATAACAGTAATTTCTAGGGATATGCATTATACTGAAATGAAAAGAAAATCACAAAGAAACAGTCTTGCTTAATTTAATTTCAAAATATTGTTCCCAGTGTGTGCCATTAGCAAACACTATGTAATAGTCCTGGCATGGAAGAGAAAAAAAATGAACAAAACACAAACCAAAGAAATAAATTAATGCTGGTTTTTTTACAAAGCTGTGGTAGAGGTTTCTACCGTGGGCTGGCAAAGTAAATGCTCTGACACTCATAGAATTCTTATGAGCGTCAAAGCATTTACTTTGCAGGCCCATGGTAGAAACCTCAACCGTGGCTTTGTAAAAGGAGCCCAAAATGAAAATGGTGCATTGCACCTGGAATATTGTCTGTAATTCTGGCCACCTCATTTGAAAAAAGATATAATGGGATTAGAAGAGATACAGGGAAGGCACCTATATGTGAGGAAATTCTGGAGATGGGAGAGCATAGGGAGTGAAAGGTAAGATGCTAAACAGGTGGGGGCATATGAAGATGGAGAGAAGATGCTGGACATGAGGAGGCATAGGAAGATGTGGAACACAGGGGGGCAAAGGAGACTGAGGTACATATGGGGAGTAGAGCTAGATACTGGGGAGCCTATGGAGATGGGGATTTAGAGAGATAATGGCAGCTAAATGGAATTTCTTTCATACGAGGAAAGGCTAGGGAGGTTGGAGCTCTTCATTTGGAGAAGAGATGGATGAGGGAAGATATGATAGAAATCTAAAAAATCCTGAGTGAAGCGAAACAGGCAAACATGAATCTTTTTTTTTTTTTTTTTAATTTTCAAAAAGTATAAGACTAGGGGCTCCTTTTACTAAGGTGCGCTAGCATTTTTAGCGCACGCAGGAAATTAACGCGTGCTACGCTTCTAGGACTAATGCCAGCTCAATGCTGGCATTAAGGTCTAGCATGCGCGGCAATGTAACACGGGCTATTCTGTGCGTTAAAGCCCTAACGCGGCTTAGTAAAAGGAGCCCTAGGGAAAACATGAAGTTGCTAAGTAATATATTTAATTCTAATCTAATCTAATCAGGATTTCTTAATCATGCTTATCCAGTACAGATTCAAGGCGATTTTCAAGATAAGAGGTCCATGCAGTATCATGGGGAAATGGTTACATCACATTGTAGAGGAAGGTTCCATTGTTGCAAGAGGGGAAATAGTTGTATCACACTGTGGTAGACTTACATTGTCATGGAGAGAGGGTAGAGTTAAAGAGTTGAAAGGAATTCATCAAATAGGTAAGTTTTCAGTTTTTTCCTGAAGACGGGGTAGTTCAGTTCTGTTCTTATTGATGTTGGAAGGGCATTCCAGGGTCTTGTATCGACATGTGAAAAGGGTGTTGAAAATTAACTTGTATTTCATTCCCTTGGGTGAGGGGATGATCAGTTGGTGAGTGTTGCTGATCCTATTTGAGGTGAAGAAGGAAGTGGAGAACAAGTGGGTTTCAGTGAGTTGGTGTTTAGTGCATGGTGTACAATGCAGGAGAGTTTAAACAAGATTCAGGAGTTTACAGGCAGCCATCAAAGCATGTGGTAGTATGCAGAGACACGGTTGTATTCTTTTTAAGCCAAATATCATCCTGATTGCAGTGTTCTGAATCAATTGTAATTTGTACATTTGAGAGGAGATTATGCTTGCGTAGAGATAATTACCATAGTCAAGTTGTGTTAGGACTAGCATTTGAACCAGAATTGTAAAACGGTTGCTATAGAAGTATGGTCTGATCAGTCTTAGTTGTTTTAAACTGTAGAAAGTATGTTTGTTTTTTTTCCCAGAGGTTGGATATTTGAGGTTCATTGGAAAGTGGAGTCAAACAGATTCCAGTCACCTTGGCAGTCTTCTCCATGTTTAGTGTTGCACCAGAGGGTAGGGTTAGGCCCCTGGGTGCTGACTGTGTGACATTATGGAAATAAAGAAGCTTTGTTTTGGTGGTGTTTAGTTTTAGTCTGTTGCAGGATGCCCGGGAGTAGATGTTTTCAATGCCATTGGAAACTTTATTGCAGGCTTCCTTAGTGTTATCATAAAGTGGGATTAAGAGAAATATATTATCTGCTTAGGATAGTAGACATTCGCCATCACTGAAGGTGAGGTTGCCCAGGGTGCGCACAGAAATGTTGAAGAGTACCGGATAGAGTGGGGACCCCTAAGGCATTCCATAGACTGCTTTCCAGCTTTGGGAGAAGATGCCATCTTTCCATACACAGTATTCTCTGTTTGTCAAGAATTATTTGATCCAGTTAAGGACTGTTCCAGTCAGACCTAGCTCGTTGAGTTTCTTCAGTAGGAGCTCATGATCGACAGAGTCCAATGCAGCTGATATGTCAAACCGTAGGAAGATTGATGAGTGCCCCTTGCTGAGCATTTTTGATTTTGGTGGTTAGAGTGAGTAGTAGTAATTCTGTGCTGGAGAAATAATATTTTCACATAACATACAACAAAGTTGTGGAACTCATTGCTGTAGGATGTAGCAAAACGACCATTTTCAATATTCAAATATGTACTTGTGAACTAAACAAATAGAGCTACCTTGTAGGTAGCTTGGAGATGCTAGAGAATGGTGAGAAGCTAGAGAATGGTGGAATGAATGATGAAGTTCGTATTGCAACGTGTTCAGGCAAGTCTTTCCTTTCCTGTCACAGTACTGAATAGTAGAAATTTTTATAGAAATTAAAAGAAAGATAATACTTTCAGTATCAGAAAATGTTTTTAAAATGTTGCAATCAAAACAACAACACACTCTGTCTCTTAGGCAAGCCCAAAGCCCACCCATAAAATGCCTCCACCATGCCCATCTTGAGCTCTGGATGTACAGAGGCTGGGCTATCTTACTAGACGTCCAAAAAGGCAGTTTTGATTATTGGCACTTCGATACTCTAGTAAGCAGGACATCCAAATGATGATTTAGGATGCTTTTAGGATGTTTATATTTTTTTATTAAGCCTAATAGGTAGATAGATCTTCATAGGGAGAGTTTATCTGTTTATCGGTGGGAATGTTAGAGAGTGAGATGATATATTGGTGTGTTGCAGGGATATGTTTATGTTGAGGTAGGAGAAAATTCTATACTGTAATTAGGTGCTTCCAATGAAGAACCTGGAGTGTGTGCAATAGGACCTTGTGCAATAAAGGAACCTAAGCACCTAGGTTCTGTTATATAATACTAGTGTAACCAGTAATCAATTTAGGGGGGAGGATCCCGAGGCACCTAAGCCAATCAGGGCCTTAGGCTTCTCCCTGTGCATCACATGATGTACCGGGGCGGGGCCTAAGGCCAAGGCAGATGTGTCGCTGGAGTCAGGAGGAGCAGGAGGGACTGAGCACCCCTCCTGCTCCCAACTTGGAGGTACAGCGGGGCCAGGCAGGGAGTGGTCCAGGCTGGGCAGGGCCAGTTGGGGGATGGGAGGGCTATGGAGCAGGAGGGACTGAGCACCCCTCCTGCTCCCAACTTTTAGATAAGAACATAAGAACATAAGAATTGCCGCTGCTGGGTCAGACCAGTGGTCCATCGCACCCAGCAGTCCGCTCAAGCGGCCGCCCCCAGGTCACAGACCTGTGCCCTAACCGAGACCAGTCCTACCTGCATTAAGATGGGGCCGGACCGGCGGTGGGCCATGCCGTACCGAGGGAGGCCTATGAAGCAGGAGGGACTGAGCACCCCTCCTGCTCCCAACTTTTAAGTACGGGGGTGTCAGATCAGGCCGTGCCTGTTGGGGGGGATGCCGTAATGCTGGTCATGGGGGGTGCTATGCTGGTCGAGGGGGGGCTGTGCCGATCGGGGGGTGCTGGTTGGGAGGCTTTTTTTTGCATTTTTTTAAATAGGCCCAATATATTGTGGCCTATTAAAAAATATGGGGGAAAAAAATGGCAGAAGCCCTGACAGGAGGCTACATCTCCTGTCACTTCTGTCAGGGTCTGCGCATGCTCCAGGATCGCTCTCTACTGATCCTGGCTGTGGGTGGGGGGCATGTCAACGATCGTTCCCATTTGCATGCAGGCCTTTTGTGAATTTGTCGGCCTGCATGCAATTGGGAACGGATCGGTGACAGATTTGGGGGTTAGTGAATCTAGCCCTCTGAATTCAAAAAGAAGCTGAGCGCAAACATATACAGAGAGGCCACAACTGGATGGACATGTTCCAAAAGGCACCATCACTTAACCAAAACACATCTAAAAATGATTATGAAAGCACATTATCCAGGTCTTCATTGTCTCTATACTTATTGCAATAGAGATAATGGAGTATAGATAAATAATAATTGTCACTACATTCTTAATTAATGAATAATAATTTAGTCCATTAAGGGTCAGAGAAAACAAAGGTGTCTTCTATCATTATTCTATTGCAAATTAGTAGGGTAGGACAGAGAGTGCATGAAATATCACATGTGGCAAAAGCACCTTGGTTCTTATTCTTCCGCTCTCTGCAAAATTCTGGGAATGCCTCCAACATCTATCACAGAGGTGTTTCAGTTGCCATGTGTTATTTTGAAAATTACCATGTGCTAAGTGCAAAAGCTTATTGCACTCTAAATAGGTCCTGCTCCTGTGATATTTCAGCCTTCTAGGCTCAGTCCTCTCTAGTGTTTGACTAAAAAGTCCCGAGTGTGATGCTGGAGGTACCGTATATACTCGAATATAAACCCATACAAATATAAACTGAGATAACCTTTTTTCTCCCAAAAAGATTTTTAAAAGTTGACTCGAATATAAACCGAACTAGTGACAGTCTCGTGAGAATACTGTGGAAATGTGCGTCAGCCATTTTGAGTAGTGAGCCTTCATGGGGCAGGAGCATAGGAGGATCGCTCCTGCCCTGACTCACCACTGGACCAGCAGAGCTTAAAGTAGGCCTTGGGAGAGACCTGCGATGGGTCCATATCTGTTTTATCATTCCCTATTTGAGAAATTCCCTAACCCTTATTTGTCCTGTTTGTCTGTTTTAATTAGATTGTAAGCTCTATTGAGCAGGTATTGTCTCTTATATGTTTAGTGTACTGCACTGTGTATATCTAGCAGCACTGTAGAAATGACAAGTAATAGTAATAGTAAGACTTGAATATAAACCGAGACCACCATTTTTGGGCCATATTTTTGGCCAAAAAATCTAGGTTTATATTTGAGTATATACAGTAAGGGGTTCATAATCGAAAGAGAAAAACGTCCAAAAATCGGCCTAAGTTGGCACTTGGACGAACATTTCTTAAAAACATCCAAGCGCTGATAATGAAACCGGATTTTGGACATATTTCTAAATGACCTAGGCCTTCATAGTGCCGCTCAACGTCCAAAGCTAAACAGGGCGTTTCAGGAGGAGTGTCGAGGGCAGGAGTTGGGCGGGACGTGGGCCGGTTTAGAAGTAGTCGTACAGCATGTATAACCGAAAGTTTTACAACAGAGCTTAGACGGAACTTGGACGTTGTGACTTAGACCATGTAAAAGATGGTCTAAGTCACAAAAAGCCACCTAAACTCACCAGATAAGCACTGAAAACATATAATACAGACCCCCACACACTACCCCAGTGATCACCAACCCCCCCCCCACCCCCATAAAAATTTTATTCATAACTTTAAATGTCAGCCTCCAGACCATCATCACCTGGCCGCCTGGCATAGGAAAGCCTAGTCGTCCAGCCCAGAGGCAGCTTAAGCCATCTTGGGGGTGGTTTAGGGACCCATAGAGAGGAGGACCCATGCCCATAAGCTCCTGTAATCACTGAATTGATACTGAAACATGTGCACTGCCCTATATACCCCCAAAACCCTGTTTTACTGCCATATAAGTGGCTTCTGCAGCCATAAGGGCTATTGGAGTGGTAGATAAGTGGGTCTAGGGGATTCTGGAGGTGGTTAGGGGGGGCTTACCGTAACCTATAAGGGAGCTGTAGTGAGGAGAAGCTATGGCACCCTTTTTGTGAAGTTCACAGCAGTGCCATGTAAGGTACCCCACTGTTTAGGTGGCATGTATGGGTATGCAGTCCATCACTTTGCAGACCCCTCCCACGTCCAACGGGGCTTGTTCTAGGCGTTTTGGATTTGGACGGAAAGTTGGACGAAAATGTGGTATTAAGATGGACAATTTAATGGCTTGGATGATCAGATCGGCAGGACGTATAATTAGACATTTTTCGAAAGTACAAAAAAGTTGGACGTATCTTTTGAAAATGTGTCTTAGGCTCTTTTTAACTTTGGGCGACTTGTGAGATGGACGTAAACAGACTTAGACGTCCCTTTTGATTATGCCCCTCCACGTGTAACCTCACTGGGTAACTGATGTCATTCTGAATTCTGAGTCAGCAGTGGTAGCTGTTCAGGGTAAGAACATCGTACCCTGTCACTTATTACTCAGTTTTTTTGTCTTTCACATTTTTATTATTATTTTTTTCTTTACTTCTGTAGCCAAAAATCTTGCAAGAAATCTTTCAGAGTCCAATACTTAAGACAATTATACTTCCAAGGTGCAAAGGGGTTGCTTTTAGGATCCTAATTACTAAAATGCAGTTAGATCTTGCACTTATCACAAGGCAATTACCAAAATAACAAAATGGTAATTGACCCCCCAGTGACAGCTATTGGAGACATTCCCAGCATTTTGAGGAGGGCTGCCGTACAGGTAACAGATAAAACGTTGCTTTCATGTGAGCATGGTGCAGGTAAAAAGTCGTTACCATAGGTGGTGCATGGCAGAAAATGCAAACACAGCTCTGGCCCTTTTAGTAGTGTGAAACACTTTACAATATTTGCCACATTAACAGTTCATATGTGGTCGTTTGATAATGAACAAAGGAAGCTTTGGGCAATCAGACTACCCTGCTGTTCAAATAGCTGATTTCCTGAAACATAAGGAATTGGGAAGGGACTGGGACACCAATTTTTTGTAGCTTTACAACCACACTCAAAGTGGTTTACATACAGGTACTTCAAGCATTTTCCCTATTTGTCCTGGGCTCACAATCTATCTAATGTACCTGGGACAGTGGAAGATTAAGCAACTTGTCCAGGATCACAGGAAGTAGTATGGGCTCTAACCACTGCACCACATTCTCCACATAGCAAATATATCATTTTTGACTGAAAACTTAAGATCCTAAATGTATCTTAAAATATCAATTTTAAAGCCCTATATGGCTTGACAACTCAAGATAGGATGTGGAGCATCCCAGCTTGAATGTTCAGAATTCCTCCAGTATTTTACAGAAGACTTTGCCCAGCATGAAGCTTAGAAACATAGAAACATAGAAATTGACGGCAGAAAAGGGCTATAGCCCATCGAGTCTGCCCATACCAATGACCCACTCCCTGATTCTTACTCTCCTAGAGATCCCACATGAATATCCCATTTTCTCTTGAAATCTAACACGCTGCTGGCCTCAATCACCCTCTGAGGCAGCTCGTTCCAATGATCTACCACCCTTTCAGTGAAGAAGTACTTCCTCGCATCACCCTGAAATTTCCCTCCCCTGATTTTCAGCGAGTGTCCTCTGGTTACTGAGGGCCCTGTAAGACTTAGGTGGCTTTTGAGACTGAGCATCCTATACAGAATCTGGCCCAGTATGTTTAAAGGGCTCAGACATGGGTGTTAATGTATGTTAAACATTGCTGCAAATTGTATTAAAATGCCTTTACCCACTTCTTTTACAAAGCCGGATAGCATGGGTCGCTGCAGTAACTGCTCCGAAGCCCGTAGGGATTTAGAGGGCTTTGGAGCTTTTGCCATAGCCATAGCCATAGCTTTGTAAAATGGGGAGTGGGGGGGTCAATGAGATCAATTAGTTTTTCTTCCCAATGCACAATGAAAGTGCTGCAATTTTGAGGTTCCATAACACTGAAAATTTAGCGTTAGCTCAGGGGCAGTGTAGAAGGTTTGAGAACCAACCGTGCGTGTGCATGAGTCTAGGAAAACTAAAAATGAAAGCAAATACTGGCACCTGTTTTTCTGAACTCAAATATGAGCATTTCAAACATTAAAGTGCACACAATTTTTGAAAGGCTCATATTTAAAAGTGCAGAAGAACGACACCAATATGTGGTTCCACTTCAGGTTTGTCTGGATATGTGCACAAGAGCTGTGCTTATCTCAAACCTTTTGTGTGCACGTGCCAGGACCTCCTTTGGCTTTTGGTTTGTTAATATCAATAAACTGTTCATATCATTTACATAAGATTATTATTATTATTATTATTTATTTATTTTTTTTTTTTTTTGCATCGCTTTCCTATTTCTTTGTGTTCCTTTTTGTTTTATGATCTATTGCAGTGTTTGTCACACTAAACGAAGGAAATGTTTTTCTGGCACATTATAACTGAAATTATAAAATTTCAAAACCAACAAGAAATTACATTTGAGAGTTATTTATTTAAAGTTTATTTAATTCCAACATCAGTGAAACTAAAGTAGATGGAATAGAATTGCTAATCAATGCGATGGATGTGCTTGTTTTTCAGTGCAAATTAACTCAAAACGCTGCTCGATAGTCCACAAGCAAGCACATATTTCATCATCCACCATCTGCAGTCATTCTCTTTTTATCGATTTAATTTGTATCAGAGCTGGAAATCCAAGTTTGCAAAGATAAAAAGATCCAAACGTTAACAAAGCCTTGACTGTTTTGTTGTTCAAGTTAGGATAATTACTGCATAAAAAAATAAAATTAAAATTACATGCCGTTAGTTTTCAAGGACCAATCACATCAATGAATGATGCTTGTCTGCGCAGTTATATCTTTAAACACAGATGCTCATAACAGTGACAAACTCTTACATACATGTACATGTCTTCTATTCTAGTGTATACTTATGAAGGGAATTTTTAAAAATAAAGTAAAATTCTGGAATCTCTCATGGCACACCTGGAATCTCTTCGGGGTTTATCACTGCTGTTAAGCAACCTGCCCCCCACCCCCACACCGGTAGTGGGAGAGATGCCTACTTCTTCCTGCCATCAAACAACCCCCCCCCCTCCCCCTGACCAGAAAAAATCCCTGGCAGCAGGAGAGATGCTCACTCACTCCTGCCACCAAGCAACCTCCTAACACCCCCCTGGCAGCAGAAGAGATGCCCACTCCCTTCCACCGCCAAGCAACCCCCCAAACACACATGTTCCTTGGCAGTGGAAGGGTTATCCATCAGATTTTACCACCAGCATTTGAGAATCTTCCCCCAAGTTGGATCGCACTGAGTTGACACAGGACGGCTACTTAATATGTTCCAAATTCAAGATCTATTTACCTCATAATTTAAAAAAAACAAAACCAAGAAATTCAGATCTCACATGAAGAGCAGTCTTCAAAAGATTAGTCATATGTGAGATATTTGGGCTCTTCATAAAAGCTTTGGTAGTCTTATATACCTTTTTCATAGCATATACTGGAAACAGTTTCTAGCATTCCCATTTTGTCTGTAAAAAGACATTTTAATTGAAGAATCATTTGTCTATAAAATTATCACCATCAATTCATATTTCACAAAGGGGAAACGTTAAGGTCATAAAACAATTTGTAAGCGAATTCATTTTACCCATGAAATCACTTTATATTATACTGTGAACAGAATGATTAAAGCAAGTTAGCATGTTGTTGGCAAAGTAATTACGTTATTTTGTATTTCATCCACACAGATACTAGCTCTGGCTATTGCATTTATCTTGTTGACAGAACATCTATATGTGTTGGGACAAATGCATATTATTTAGCTGATGCAATTTATTTTATTCCTATGGCACTGTAGCTAAGTTTGTATCACCGCAATAGATTAAGACAAAGAACAAAATTAATCTTGCTTGCTTGAACAGGTGCCAGAATTTGTAAGCTGGCCTTTTGAACTAAAAGTGTAATAGGTTGGAAGAGAAAAAATGTATTTTCTTTATGTGCTATCGTGCACTTGCTTCTATTTGGGTACCACAATCTGTAATTTCACTCAGTGCTCGGAAATGTTTGGTAAGTACACAAGAAATGTTGAGTCTGAAATTTACATAATGTACTGTAGATTTTGCTCAAAATTGTTTCTTTGTTTTAAAGTTCAATAATGTTTATTGACTTGTAAATTACAAATAACAGAACATTCTCATATCCACCAAGGCACCAACAAGAGCCAGAGTTTATAAATTTATATGAGTCTGACAATAAGAATCCAATAAACCCCATACTTTTAGAAAATATGGCAAACGTTTCTGTTTTACAGCAGCTGCTATATACAGTATACTTGAATATAAATTGAGATTTTGGCCCAAAAAATGGGGCAAAAATGGGGGTCTCAGTTTATATTCAAGCCCCCACCTGAAGACCACTGTCGCTGCTGCCCTCCTACTCCAAACTCCCCCCACCCAGAAGGCACCAACATTGCTACCCTCCACTCCACCCCCCCAACCCCAAGGCCACTGGCACTGCTATTCTCCTTTCACGCCCAAGATAATTTGCGCTGCTGTCCATCTCCTTCCCCCACTGACTGGCACTGTATTTACCATATGCATGCTGGTGCTGAAAAAGCCTGATGCCGATGGTCTACACTGGGCTGCTGCGGGGCCTTGAGCTCAAGGCATGCTCAAGGCTCAAGGCTATCCGGCTCCCGCCCTCTCCAAGATTCTCATGCTCTCAATTCTTACTTTCCTTTTAAACTACCCCCTTCCACTAATGCAGGAGCCAGAAGGCCTTGAGCATGCACACATGCTCAAGGCCCTGCAGCGGCCCAGCATAGAACAGGACACTTGGACCTGCCCCATTCTTCCCCCAGCCCTGCCCCAAGCTACACCCCCACACAAACTTCATGTTTCTTCCCCTAAGCTCTGGACCATGTCTAGAGGGCCTCTGTGCATGCATGGATGTCGATGTGATGTCATCATGTTGACATCCACACACACGCAGAGACCCTCCAGATATGGCCCTGAGCTCGGGGCCTTCTAATACCTGGACAAACTGCCAACAAATATCTTCCTATGTGGGGCCATGACACCAATAGTGCTTCACAAATAGTGCTTCACCAATAGTGCTTCACAAACATTCATTCTTACCAGAACCAGGCCTTGGTCACACGTGCAGAACACAGATAAACCCTATGAGGTTCATAATCGAAATGGAAATACATCTAAACCCCACCTAAATTGGTATTAGGATGACCTAAAAGACAGGGCCCCCCTCCCAAACAAAAAAGCATTCTGCTGCCTATGTGTTATACCATATTTATATCATATACTATGAGTGTGGCTACTATATATCTCAGTGGGAAAGGGGCAGACATCTTTAGTGGAACTTAGCAAGTAAAATGTTGTTAGTAATATTATTGGATTTTTGGTTTAACTATGTTACTATGAGGCTCGTTTTCAAAAGAGAAAAATGAACAAAAAGTTGCATAAAGGGGAAGATGGACGTTTTTCTTGCCAAACCCTTCTAATTCACTATTTTCAAAACCATTTTTTTAGCCTGATATCTATGAATCAAAGATTTACCTTAGTTAAGATCTAGTAATAAATAACGAGGGCAGAGGTGCTTCTGAAACTCTCAGTATAATAAAAAATATATTCTGAAAATCCTGTAAGTCGCTTCTTAAAACTGGGCATTATTCTTTTGATATACAGAAAGTTTACAGATAGATGGAGGGTTAAAAACTATGATAAAGTTAAAATTCATCATGTTTAAAAGCAAACTGAAAACCCACCTTTTTGATATAGCCTTCAATCCATAACCCTACTCCCCACTGCCCACCAACCCACCAACTTCTCTGTTACAGCCCCATCTCTTCGGAACTCATTACCCCCCAGAACTACGGGATGAACCCATGCTAGATCATTTCAAAGGAAAACTAAAAACGTTTCTTTTTAAAGATGCATTCAATCTCTAATACACTTACCTTATGAAACATTATCTTCATTTTTGCTTTGGTTATCAGATGGGATCCCCCTTCCTTTTGCATTTCCCCTATATGTCTCTCTTTCCTATTTTATAATGTACTTCTTTACCTTAATCCTATCGTTCCAGTAGGTCTTATATGTTTTAATGTATGCTACCCTATTTTACAATTTTTATTATGTACAAACCGCTTAGTAGACTGATGGGCGGTATATCACATTTTTATTAAACTTGAAACCCAGCCAGCAGATTAACCTTTCCCCTTAACTGTATCCATGACATCCTGTTTGTTTGTCTTGTCTGTTTAGATTGTAAGCTTTTTTGAGCAGGAACTGTTTTCTTCTTTGTGACTGTACAGCGCTGCATACGTCTGGTAGCGCTATATAAATTATTCATAGTAGTAGTAGTAGTAGTAGTAGTGTGAAGAGTTTCAGTCTTTGGGAAGCAGAGCTGAGACTGTGATGTCATAATGCCTCATTCCACCAATGCCTAAGAGCCAACCTCATCAGTGATGTCACAATGGCTTGATTGTCCTGCACTCCCCACTGCCCTCCAACCCAGACAGCAGATTAACCATTTCCCTTAACTATGGGGTCCTTTTACTAAGGCGCGCTAGCCATTTCAGTGCCCACTAAACGCTAATGCGTCCATGAACTATAATGGACGCATTAGTGTTTAGTGCGCTAATATTTAGCGTGCGATAAAATGACTAGCATGCCTTAGTCAAAGGACCCCTATATGCATAACATTCTGTTTGTCTGTTTAGATTATAAACTCTTTCGAGCAGGGACTATGTTCTTTGTGACTATAGGACTGTGTATGTCTGGTAGCCATTCACTAATAGAAGATCAGTACACATTCATCTGCTGACATGGATTTCCCATGAATCAGTGCAACAAAGCACATTGGTTTCAATTCTGAGACCTTCAAAATCAAAGAGAATCCATATTCAAGAAATTTAAACTGCTCCACTATTATCTCATATCTTACATAAGAACACAAGAGTCGCCATACTGGGACAGAATGATGGTCCATAAAACCTAGTATCCTGTTTCCAACAGTGGCCAATTCATTTCACAAGTACCTGTCAAGATCCCAAAAGAGTTCTTTAAACCCAAATTTAAAAGATTAAATGAAAAAAAAAAGTAATTGGCATTATCTGTTTAATAGAGCTTTGGACTATCTTTAACAGAAGGTTCAGGAGATTTACATATGATTGAAATTAGTAAATAAATGTTCCACTTACAAGAAACCAATCATTTTAATCCTGATTCTATATTGTAAAACAAAATTAAGCAGCTGATGACTTTTGCTATGAAGGTGTCTCTGACAATCTTCTTCACTTTCCTTGTTTAAAGAACTTACTGCAATCTTTTAAAGAGCTTGAATTCAGGGTGATAAAGGATCTGAGAATCTTTAATGCTAAAAATCTTTCATCTGAGACTATCTACATTGTGTTCTCTAAGCGTGGAAACCTTCACAGCCAGGAAGGTCAACATAATTTTTAAAAAGTCAATAAAGTCAGATTTTATATCATTGAACTCTCATTTCATCTAGACAATGAGCTCTTGATCAAAAGCTTATTATGATGCATGAGGTATCTGTTAAAGTAGATACCGAGTCTTCTATTTTTGGGTGTTTTATATATCAAGAAAGGAAAAGAGAGGATAGTGTTGTTTAACTTTTCAGGTAGTCTTCCTCTATGATGAGACCTCCTATTCAACGTTCTGAAGGGTGTAAATGCTGGTTGCAAATACAAAAACAAAAAACAACAACATAATAACATCTTGTCTTTCTATTGCCTACCAGAAATTGATAAAGAGAATTGGGACAGTATGATTAAATGTATTTCAACAATAAGGTTATAGTGTGTGGCGCAGTGGTTGGAGCTACAGCCTCAGCACCCTGGGGTTGTGGGTTCAAATCCCGTGCTGCTCCTTGTGACCTTGGGCAAGTCACTCAGTCCTCCATAGCTCCAGGTATGTTAGATAGATTGTGAGCCCGCCAGGACAGATAAGGAAAATTCTTGAGTACCTGATTGTACAAACCGCTTAGATAAACCTTGATAGGCGGAATATAAAAACCTAATAAACTTGATAGTTTAAGATTGGATAGTTTTTGATAATTTTTTCAGTGCACATGTACAGTAGATAAGATTGGGAAACGAACAAAGGGGGAAAAAAACTGCAGGAATGGTGTACAAGATGCCAAGTCTTTAATCAATAAACATAGATATGAACATAAAATAGTTTGTATCCAAAATATGGTCCAAGAAGGTTGATCAACCTCGTACAAAGATAATCATTCTGGAGCTAGTAGTTAGAGAATGACACGGGGAAAAAATCTGTCCCCGTCACCGCCCCGTCACCGGCCCACCATCCTCTGCACCGCCCCGTCACCGCCGTTTCCTTCACCGCCCCGTCACCGTCACCACCATCCCTTTCACCGCCCCGTCACCGCCACTGCCATCCCATTCACCGCCCCGTCACCGTCCCCGCTGCATCCATTTTCCGTTTTCATCCCCTTGGCCCAGAATCCTTTTCCCTTTCACTCCCTCCTTACAGTTTGAGCCGGGAACACGGGTGATCGCACGGTCCTCGCAGCCCCCACCTGCCTGCCCAATCGATCGTAGTGATTAGCCAGCTCTCTCCCTTCTCCTCACCTTAGTTTGCAGGCTTTCTTTTTCAGCGACCTGCACGCTTTCCCAAAGAGCCGCACACGCGCGGCTGCTCAGTGTTCAATCTTCTGCTCTGCTGCAACTTCCTGTTTCCGGTTGCGTCAGAGCAGAAGATCGAAACTGAGCAGCGGCGGGTGCGTGGCTCTCTGATAGCGTGCGGGTCGCCGAAAAAGAAAATCTACAAACTAAGGTGAGGAGAAGGGAGAGAGCTGGCTAAACACTAGAATCGATTGGGCAGGCGGGTGTGAGCTGCGGGGACCGCGCGATCCTTCATGCCTCACTGCGGGGACAAGACCCATTCACCGCCCCGCGGGCGGTGAATGGCCTTGTCCCCGTCGCCGCAGCTACTGCTAGTTTTCTTCCCCGTTTTCGGCGGGTGACCCGCGGCTAAAATGCGGTGGCCGCGGGTAAACCGCCACCGTGTCATTCTCTACTAGTAGTCTCAAGGATAAAAATCTGAAGAGGGACAGTACTTTTTCTATGGCTGCATGCAGCTCTAAAATGGAGACTGCTATTTACAGACACACACAAAATGGAGGAATGGCCTAATGGTTAGAGCAGCTACCGCATCACCCTGGTTGTGAGTTCAAGGTTGTGAGTTCAAGTCCCACTAGTTTCTTGTGCCACTGGGCAAGTCACTTAACACTTCATTGCCCCAAATACAAAATAAGTACCTGTCTAAAATATGTAAACTGCTTTGATAGTATAAAAAACACAAAAAAAGCTGTATATACTGTAAGTCCCGTTCCCTAAAATAACCTAACTAAACGGTAGCCCACGTTGATAACTATTCCCCTTGGTTGAGTTGTGCTGGAATTAACATTTTATTCATAGCTTTTTATTTGAATGCCCATCCCCTCTAGTTTCAGAAGGAGGTCAGATTCCCTGAATTCTATTGTTTAATGGTTCCTCCATTCTATTCCTTTTTACATATTCCTTTAATTCATTTAGATATCGTTTACATAGATGGTGCTCCTATCTGTAAAGTTAGGAATATTCTACATGCTTCTCTCCTCTCCACTCCTTCCAGCCCTCCATTGTCCTCCCTACCATCTTCTAACCCCTTCCTCTGTAATGTCGCCTATAGGTATGTGCGACGCACAAATGGAAGGAATAAAATAAAAATAAAATAAATTTTTATCTGGCGCATTCATCCCAGTGAGAAATATCTAAATTAAAGAAATTCAGAATTTGCACAGCAGATGGCAATAAAGGGCTCCTTTTACAAAGGCGTGCTAGCAGTTTTAGCATGCGCTAAAATGCCACACGCGTTAGTTGCTACCGCCTCCTTTTAAGCAGGCGGTAAATTTTTTTGGCCAGCGCGCACTAATTTTGTGCGTGCGCTAAAAACACTAGCACACCTTAGTAAAAGGAGCCCTAAGTTAAACAGTATTATTTTGCTACAGTATAGATTTTGAGTCTTCATAAGTATCTCTTTTGGACTAAGGGTCAGGTCTGATTAATTTTTTATTTATTTATTTTATATCCCATTTACCCCAAAGTGCTCAGAACAGGTTACAAGTTAACATACGTAATATACAAGTTGCAGTACAAGTTTTTTTAATACAAGATTTTATCCTAATGATACATACTATGGATTTAATTCCAATATGCATTTATATACCTCCAATTCCCTCTTATGATGCTCTTTCCAGCTGTCATCCTCAGTACTTTGTTTTCATAAAATAGTTTAGCAAGAGGCGCACCATAGAATCCCATATACAACATCTGTATAATTCTTATGGTCATCTAATGAAAGATATGGCATCCTGCAAACAATTCAATTTTCTCCCAGATCAATACAGTACAGCTGTTGAAACCCTGAACTACACCGATTTAACAAGGTGATCTTTTTTGTATTCTGTGTAGATGGAAAATGAAAGTTTGGAAAGCCTAGAAAAAAAAATATCTGATCGCATCCACAAACACAATAGTCTTCCTTATCTTCTCAATCCAGATACCATGAAAAGATTTTAGCAATGAGCAGATTACTGTAATAGTTTATCAATTACAGAGAGTGTATTCTCCTTTTCTTTCAGTGCTTCTGCCTTTATTTCTCAGAATCATCTGCTTCATTTTCTTCAAATTAAACTGCAACCTCCAGTTTCTCTAACAACCTGTATCAGTAAATATCAGATTCCTTTCTCCATTTTTTACTCCTGAGTATCAGGAGCTATTGATTTCCTATGTCTAAAATTAGTATCTATTTCAGCATTGTTATAATCTGAATCATTCATAACTCTAAATACAGTTTCAGTGAGAATATTGAAAATAAAGAAAGCTCCCTATTACCAATTGGGGAAAAAAATGTTTCTTTTACTGAAGCTATTCTGCCTTACCATAAGTGATTAGCAGGGGCCATATGCAATAACAAAAATGGACAGGACATGAGCAGGGATCTCACTTAAGTGCATAACTTATAGAACATGTAGACCTGATGTACTTAAGTTCTCGCACTTACAGCAGGTCTAAGGCTGGCATAAGTGCTTTCACCTAAATGTTAGGGTTATTAATTATACACACACCCAGACACACACATGTACACACATATACTGTCTACCTTCATGTCCTCTCTCTCTCTATAGGAGAGTGTCAGAGTAGTACAGTATGTACTCATGTACATAATTCTAAGTCGAGGACAATTTTGGAACTAAAAATGACCAAAAATGTTGGTGCCTCATACATAAGTTAAGGATTCCCTCCCCCCTCTCTCACCTGGTCCTATACCCCTCTTTGCCTCCCATCCACCTTTAGGTCCAACATCGCTCCCTTTCTCCCCCTCCTCTCCACCTCCAGGTTCAACAGTATTCCATCTCTCTCCCTCCCACCTTTGGGTCCAACATTGCTCCTTTTCTTTCCCTCCCCTCTACCACCACCTGGTAATTTTTGGATGTATTGTATATTTTCACGATGGGGATGGGTTTTGGGGTGGAGAAGGGATATGTCCTCTGCTAATCAGTTTCCACAGCTACACACTAACCGATTAGCACATATTTAGCATGTGAGCTCTTTGGACCGGACTGTATATGAATATATATATATTTATATCTATCTGTACAGTAAAATGTGGTTTCTGCTTCAGATGCCCACCCCTTTTCCCTACAAGGAAAAATTTCATACTCTGTGGTCGACAGCATATTTACTTTTTCCCATGGAGGAGGGGGATCTTTTCAGAGGGCTCACAAAAAAAGAAAAAAATGACATGTAAACTGACCATTTCATATAAGGATGCCATAAAACAGTTCTCCTCTGAGCATAGCTACACAAGCGCACGGTTTAAGCAGCAGTTGCTAATTAAGCTGCTAGCTTTTGCTCTAGGTGTGCAAAAAGTACATGGAAAATAACACATGAAGCAAATTTTATTAAAATAGTTATTTCGTTTATTAATTGTCATAATGGACCTCAAAAGGTTATTGCATCATCTGGGAAATCTTTACAGATGCCAAACGCTGGCCTTCCTGACAAAGATCTCAACTGGATAATTCGTTGCTCCTCAATATGTACCTTTTGTCCTGCATGACATCATTACTTGTCAGCCAATCCATTAACAGAGGCTGTCCTTAAATTTGGACAAAGAACTTCCTTTTAACATGGAATAAAAGTTTCAGAAATCATTTACATTGTTTACATTCATTTTTGAATATACATAAACATTTTATAACATAGCCAAAAACTTTAAATCTAAACCTACTTATCTGTTTCAGGAGAATCTGCATTTCAAAAGCGCTGAAAAGTTCTTGTCCCTATCAGCATCAGAGAAAGGAAGGGCTGTTCCCCCCCTTGCTCTGAAAAACTGGCAGCTTCAAATTTCACACAAACTCAGAAACCCCAGATGTTGCCTCTCAGGCTCCCTTTAAGCTTCTTTAGGTTGCAAATATATAAAATATGTTTTTCAAAACCTACTCTCATGTTTAGTACACCTTCACATATCATTCATATATCATTCATTTTTTCGGGGCCCCTTTCATCCACAGATCTACACCATATATTTCATTCAAGAAAGCTTTTCTTCTATGCCCAGTATTGGAATGTAAAATCAAGCTATCCAGCCCAAGCACATCTGATATCAATTAGATCCACGAGGCTTAAGGCGGGAAACTGAACAAAAAACCAGAGAGGACAAAGAACAGCAGGGAACCAAGATGGAGTTCTTAATACAAGATGGAGTTCTTAATCTCTTTCTATGTATCATGTATATTCTGATTTCCTCTGGTCTGGCTTAATAGCAAAATACATAAAAAGAATATTATTATGCTTTTCCTTAATATTAAGCTGTAGTGTGTTTTTCTGGCCTTGTCTATATCCATATTCAGATTTTTTATTCACCATCTTTTCGTACGCTTCTATTGGGCGTGGCTTTAACTAATACATATGCTTGTATCTAACTAGAGTTACCCAGAACCATACGAAAAGCAGGCATTTTTGGAGAAAAACTCCACAAAATACTCCACAAACACATTTTGTTCATTATACATTCCATACCGCCCCCTAGAGTCCACTAGTGCCATTGTTCACCTCCCATTGCTCAACAAATTAGTTTAACCCCCCCTTAAACTATACAGAATGGCAATTGGTGTTCTGTTTTTCTCTTATGCCATGATAAGAAGCATTTCCTTGAACTAAACAAAACATCTGCTACTGGCTCAGGGAGACAATCATTTGAAAAATGTACTGTATTTCAAGGTCCTCTGAGAAGCAATCATAAACTGATGAAAGAACTAAGATAAGAAACAATGAAATTTGACAAATATATAGAAGAAGGCATTTTGTTATTCTATACATAACCCTTTTCCGTGGTCTTTCCTGTGGTAACGAGCCAAAACTCGGGGCACTGTAGAGGTCATGCAAACACTATGGATTCTTCAGACAGGGGAGAAGCAACCTGCTTCTAGACCTAAAGGGATCAGTTCCTCAATCATTCAAAATCTGCACTGCATGCCTTAAAATTGTTCTTCTAATTGAAAGGAATTTACAGATGCAAAACAAAACTATTGGCAACTGTAAAAATTTACTTTTGTCTGAATTGCAGACTTAAGAATACCGTCCATCAATGATGGACGGCCTCTTTGGCCTCCCTTTTCTTCGAGATCTTCCCAGTTGCAAAACTGTATGTGCCCTAAGTGTAAAGCTTGTATGGTAAATGTCATGGAGCATGGCTATGATCTGCCCTGAATTTACCTCACAGGGCAGATACCTTACCACACATTAAAGGCATTGACTTGTTCATCATTGCTATCTGTTGATGTCTTATAAGTCGTAAAAAAAAACCCTCAATCATCCTAACACTTATTGATCCTCCACCTCCATCTTTCCAGAAGCATATAGGCATTATTTATCCACATAAAACCTACTTGAAGCAAATACTACTGTGAGACTACCACCAGAGGTAATGGATCCCATTTTGAACTCAGTATTGGAGAAGTCAGAAGTAACTGGGGATCATTCCTACACACAATAATCCCCCTCCCACATCTCCAATACCGTCCATCAATGATATACAAAATACTTGACATAAAAATCTCTTTGGCCTCCCTTTTCTTCGAGATCTTCCCAGTTGCAAAACTGTATGTGCCCTAAGTGTAAAGCTTGTATGGTAAATGTCATGGAGCATGGCTATGATCTGCCCTGAATTTACCTCACAGGGCAGATAACTTACCACACATTAAAGGCATTGACTGGTTCATCATTGCTATCTGTTGATGTCTTATAAGCCGTAAAAAAAAACCCTCAATCATCCTAACACTTATTGATCCTCCACCTCCATTTTTCCAGAAGCATATAGGCATTATTTATCCACATAAAACCTACTTGAAGCAAATACTACTGTGAGACTACCACCAGAGGTAATGGATCCCATTTTGAACTCAGTATTGGAGAAGTCAGAAGTAACTGGGGATCATTCCTACACACAATAATCCCCCTCCCACATCTCCAATAAACACTGATGGGCTTACCTACTATCCACCTACAAACACATCCCCTGCACTAAAAAGTAAAACCTATTTTTTTAGCCTGTGTATAGCATATGCTGATTTCAAGACTACTACAGGTAGTAGAATTTAACCTGTGATATGCACACACTGATTTCAAGACTACTACAGGTAGTAGAATTTAACCTGTGATATGCACACACATTAGTGTTTAGCACAGCTTACTGAAAGGGCCATAGGAATTTCAGAAAATTTGCCATCAGTGCTAAGAGCAGACATATTTAAGTTCAAGTTCAAGTTTATTAATTTTAATATGTCGACTATCGACGGGCACCTGGCCGGTTTACAATCTTAAAAATGAAAGGTTAAAATAAATTATTATAAGGGGATGGGAAATGTAAACATTAAGGGCTCCTTTTACAAAGCTGCGCTAGCGGGGTTAATGCGCGTGACTTTTCATCATGCGCTAACCCCCACACAGGCCAAAAAACTACCGCCTGTTCAAGAGGAGGCGGTAGGGGCTAGCGCATCCGGCGGTTTAGCGTGTGCTATTATACGCGTTAAACCGCTAGAGCGCCTTCATAAAAGGAGACCTAAATGGACCATTAGTCTGACCCAGTAAGGCTATTCTTATATTCTTATGTCTGTCAGGAGAAGCTGACAACTCCTGGGCCATCTGCAAAATCTGTTTCAGTTCATTCTCAGAGGCTGATATCTGATGTATAATATAGTCTTGTTTACCTTTTTATTGCTGCTTTATAACATCTAATATTCTCCCAAATTGATGACCTTGATACTTCAAGAATCGTAGACCAGCATGAAACCAAATTAGGCATTTTAATAGACACTTTTCTCAACATAGTCATGGGAAAGCTGGTGGATTATAGTACCTTGTACTATGAGATGAATGTTATATGAATATAATATGCCTTAAGACTATATATTTTTTTATCTTTCAACAATGAGAAAATGTGCAGTACATATGACCCACTAAGGGACCCTTTACAAAAGTGTGCTATGATTTGCACTTAATAAGACTTAATTCCTGATTCTAACTCACATGAGCTGCAACTCTAATGCAGCATTTGCATATTTTTATTTTTTTTAAATTCAGGTTGTACATTGTTCTCATTAGCATATGATAACCTTCTCACAGTTAATATGGGAGTACTTAGCCTCTCCTGTGTTAGTCACTGAGGCCTAGATTCTCGACACAAAATCAGCATTTAACGCAGTTGCTAAACCGGTTCCAGCTTTTGGCAGTCTTTTGCAAGCTTTCTTGTAGTCTCTGACACTACCATGCAAATGGGCTTTTCAGTATTCAAATGAGCACTCCGGTGGATTCTTAAACATTGCCGAGCCATTCTCCAAAAATGGTGTCGGCTTTTAGTAACAAAAATTAGCGACTGGTCTGGGGGTGCTGGTACAGTGCCAGTACTGTTAAAAATGTGTATTTTGACTGTGGCTAATGACAAAAAATAAAAATTACAGGTTTTTTTTGTGGGAGTAGTAAAAGCACACTTCTTGAGCACTTGCATTATAGCCCCCCTCAGCAGTGGGAGAGATGCCCACTCTCTCCTGCCACCAACCGACACAGCCCCCTGGCAGCAGGAGAGATGCCCTCACTCTCCCACCACCAACTGACACACCCTTCCAGCAGCAGGAGATATGCCCAATCTCTCCCACTGCCAACTGACACAAGCCCCAACCCTCTAGCGTCTTCTCCTTCCCAGTAGCGTACCTAGCATATGTGATACCCGGGGCCCATCATTTTTTGACACCCCCCTCCATCTATATCAAAAATATGATTTTTAGTAACAATCCACATATCGCACAACAAGAGTGTACTTAGGAAAAGGCAGCATCTTAAACACTGCAGTGAGCACTAGAACACCAACACATACCTTGTAAAACTAAACAAGCCAGATCCCGCACAGTCAATTGATCCTTAGTCAATGCCAACTGAAAACTATGTCCTTTTCATAAACACAGAACAGAGATACACCCTCGCCCAATATGGAATAATCACAAACTAAAAATAGAAATATGTAGACAAAAGTTAAACTGAACCGCCAAGAAACCAGACTCTGCATACAATGCAACACCACAACATCACAAAAACAGTGACACATGTCCCCTAATACTGTGCAAAATATAAAGACAATAGATGTAAATTTGAAAAATGTGATACATAACAATCACCACTTTACAAATTAACAAGTAAAAATAAAACAAATAATGAGAAATAAGAAAATACATTTTATTGGACTAATCCATTTTTCAATTAGCTTTCAGAGGCCAAATCTTTCTTCAGAACAGTATAGTATACAGCTGTTATGGTATCCTGTTCTGAGGAAAGGGGTTTAGTCCAAAAAATTGCCTTATTTCCATTTCCTATTTATAAACTTTTATCAATACAGTTACAATACTACTTGATTCTAAGTAAAGCAACAAAAAAATCTTTCTGCCTTTTGTCATTTCTGCTTTAATCATCTTCTCTTTGCTCTCTTCTTTCTATACAGCGTTTGTCCTCTCTCCCTTCCATGCAAGATCTGCCCTCTCTTTGCCCCTTCCGCCCAGCTTCTGCCCTCTCTCTCTACCCCTTCCATCTACTGCCCACACTCTCTCTGCCTCTTCCATCTACTGTCCACCCTTTCTCTCTTCCATATGGCATCTTCTCTCTTTCTATGTCCCTTCAATAAACTGTATATCTGGGGTCCCTTCTCTCCTATGCACATGATTCATTTCAGCTTCACCTCCTCTCCATTTTTCTGTCTCCACCCCCTCCCCTGTGCTTTGGCATCTCTCTTTCTCTTCTCCTTTTCTTCCTTCCCACTCCACACCACTACCTCCTTCCCTTCCCTCTTCCCATGCCATGGCATTTCTTCCTCCCCCTCCATAGTCTGGTATCTCCTTTCTCAGCAGAGGACTTAGAATCTACAGTTTAAGGGACTTTCCTAAGGAGCAGTAATGGGATCTGAACCCTGCTTCTTGGTTTGGGTTAGATGCACAAAGCCTCCCTTGCTGGTAACCAGTCTAAATGCAACGTTCCCAGCATGTGAGGCTTTGTTCATCTGACCCAAACTAAGAAGCAGGTTTCAGATCCCACTGCTGCTCCTTAGGAAAGTCCCTTAAATTCTAAGTCCTCCGCTGAGAAAGGGAGCTGACATGACTTCTTCCCCCTCTGCCCTCCATCCAGCTTGGTGCCCGTCTGCTTTCTATCCCCCTGCCGCCTCTCCTCACCGTACTCGCTGGGCTCCGGTTCTGGGTAGAAAGTAGGTAAAACTCATCTTATATATTTATACGTACCAATAAGTAATTGTTGGAGAATTATTTTCATGTGAATTTGTGATGAGGAGTAGAATATTCCTGTTTGGTACAGTAATTCTGTGTGTTTTGCATGATTGATTTCTCATTAGCCATTTAATGAACACAGAAAGTGTTTGGAGAGCTGTGATGTTGCTGTCAAGTTATCAAAGTCTATCCAGTGATAAAACTGAAATCACTTTGTAGATTACATACCTTTAATAGGAAAAACTAGAACTACAGGACAACCCTTCTGTTACTATAAGGGCATGTTTACTAAAATGTGTTAGGTATTTGCATTCAACATTGGCTAACAGCCAAAAACAACAAGTGCTAAGTATGTTCAAAGACTCTGTAATAACTGTTGAGGGTATGTCCAACATTCTCCCAGGGTCGCTAAGGTATGTTAAATCCTTTTGTTAATATATTGTAGGAGTATGTTTATGAAAATGCACTAGGCGTTTGCATTTAACATGGGTGAACAGCCAAAGGCAACACACGTTAAGTAGAAAGACTCTTAGTATCTGTTGGGTATAAGCCCAGCAGATTCCACACAGAGAGGGTCTCTAAGGTGCATTGTTGCATGGTGTGATGAGTACCTATATACCTGATTCCACCTACTTGTAGCATCAGGTGAAGTAGCATTAAATTTGCATTTAGCATTTAGCATGTGCTACCTACTGTATGCTGACCGCACTGCATAGTCCACACCTGCTCTCCATCCACTCCCTGCTTTGTCCAAGCCCCATCCCATGCTAAGCTATTAGTAATAGATAGTTACACCTGAATTCTATAAATGTGTGAGTTGCTTTGGGGGGCAAAAATTTGGGCATGCAATTTATTTGAATAAATGAGCAAATTTGCGCTGATAATCGGCTTCTTAAGAAGCAATCATTAGTGTCAACTGGATTTAATTTAAAATTATGCATGTAAATTTAGGCGTGGGATCCACACCTGAAGTTTACACATGAAGCCAAAAATGGGGCATGGATTGGGGTGTTCATCAAAGTTACAAACATAATTATAGAATAATTGGCATCTGCGCCTAACTAGGTGTGAGGTTTTGGACAGAACATTTCTACTGTTTTGGCAGCTTCCATCCATTAGAATGCTATTCCATGATGAAAATGCTTGTAATTGCTTAGTGCACTGTAGTAAACATGTCCCATAGTGAGTTATATGGAAAATATGAACACTGAGGTGTGCTAACCAATTTAGTGCGCGCTAATCGTTAACACGTGCTAAATTGATTAGCATGCACTAAATTGGTTAGCACGCCTTAGTAAAAGGACTCCTGAGTCATTTCAGTGTAACTAGTTTCTGAATATCCATTCTGCATATCCCCACATTCAGTGAAATAATTTCATGCTAAGCTATGTAGTTGTCAGTTTTTAGACAGATTAGGGAACCTATGCAATAATAGTTGTGCTCAACATATTTTACGTCAGGGGTGCCCAAAAGGTCGATCGTGATCGACCACTAGATCACAAAGGCGAGTCGATTGCGGAGCTCATCCCAGGCTCCGTGACAGACTCGCATTGCCTTTACGTTTTACCTGCTTCCTGACGCTGTAAAGAGGACGCAGAAGCGCCGGGCCGACCAGCCTTCCCCACCCGACGTCAATTCTGACGTCGGAGAGGAAGTTCCGGACAAAGCATTCACTCCCCATCCACAAGTTCCCACTCTATTCATGAAAGAAATGGTGTGGCAGCTTTTGTTAGCCTGCTCTTTAAAGATAATATGTAGAAATAAAACAAAACAAAAGGTGATATCATTTTTATTGAACTAACTACAGCAGTGTATCTCAAATTTTTTTTAGCTACAGCACACTGAACAGAACAAATGTTTTTCCAAGGCAGATTATAATTGAAATTATAAAATTACAAAACCAACAAAAAATTTAATTTGAGAGTTATTTATTTAAAGTTCTTTAAGCTATGTATGGGTAATTGTAACAACGGTGAAACTAAAGTAGATAGAATATACTTGTTAATCAATGCAATGAATGTGCTTGTTTTTGAGTACAAATTAACTCAAAATACGACTTGATAGTCAGCAAGCATTTCATCATCGATCTTCTGTAGTCATTCACTTTTTTTCAATTTAATTTCTATCAGAGCTGAAAATCCAAGTATGCAAAGAGAAGATCCAAACGGTAATAAAGCCTTGATTGCTTTGTTGCTGAAAGTTAGGATAACTACCGCATAGAAAATAAAAATAAATTACTAGATGTTAGTTTTGTAGGACCAATCAAATCAAAGAATGATGCTTGTCTGGGTGGTTGAATCCTTCGCTCACAGATGCTCATAACATTGACAGACTCTTGCGTATGTGACATACATGTCATCTATTCTAGTGTATACTTATGAAGGGAATTTTTAAAAAATAAAGTAAAATTCTGGAATCTCATATGGCACCTAGAATCTCTTTGGCGTGGCACTGCGCCGTGGCACTCGGTTTGAGAGACACTGAACTAGAGAATGGTTAGATTAGCTTTCAAAGGTACTCCTTCTTCAGATCAGAGATAAGCAAATGCAGACAGCTATCAATATATGAGTGAAACATCAAAATATTCAAATGACAGTCTCACAGGAAGATGGAGGGTATGGTATGTTGGGAGACAGGGAGATAAGGAAGGGTAATAAGAAGGTGTCAAAGCAGTGGAAATTATGTTTTGTAATGTGAGAGAAAATCAATGTCTTGGTTAAGTCCTGTTTGGTGAGTGTTAAAATGTTTTATCATTTTGATCTCAAAGGTCTTGCTTTCCTATATTGTCTTAAAATGTCCTTTTAATATCCCTACCATAAAATCATTGATGCAATGTTTTCGTTTTCGGAAATGTTGTTTACCACCCTCTCCTCCTCTCCCTCTTCCTGTAAGACTGTCATTTTAATACTTTGATGGTTTACTCTGTTATATTGATAGTTGTCTACATTTGTTTATCTCTGATCTGCACTGTTCCTTGTGACCCTGGGCAAGTCACTTAATCCTCCACTGCTCCAGGTACATTAGACAGATTATGAGCTCACTGGGACAGATAGGGAAAATGCCTGAAGTGCCTGTATTTAAAGCCGCTTTGAGGGTGGTTGTATAACTACAAAAAAGTGGTCTACAAGTCCCAAAAAGAAGGATTATCTTTGAAAGCTAACTAATCATGCTCTAGTTCAGGGGGTGTCCAACCTTTTGTCTTCCCTGGGCCGCATTGGCCGAAAAAAAATTTCTGGGGCCGCGCAAACGCTGCAGCAAGACAGAGGAGGGAGCCAGCAAGATGGTAAACATCCGAGGGCAGCAGAGGAAAACACTGCATCGCCCTCGACCTCGAAATACTTCAACCTCGACCCTCGAAAATACTTCAAGGGGGCCGCAGGTTGGACACCCCTGCTCTAATTAGTCAAATAAAAAAGGTATCACTTGAATTGTTTCTGGTTTGTTTTATTACTTTTTATTTCTACACTCTATTTCATACCACATTATCTATAAAATAGCACTTCGCTCCTTTAAATCTCTAGTTACTAAAGAACCGGCATTTATTCATAAACTTCTTATCCCGCATGATCCGACATGAATCTTTAGATCTTCCTCGTAAAACCTTCTCCATATACCTTTATTGAAAATTATTGGTTCACGTCAGGCCACTTCTTTCACAGTTACAATTCCCACGATATGGAACCCTTTACCTTTATATATCAGGATGGAAAAAAAACTTATCGAAATTTAAGGGATTATTAAAGACTTACTTTTTCCAAGAGACTTATAACATATAACATCTAAAAAATTTTCTCACATAGAACCGATCAATATTTAAGATTGCTTCCCTTCCTACTGTGATTTTCCCTTTTTGTACATGTGTACTTTTAATCTGTAGTTCTCCCAACTTTCCTAACTGTGTCTATCAGTCATGTCTTGTTAAGTGATTATTTGTTAAGTTTGTTTCCCTTTATTATATTATAAATTGTAGAATGCTTAGAAATTCTGATTTGCATTCAATCAAATTTTTAATAAACTTGAAGCTTGAAATTCCCATTCAGCCAAGTCCATACTCTGTGCCTCTGTTGCTTAGCCACCCTCCCCAGAACTGTCGCTTTTCTTCTTAATAGTTACGGTAGCCTTTCTCTCTGTGTCTTCTGCCAGAGTATACATCAAAATCAACCAACCACTCTAACCCACCAAATTTGGCATGTATTACCATATTTAACTCTGATGGTTTCTCTACCACTAATCAATTGGCAAGAAAGAGAAATGTTTCTCTGTTAAAATAGATATAAGGGCCAAACATTTATTATACTGCATGAAAAAGCAAGTTTTTACTTGTTTCCAGATGCCATTGTGAAATGTCATTTAGAAAGGACGTGCAAACTGGAATTAAGATGAATAAGTCAGGATGTGTCAAGTTCCACCAATATTATACTATAGATCTGCTAATGTAGAGCATCTTCTAAATACATCTAGGAATGGATATGTATGTTCCAGTTGCATATGTTAGGAAGATCCATTTCACACCTAAACTATCACGATGATAAAGGGGATGGAACTCCTCTTGTATGAAGAAAGACTAAAAAGGTTAAGGCTCTTCAGCTTGGAAAAGAGAGAGCTGAGGAGAGATATGATTAAAGTGTACAAAATCCTGAGTGGTGGAGAATGGGTACAAGTGAATTGATTTTTTACTCCATCAAAAATTACAAAGATTAGGGGACACTTGGGGCTCCTTTTACTAAGCTGCGATAGCATTTTTAGCGCACGCAGAATTTTAGCATGCGCTAAACCCATGCTACGCAGCTAGAACTAATGCCAGCTCCATGCTGGCGTTAGCATCTAGCGCGCGCACTAAAACCGCTACCGCAGCTTAGTCAAAGGAGCCCTTGGCGAAGTTACAGGGAGATACTTTTAAAACAAATAAGAGGAAAACTCAGAGAACGCATCGCCCAGGGGATGTGATAAGAGCAGTTAACATAGCTGTTTGTAGAAAAGGTTTGGACAAGTTCCTTGAGGAAAAGTCCATAGTCTACTATTGAGAAGCCAATGGGGAAGCCAATGCTTGCCCTGGGATTGATAGCATGGAATGTTGCTACTATTTGGGTTTTTGCCAGGTACTTCAGACCTGGATTGACCACTGTGAAAACAGGATACTGGGCTAGATGGACCATTGGTCTGGCTCAGTATGGCTATTCTTATGTTCTAATGGGCTAAATATAGCAACATACATGTCTATGTGCTGGAATATACATATGAATGTTTGCTATGTTAGAAACATACACATGTAGAAATGCCTTTTGGAAACTAATTTGGCCCCAAATTAATAAATTATTAGAAAATCATGTCGGACTGTCTTATGACACGATATTGTTTGGTACAGCAATGAGAGTTCAGAGTCCGATTTCTGCTAATAATAACAAACTATTATTAATATTGACAGGGGTCGCCATGCAACAAATTACTCAAAATTGGAAAGATTATACTAAATTAAATTATACATTCTGGTGGAATTCAGTTTACCACATATATATGATGGAAAAGATGATAGCGTTGCAACAAGGAAAATCTCATAATTTGAATAAAATATGGGGACCATTGACTACTTACTCTAATGACACTGCACAACAAAGTTTTTGCTTCCTGAACACTGCTGGGTGTTTCTTATAGAATTTTGGGTGCTGATCATGAATATTACATCAAAAATTACCCATCACGTACCATTTCAGAGAAATCTTCAATTTTGTCGTGATTTTTTCTTATATTTGGATGCAAACAATTTTTTCTCCCATAAGTGTCTTATCAACAACGGTTTGTGCCGCCTGGGTATGTCCATGCATAAAATCTAGCCAGGTTGGAAGCTGTTTTATGGAAGATGACATCCTGGGCATGTCTGGGCAGGTCTGAACGAGCTTGCGCTGTCTCACCATGCTATAATGGTGGCTTCCATACACCGATCCTGCTCATTTGGTTAATATAGATAGTCCGTGTGTGTATATAGTATCAGTATAGTAAAGTATAGTAGTATAGTAGCTGTAGCAATATAACAGTAAGTAAGCTTGATGCTATAGACGTTTTGGTGTCGGGCAATATGTCTAGTCGGTGTCGTAACAGCCGCGACACATTCTGCTATATCTGTGGGGAATATACACTTACGCCTCAGAGACGTTCGATGACTGCCCTTGTAAAGAAAGCCTATCATCTGTATTTTGGCTGCAAAATAGGTGATCAAGACAAGCAATGGGCGCCTCACATTTGCTGTGCGACATGTGCTGTTAGTCTGAGAGCCTGGCTCAGAGGTACTCGAAAGACGATGCCATTTGCTGTTCCGATGATATGGCGAGAACAGAAAGACCATGTGACGGACTGTTATTTCTGTTTGACTAATGTGTCTGGTTTCTCTGCCAAAAACAAGAAGTCAATTGAATATCCTAATCTGCCTTCAGCAATGAGACCCATGCCACATGATGACAGTCTTCCAGTTCCGAAACCACCAGAGGATTGGACCTTAGACGAACCAGATGAAGAAACTGCAGTGCAGGGTTCTAACAGTGACATTGACCCGGATTTTGAACCATCCTCATCAGGCGATCCACATCTGATAACACAGTCCGAATTGAACGATTTGGTCAGAGATTTGGGTCTGTCAAAAGCAAAAGCTGAGCTGCTAGGTTCGAGACTGCAGGAATGGTGTTTGCTATCACCAGGTACGAAAATTTCTGTGTTTCGAGACCGGCATCATGATATAACCAAATTTTTTGCACAAGTCGACAGTCTCTGTTTCTGTTGTGACATTGAAGGATTGTTCTCGGTCTTTGGTTGTGATCACAACCCGGAAGAGTGGCGTCTTTTCATTGATTCGTCAATGTTAAGCCTGAAAGCTGTTCTGTTGCACAATGGCAACGTTTATCCTTCAGTACCTGTTGGCTATGCAGCACATATGAAAGAAACATATGAGAATATGGAAATGTTACTAAAGTATGTCCAGTATACCAGGTATAACTGGAATATCTGTGGAGACCTCAAAGTCGTTGCTCTGTTACTAGGACTGCAGCTTGGCTATACAAAGTACTGCTGTTTCATCTGCGAATGGGACAGCCGAGACAGAGAGTCGCACTATTCTAGAAAGAACTGGCCACTCCGTAAAAAGTTAGTTCCAGGACAGAAAAATGTAGCACATGAATCGCTTGTTGACCCGACAAAGATATTTTTGCCTCCTCTTCACATTAAACTGGGACTCATGAAGAATTTTGTGAAAGCAATGAACAAGGAAGGGGAAGGTTTTCGTTATTTAAGACAGATGTTCCCAAGAATAACTGATGCCAAGATCAAAGAGGGTATTTTTGTTGGCCCCCAGATCAGACATGTTATGAGTGACAAGCGATTTGAAGATCTGTTAGTTGGGCCG
Source organism: Geotrypetes seraphini (assembly GCF_902459505.1). Classification (NCBI taxonomy): domain Eukaryota; kingdom Metazoa; phylum Chordata; class Amphibia; order Gymnophiona; family Dermophiidae; genus Geotrypetes; species Geotrypetes seraphini. The sequence goes on from NC_047087.1 coordinate 47,831,103, forward strand.
GAAAAAATTGGCTGGAAAGCCTTGAAAGACGTTGTTGACAATTTTCTGGGCAATTACAGAGCCCCAAACTACATTCAGCTGGTAGACAAACTTCTCAAAGCATACAAGAGAATGAAGTGCAATATGTCACTCAAGATTCATTTCCTCCATTCACACTTGGACTTCTTCCCCGCAAATCTCGGTGCTGTGAGTGACGAGCACGGTGAAAGGTTTCATCAAGACATAGCTACGATGGAGAAACGATACCAGGGCAATTGGAATCCGTCAATGCTTGCCGACTATTGTTGGATGCTACAACGTGATGCACCAGACACTGAATATAAAAGAAACTCGGGAGCAAAACACTTTTAATTCTGTTTCATTTAGTCGCTTGTGCGAAACGTAAACTTGACTATATATTTTATTGTCAGTAAACATAAAAATGTCTATTTCTCATAGTTCTTACGTGATGCAGTAAAACCAAAACCATATTTGAGCATACCAAGTTGGTACCTGTCATAATCACCAAAAACTTTTCAGGAATCAAGACTTAACCAAAAAATTGTTGTGCAGTGTGATCAGATGTCTTAAGCACATGATTAGTCTATATTTGGGTTAGGGTGGGAAATAGGTGTAATATGGTCATGGAAATATTGATAATATGGGGGGATATTTATTTGTTATATTTATAAGAACATGTGTTTGTAATCACAAGTGATTTTGTGGAAATTATTGTATTATTTTTTTAAGTACACTTGTTGTAAGAATTAAAAAGGAATAAAGAATTAAAAAAAAAAAAAAGAAACATACACATCTTTGTTTTCCAAAGCTGTCACATAGTCTGATATCATTTACCAGTTTTGCTTTTTTAGTTGGGGGAAACACTGGAGGATTAAAGGGGTAACCACACCTAATCCCTTAAGTGAAACGCGACACAAAACAAGCATCTTTCTCTAACCTACATGTCTCTGGGAGCAGCTGCAAATTCTAACATTGATATTGGCTGAAATAAATACGCATTCCCCTTCTGAAATAAGGAATGGATCTTTATACCCCATATTAATCTCACCTGAAACATACACAGACAATGCCCTCATGCCATATGCAAATATGTGAGTTTTGACGTATATATCCTGACTTTCTAAAATCTAAACTCGTGTCTAAATGCTGGTTTATGCATATCCATAATGCAAATAGAGCTTCTGAAATTACCACCATGTTCATTTTCTTTAGCTTCATAGATAGCAGATTACAAAGATATGGAGCTATACTTATTGAAAGAACTGAATGTAGCTCCTATCTGTTTAGCTGAATAGAAAGCCCACGGTCTGTTCTTGTTCTAAAGCCCGCAGTCTGTTCTTGTTCTGCCTCAGCAAAATCTGAATAGTGCTGGGGCAGTTGTATGAATTTTCAATGGCACAATCTGCATAACAATTCGTTCAAATATAACTTGTGCCTCGCACTTAAACACCACTGTCACACAATCTGTATAACGCCACTGAAATTTCATGGGTAGGGCATTTATATGCTTTTGAAAATTGGCCTATATTCTGGCATTATGCAGAAGTAATGTGAAGAAGTAGTAGAGATAGAGAGTAAAAACAGTATGAAAAACGGCACCTGAGAAAAAACAAACACTAACTTTTACAAAGCCACGGTAAAGGTTTCTACCCTGGGCCAGTGAAGTAAATGCTCTGATACTCAGAATTCCTATGAGCATCAGAGCATTTACCTCGCCAGTCTATGGTAGAAGCCTTTGCCATGGCTTTGTAAAAGGAGCCCAAAAATAGATGTCTGTAGAAGGGACAGAAACCCAGTGCCAAGGATAACAAATCCTACTTTAAAGTGTATTAAAAATGTATTCAAATCTATTTATAATACCAGAAAATCTTTTTGCTCATCTAGCTTTAGTTCCCAGGTGACTCATGGATTCATTCTTCTTATTCAAATATAATTTTAATAAAGAAATATATATTTTCTTTTCTTTCCTTTTGCTATTATTTTGTGTGTGCTACAAAGTCGTTTTATTTATTCATTCATTCACTAGAACTTGATTACTTGTTCTTTCAGAGAGCACGGAGTATGAGGGGATGCTGAAAAGTTTTCAACCCAACCAAGAAGGGAATAATGTGAAGCCATGAAACTTGCAAGTTATTCTACATATTCACCCCTAAGTTCAATACGTAACATAACATAACATCGTACTTATAAACTGCATAACCGTAAGTTCAACGCGGTTAACAAAAGATTAAAAATAACATAACCTAGGGATCATTTAACTTAATTCGCCAGATACTTTGAAAAAAAGATAAGTTTTCAGTTGAGTTCTAAAGTGTTTATAAGAACAAGCACTACGCAACAATGGTCGAAATTCCTTGTCGTAGAAAGCAGCCTGAAATGCTAGTGTATATTCCAAAGATTTCTTGCTCTTACATCCTTGGGACGATGGAAAGTTAAATAAAGCGTGTGATTCTCTTCTATGTTTGTAGGATGCTATAAGGAATCTATTGGTCATTTAGATTGGATTTAGATTAGATTGGTCATTTAGATCCATACATAACTTTGTAACAGAGACAACCCAACTTAAACAAGACGCGAGCCTCCACTGGAAGCCAATGCAACTCATGGGAGAAGGGAGTCACATGATCATATTTCTGAAGTTTCTGTAACCCTTCCCAAAAAAAATACTCTGAAATACTGCTCCACTGCTGCAATCACCCGTGAATCACTCAAAAATTGTCACCCTTTCAAACTCTTTTTAAAGTTTGGAAACAGAAAATAGTCAGATAGAGCAAAAGCTGGTGAGTAGGTTGGATGGTCTATACACTGAAATCCCAACTGCGTCAAAACATCCATCGTTGTAGGACAACTAAGTTTGGTTGGCCCACATCCTGCCCACCTCCTGCCCTAACCACTCCTCAAAAAACACCCCTTTTTGCACTGGGTACACAGTAGCAGTCAAGAGGGCTATGATGCCTCTAGATACGTCTAAAATCCGTTTTGATTATCGACACTTGGACGACCTGTCTTTTAGGTCGTCCAAGTGCCGATTTAGGCTGGTTTTTAGACGTATTTTCATTCCAATTATGAATCTCACAGTGTCTCCCCCACGATGATTACATGCACATGAAAACAGAAAACAGTTATACCAGCCATAAACATCAAAACAGTAACTAATGAATAACTTGAAGATTCAATTGTAGTATATGCCACGGCTCCCCAGGTAGCCGTGGCTCACAGTTTGGGAACCGCTGCTATAGAATAATGTTATTTATGCACCTAACTGCCATTAGTTGGGCACCATTTACAGCAGACTTTGACAGGTATAAATGGATGTGCTCTCTGAAAATCTCACTCTTTGGTCTTCAATCTCATTCCTTGACATGGTAAATCCCACTCTTTGGGATGGTTGACCCTCGTCATCTCTGTAAATAGCAGCCCTTTCTTTCCCCATTAAATTTTATGGAGTTTTCAGAAAAATTCAATAAAACGGTAAAACCATTACAAAACAAGAAGTCAATGAGATTCCAGGTACAGTAATATAGAGAATTTCAAGTTTATTAAAATTATGATATACCATCTTATCGGAATTCAAAGCGGTTTTACAGAAATTAAAATTATAATGCCAATTAAACAAAGACAAACAAATATACATGACATACTGGAATGAGAGGAGATGGGGAGGCACTACAATGTTTGGATAGTAAAGAACAGATAACGGGAAAAACGAAAGCAGTCCTAATGTTTCTTGGTTAACTATATGGGCACTGAATATATATCAGCCTCACCTATATAGCTTCTGAGAGCTGGTACCCAGATAAGGCCTTCCTTAAATATCTGGGTCTACAGAGGTAGTCTGTATTTAATGAAATAAATAAAATATTGACCCTAAATAAAATATTGACCCTAAATAAAATAAGCACCCAAAAAAGAAAAGCCCAAGCCCAAAAGTGAGGCTTCCAGGCCCAATGAAAAGCGCAAATAACCATTTCCAAATAATTTTTTTTAACATCGTCATCTCCTTCTCCTAAAAACCTCCCCAAAGCCATGAATATCTGGAACATTTTTTGTTAACAATCTTATTGCAGCCATTCATTTTTAATTGGCAGATAGACCTAGAGATCTGTTATAAATTTTCTGCTTGGTTTATCTCCACCATGCAGGTTGTCAGGAAAAAATAGTCCATGTGCAAGGCAGCAAATATTGTACATCTTTTTAACTTCGCAATAAAATCACTAAGAAATCCACTGCACTCAATAGTTAATGTCAAATTGTCAAAATAAAATTGTGCTGGAAAAGGTTGCAATTGGAATATTTTAGCCAATCTGTTATCTTGTTCTGATAAGATAAGAAACCAAAAATAAAGCACCCACTGTTATTAACAGATTAAAAAGCACCATGAGAAATGATAAGCTATACTTGTTCTTCATTTCTCTTTTGTCATCACACTGAGCTATTTATATACTTTTTTTTTCTTCTTTGTCTCACTATAAATTGCATTAAGCACTAAATGAGCGGTTTACAGCATGATAATTGCTGACACGTAACTGCATTAAAGGGCTTTGTGGTATTTTTGCAGTTAACATTTGATAAATGCATGTTAAAACCCAAGATCCTATATTGGCCACCCAAATGTGGGTGCAGATCCCAGATCTGCATGCAAAATAATTTATAAGCTGTTACCAATCATTATGTGGTATTCATTGGTGTTGTTTGGCACTTATTTGGGTTTACGCATGGATCTGCCCTGCACTCTGTTCTATAAAATGTGCATCTAAATTTTATCTCATGCAACTCAAAAGGGGACAAGGCCATAAGGAGGCACAGGATCCCATTAAGGGCAATGTTATAGAATTAGGTCACTTACACACCCAACTGTTATTACTTGTGCACCAGAATTTAGAAGATTCAGCAGGCATAAGTGCCGTGTCCAAAGTATGACTGAGATCCATGCTAAGCTAGTTTTTTTGCAAAGGGAGCTCCTTGTGGAACACCCTTTACAGAATACTACTTTAGTGCATATCTTTCTGGCACCTAGCTTGGGAGGGGGAATACTATAAATTGCACACAAAGTGCATTTTGTGTTAGGAGGGGTGTGTTAGTGGCAGAAAATGTGCATGGAAGGCGTTTTGTGACAGTTAATGTAGAATCAAGTTTCTCCTCCTACACAAGAAGCGGTACATGCTTCTGCACTAACTCCAAGCACAGTACCACATGCTAATTCAAAGGCTATCTACTGTCTAATGAGGCTGGAAATGGTTGGGCTATGGACAGAGAATGGAGAAAGCATGTTGTAGATAGAAGCAGGACTTTACTGCAAGCTGTCCCATGAGCAGTTAGCACAGTTAAGAACATAAGAATAGCCATACTGGGTCAGACCAATGGTCAGACCAGTGGTCTCAACTCAAACCCTTTGCAGGGCCACATTTTGGATTAGTACGTACTTGGAGGGCCTTCAAAAACAAATAGTTGTCTTATTAAAGAAATGACAATTTTACGAGAGGGTCCAGAGGAGGGCAACGAGGATGATAAAGGGTATGGAGAACCTTTCATATGCCGAACGGTTGGACAGGCTGGGTCTCTTTACCCTGGAGAAGCGGAGACTGAGAGGGGACATGATAGAAACCTATAAAATCATGAAAGGCATAGAGAAGGTGGAGAGGGACAGATTTTTTAGACTAGCAGGGACAACTAAAACAAGAGGTCATTCAGAAAAACTGAGAGGAGACAGATTCATAACAAATGCAAGGAGGTTCTTCTTCACTCAGAGGGTGGTGGACACCTGGAACGCGCTTCCCGGAGAGGTGATAGGACAGAGTACAATTCTGGGGTTCAAAAAGGGACTGGATGACTTCCTGGAAGCGAAAGGGATAACAGGGTACAGATAGAGATTTACCTTACAGGACATTGAGTGAACAGGGTATGGGTATTTTAAGTTAGGTAGGGAACATTATCAGGTCATGGACCTGGGGGGCCGCCGCGGGAGCGGACTGCCGGGCACGATGGACCCCTGGTCTGACCCGGCAGAGGCAACGCTTATGTTCTTATGTTCTTATAAAACTCTTTATAGTTTATAAATCGTTCCTTTTAGCTAAGGGCTGCTTTTATGAAGCCGTGTTAGCGGCTTTAGCGCGTGACTTATAATCACACGCTACCCCCATGCTAGCTAAAAACTACCGCCTGCTCAAGAGGAGGTGGTTCAGCGCACGCTATTATGCGCGTTAAACCGCTAACGTGGCTTCGTAAAAGGAGCCCTAAGTCTTAATAATAATATTGTAATTTATAGCTAAAGAGACATATGATCAAGAAACTATTTTATTTTTACTTTTGTGATTATGATACACATACCGAGGGCCTCAAAATAGTACCCAGTGGGCCGCATGTGGTCCCCGGCTGTGAGTTTGAGACCACTGATCTAGACCATAGGTTCCCAACCTTTTTTGAATCAGAGCCTACTTTTTCAGTGAATGATTCGATAGCGCCGCCCCTTGGGTAAACTATATTGTACATACTATATATTGAAAAACAAGGACAAATTTTTTAAATTATTTTATTAGAAGATAATAACAATATTGATGTATTGTGCACAGTATGATTAAAAAAATGTTATTTAAAAATTAATATAATATTATTAGTGACAGAGCTAAGCTTGATGTGATGAAACTGCCATCCAGCGTCTGCTCCTTCCTCTCTCTCCACTTCCCTTCAGCGTCTGTTACCCTTACCCCCCTCTCCCTCCACTTCTCTTTAGTGCCACTCAGCCTTTTCCCCTCATTGGGGCCACCTTCCTCCCTTCCCCTCACCTTCTCAGGCACTCTTCATAGTTTTCTCTTTCTGAAGTGTCCAAACGCGGCAATGTTCTCACCAAGTCCCGTGCGACTGCCCTAAAGCTTCTCCTCTGACTGCCCTAAAGCTTCCTGTTTCTGCCTGGGTGGCTTGCATCAGGGGAGAAGCTTTGGGGCAGTCGCACGGGATTTGGTGAGAATGTTGCCATGGCGGCATATGTTGAAGCGTGAAAAGTTGAAGAATCAAAACAAAGATGGCAGTGCTGCCATCAGTGGCCATTGGATTCATTAATTGCTCAAGGGGGCACCGACTGGTTCTCAACGCCTCCTCAATATGATTTAGACACAAAAGTCCCTCCTTAGACTTCTCAGTGCCCACCAGTGGACGTTAGCGCCCCTGTTGGGAACCACTGATCTAGACCAATACCCAGTTTCCAACAGTGACCAATCTAGGTCACAAGTACCTGGCAGAAATTTAAATAGTAGCAACTAGTACTGCCCGATTCAGTTAAAAAAAATTTGATTCAATTCGATTCAACCTATTGAATCGATTTTTCAATTCGATTTGATTTTCCTGACCAAGTGGATGTTTTTTTCAAATATCCTAGTGGGTTTATTTTATAGCTTCTTCACCCCTTTTATAGCCTCTTCACCCACTTTGCCCTCTCCTGGCGCAGTGGTGTAAACATAATAAACAAACAAAAACCACTTTTCCTCTCTCTCTTAAATGCTAGCTCACATTCGTGGTCTAACACCATAAAATAGAAAATAAAATTATTTTTTCTACCTTTTGTTGTCTGATCATTATTCAGATCTTATGGGTCCCAGGCTCCAGTTATCTTCTGATAAATTGCTTGCCAGGGTCTCATTCTTTCTTCTTTCTCCGTTTTAACCATCCATCTGCCATCTCTGTCCTCCCCTTCCATTTCCCTTCCCTTCCCCGGAGATCTGGTATCTTTCCTTTTTTTCGTCTCCATCCACAGATCCACTTTTTCTGAATTACCCTTTCATCCTTCATCTCTCTCTCCTTTCCCACCACCCCAGGGTCCACCATCTCTCCCTTTCTCTTCCCAACTACCCTCCTATCCAGTATCTCTATCCCCCCTCCACACCATCCCTTGTGTCCAACTTCTCTCCCTTTCTGTTCCTTCCCTCCCTAAATCCCATTGTCTACCATCTCCCTCTCCTGTTTTTAGATCCTTATTTCTTCTATCCTTTCGATCTCCCCTCTCCATGATCTCCCCCAAGTCCATTTCCCCCTCCACCAAGTTCATTTCTCCAATCTATCTTCTCCCATCTCTCCTCCAGTCCACCAACTCCCCATCTCACCTCTCCCTCCATCTACCTTTTTTAAATATTTTTATGGCACTCCTAAGCCCCCACCACCACCACACCCCCACACCTTTCCCAAAGAGAGGCTGGAAGAAGTCTGCCGGTGGCGGTAGCGATCCACTCCTGCCACTACTCCTAGCGTCTTCTCTCCACTGCAGCCTGCCCTCAGTGAAAACTTCCTGTTTCCGCTTGGGCGGCCGAATGAAGAGAAGACGCCCAGAGTAGCAGCAGGATAGTGAATTGAATTCACTACCGCTGCTTTTGCCTGGCTAGGGAGGAGAGGAGAAAGCCTTGCTTGCGGGAAGGAAAGAGCCGTGCTGCCCCGATCTGCACCAGAGATCCGTTCGGGCTTCCCCTCTGCCACCGGAGTCCTTGCTTCTGATGTAACTTCTGGTTTTGCACAACCAGAAGTTACATCAGAAGTAAGGACTCCTGTGGCAGAGAGGAAGCCGAACGAGTCTCTGGTGCAGATTGGGGCAGCAAGGCTCTCTCTTCTCCTCCCTGGCCAGGCAAAAGCGGTGGTAGCAACGGGGCCAACGAATCAGTAAGTCCTATTTTCTTTAATAGTAAACCGATTCGAATCGATTCACCAAAAGTGAATTGGAGAATCGATTGGAATCACGAATCGGGCAGCACTAGTACCAACATTCCACGCTACTGATCCCAGGGCAAATAGTGGATTCCCCCATGTCTGTCTCAATAGCAGACTATGGACTTTTCCTCCAGGAACTTATCCAAACCTTTTTTAAACCTATCTATGTTACCTGCTGTTACTATATCCTCTGGGAATGAGTTCTAGAGCATAACTATTTTTGAGTGAAAAAATGTTTCCTCCTCTTGGTTTTAAAAGTATTTCCCTGAACTTCATTGAGTGCCCTATAGTCTTTGTAATTTTTTGATGAAGTAAAAAATCGATTCACTTGTCCTTACAGCTATACTTACTGCCTCCTATGCAATACTGTAATATAGAACCTGTAATGGCAAATGCTGAAAATGCTCCCGATGTTTGCCATGTTAATGTAACGCCTCATTCATGGTGGCTTTGGGTCGAGGGCCCAACCTGGCTGGAGTTCTCCTAAGGCAGTCTCCATCAGTCCATTACTTGGTTAGTGCTCAGTGCCTCCACCTAGGCAAAATAAGTTTTAGCAGGTGAGTTCACCCTCTTCTCACCCCCCCCCCAAAAAAAAAAAAACAACAACCCAAAAATGTTTCTGTGAACAAGATTGACTAATAAACAGGTTTAATTGAACTATATACATAGGCCTAGTCATAAACACTTTCAATAGTTTCAGTGGTCACACACTTAAGCAATACTTATGCAGTTAAACCAATAGCATTAGCCTATATTTCAGATATTCAAACTAGAGAATGACACAGGGGAAAAATCTGTCTCCGTCACTGCCCCGTCCCCTTCACTGCCCCATCCCCACTGTTCCCTTCACCATCCCGTCCCCGCCGTCCCCTTCACTGACCCATCCTCGTCCTTGTCCCCGCAGCATCCACCCTTCCCTCTTGCCACCTCACCGCTCTTCAGCGGCCCGAAAATCTCTCTCTCTCCCTCCCCCTTACCTTCATGGCGCTTTAGTAAAGAAACTTACTGAAGCTGGTGAAGCTTGGAAGAAGCTTCTCCTCTGAAGCAACTTCCGGTGGATGGCCTTGTCTCCGTGCCCGCAGTGAGCACTTCCCCCCCCCACCCCCACTATTTCAGCAGGCTAGCCATGGCTAGCCGCAGGTAATGCCACCGTGTCATTATCTAATTCAAACCCACTAATTGAGTCTTTTTAACCTTTTAACTATCAGTTCTGTTTTAGTCTCTTGACCTCTACACCTCTTCTAGTTCTGATTACCAGCACTGTAACTGCAACTCCTCCCAAATTTCTCAGTTCAGTCAAATAGGTAGGTGTTATAGGGGAAAGCACCCTACTGGAACAGAACATACGCAAGTAAGGCTAGACTCAAATAGGGCACTGGTCTTTGACCTAAGGGCCGCTGCGTGAGCAAACTGCTGGGCATGATGGACCACTGGTCTGTCCCAGCAGCAGCAAATCTTATGTTGGTGCTCTCAGGAGTAGGCAATTGCTGTTCTTTTAGGTAACTAGACCTGCTCCTTCTGTAGGCTTCTGGTCAAGATCTAAGAAACCTGTCTTCCCATGAGCTCTCACCCGCCACTGAACTGTTTCCAGGGAGCCTTCTCCCTTCATCGGGCTACTGGTAGCGATCGCACCCCAAGTAGCCTGAACCCTCTGTTGGACTACTAGTGCTGACTGTACTCTGGTAGCATGGTCCTTCTTCTGGGCTGCTAGTGCCAACTGAACTCCAGTAGTCTGGACCCTCCATTGGGCTATTAGTGCTGACCATACTCTGGTAGCCTGGTCCTCTTCAAGAGAAGAACCACACAGGGGAAAACAAGCAGAAAATGCACGCCGGCATCTTGCTTGGTTTTCAGAAGTCGTCACAAGCATTTTCTGCTTGTTTTTTCCTTATTTGTCTTTGTTGAAGTTTGACAACACCTTTGCTAGTTGACATTACGCCATTTTTACTGGCATTTGAGGCTCTTAAGACTCCTGAGGCAGGCCTGTTTGCTGAAACATGTACATGTCGAGTCATTGAGTCGTTGGATGACCTTTTGTGCTATTGGATGAATAAAGGTTTTTACACTATCAGATGAGTTGGAGGACACTTTCATTAGTGCACATCATTCTGGTTTGGACAATTCCATTCTGTCTTTTGCCTGTTCAAGAGAAGCCTCTAGGGTAGTTCCCTGCTGGGGTTCAGAATACCAGCCCTCAACAGGATGCTGCAGTCACCATTAACAGGGATCCCTCTAGAGGGCTGCCTCTGCTCTTCCTGACCTTTAGGAACTAATAATACCTCCGCAGGACCTTTTCTTCTGCCCTGATCTGCAGTCTTCTTTGGCCCTGAGCTTCATGCTTCCAAGGGCAGCTGATCTTCAGGAGCACCTTTAGTGGTACACCTCTGCTGGTACAAAGAATACCAGCTCTAATAAGAACTTTGTAGTAGCCAGTAATAGGGTTTCCCGCATAGAGAGCTATCTCCCCCAATGAGTACATTGCACAGATATGACTCTGTATAGTGCAAACCTCATTGATTCAGACTCAACTCTTTTCTAGCTCAGTTCCCTGAACTCCCTACTCCCTACCATTTTCTACCTCCTTTGAACTAGAGAATGACACAGGAACAAATTTTCCCAATCCCCTTGGGAACTCATTTTCCCGTCCCCGCAAATTCTTTTCCTGTTCCTCCTCTAGTCCTGCAAGATCTGTCCTCATCTGCAGAAGCCTCAAACACTTTAAAATCATAAGTGTTCAAGGATTGTGTGATTAAGGCTGAGCTTACAGGAATGGGGCAGAGACAAGGACAAGGACAAAACTCACGGGGATGGGACAGGGAAATTGAGTTCCTGCAGGGACAAGGAAAAATTTGTCCCCATGTCATGGGGAGTGGATTTCCAATTCCCCTATTTTGATTCAGCTCTTTTCAGTTTGTATCCTCACATACATTTGAGCCCACAAGCTTTATTCACCTTCATGAACTAATCTCTTAAAAGGTATAACATTCATCCCAAATGTATGAGTATTCATCCTTCACTGCATGATTTGCACAAGGTATTATCCATCCCCTCCTAAGCAGTCTGGATGCAATTCTCCCACACCCCCAACAGGTGGCAATCACAACTGTTCCTATTCAGTTTCAACGCAAACAGATAAATGCTGATTTAAACCAACTAAACACAAAGATTTTCTTCTGTCCAAGTTCTTTTGGAAACCTATCCCCATGGAAGGTTTTATCAAATTTGCAGCTACTGCATGGTAAAATATTAAACTAAGCCACAGTTCCTGCAAAGTTTACCACAGCTTAGTAAAATGACCCATATGTTTTAATTTTTTCCTCTCTATTTTGGGCTTTACACAATTACACAGAAGTCCTCTTAATAAGGTTTTACACTTACTGCATAAATACAAAAATTAACATGAAGTATAACTGTTGGGGTCATTCCCATTATGTTCCCTTAGAGTTATTAAACAAAAATGTTTTACTGAATGGTGTATTCACAATTAGTGAAGTCCACAAAATCACTAAGAAAGGGGGGGGGGAGGAATAAGACAGTCCCATGAAGCACAAACAGCAGCAAAATATAGTGGAAAATGCCATGCAAATGAATATGAGAACCAGGTTTTATAGCTCTTTATAATAGAAATTCAAATTCACAGATAGGCTGTGTTTTGGCTGAAGATGCTTATATCAGGAGTCCATAAAACACAATGGATCTTATTTTCAAAAAAGAAAAGCATCCAAAATGTGGCATAAAGGGGCAGAAGAACCCTTTCAATTCACTATTTTCAAAACCTATTTTTGTAGATGGATTTCTTTGGTTGATGTCCGCAATGTGTCTAAATCTCAAGAGGGTATGTTAGAGGCATGGTTTGGGTGGGTTTAGAGTGGGCTTATGATTTGGATGTTTTTCAGCAAAAATCAAACATTTTAGAAAACATCTAGGGCACAATTTAGATATTTGGGGCTACACCTGTTTTAACAACAAATGTAGTGCCAAAAAGGTGCCCAAACTGACCAGATGACTATTGGAGAGGTGAAGGCATGACCCCTCACACTTTACAAGTGCTCACTGACCCCCCCCCCCCTCCAACTCCCAAAGAAGTGCATGAAACAGTGCATACCTGCCTGTATGATAGCTTGTCTATGTAGCCATTCTAGTAAAACTGCTGGCCCCTCCCCACATCCCAATAACAACTTAAATATGCCCTTAAACCATTACAGAACTGGTGCCAAGTAGGCCCATTTGTGACATATAAATGAGCTACCAACTTAGACCATTGCTTCTGTGTGTCCTTATCTAGGAAAGTAAACTATGGTGAAGGTTCTTTGTCATCATGGAACCTGAAGCCATTTTGAGAATGGTATGACAAGAAAGCAGAGGTAAGTAAATGCCATTAATAAAAATTTAAAAAACAAATCCACAACTTCCCTAACAATTTTACAGTACCATACCATATAGTTTCCTATATCCTGCAATATTCCACAAGGAATCAATGCAGCTTACAATAAAAGTTACAATATTTACAATATTTTCCAGACATGGAGCATGATTAGAGTGGAAGGGCAGATCAGATAATTAGACTAAAGGCATGAGGTGGGAGTTACAGGGAGAAGATATGTCTTTAACATTTTCCTGAAGAGATAGTATAAGTAGAGGGCTGTCAAGTATGTAGGCAGGTTGTTCCAAATACAAGGTCTTTGGAATTCAAAAATATTCAAAGATTTTTTGGCAAATCTGCTGAGGAGATGAGAATGGTGCCTTAAAGCATTGTGTTGCTCTGAAGTTTGAGAAGGAGTGAGAGACTTTTAATATCAGATACTAATCCAATGGAATTTTCTCCATAGATAGCTTTGTAAACCATGCAAGCCAACTTGAATGTGTTCTCTTTTTACTAGCAGCCAGTGGAGTTTTCCCAATAGTGGATTGACCTGTTCAAATTGACTTGTTTTAAAAATATTAGCAGTATTTTGGAGTAATTGCAATCTCCGGAGTTCTTTCTCTGTAATACCACTGTATATGGAGTTGCAGTAGTCCAAATATGGTAATAGGACTGCCCGCACAGCTTTCCTAAAATTGGTTTGGGTTAGAACAGTGAGCATAAGGATAAAGTATAGAAAGAAATATGCCTATGAAAATTAGTCACTACACTTAACTGAAAGTGCTCAAACTGTGCCAGATCATTGGCATGAAAAATCTTTCAGTGTGCAGCATGCATCAAATAATTCACTGTGAGAATAAAATAACAAAGTTGAATCTCAAAAATGCTGCTCATTGACTTTAAATAACAAAACAGTTCTTATGACGGTAGCCAGCATTTCACTTTCCTGCATCAGACTGTAAATCGAAAAACAGTAAAACAGAGAAGCCTTAACAGCTTTCCAAAATTAGTCCATTCAGCCCCATACTTTCAAAGTCTTTCAAATGCAATAACAACTCATTGTTGCTGACTTTCAAAATATCAGCCAACCATAAACTAGCTTACAACAGATATAAACATAAACAAATGCCTACATAATGTAAATGCGCATGAGTTGGGTCTCTTTCATTCGAAAGGAAATTCTGCAACCCACCCCCCCGGACCTTACCTGGTGGTCTAGCATTGACGCGGGGCAGGAGCAATCTTCCTACACTCCTGCCCCGTGCAGGAACTCCCTTTTGTAGTCTCGTGATACTACAGGAACTCACAGCACAGCTCTGCATGGGGCAGGGTGCATGGGGCAAGAGTGTAGGAAGATTGCTCCTGCCCCACGTCAACGCTAGACCACTAAGTAAGGTCCGTGCTCCTGGGGCAGCAGCCCGCCTCTTCCACCTCCAATCGTCCCCCTCCGCCTCCGATTGCCTCCACTTCCTCCAATCGCCCCCTCCTCCTCCAATCACCTCCCTCCTCCTCCGATCATCTTCCTTCTCCTCCGATCGCCCCCCTCTGCCTCCGATCGCCTCCTCCTCCTTTGATCACCTCCCTCCTTGCCCCGATCCAAGTCCTGTGGCTGGTTTTTTCAATGCGGGCTGCCAACGAGCGATTCTTAGGGGGGAGGCCTGGGGAAAAAAATTTTAAATAATCGAAACCGCAAATAGGGAGGAGGAAATGTACTGCTGACTATCAGTATTGACTACGCTATTTATTTATTTTATTTTAAAATTTATCACCCACTTAGAATCTAAGCGATTCACAAAACACAATTATAATAAAAACATAGCAATAACACAAAATACAAAATACAAAAATAAAACATTGTAAACTGCTACAGTCAATGCTCTGCAAGATAAATAAAAATTTAAGAGGCACAAATATCTACTTCTTCTTTCTTATTGGACAGACTTGTATGGTTTGTGTCCCATATATGGCAATTTGGTGTAGGATGGGCTGGGGAGGGCTTCAACAAGAACTCCACTAACTTGGAACATGAGGACGTTACTGGCCAGACTTTACAGTAGATATCTTGCAAAAAACGGATGCTATATAAGCTGGAGTAAGCCTAGATAGCAACTTCAGCAGTTGGAACCTAGGACAATACCAGGTAGAATTTAGTCTATGGCCCAGAAATAGACAAATGAATTTAATCGTGTATTTTTAATGAGAATAACTAATGGGCAAACTGGATGGACCGTTGTCATTTATTATGTTACTATCAGTGGCGTAGTGAGGGTGTGTGGCGCCCCTCCCTTGCCTTTTTCTTCCTCCTCCGCTCCTTCACATCCACCCCTGCCACACACATGCCCCCTTCCCGTCCCCCATACCTTTTTAATTTTCCAGGCGGGAACAACATCACAAACTTGCTTCCCATGTCATCTTGGCTATCCCTCTGACGTCACTTCCTAGGTGCGGGACCTGGAAGTGACATCATAGAGAGATGACACCAACACACAGGGAAAATGAAAGAGGAAAAAGGGAAGGGAAGGGACGCATGGCAGGGGGAGTCAGGAAGGAGCAGAGAGAGGAAGACAGGTGCAGGTGCCCCTACCAAGACCCCACCTGGGGTGGACTGCTCCCCCCCACTCCCCCTTACTATGCCACTGGTTACTATGTTTATCTTTAACAACTTCTTAAAACAAAGCTTACTCACACACAGGCGCAAGTAACCTTGAAGACTGTTTCACATTATTGGGGCAACAAAAGAAAAAGTTGATGCCTTTGTAGTGACATAATGTACCTCAGTCTCGCCTTCAATTTCCAGCCATTTAGCAATCTCTGATCTCAACAAACACCTTAGACAATACACATGTAACCTTCTTGTAAAATACCAAGATTCCTTATCATATATACGAGGGTCATTTCATAAATAATGCACACTATTTTTTTTTTTTAATTTACATGTTTTACTTTTTTTTTTTCAAGTATTTATTTACAATCCTTCAATATAGTCTCCTGCTTTACAATGGCTGAGTCCCAGTGTCCAGGAAGCTTCATTATTCCATCCAAAACACAGTTTTTGTTCAGTTGCCCAATGGCTCAGGTACCGGCAGAAGAAAGCTCTTCCAGAGATGCAAAATGATGTCCACGCATAGGTTGTTTCAACTTTGGAAAAAGGTCGAAGTCTGGTGAACTCATGTCTAGACTGTAGGGAGCATGAGGTAACACCTCCCAGCTGTATTCGCGTAGTTTTTCAATGATGAGTGGAGAGCTCCATCTTCCCCACGACCAAAAAAATTTCAACAAGCTCAATCAAAAATCAAACAAATGATGATTTTTGCTTATGATCATGAAGGCATCATCATCACAGACAAAGTTCCATGTGGAAGAAGTGTCGCAGCAGTGTATTATCATGATTTTTTGCAAAAAAAATGTGCAGAAAAATGCACAAAACCCGACCTCAGTTGCTCTTGGCTATGACAATCGCTCTCCCACACATAAGGAATGTTGTCATTGAAAAACTACATGAATACGGCTGTGAGGTGTTACCTCATGTTCCCTACAGTCCAGACATGAGTCCACCAGACTTCAACCTTTTTCTAAAGTTGAAACAACCTATACGTGGACATCATTTTGCATCTCTGAAAGAGCTTTCTTCCACCGTTACCCGAGCCATTCGGCAACTGAACAAAAAAAAGTATCTTGGATGGAATAATAAAGCTTCCCGGACGTTGAGACTCGGTCATTGCAAAGCAGGGAAACTATATTGAAGGATTATAAAGAAATACTTGGAAAAAAAAAATACGTAAATTAAAAAAAATTGTGTGCATTATTTATGAAATGACCCTCGTAGTCTGATGGATACTTGATAAAACTTTAAACTGGATCTATGAAGCTGTTTCAAGATTGGGGAAATGTGCTCAAATTTTGACACCCTTGCCTGCATTCTCACTACAGACTTTTGAATCACCCGTAATGCTTTAATACAAGAATTGGCAATACCTAGGTCCAATACATTACAATAATCCATCTTAGATAAAACCATACTCTGTAACACATTCCGAAAACCAAATATTGACAACATGGGTTATAATCGCTGTCAATTGGATTTCATCATTATTTCTTGGATAGTATTGGCTATTATCCAAAGGGTTACATATTCTTGTGCTGTTATAATCGCTGTAACATATGCAAAGTAAAATGAAGACTATACAACCTTCATAATTTATGCACTTGTGGTCA
Source organism: Geotrypetes seraphini (assembly GCF_902459505.1). NCBI lineage: Eukaryota > Metazoa > Chordata > Amphibia > Gymnophiona > Dermophiidae > Geotrypetes > Geotrypetes seraphini. Next base: position 47,848,369 of record NC_047087.1, read on the forward strand.
GTTTAGAATCCAACAACACCAAACCTAACAAAGTCATCTCTTTTTTTCACGGGAACCACCAATCTTCTATCAGAATGGATTTAGGCCATTCATCCTCTATCACATTTCCAACAATCATAAGTTCAGTCTTTCCTACATTCAATACTAAAACATGTTTTCCCATCCAAAGCTGCACAAACAGAACTGACGACACCGCCCCCCCCTCCCCCCGCCTTTTATAAAACCGTGGAAGCATTTTTTTGCACAGAGCGGCACGTTGAATGTTCTGTGTTGCTCCTGACAATCATAGGATCTCTATGAATGTTGGGAACAGTGCAGGTCATGCAGCACACCGGCCTGCGTTAAAAACCACTCTCGTGTTTTTGTAAAAGGAAGGGGGGGGGAGGTAAGTGATTTACAGACTGAAAACAAAAGTGTACAGTAAATTTAAAAATGAAAAGGAACTTCATCTCTTTGACAGGAAAGATCAATAGTGTTTTCAAGTTTATTTAAAATTTGATGCAATCGCTTATACAAATATCCAAGCAAACACCACAATGTAACATTAAAAGTAAGGGGTACATTTACGGAGGTGGGTGGGTGGTTATCAGTTTCCTCATATCAAGGCACTGATTTTTAAGTAACCAACCCACATGCTCTGATTCTATAAAACACGCCTACAGCTAGGCACCTAGATTGATGCACAAAGTTGATCTAGGCACCTAACTTACATTTTTTTTCATTGGCTTAAATGGCACTGATAATTGTAAGCATCATTCAAAACTAATTAGAAAACAATAGGATCCCCTAGATAAATATAAAAGACATCTCTTATTAATTATGACTAGTACAGCTATACAAATGATTACACGAAACTGGGAAAACTGGGATCGTCTCAACTTTACATTCTGGTGGGCAAGTTTATGTTTAATTTATAAACATGAGACAATGAACGCTGATTTGTTAGGGAATACAAAAAACTTTAAATTAATCTGGGGCCCATTGTCGTCTTTTGTAGAATTATTATAGTTATGATTTTGTTGTTAGATAAAATGCATATCCAGGGAAGGGGGAAGGGGGGAGGATTATAAGATCTTTTAATTATTTATAAAGATGATAATAGAAGGTTTGTCTTTGTGGTTTGATAACTAAGTCTGATTAATCATATGTATAATTTACATTTAAAATAGGTATAATATTTCTTGGAACATATGAAAAATTTTATAATTACTTTAATAATAAAGATTAAGATGGGTGGGGGAGGGTAATGATCTGTATGAATCTTGTAAAATCATAAGCGATGTCTAAAGTGTTAATGTATAATCTATGTTGTTTCCACTTATTGAAAGTGTTTAAAATGAATAAAGATTATTAAAAAAAAAAAATTTAATTTGCCAGTAGGATCCTTCTACTTCAATATAGGCATGTACACTGAGATGCCTATAAGCAAGTAGGATCAGAGGCAGATTTGGAGTGGAATTTGGGTGTGGACTGAGTTAGGCACTTACCTTAGATGTTCTCATTTAGGCCAAGAAAACCCTGGACTAAATGGAATGCACCTAACGATTTTATAGCTACCAGCGCCTAAGAACCGCTAGGCTACGAAAACCAGAATTGAACTTGGCATACGGACAAAAAAAAAAAAAAAAGGAAAGAAGCATCTTAGACATTGCTCCATCGACTAAAATTAAATCACAGCTTCAATGTTATACTCGTCCATTTTTCAAAGGTGACTCAGCCGAGGCAATGAGATAAAGCTGATCCCTGTACGATGAACTTTGAAAAATGAATAAAAAGATATATATTTTTAATCCTTGAACATAGGTCACTCTAGGGCAGTGATTCTAGGGCCACAAATAGATTTGGTTTTCATTGTCTGCAATGTAATGAATATGCAGAAGGCAATATTTGCTAGGGACGGGCAACCAGAAATTTTTCATTTTGTGTCATTTCTGAGAAGGTTTATTTTGATTGTCTTCACTGACTGGTTGTTCCACCCTCCCACCCCCCTTGGGAGAAAAATCATTGAGTGACACTCTTTTAATAAGTATATTATTTAAACTTATCTTTGTATCATTAATAATTTTATCCTCCACTAATTCTTCTTATCAGAGAAGTTATTTGCCATTCTTAACTCTGTTAGCATTTAATTGGCGAAAGACCTCAGTGGCTACACTGGAGCAAAATATTTCATTCCAGTTCAGGTTTCCTGTAGCTAGCCTCCTCACTGGTCAATCCTCTACTGCGTCCAGAACAGTGTTTAAAAATAAAAGCTAAGAGAGCGAGAGCCAGAAGGCCTTGAGCATGCGCAGATGCTCAAGGCCCAGGCAACAGGAAGGATCTTCATTCACTGGCATTTCCTGTGGGCTGCGTGCCAGATAGGGCCCTGTTTGTGCAGGCGGGGGTGCTGGTTTGTGCGGGGAGGCATTCGCGAGCGGGGGGGGAGCAATGCCGGTTCTCAGATGGGGTGCTCGCAAATCGAGTCAACGTTCAATCTGCAAGTCACGATTTGCGAGAATGTTTTGCTCATCTTGCAAAACACTCGCAAACCGCGTTACTCGCAAACCGAGGTTTGACTGTATTCTGTTGATTGAGAAGCATTTTGTTTTTTGATACTGGGTGGATTTGCTTCTTCAATATCCTACTATTAGAGATTTAAGCCATTTTTTCAAGTGATTTTCAATACTCTTTTAATATGCAGATTATCATATTGGGTTAGACCATGGTCTATCTAGCCAGTATCTTGTTTCCACAGTGGCCAATCCAAGTCACAAGTACCTGACAGAAGCCCAAATTGTAGTAATGTTCCATGCAATCAATCCCCAGGGAGAGCAGTGGTTTTCCTCCCTGTCTGTTTCAATAGCATATTAGGAACTTTTCCTCCAGGAACTTGTACAAACCTTTTTAAACCCATATATACTAACCACTGCTACCACATCCTCTGGCAATGAGTTACAAATCATAACTATTCTTTGAGTGAAAAATATAATTTCTCATATTTGTTTTAAGGGTGCATTTTTTTCTCTGAAACAGTCTTCTCTCCATTCCTGATAGTGCATACTTGCACAGTGTTCACGCATATGCAACGGCTTGTGCATGTGTATTGCTGATTCAGAAAAAATATGCCCTTTTCAAAAGAGTGAGTTTTCCAGAAGAAAAGACCACCAAATGTCTCAGTGAAATGATTGAACCAGAATACTACGAAGTGCTTAGAACCTTAACGGTAGAGAAAACACAACCGGGGGCAGGCCCCTATATGCACCTCTTAGGGCTAGATCCTGTACTGACGATCAAAAAAACCAATTTTACTGGTTTTGCGATCGTTCCCTGACCTCGACCCAATTCACTAAACTGCTATCCTATCAAGCTGCGATCCAATCCGATCCTGCCATGCAAATGAGTAAAAACCCCATGCAAAATAGCAAAGCGATTGATTCACTAGCAATTGCTTGGCTATTCTGAATCGGGTTTTACTATAGTAAAAACTGACTGCTGCAGACCTGTCGCTAACTGTGTTACCGACAGGTCTGCCTGTTTTTTTTCTTTTTATGGCACTGATATTTTGTGTGTATTTGTGTATTTGTGTGTAGGGGAGGGACATTAAGGTGGGCAGACTAGATGGGCCGTGGGCCCTTATCTGCCGTCTATTTCTATGTTTCTATGTTTCTATTACACACGTAAAATATCAACCCCCATTTTAAAAAAAGACCCCCCTCCCCACCTCCGACAAAGTGTTCCCTGACATTTGGTGGTCCTTTCTTATGGAAAATTCATTCGGATGCCATTTGTACTCACCTTCAGTATAACACTAAGCTCCCAATTAGTTATATTTGGGCATTCAAAAGATGTGCATTATGAAAAGCATGAATCTGCATGTATTTTTCAGCTCATGCAACATGGGATATGTCGCTTTGAGGTTTCAATAGTTGCTGCAAACAGTCTGTACCTGGTATTTGCTTGACTTTGTTGTAAGAGCCATGTTAATTGCAGAGTGTGGTTCTCCTGTTGAAAGCAGACCAGTGCAGGAGCTGAAAGCACCTCCTCTGGGATTATGTGCTTTTATAGGCATTGATCAGCTGGTGAAAAGAAAAATGGCAGAGGCACCTGAGGCAATGGAGATACGTGCAGTAATATTTATTATGTCATGTTTTATTATTTGATCATATAAGGCTTCATTCACTGGAGGCTTTTCATATGTTGCATGAATAGCAAACATTCCCTCCCCCTGAACAGAACTCATTGTTATATAAATACAACAGTGTTACCAGTGATTCATGTACCATTGAAGTAATAAATACAATTCCTAGTAGTAATTGCTTTCATTAGTAAGTCGCCAGAAATATATTCTGTTTAAATCAGGGGAAAAGTCAAATGTTCGCCGCTCAGTAGAACAAAAAGAGCGTAGAAACACAGAAAATGCAAAATCGTTTTATGTAAATGTGCAAGACCCGTGTTCTTTACAAAGAAAATAAAATGATCAGGTGGGTTTATTTCATTCAATCAGTTATTTAATTATGAATAAAATGCAGAGTGTTAGACCTGTGAAAAACACAAATATTCCTGAAGGCCTTAAAGGGTAAATACAATTATACACTGTAATGAAACCTACCAGAGATCTTTTCAGCCAGTGGTTCAAGGCACTCAGATATACTTTCAGAGAGGCATAAACAATGCAAAAACCTATAATTGCTATGTCAGTCATGGTGTCTTTACAGAATACCAAGTACAAACTCATATCTAACTTGATTTATTTTCATGTCTCTTTGGCAAAGTGAAAAACAACAGAGCAAACTGCAGGGGCACAGTGTCCTCTACTGGGGAAAGAGACTTTGATATCTTGCCTGAGCATAAAAGAAAGCCAACTCCCCATCTCTTAACCAAACCCAAGCTAAAATCAATCAATCATTGTTTAGAAAAAAAAAATCCCATTTTTCACAACACACATAAAAATGGTAGGAGACAACACCATCCCGGAGACACTGCATCGGTGACTTCTAACATCTCCTTCTTGATTAATGACCCGATAGCCAACACTTATATAATTCACCCTAAGTGATCCTAAAATGCTTTAGTTTCTCATGCATAGTGTTGTTATCGAAAAGGGCCGATTGAACCATTTGTCAAAGCTAACTAAAAAGGCTCTGAGCACCAAAAGTCCTTAATCCTTTCTTTCTTTACATCACAGCTGTGTCATAATGTGCACCATCTGTAAATTCCGAAAGGGCCCAGCCCTGTAGCTGAAGCACAATTTGATAACTGGCTGTTATCAGTTCAGCTTGGATCTTAAACGGGCCAGACATTCTGCCACACTCAATCCCTCTTTTACGAACGCCTAGCATGGGTTTTAGCGCTCCGACAGCGGCTGTAACTACTCTGACGCTCATAGAAATTCAATGAGCGTCGAGCAGTTACCGCCACTGCCGGGGCTAAAACCCACGCTCTGCGTTCATAAAAGAGGGGGGCCAAGTGTTCCTGCTCTTTTCACAGTGCCTGAACAATCACATAAAAAGCATATTTTAACTCAGGCAAGGATTAAGTATAGTGTTTCATAAAATACAGTGCAACACTGTGTACAGTACCATTTCTAGCCACCAGAAATTAGAAATAAAGTGGCAGAATTATTTAATAAAGTAGTGAGGGTGTTAAAGGTATTGTTTCTTTTGCTAAACATCTTTTGACAAATTATTTAAAAGAAAAAGCACTGATATAGATCCTATTTCCAATTATGGAGCTCTATTACCCCAATTTTATCTACTGTAAATAAATATAGCAATTCCCTATTGAATTAAAATCAGGTCCTCCGTATTTTTTGTTCCCTTTAATGCAGGACAGACTATTCCCCCCCCCCCCCCCAAACAGTACCTGCACTCAAAAAGCATGTAAAACAACTTGCATAGCCGTGGTTAAAAGCAGAATAGGCATTTTGTCCTTCTGCCTTACTGATCCATGTCAAGGTCTTCTATTCATTTAACTGACATTCACATGGCTGCCTTAGGTTAATGCAGTTGGTTAAGTCAATAATTCTGCCATTTGATTTGATCTTGTAGAAGGTATTTTAGCTTGTTCAGCTATACGTAAATAAAGATTGTAAAGCTAAAAGTGTTGGTAGTGACATGTCCCTGCATTCCTTCTAGTAGAGTCTAAGTACTGATGTGATTTCCTAGAGCAAAAGCTTGTAATCCAGAATACAGTAAAACCTTGGATTGCAAGTAACTTGGTTTGCAAGTGTTTTGCAAGACAAGCAAAACATTTTATTAAATTTTAACTTGATATACAAGCAATGTCTTGCAATACAAGTACATACAGTATACAAGCGTCACATCATCACAACTGAGCCGATGGTTCTTCTCTCTCTGACACTGCAAGAGTGTAGTGACTGTTCTAAACAAGCAAAGTCTTGCAATATGAGTACATATAGTATACACGCATCATATCATCATAACTGAGCCGATGGTTCTTCTCTCTCTGACACTGCTGTTCTAAATGAGCACAGTTTTGCAATACAAGTACATATAGTATTTTGTGTTAAATTTTTGTGGTTGTGGAACGAATCGTCTGAGTTTCCATTATTTCTTATGGGGAAATTTGCTTTCATATATGAGTGTTTTGGATTACAAACATGCTTCTGGAACAAATTATGCTCGCAAACCAAGGTTTTACTGTATTTTGATTCAGCTATTGGGTTGTGACATCACAGTGACTGACAGGGTTGACCCCTAAGCATGAGAAAATGAGGCCCATTTACTAAGCTGTATTAGGTGCTAAAGTGCACCTAACGTGGCTTAAAATGTTTTACAGCGGTGCAAGCTCAGAAATCCTGCCGTGAATGCCATTTTAACATGCACCAATAGCATCCACACTCTGTTGCACTCCCGTTGGGGGAGGGTTTGGGGGGACCTCCCCCCCCCCCAGTACATTGAAAACTCCTGTTCTTTTCGCTGTTTGGAAGTTTTCAGTGTAGTGGGAGAGGGGTGATGCTGGGCGCCCTGGGCAACTCCTTCCCTTGTTACACCACCGGCGAGCACCCAATTATTGGTGTTAATTGACTCATTACCCAATTAAATTGCACATGCAAATATGAGCGCCATATAGAATTCCCCGACAATTGTGCACATACATTACAGAATAATAGCATTCATGCATGTGTCTGTTTACAGTTACAAGTATGAGTACTAGTTGCATAACTGCATTAGTACATAAATTCAAGGGGGCATTCACAGGGAGAGGAGCATTAGCGTGCCATAAGTAGGGCTGACGTTATATGCTTAATTTATAAATTACTGTAAATTAGGCACTGACCACAAGACTATTCCTTACACTTGCTTGCTGCTCTATTAGGTATGGCTATAATATCTGAACCTGTCATAGATCCTGGTATCCACTATCCCTTTCACTTATTAGCAGGGTGGAAGGGTGGGGGTCAATAAAAAATGGGAGATTAAGGAGGGGTCATAACTCATCCCTCCAGTGGGTCTGCTGCTCAATCAGGGCACCTTTATGCACCCTGGACATGATTGAAACAATTCTAGATAAAAACGTTCCTTCCCATCATGGACGTTTCTTCCTGTTCCATTATCATTGAAAGATTTGTCGCCTCCTTGGTCCCACTCAAAACATGCCTCCAACACGTCCCTTACTATTTGGAAGAATTGCAGTGTCAAATGTCCAAATTCTGCCTTTTGAAAATCACGATTTGGATGTTATGGGCAGATGGACATTTTGACCATTTTGAGACATCCAACTTCCTTTGAAAATGAGTGCCATTGAATACTATAAGTTTTATCTATCTCCAGCATTTAGTCAAGAGCACTTATAACAGACAGATGTATGCAATGCATCAAACATTATGTGCAGGCACTTTCTCTGTCTCTAGTAGACTCACAATCTAATTGTTTTGGGTACTTGTGGCACTAAAGGGTTGAGTGACTTGCCCATGGTCACTAGGAGTTACAGGGGGAATTGAATCAACTTCCCCAAAATCACAGTCTGCTACGTTAGTCATTAGGCTAAACCTTCATTCTATTACACTAGCATTTTTATAAAGGTACATCATTGGCACTTTCTGGGTACCTAAATATAAGCACATTGTTATAGAATTGTGCCTATTATGCCTCCCTCCCAAATTGCATCAGTGTTTTTGAATATTGGGAGCCAGTGTTCGTATGTTTTAACTGAAGGATTTCCACAAGGAATATGGGATGAAAGAGGATTAGTTAAATAATAAAACTACAGCCTTCTCATATACCTGTCCCTGTAATAATAATAAAGGTTTTTCTTATTGAGTGCAAACAGATTAAGGCTTAAACAAAAATCTCAAACCTTTAAATCTGATGATCTTTGCTTTTGTACTGCTCATTTTCTAGTCATGCTTTTCCTGCTCTTTGATATTCATCTCAGGTCTCTTTACAAGGGGAGGGCTGTCAGAAGATTCAAGATGGAAAAACATGAATAACTACAAACTTCTAGGCTTCTAATTTGTTAAACCCCACAGCAATTTAAAAAAAAAAAAATTTTTTTTGCATGCCTCAATGTGTTCAAGGTGAGAAATGACATAATTTTGCAAAATCTTGTTCAATTATTTGCATTTAAAATAAAATCACTGTTCTCTAATTTAAAATGCAATATCCTTTGTTAGGGGGGGGGCCAGATTCCTTAACATTAACATTCGCACTTTGTCACCTGCAGCTTTATTAACCATCTTAAGCATCATCTCAAAATCACAATATAATCCATATCAACCACCACAAAACCCCAATGTGGTTTCAAACCTCCATGAAGCTATTCGATAATGACATTAGCTCCCTTTAAGTTCTTAACTGTATAATATCATGTCAAAATCACAATCCAATCTACATCCACCACCACAAACCCCAATGTGATTTTCACACCCCCAGGGAACTATTCAGTAACAAAACTAATTCCCATTAAGTTCTTCAACTGTGTAACCTCATCCAAACATGACCCATGGTACCGCCGGGCCATGCCTCCCCTCGCAGCAGTATCGCCTGCGAGTGTTACATTTAATTATTTATTAACTGCTGATATCCCAGCCGCAACTGAGTCCAATACCCAACTTTTCCACCAAAAGCGGCGACAGCCTTGAGTTTGTCACTGCTGCCCCACCACTAAGCTGCGGCCAAACTAGCTAGTAAGCACTTTTCCAACTAAGCATGAACAGCTCACCACAAAATTTTCCAGCCAAGAAGGTCCCCCCTCCAAATGCGAAGGCCAGGGCAATGAACTGACAGGAACTCATGAGATAAAACCAAACCTGAACTAAAACCAACTCATGAAACCAAACCTGAACTAAAACCAGGAACTCATGAGATAAAACCAAACCTCCCAGCAACCGTGAACTAGGAGAATTGAACAGAAACTCACATACTAAACCCACAGCTGGAACCCTCCTCCCCCCTTTCGTAAAATACTTACAGAAGTGTACTTGTATTTGCAAGCACATGCAGCGGGAGCAGCTGTTTTAGAAATATCCACATAGGGTTGGGGGGCGGAGCCTGCAGCATACAGAATGGCAGCCTAGGTTCACTGCTTCCCAAACCTATGGTGTGATTAGCTGCAGATGTGTTTCTAGAGCATAGTTTTTGGCAAGACCTATAATAAGAGTAAGAGTAGAAGATGTCAGCGACTGAACAAAATAATTTGAACCCACAACCCCAGGTGCTGGGGCTGTTGTTCTAACCACTACACCACACACATTTATTTATTTAACACATTTATATACTGCCTAAAATCTAGGCGGTTTCTAGTACCAAACATTCATAAAATTCCATGAAATCCAAAGACATAGACCACGAGCAGTGGTAAAATGCAAAATAAGATTTCCTTACCCCGCTAAAAATGTGCATCTCCAAGAGAGCTAGAACCGATGGAGCCGATCATGGCTGAACATTGCCACAGGGTAGCCCTGTGGCTGTGAATAATAACTCAAAGTCACCTGTTCTTAGAACCAGGCAAGGGAAAACTGAATTGACACCACCCTGGCTCTCATGTCACCATCAGCTCTCTGTCACACTTGCCTCACCTTTTTCACATTATAATACTATTTTATAAGTTTCAAGTTTACTAAAAATTTGATTAATCGTTTATCAAAACTTCTAGGTGATGTACAATAAAAAATAAGGGGACTACATATCGTTTTATTAAGCAAACGCTGTCCACACAGTCAAAGACAATAACAGATATACTGAAAACATAGCAGGAGAGGGGTGAACTACAATAAAGAAAAGTCATATGGCTCATCCTTCTTCACATTTGCATGCCATTATTGATCACCCCTATTTCAATAAACATTTTCAGAAAAAGAAACTGCCACATAGGAAAGTCAGAAACACAACGGGCGGCAGCCAGGCACTTAGCTGGGGATAGTGTTATGAGGCAGGGGGAGCGGGAAAGGAGGCAACTAGGAATGAAGGGGCTGGGTAGGTCTAATAGGTTAAAACAAGAATAGAAAATGGGAGGTAGCTAAGGGTGTTAGAGGGGGATGGGTAGCTGCAGTTAGGAATGAGGGGAAGTCTAAGAGGCGGTATCAAGGGTGGAGACTAGGAGCATGAAGAGAGGGGAGCGGGGCAACTGCATGATCTCCATTTTGCCTGCATCTCCAACTGCTTTCTCCTCAACCCACCAGCCCCAATTTAGGGGAGATAGGGGTCACATGTCGCAGCGGGGGTTCCTAGCCTGACAGATCACACAACAGTATGTTGTGACCAAATCAAGCTTTACAGTGGTAAAAATGTGAAGTTGTTTTGTTACGTGCTAGCAGTGACATGGATGTTGTAAAAGACCCAGGGCAGTCCCCTTCTTCTATGGAAGGGGGCCAGTGCTAGAGAAACAGCGGTGCCTACCCCAGACTTTGATGGAATGGGGGGCTGATGGCACCAAGAAAAGGAGTCAGTTTTTTTTTTTAATTCTTTATTGGTTTTTAATCAAAAACAGTGTCATACAAATGAAAGAACAAAAGATATTCCACATATTACACTATTATCTATACAGGTAACATAAATATCATTCAATAATTTCATTTTCCTGCATATAATAATATCATAATATATCCTAATATACAATACAAATAAAGAATAAAGTTGCCCAAATATCACTATCAATATTTATTCCCCTCCCTCCAACCCCCCACCCCCCTGGATGTGTAAAGATAGTTAAGGAAGGGAATGTGCTTATATGGCAACCCCTGATGAAATTATGGTAATGCATTAGCATTTACGTAGTGTATGCCAAGGCAGGGCAGAAATTGTGCTTTATCTGATAAGGGGGAAAATAGTGGAAGTTGTGTGACTCAAAAGGCTAGGCCCCCCTGCCCTGAAGTGAACTAGATAGAATCTTTACAGGGATTCATGTATGTAATTGCATTATTCTGTAAGCTGCACTCATGTATGTAATTGTAAGATACTGTAAACTGTGTTTAACGTATGTAAGTAGTATAATGCTGTGGCCATAATCAATCCACTCTTCTTCTTAGACATTTTGTTGTGTGTTGATATTGTATGTTGGATGAAAGAGTGCCAAGGTGCTGCCTGCCCAGTTTGTGTTTTCAAAACAATTATTCATTATGATTTTTTAGGACCCTGATGAAGGCCAAAACACAGACCATGTAGGGTCTTCACCCTTCACGTAGACTCATGTGGTGTGGTATAACCCTCTGGCTGCTCGATCTCCAGTATTTGGTCATCAAAATTACTCATCATACTGGCATTGTAACACAAGCCTGTCAACAGAATTGCTGTAATATATTCTCCATCAATGGTGTTTTTCACCTTGATACAGCCTTTTGAGTGCAATATCTGTCTCTTTGTACAGCCAAATTTACTACTTTTAATTGACTATTTTTAACTGACTGTTTCACCTATTAGAATAAATGTGGTTGCTTCAACCATGTACTCCACCCAAATTTGGGCATTTACTGATTCCTGGCCTATCTGGATAACTATGTTCAAAATTTCACTGTTACAAAAGTGCCTACTAGCATGTAAATTATCAGTGGTAATGAAAAATGATCCCCTCAATATATTATACAAAGTAGAATTCATCTATTACAGGTTTTAATGCTATATACATTCCTTTGTGTATGTCTCATATTATTTATTGATGTAATATTTTTCTATAATAAGTACAGTAATACCTCAGCAGTCCAATACAATATTGTATTTCAATAAATACAATATTGTATTTCAAGTTTCAAGTTTCAAGTTTATTAAAATTTGATTGATCGCTTATTACAAGCTAAGCGATTAACAATTTATATAAAATAAGTAGGATTTTAAAAGTAAAACAGTAAATGAGGTTCAGATACAAACAGACAAAACAGACTAACATGATACATAAGGAAGGAAAAAAATGGAAGGGAATAGTTACAATAGTTACAATATTTAATTTCAATAAAATACCATTTGGGTATTTCAATAAAATTTTTGGATTCAATAAGGCTTTTTTTTTTTTATTAATTTGTCTCCATTGGATTAAATGCTTCATGAATCAGGCCTTCCACTTGTGTTGAGTTTAATTTATTTCAGGTCATCCTTTCAGATGCATGCAGTCACGTACTTCCAAGTTTTTAACTTTCACTCCTTACTTTTCAGCTGTGGTAACACAAGAAGATGGTTAATAACACTTATTCCCATGATACTGTATTTTCCTAAAACAACTTGTTTTCCCTCATAGTTGTGAGCTCTCACACTGCATTAATTTCTAATTCTCAATTCCAAGGTAGAGGCAAACTTTACCCTTTCAGCTCAATTGCTTTCAACTGTAAGCTATTTTTAAATAGGATCATTCTACTGGACATTCTAGAATTTTTCATGATAGAAAACTGATGTGGAAAGGCATGTCCCTTGGGTTTCAATCCAAATTGATATTTTGGGCAAAACATGATCCTTAAGAAGAATCTTTGTTTAGGCTCCGCCCCTAGACTTGCCCACAACTATCTGGATAATGCTTTGGCACTCAGACTATATTCAGCACTACTATGTGGATAGGTGCTGCCACAAATCATGTTGGGATGTGGTTAGCAGGAGTTATCAGCCCCAGAGTATCTTTGGCTCATTGATTCGCCATTAACCTCGTATCTCTCTAGCACTATTAACTAAGATTTCGATCAGAATTTAAACTCAAGCATTCTGGTGCTATTGTATAAAATGGACAATAATGGAGCCAATGATCAGATCAATTTCCATAATTCCATGTTTACCAAACATATGCTTCTGTTCTAGCTTCAAATCAATTACTTTGTGTTCCTTATCGGAGCAGTAGCTGAACGGTGAAAAGAAAATTCTATTAGGAATTTCCCTTTCAAAATGAGTTTTACAAACTCATGAGTACAAGAGTACCCACATGATTATGCTTCCAGGGTGGGAACTCATTCTTCCCTCTGAAAAGTCATATTCAGGGATTCTTCTAATATTTGTCCCAGGACAGCAGCTCAGGTTAGGAGAAAAGTCTAAGCAGACGTGGTTGGGAGGAGGCTAAGGATGTCAAGTAGAAGGGAGAGGAGATCTTGTGAGTTAAGAAGTAGTAAGGGAAGAAAATAGAAAAATCAGAGCTGATAAATGTATGAGAGATGGAGAATAAGGAGTAAAAGGTAGAAAAAAGAGATAGCAGATAGCCTAGCCTAACTTCTGCAGGAAGAGGAAACTAGCACCCAGCTCTGCTGTCTCTGAATTATAGAACACCCCCTCCCTGTACCTGGAGGGGTTGCTGTTATATTGCTGCTCTCTCCTCTACTTAGTGGGGGGTCACTGGTCTCATGTCTCTTTGCTATTGAACTTCCATCATGCCTACATGAGTTTCAGCTTTATTGCTTATTCTTTGCTGAGCCTCGTTACTGCTTGGAGAATGATGCTGTTCTGCTGACGTTTCACCACTAAACCTCTTTTTGCCTGGAGAGATTGCTGTTCCACCACTGTCTCCATTGTTGAAGCTCTGGGTGTCTCTCAGCCACTTCATACCATCCTCTGGGTCCTTTCTACATTCCTCTCTCAACCATAGCTTTAAAAAAACAAAAGGGTGGGGGGAGGTTACATCACCTTGGGTTGCATTCCTACTAAGTCAAGGCTCAGTAGATGAAACTGTTTGTACTGATAATTCCAGCTGAAAGAGATCATGGATTGCAGGTTCAGCTTTCCCATCTTGGAGGAAATCTCAGCCAAAGGGTAAAAAAAATAGGGTAAAAAATAGACGCACAATGTACAAGGTTTTCACCTATAACCTTGTTTCTCAATTCGCTCTGAATCCAGGACCTAAAGTGAATGCCTAGCTTCTCCCTTCCAGAATAACCCCCAAGAAAAACTTGCCCTTACCTCCCTATCTGATATGCACACCATGGCTTCCAAATCCAATTTAGAATCCCAATTTAATATTCTCATACTGACCCATAAAATTCATTTCTCATCAATCTCTATTTAGCTCTTCTCACTCATCACTCCCTACCTCCCACTTCATCATCTCTGCTCTCCTTTTGAATCATATCTATCTATTCTCTCTGTCTACTGCTCATAGTTTCAGTCTACCAGTTAGTCTGCCTTTCTTTTTTATTTCTATGGAATGCTCTACCCCAAAATTTACTTTCAGAGTCCTCTGACTAAAGATTTAGAGCTAGCCTTAACACTTACCTTTTTCTGAGCTCATTCAGAGTAGGGTTACCATATGGCTTTAGAAAAAGATCCAATGGGAAGTAAAACATGGATGTCTCAATCCTTCCTCCTTTCTCTAGAGCATATTGGTAACCCTACTTTGGATTCTTGTCCATGAGTTTCATAAAGTAGGTTGCCATGTTGGCAGGGTCCAACATAGGTATACTTACTGAAGGGTTTTGTTTTTTCCCTTCATTTCCCCTCTCTTTCTTCTTTCTCTGTCCTATTAATTAATGGCATTCCTTTCTTTTCTTTTTCAATATTAGCCTGTATACCACCTTGTGCATCCCTTGGATCAGGTGGTATATCGAGAACCCAATAAATAATAAACAATAAAGTCATACTATCAGGTCCTGGATTAACACAGGAAGATGGAACAAACAGAAACTTTGGAAGAAGGGGAAGGCAGAAAGTTAGCCAAACATACAGCTTGGAAAGGCAGGTAAGCATCATGGGAGTTGTAGTAGCAGGGACTGTTACTACTACTTATCATTTGTATAGCACTGAAAGGTGTACAAAGCGCTGTACATTTAATATTCAATAGACTGTCCCCACTCAAAAGGGCTTACAATCAAATATGGATCATTATTATCCAACAAACTGTTTTTTTTCCACACTCAGAGAACATATGTATGATGAGATACCAACCAATCTTCAACCACCGTAAGACATTTTGCAAGTGAAGTAAAATCAATATGAGCCTTCCAAATACATCAAATCAACAATAAATCATGCATACGTATATAGACTAATAGCAAACATCTGAATCAAATTGAGTAAAAAATGAATAAGCGCATTGAATAGGAGACTGGGAATCCCGGAAGAACCCCACATTTTAGCACTCTTGATGTTGACATCTGTTGTGCAAACATTACCGAGAAAGTGTGTTGGTTCAAAAAACTCATGAACCATTCTAGCACAGAACAATTGTAAACTTCTGTAGCCAAACACGGGATCAGAGGTGTTAAAAGCCGACGCAAAGTCTAAAGAAACTACCAATGTTACCTTTCCTAAATCCAGAAATCCCTGCAGCCCATTCAATTATATCTAAACAGTGTGATCTCAGTATCGTACCCCTGCTGATATGCAGTTTTCCTAGGGTACAATATATCCTTAGTGGTTATAAACTCTCTCCAACTGATCTGAAACCACACTAAACTTCGCACTCAAAAGCAAAGTAGAAATAGGTTGATAATGTTCTGGCCTCACAGTCACACAGCAGAATGTTTCTAACCAGCAGTACCATTCTCTTTTAAACTTTTGATTTAACATTACAATTAACAAGGGCATTGACCATGCCCAGCACATCAAAACCGATGCAGTGGAATTACATCTAAATACTGCTTTTAATTTGCCCATCTTTTCAAAATACCTCTTTCCAATTTCTATCCACAGTTATTGTTTTGAAACTCACTCCAATTATGAATAAATATAGTATTTGGATAAACTTATTAAAATAAATACCTGTACGCTATGATTGTACTATGATTCCTCAAAATATAGTTATTGCTATCTACTGCATATAAGATCACATTTTTTTAAAGTTCCTTTGGCTTTGGAGAATGAAGAAAGTTGAACTAAATTCTATTTGTACTACATGCAGCATCCAAGTTCTTCATCCAATTATTCAATGAACATTCAATATAACCCTCACCACACACTCTATACCCTCATCAAGAAACTAGATCTGGCTAGAAATAAATAGTTTTTTTTTAAAAAAAAAAAAAGGTTTTCTGGACCATTGTGATAAGAATTCTGATTGATGTCCTCTGATTTTTGTAGCTGAACAGTCATTTATTATTTATTAATATTTTTGCTTACGGTATGATTTCTCATCTTTTTCTTTTTGTATATTTCTCTTGAGTTTTCAGTAATGCGCTGGCTGTATTTGGCTATCCTGATAGATAATAATTTGTTATTGCTGTTACTATTGTTCTGCTTGAAACTTACCTTGTTGGTTGTGTTCCTGTTTATTGTACTACTTAAATGCCTAATAAACAGTTTGAACTGGGGGAAAAAAAAGGTCCATGTGGTGAAAGCCGGCTGAAAAAACGGTAAGAGCCTGCAAAGACACACAAATATTCCCATGGAATGAGTGTTGCATCTATGCAGTTAAAACTTCTTTTGTGTAACACTGTACATCTTGCAAATTATTACCCCAAGCATCTTTTGTTCTCAGGAGATCTTTTTTTTTTTTTTTTTCATTTGGTTTGAATATCAAGTGTTAACCCTCAGGACAGTGCAGATATTAAACTCGTTCATGAATGCAATGTATCGGCCTAAGCTAAGCAACTTGTAGATGAACTGTGCCTCAGAGCATCCAGTGTCCTGTCCTCAATATTACTTTGTAAATTATAGGATGATTTTTATCACCATAGGCACAGTACACCTCATTGTTGGACCTAGGCATATTTTATTAGCTGTCTTTCATCATAATCATCATTCATTCAACAGTCTATTAATTATCTATTAGAGCGCAGTTTTGTCCTTTCAACTCCTTAGAGATGCAAATCCTAATTAGAGATGCAATGAGGATATTCCAGGGCATCACAGCTGGTAGGTGGACACCTTGCTAAAGAATTATTCAAATCTAACAGGTTAGCACAGTTCTGAGTTTATATATAGGTATACCTGTTCATTTGGCCCACACATTAAGGGCTCCTTTTATTAAGCTGCAGTAGTGGTTTTAACGCACGCTTACCGCGCGCTACATTGCCGTGCGTGCTGCACGCTAACGCCTCCATAGAGCTGGCATTACTTTTTTTTTTTTTTTAGTGCGGGGTTTAGCGTGCGCTAATCTTTAGCGGGCGCTAAAAACGCTAGCGCAGCTTAGTGAAAGGAGCCCTAAATTTGTTTTCCAGAGAAAGTTTTGCTAATCTTGTGTAAATGATTAAGCTGTTCATTGTTTCAGCTGGAATGGATTCCATGTTTAAAGTTTCTGACTCTGCTAATGGAGCATGCACATCATTTCATCTGTCTCGTCTACTCCTAAAATACAGAAAGACTGCCACAATCATTTTGTCAAAGTCAAAGCAGTACTATGGTGATCCCCTAAGGCTGCTTTCAGAAGCTGGAAGTAAATGATTTTCCCCTTTTCATTCACTATGCAAAAAAAAAAAAAAGAAAAGATAATGCAACACGCTCGGTTAACATTTGTCACTGGATCACATTATCCCTCTAGGAATGGTATGTAGGTGTAGCACAGGCCTAGTACTGCAATTTAATCAAAGACAGGATTAATCATTCAAGTAAAGGATGTTAAAATTTCATATTTGAAAACAGGGTGAAAGCAGCAGCTAGTTATAATTAAAAGCCTATTGTAAGGTGTTGAGTGCCACTATCAACACTAATTAAGTTAGGTGCCAATATCTGCGTCTAACTTTAGATCAGTGGTCTCAAACTTGGTGCCCGTGGAACACATGTGGCCCGCCAGGAACTATTTTGAGGCCCTCGGTATGTTTATCATAATCACAAAAGTAAAATAAAACTGCTTCTTGATCATATGTCTCTTCAGCTATAAATTACAATATATATTTAAGACTTAGCTAAAAGGAAAGATTTATAAACTATAAGAGTTTTGCCTTAAAGAAAATGTCATTTCTTTAATGACATTAACTATTTTTTTCTGAGGCCCTCTAAAGTACCTACAAATCCAAAATGGTGGCCCTGCAAAGGATTTGAGTGTGAGACCACTGCTTTAGATGGAATTTATAGAATCAGGGCCTTATTGCCTTAAGTTAGCATTAGGAAAGCATTTCAATTTTTCATAGTTACATTATTGTTTCCTAGATTAAGGATTAATATTTTTATGCATTAGTGTTTGATTTTGTTTGGGTTTTTTTTTACCTCATAAACATAGATAGTCAAATTGGGCTCAGTTTTGAAGATGGAGAGCTATTAACTCTTCAAGGCCCACATTGAAAAATTGTTATGTCAAGGATAATAATTTATGGCCTAATATTCAGAAGCATTCAATGTGATTGTCCATAGGTGCTGACCACATAAGTGCTTCTGTTTGAATTTCCCTTGACAAGCATCAGATAAAATTTGATTGGAAGGCATTTATTACAACCAAATTGTATCTAGCTGTATAAATGTTTTACAACCTCAGTTTTTTAATGGATGGCATTTAAGGCATGCTGGGTGCCAGATCATAACTTACCAGTCTCTGATACAGGCCCCAAGCCTCCCACCTTCCCTCTTAATCCCCAATAGCATATTAAGTAGAGGCACCCTGAACTTCCCTCTCGCCCCATCCTTGGACATTAAAATACATAACAATAGAGCACCACCCCACGATCTTACATAATTAACTGCCAGCTCTTGCAACCCCCCTGAACCACAACAGTGTTCTTACAAAACCAGTAGGAGGAGCAGAGGATCTAAGCTCTCCCATGGTGATGAATAGTAATTCGGGATAGAGCTTGGAGCTGTACTGCGACTTAATATTCATATATGCACTGCACTTTTCCTGTGATTGATCTCTTCACAATTGCTTCTTATTTGGCAGATTGACCCACCTATAAGTGATATCAATGAGAATGCATTAGGGAATAATAGACCTGAACTCAAATATCGGTAGGAGCAGGAGCAGAGGGGAATCACTCCTAAACTGTGTCCACTGTTTTGATTTATCTCGATGGCTTCCTTATCACTTTTTCATTATATGCTTCTGTTGTTATACATATGGCCTTGATTATATTAAAGTTTTTATTTTTTATATTACGTTTTAGTATGTAATCACGTTTTATTCTGTTTTTTAACATGGTCCCCCTAGACTTTTGATAAAGGCAACAAAGACGAAACACTGCCAGTGTCTAGTCTTTTGAGCCATTGCGGCATATCCATCAATAAAGTGACTTTTTGAACTATACACCTTTGGCTGATCTCTTGACATCCTGCCTCATGACCTCTTCATTGTGTGTGTCGAAATATGATCTATTTCACCAGGGCAGGATATAATAGTCGAAGGGCCCCTAGGCACCCAAGTACACTGAGCCCCCTGCCCCGCCCACCACACCATGTGCCCAGGCGGGAGAAACAGGAAGCTGCGCAGAGGGAAGCTTTGGGCAAGCAGCACCGCTTGCACAATTACAATTCCCGTTGCCTTTCTTACCCGCGTTGCTTGCTTGTCTTACTATTTCGTCGATGGGGGAAGGTGCGCGTTGACGATCGGGTGGGGCCCACGTTTCCAATCGGGGGGGCGCGTTGCCAATCGATGCTGGAGGGGCCCCTCCCCGTTTGGAAAAAAAAATGTTGATGCCCCCCTTCTTCGGGCCCCCCCTGACCATTTTGGGCCCTAGGCACGTTCCTACTTGGCCTATTGGTTAATCATGCCCTGTATTTCACCCTATCTTCAACAATTACATTGGCTGCCTGTTGTTTTTCAGATCTCAGTATAAAGCAATAATGATTTGCCATCAATTCTCGCATGGTGTCATCCTGAACTCTTTAGAGACCAAAATGTCTAATTATTTACCATCTAGGTCTCTGCGTTCTAAAAACTTAGGGCTCCTTTACTATGCTGCGATAGCGTTTTAGAGCGTGCGCAGAATTGCTCGTGAGCGCTAAACCCTACGCTAAGTGGCTAAAACTAACACCAGCTCAATGCTGGCATTAGCGTCTAGCACGCAGGGCAATTTAGCGTGCGCTAAGCGTGCGCTAAAATCACTATCGCAGCTTAATAAAAGGAGCCCTTAGCCTTGTTTAAAAAAAAAAAAAAATGCTAATCCAAAATATGTTGAGACCAGTAAAATGGCCTTTTGCTGTGTGGGGGCCAAACTGTGGAACTCACTTGTCAGTCAGTTATGAAAATGCAGTGACAAGGGTGGTTTTAGAAAATTACTTAAGACACAGTTATTTGTAAATGCATTTTTCTAGATACTGATTTCTTGTGATTGTTTTCCTGCTGGACAATTTTTACATGATTTTCTGAGGATTATTTGTTCACGTTTGTTTGATTTTATTTGGTCTATTGAATTATGCATGTAAAGATATGTAAAATAAATAAATCTCATACCATTCAAGACTAAGGGCTCCTTTTTCGAAGCTGCGCTAGCGGTTTAACGCGCGTAATAGCGTGCGCTAAACCACCGGCCGCGCTAGCCGCTACCCGCCTCCTCTTGAGCAGGCGGTAGTTTGGGCCAAGCGCGGGGGTTTAGCGCGGGGGGATTAACCCCGCTAGCACGGTATGCTTCTAGAATAATGCCTGCTCAATGCTGGCATTAAGGTCTAGCGCACATGGCAATTTAGCGCGCTATTCCATGCCCTAACGCACCTTAGTAAAAGGAGCCCTAAATTCTATAAATGGGGCCCAAATTTAGGTGCCACTAAAAATTAACCCTAACGCTAAGCGTTTTAGCGTGGATTTAGCTTGCGCTGAATCAACGCATGCACTAACTGCTAACACATCCATAGGATAACATGCACGCTTTAGCGTTTAGCGCATGTTTAGCGTGTGCTAAAAAGCATAGCGTGCCTTTGTAAAAGAAGGGGTAAGAGCTATTTTATAAACGGTGCTCAGAGTTGGGCGTCATTTATAGCATAGCGTTTGGTGCCAACATCCGTGCCCAATTTCGGGCACAAGGATTTCCATCATCTGATGTAAATTCTCACACTAAAATTAGGCAGTTTTCCCTCATTCTGTAATCCGGTGTGTAATTTCCAGGAATGACTTTGATCCTCCCGTAGCTGCGCGTCCCCTTTTCTAATCCACATATAAAATGTATGTGCAGATCCCAGCATATCATTTAAATGAATGCCAATTAGTATTGATAACTAATTTTTAGCACCCCATTATCGACACTAATTGGCTTGTTTGTCATTTTTTCATAGGCAAATTGGGTGCGCTCCCAGATTTGCATGTGAAATTTAGAGTGTCATATATAGATTTAGGGTGCCTATGTCTATAAATGTCATTAAACCCTGTTACATAGGGCTCCTTTTACAAAGGTGCATTAGGGCCTTAATGCGCAGAATAGTGTACGCTAAAATGCCTCTTGAGCAGGCAGTATTTTTTGGGCAGCGCGCGCTAATCCGGTGCGTGCGCTAAAAACGCTAGCAAACCTTTGTAAAAGGAGCCCTTAACTTGGCTCAACAGAGTCCACTGTTTTGACACTATCTTCCTCAAGAACAGTCCCAAAATTTCTCACACAGCCAAAACTTTCCACGATGTTGGCGTCCGATTGCTATTAACAGTGGCAATTCTAAGGAGCATCATCCTGCCATTCTGTAGAGAGTGGTCTTTGCAGCTAGCACATTACGATCAGTGCATGCTAACTGGGTAATGCAGTGATAACCCGTATGTAGTGCCTTCTAAATAGAAGGCTGTAAGTGGTCCCACATTAACCTCAGCAGGTAGGGTGCATTTTAATAATTACATTAGTGCATAACCTGCATATAAATATTTTTCAAAGTCTAAAACAGGGATGCCCACATTTTTTGGGCTTGCGAGCTACTTTTAAAATGACCAAGTCAAAATGATCTACCAACAATAAAATTTGTAAAAAACACAAAGCACACTGTACGCAGAGAAAATGTCAATTATCATTTATATTCCGGGTTTTTTTTTCAAAGAGGTCAAGGCAGATAACTCTATGCAATGTCACCTCAGTAACAACCATACAAAAATAGAAAAATATACCCCCTCCCTTTTTACTAAACTGCGATAGCAGTTTTTAGCGCAGGGAGCTGCACTGCTCTTGATGCTTATATGCTCCCTGCGCTAAAAACCGCTATTGCAGTTTAGTAAAAGGGGCCCATAGTGCAAAATATAGACAGCAGATATAAATTCCTCAAAACGGACACATTTTGATCACTAAACTGAAAATAAAATAATTTTTCCTACCTTTGTCTAGTGATTTCATGAGTCTCTGGTTGCACTTTCTTCTTCTGATTGTGCATCCAATATTTCTTCCCTTCTTTCAGCCTCCTATATGCTTCCTCTCCTCCAGACCTCATTCCCTCCCCCAACTTTTTTTTCCTCTCTCCCTGCCACCTCCCCTTTCTTTCTTTCTGTCTCCCTGCCTCCCTTTCTTTCTTTCTCTCTCCATGTCCCCTTTCTTTCTGTCTCCCTGTCCCCCTTTCTTTCATTCTGTTTCCCTTCTTTCTGTTTCCCTTCATTCTTTCTGTCTCCCTGCCTGCCCCCTTTCTTTCTTTCTTTCTCCCTGCCCTTCCCCAAGCCACTGCCGCCGCCATCGGGGAACATGCCCCCAAGCCACACCGCTGCCCCAAGCTCTCCCTGCAGATTAGAAGCGTCGGGCCGACCAGCATTCCTCTCCCCAATGTCAATTCTGCCATCGGAGAGGAAGTTCCTTATTCAGCCAGGCAGCGATTGGCTGGCCCCGAAACTTCCTCTCCGACGGCAGAATTGACATTGGGAGAGGAAGCCTGATCGGCCTGGTAGATACGCGAAGGCAACGCGAGTCTATCACGGAGTTGTCTTTGCGATCTACTGGTCTATCGCGATCGACTTATTGGGCCCCCCTGGTCTAAAACATGCTGTGTAAAATCTGGGCTTAGTGCATAGGAAAATCCCATGTTAGAAATTACTAAACCCAGATTCCGGCACATTTTAGTAAAAGAGTCCCAAAGTCTTTTAACAACTGTTTTCTGAGCCTTTACTTACGGCACTGAGCATGTTGAAATCTACACCATTCATGTGGAATACATTTAATTGTTAACTTTCTGCATAGCACCTGAGAAATAATTTTATAAGCTTTGGAAAAAATAAATTATAACTACTTGTTAAGGAGATTTGAATTCAATCACTCAATTTGCAAACATTTGAACTTACAAATATCTAATTTTCCCCCAAGTTTTCTTTGCTAAAGCAAGCAGCAGCTGCTCATGTAATCAGGTACAGAGTGAGCCCTGCAGGAGGGACACCAAGGGCTCCTTTTACGAAGGTGCGCTAAGCGTTTTTAGCGCACATACCGGATTAGCGCGCGCTACAGCACGCACTAGCTGAAAATCTTACTGCTGCTCAAAAGAAGGCGGTAGCAGCTAGTTGCCCACAGCAATTTAGCGTGCGCTATTCTGCATGTTAAGGCCTTAGTGCGGCTTTGTAAAAGGAGCCCCAAATGAATGGTGATCCTCAAGCTAACTCAAGTCCTCACAGCTGGACTTTGTAAACATTTCAGCACTTGCCTTTTTGATTGCCTTTCTAATAAACTCTTCACCTTCTCCCAGCTCTGCTTGCTGTTTAATGCTGCCCTTAATTTCAACCTACGCTTCCAGGACTTGGCATGAGCAGCGTCAGAGCATTTAGTAACTCCAGGTCACAATAGAAACTTTCTACCGAAGATTAGTAAAAGGGAGGGGTGGGGGGTAATGTCTGGTTTCTGCATTTGGATCTGTTCTAATTTTATAGCTCCTGATGTATTAAGGGCTCCTTTTACTAAGCAGCATAAGAGCATTTTACTGTGGGCCAGTGAATTCCTATGAGCTTCGGTAGCATTTACCTTGCCGGCCTATTGCTTAGTAAAACCCAGTGTAAGAATTGTGGATTACATAGAATCTAATTTTAGGGATTAGGCTACTAATAAACATATGGCTTCTTTTACAAAGCCGCGCTAATGGCCCCGAAGCCCATGGAGAATTAAAGGGCTTCGGGGCTGTTTCCGCGCGGCTTTGTAAAAGAGGCCAATAGTAAATAGTATAGGATGCAATAGAATAGGTTCTACTCTGAACCGATATAAAACTTCTGTGGAGGAGAAAATTCCATATTTTGTAATGCAATAACTTTCTTTTAGAATGCTAGCAAAGATTTTTTGCCAGTAATTTGCTTAAATTCTGGGGTCTAATTTGTAAATTTTGAGTTTTGATTACATATTACCAAAGTAGATTAGCTTCTCCAATTTCCATCAATAATACCGAATTAGAACTGGTTACCACTATAAAAATTTTAGGCGTTTTGATTGATGATAAACTTACCTATCATGACTATATTAGCAATATTGTTAAAACATGTTTTTATAAATTACGTTTAATTCGCTCACTCGCCAAGTTCCTACAGCCTGAATCTATTAATATTCTAACCCACTCCTTAATAATATCCAGAATAGACTACTGTAACTCTCTCTTTAACATTACTCAAAAAGAAAAAAGAAGGCTGCAATTGATACAAAATACCGCCGTGAAATTGATCTACAATGCAAAAAAATATGATTATGTTACCCCCCCCTGTTCAAATCCCATTGGCTTCCGGTAAGCCATCGCATCACTTTCAAATTACTACTTTTAGTTTTTAAAGCCGTAAGTTTTAACGAACCACAATTTATCAACAGGTGGCTAATCCCCTACAGCACTACTCGGTCACTCCGCTCAACTTCTTATAATCTTCTTTCCATTCCCTCAATGAAAGTTATAGGAATCAGACGACACGACATGTTTTCAGTCATGGCCCCCCATTCATGGAATCACTTACCTCAATACATTAGAGAATTAAAAGATCTAACCTTATTTTAAAAAACTCTAAAAACATTTCTTTTTAAAGATGCTTATGATTCCTAGTATATTAATTATCGATTTTTATTTAAGTAACTAAAATTACCCTCCTTTTTGTTCTTCCCTTTTATGCTTTTCCTTCTCTCCTATCCAAACATTGTAACTTTTCCCCTGCTTATCCTCACAACTCTTGTACGTTTTAACCTATAACAAAAAATTATTTTATATGTATGTATTTTGTATGTTAAGTTTTAACCCATAGCAAAAGTTAGTTTATATGTTAACACCAATATTTTATTGTTATATTTTATGATGTTGTACATCGCCTAGCAATTTAAATAGGCGATTCATTAAGAACAAATAAACTTGAACTTGAACTTATATTATCTCAGTGTTTGGAGAATACACACGTCCTCTCAAAATTAGAAAAATGCAAAAAGTCAATACAGTTTGACTTTTCTCAGTTTAAATTGAACTTAATGTCCAATGTACATAAATAGTGCACTGGTGAGCACAATTTTGTTTTGTCTATGATGGAGAAAGCACAGCTTAATTTAATAGTGGTTGAAAAGTTAAATCTAGTCAATGACCAACAACTCTGAGCAGAAACCAAGATTAAGATCCTGAATTGCAAACTTTTCCTCCCTAATAGAAATGAATGTTGAAGGCCAAGTAGGTGTCTATTTCTAGACAATTTTAAGAAGAAACCTGAATCTATAAATGGCACCCACCAGTAGGCACCTAGCTTGGGGCCTATCGATATAGGCTCCTTAATTGGTGCTGATAATTTACTCCTGGGTGAATTCTACAGATTCGATATTTAATGACTATTAGTGTGGGAGTGTGTGGCACAGTGGTTAGAGTTATAGTCTCAGCACCCTGAGGCTGTGGGTTCAAATTCCATGCTGCTCCTTGTGACACTGGGCAATTCACTTAATCCTCCCTTTGCCCAGGTACACTAGATAGAATTTGAGCCCATTGGGACAGATAAAGTGCATCTATTTTCTAGGCAATAAGGGCTCCTGCATTAACCAATAAGAAACGGAATACCATCTGAGCAGGTTACCAGTTCTGAAAAGTAATGTAAAATATGGATAAAATAAACTTTATAATCATATAACCATTAAGTAGGTGCACATCAAACAGGGATTGAGACCACCATTGCACGTAAAAAAAAAGTGGCAGAAACCCAACATCAAAAGAAAAAATAATATTTGTGATCTTTATCATCTACAGTAGATATTGAAAAGGTCTCCTGCCAGTGCATTTGGAAAGAAAACACATTTCCAATCTGACATCGCGGCAAGATATTGAAAATTGAGACACCACTTTTTTTTACATGCGATGGTGGTCTCAATCTCTGTTTCATGTGCACCCATTCCGTTTCTTATTGCCATCTATTTATTGGGTACATGGCAAGTTTTCTCTTTTCTATATACAGTATATACATATATATTTTAAATGTATAAAAGTATATAATTCAGCTTTCTTTATGGTCATCCTTTGTATATATAGATGAATGTTTTAATTATTTTAAGTATTATTGTCTAAGCTTCTTTAGTCTTTTAGGGCCAGATTCTGTAATGGGCAACTAATAAAGATAGGCGTCTATTAACATGGAACAGTTTGCATGTCAATCACTCTTAAGCACCCATTACAGAATGGCACTTAGTGGCACCTAACTTAAAACTTAGGTACCTGTAATGTAGGCCATGGTTTTTAAGGTCTACATTATAGGTACCTAAATCCTTTACAGAATCACATCTAGTGGTGCTTAAATCCACCTCTCCAACCCCTAAGCACACCATATTTTACTGTTAGGCTCCACTAGGCCTTTGTTTTTTTTCAAATGGTACCCACTAATATCTCCTATAAAAGGCATAATGCTAGATCAAGTAGGTCCTTATTTTGATCGTATTCAGAAGTAGAGACTATTGAGGTTCATAATCAAAACACAAAAACGTCTAAAAAACCGCCTAAGTCGGAGTTTGGACGTTTTACCCAGCAAAACGTTCAAGCGACCATAATCAAAGGTCGTCCAGCTGCAATGTCCTACGCAGCAAAAACGTCCATGTAAGTCGTACAAAATGGGGGCGTTCCGGGGGTGTTCCGAGGGCGGGTTTAGGCCCCAAATGTACAAATACGATAACCAAAGCTCAATCAGATTGCTCTGTGCGTTCAAAGTAGCGTTTTGACTTAGACCTGCTTTCACAACGTCTAAGCTGTTCCTGAAGCTTGTAAACAGCACAGACAATAGTCAGCTTCAGTGTAGATAAGCTGAAGCTTGTACACAGCAGGGACAATAGTAAGCTTCAGTGCAGATAAGCTGAAGCTTGTACACAGCACGGACAATAGGTTCTGTTAAAGAAACACCTTTATTTTCCCACGTTGTGTGTAAACCACCACCTTTACATATAGACATTCTCACCAACCCCACCCCCACCCCCACCCACATACATGACCAACATCAGCCCCTTAACTCCCTCACATCCCCTTCCCTTGCCCACGTGGTCTCCCACAGCCCCTGACAGCCCTCCCAGTTCCACCTCTAGGTACAGATGAAGCTTCTGGACCAACTGGGGCTACATCAGTGTCTGAGCTGCCACTAGCACTGCTGGAGTCAGTGTTCTACTGTGGAAAAGCTGGCCTTGTAACCTGAGTGGAGGAAGGCAGGCGTGGAACAGGCCCCAACAGCTGGGGGTGCTTTTGTTTCTGTGTGGCTTTGCGTCCTGTCGCCACTGAGCCAATAGTGGAGGGTGGTGCAGGCACCTGATCATCATGCTGGCTTGTGGAGGGAGGACGGTTGGTAGCTCTCAACTCACTCTGGAGGCCTTCCAGCTTGCCAACGATGGCAATGTTGGCATTCAAGAGCTGCCTCAGCAGTTCATTCATCTCTCGTTGGGCCTCCAGTGACTGCTGTTTTACCACCAGGGGCTGCTGTCTTGCCTCCACACCCTCTCTCAGCAGCTGGAGCTTCTGCTGGCGATATCCCTCCAGGGTGAGATTGTGGCCCAGTAGCCTCCGGGCCAGTCTCAGCAGTTGGCAACGCTGGCGACTGGGTGCCCTCCAGCAGCCAGGCTGTGCGGCATCACTGCCCTCCTCGGTATCGGCCGCCACACTGGAAAACTGCTCAGGTGGTGGGAGAATTGGCAGCTCCTCATCCCCATTGGCAGACTCCTGGGGTTGGGTGTCCTGGGACCCGTCTGGCCCCTGCTGGCTGAGCGTTTCATCCTGCTGCCCCAGCACAGCGAGTGTGTCGATGTCACTGCATCCCGGCTGATCCTCGTCAGAGCTGGCATCTACATAGGGGAAAAGCACATATGGATGTCACAGCATACCACAGGTAATGTGCATCCCAAAGGTGTGTGACTACATACCCAGCTACCATAGGGCGGTGTGGTGGTGACATTATGAAGTGGGTGAAAGCAGTGTATTTGCAGACACCTTATGTGAGCACACCTGCTAATCATAGCAATGGTTCCACTTAGTCAGTACAAGGGTGTAGGAATCTCATTACATGCTCTGCCATCAGCACATGGAGCAGTACCAAACAGGTGTTATGGAAAGGTCTGAAGAGCAGGTGTATTCACTGGCCCATCAGAGGAGTAGAAGAAGGAAGATGAAAGAGAGGTCTCTCAGAATAAGGTACATAGCTGTGAGACTGGGGATTGAGATACGGTGCAGGTGCGGCAGCTGATGTGTCCTGTGTGCCCACACCATAGGTGGAGGTTGCTGAGATTAAAGTCAGCACCAGCTGGTCCATGGGGCTGAGGTCTGCCAGGTCGGCATCTGGAGGCCGGTTGCCCACCTTAGCTCGGACCTCCCTCTTGATGGCTCTCCATTTCTTCTTGCAGTCCTCCACATCTCGCTTGTGGTGGTGGACTGCATTCAGGCGCTGAGCTATGACCGTCCACACCTTGCTCTTGGAGTATTCCCCGAGTCTCTCACCTTGGGGTGAGAAGAGCTGCTTGTGGTGTGTGTGCACCTTCTGCACCAACATCTCGGTCTCAGCCTGGGTGAAGTTAGGCTTCCGGGACAAAGCTTTGGCCGGTTTGGGAGCCATGGTGTCAAAGTACTCACAGGTTCGAAAATATGAGGTTAGACATATTTATTGGCAATTAAGCACATCCAACAAGCCTTCAGCTGGACGTCTTCACATAATACGTCCATCTGGTTGATTATGGACAAATCCAAAATACGTCTAGGCCACGTTTATTGGTACGTTTAAATCCAGGGGGCTGGGATACGTCTACATCATCACGAACTTCCGTCTCCTTTCTGTTTGGAGACACCATCCTATCTACTGATGCTATCCGAACATGTGCTAGGACAACTAATAGATAAGGAGCGCTATACGACTAGCAAGTCATCCAGCGGATCGCGGTGTCAATAGATATACGTCTTGTTTGGACGGGCCTCATTTCGGTAGGAAAATTTGGACGCGTCAGTATAGCGTATGTGGACGTGTTTATGCTGGACATCTTTCGTGCCGATAATCGATTGATTTGGACATCTTTCCATTATCGACATATCTCCCTGGATGTCTTACGCCGCCGACGCATAGAGCATTTATACGACCTATTGATTATGCCCCTCCACGGATCTCCAGTGCCCGCAATCAATTGCTGTTAGAACCAGTCTTAGCTATTGGCTTACTTGCGGGCTATCATTGATCCAACTACTTCTCTTTTTCTAAGAATTATGAAGTAAAAAAGAATATAAAAAGAATAAAGATAAAAAGTAGTTATTTAAAAACTTATAAATTAAGAAAAAGTAGTTGGATCAATGATAGCCCGCAAATAAGCCAATAGCTAAGACTGGTTCTAACAGCAATTGACTGCGGGCCACCTACTTAATGGTTCTGATAAGATCAAAATAAGGACCTACTTGATCTAGCATTTGCCTTTTATAGGAGATAGTAGGGGCTTCACTAGGCATCATGCGATTGACGCCTATCTTTTGTGCCTAAGAAGATGGGCACCTATCACTCAATTAATTTTTATTTTATTTAGGCACCTCTTAAAAAATTTGTCCCTTAGTTTTTTACATTTTAGCTATGTGTTTTACTTCATTTATTATTATATTTTGTGTGTTTATTATTTACAGTATATAACATTTGGACTTTTTGATGTTCTGTGTATTTCTTTTATAATCTGACACATGCATTATTTATTTTAAGGTGTTATTTATAGATGTATTATCTGCATTATCTCCCCCCCTCTCCCTCTTCTTTTTTTACAAAATCGCGATAATGGTTTTTAGCGCAGGCTGGTACGCTGAATGCTCTGCATTGCTCCCAACACTCACTGGGAATCTATGATCGGATCGGCCGGGTGGGCAGTCGCCAGGCCAGGAGGGCTTGGGCTTCATCTTGGCCCCATCGTAATCAGAGGGGGGAGGGGGGAGGGGAATCGCCGGGACAAGAGGGCTTGGGTTCCCTCATGCCCCGATGGTTGTCGGCGGGGCCAGGAGGGCTTGGGCTCTCTCTTGGCCCGATCGTTGGGGGGGGGAGGGATTTTGTACCCGGTGTTATTTTTGACAGACACCAGTTACAGAATCCAGCTTTTAGGCGAAGGACTGGCTCCTCCTTCACCTAAAAGCTCTTGTTTTGGGCATTTGGGAGTTAGGCTTTTTTTAGGTTGATTATATGTTGTTAGTGTAGACGTGGTGGTGGTCTGGGTGTCTAAACAGCTGAACATAGAGGCAGGCCATTATCATAAAACCCCTCCTTTTGGACGTTTGTTTTGATAATGGACATTTTCCCTGCTTCTACTTTCAACATTTAAGGTCTTAGGCCAAAAGGGGACTTAAACGTTTTTTTTTATTATGCCCCTCCATGTGTTTATAAGTAGCCTAAAGGTAGGCGCTTAAAGTATGTGAACTAAGGCGCCCCCCCCCCTTTACAAAGCCAATTACTGCAGCAGCTCGCAACAATTGCACTGAAGCCTACTGGGAATTAATGGGATTCAGTGCTGTTTCCACACAGCAGCCGCTAGCGTGGCTTTGTAAAAGGAGTTTTTAAGTGTGAATTCTATAATGATAATTGTTCATGCAGTAGTCTGTGAAAACTGGGAGAACGGTATAGAAAATTGAATGAATAAATAGTCTGTGGAAACATGAATGAGGGTGGGCCTGGAGCCCTGATGAATGGAGCCACACGACAGGTTAAGGGTAAACCAAAATGATTTATTAATGTATCAGGTAAGGGTATCCTGTTCATTTCATAGGTAGGGAAAAATGAACACAAAACTTGGTTATATAAATATCCTCCTCTGGCCTGTTCCTACAGGGCCATGACACACACTATTGTCTTAAAAAAAAGAAGAGTATATTCAGCTTGATTTTTCCCTAAGGTCCTGCAAGAAAACTTCTACTGGCCAGCTTCCAGGCAGGGTCCCATACAAAGTTCTATAAGGTTACAAGATGAACTTAGCCTATCTGAATGTGGCATCTGTGAGCATCTGAGAGTCACATATACAGTATGTGGTGGAAGTACAAGCAGTAGGGCTCAACTTCTTCTCTTTGGCCTTCTCCAAATAGCTGTCCCCTGGGCCACATGCTCCTGGTTCTACCTTTCTTCTGTCAGCTCTCCCCTAGGTGGCGCATATGAGTTTTTAAGTGATTATTTTATAGCTGTTAAGGGTGAACAGTAGCCAAATAGTCATTACAGTCTGCAGCTGCACACCTAACTTTAGACACAATCATTTACGCTAGTTCAAAAGCCAATATAGAATGTGTGTTTTGCGTGCATCATCCCAGCATATAAATTTGAGTAACCTTTTGATAATTTACTTCCTTTTATTTGTATTTACATATTGGTCAATTAAAACTTCCCTATTCCCCAGTTCCTTTCATTTCTAATAAGTCTAATTGTGTCTTAGTCCTAGTTTTACCCCCTCTTTATTTTATTTTAACCAAATTTCTATATTAGATTTTACCAATTTTTAATATTGTAACCCGTCTAGATACATGTGATGGTTGGTATATCAAGCCATAAATAAACTTGAAATTTGAAACTATTATCCAGGCTACACACAAGGTAGGAAAGGAGGGCAAATCCCTTATTTTTCTTCCCTGCAAGATAATTGCTATGAGAGTGTAGCAAAATAGAGAAGCTGGCAAAGAGCAGTCATTCTCTGCCTTGAAGTTCTTTTCTCTTGAAATCATTCCAAGATGGCCGACTGCTTTGTTATCAACTTTCTACAGCTTTTGTTTTTCACTGTACAACATTTTGCTGCCTGTAGAAATAACAGAATACTGTCTATCCTAAGAATTCTCACTGGAGCTTAACCATTCACCATGTAGTATGGCAATTTTACAGTGTAAGGAAAAAGCAGAATATAGATAAGACAGCAAAAAAAAAAAAAAAGTATTTTTGTCATCATATAAGTAGACTTTCTTTTTATCCTTTTTGCTTTTAGATTTTAGCTTTACTATTGGGTAATTTCTATTTATTCATTTTTTGTTTTATCTATTATTTTTTTGTTGTAGTCTTTCACAGTCCTTGCTGATTGTTTTTTTATTTTTTTATGTGCTGTTGTTTTATTTCACTGATTAATATTCCAGGTCTTTACTGAGTTCTGGCTCTTGCTGATGTTTTGAACAAGACAGACTGACTCTGTAACAGTATCACAACCCCGGAGGAGGACCCGTTGCACAAAAACTTAGCTCAGAGATATAAAACTCTGAAAAGGGAGAGGTAACCCCCTCTTAGGGAAAGAGTTTATCTTCCAATCATTGCTTCATAATATGTAACAAACGAGTCCAGCTCAAAGGTCTAAAAAGTTACAGCTGTGTATATATCTTAATGATGATGCAATATGCATTCCAAATACTTTCAAAAATCAGGTAAATTTTGCATTCAGGTAAGCACTGAAATATTCATATGGATAAGTCTCAAAAAATACTTATCAGGGTCCCGACGCGGCCCCGTTTCGGTGTCTACTTCAGGAGACCCCGTCCGACTAATAGAATTCTGCCATAGGTTAATAACTATAAAAAATTTCCAAAGCAGGTTCTGAAATGCAAAAACAAAGAGTCAAGTTGCAGTAGATGTGGGCTAGTACGATTCAAATAGCCACAAACCCATGCAAAATGTAACAAAACTTCCAGCTATCTTGCTGATGTTTGTCATTTTCTTGTTTTGTTGGGTTTTTTTTATGATTACTGCTGTTTCATTTAGTAGGGAGAATGAGAGGGCACTCTCTAAAGTTGAAAGGGGATAAATTCCATACGAATGTAAGGAAGTTCTTTACCCAGAGGGTGGTGGAAAACTGGAACACTCTTCTGGAGACTGTTATAGGGGAAAACACCCTGCAGGGTTTCAAGACAAAGTTAGAAAAGTTCCTCCTAAACCAGAACATACACAGGTAAGGCTTGACTCAGTTAGGGCACTGGTCTTTGACCTACGGGCTGCCGCATGAGCGGACTGCTGGGCACGATGGACCACTGGTCTGACCTAGCAGCGGAAATTCTTATGTTCTTAATACAATTAAGATAATCCACCACATACCTTGACTTCAGGAAAAAATTAAAGATATACCTCTTCTCCCTATAAATACTCTCCTCCTCACCAGTGTGTCACGGCACACCAGAAATCTCAGGAGGCACACTGCCTTAAAGTCTTTTCCTCCCCTTCACTAGTAGCATAGTAAAGGTGAGCAATGCCCCTCCCCCCTTCTTCCCGCCCTCACGCCCACTTCCCTTTCCCTGTACCTTCTTAACTGTCCGGAATGAGCAGCATGCCCACGTCAGTGTTGGCTCGCCCTCTGATGTCACTTTTTAGACGTGAGTCCCAGAAGTGACATCAGACAGAGCGCCAATGCCGGCGCAAGCAGCAACCTCACGCTGGGGCAGTAAAAAAGGTATGGCAAGGTGAGAAGTGTGGAGGGCAAGGTGACAAGGAGGAGGGGTGCTGCGTCCTTAGGAAGACTGCGCCACTGGTTGTTACATCTTAACCATCAGAATGATACAATTTAACAGTCATCTAAGTTTAGGCCCTCTTTTACAAAGGTGCGCTAAGCGTTTTAACGCGCACGCTATACGCTAACGTGTCCATAGGATAACATGCACGCTTTAGCATTTAGCGTGTGTTTAGTGCACGCTAAAAAGCATAGCGCACCCTTGTAAAAGAGGGGGTTAGTGTTTCTTTTGGTTGATTTTGCTAGTGTATGTAATTGATCCATAATCCAAAATTAAATCAAACGCACTCCATGAATACTTAGTAGTGCATCGAATGAATAATTAACCAGCGAAAGAAAAACCTTCAGAGCGTTGGAGGTGTGAACCTACACTCACCTACCCTTACATCATTGGCAAAAAAAACCTTTCGCTTAAAGGTTAAATAAGCCTTGAGGTAAGCAAGTATCAAGTAGACACACTGTTTAAACATAGATAGCAGTGATAAGGGTCGACGATCGTTTTGTGGCAAGATCACCACTGCTTCAGGGCCACCCGCAGGAATTAGCTATCTGTTCAGTGTTCTCTCTCTCAACTGTTTGAGTGTTTACTTGATACTCTTTTTTGCTTACCTCAAGGCTTATTTAACCTTTATGCAAATGTTTTTTTGCCGATGATGTAAGGGTGTAGGTTCACACCGCCATCGCTCTGAGGCTTTTTCTTTCGCTGGTTAATTATTGCTTTGATGCACTACTAAGTATTCATGGAGTGTGTTTGATTTGATTTTGGATTATTTTCCCTCCATTCCCTGTTAGTTTGACTAGTTATATTTTGCAATTGATCCATGCCATATTCTATATACAGTGCCTAATTTTTATAGCATGCTCCAAAAAGAGCATAGCCAGGAGAGAGGCATGAGTGGGTCAGGGATGTGCCCAGCATTTAGGGGGGTTTTATAGAACACCTGCATTTATGCACTTAAATGCTAGGAGGTCAGTGTGGGCATTTACCCCAGATTTGACTGACTAACCCCCCTTTTACAAAACTGTAGCACGGTTTTTAGTGCCGGCCATGGCAGTAAAAGCTCCAACGCTCATAGGAATTCGTAAAAAAGTGGGGGTGTAAATGCTGACACCTAAAATTAGACATGAAAATGTAGATTTAAGCTAGTATTCTATAATGCCATTAGATAATTCATGCTTAGCACCCTCTCTCCTATGCCTTCATACTATTTACTGAATCTGCCCTCAAATATATCACATTGCTTGGATTTGACATACCACTTGCACATAAGTATTAAGCGGTTTACAATACTAATATAATATAAATTAATGCTTAGGCCTTTATTATCCGCTAGCATGTCCCAATCTTTACTATTCTTAATGTGGTGTGCCGTGTGGTCTCCATATAAGATGAAAAAAGCTATATGAAGTGGGAAGGGGTAGGGGTTATATCTTTTTGTTGTATAATATGGTAGATTTTCAAGTGATATTGTATTCTAATTGTTTGATATTTACTGTACACTTGTGAATTAAAATGAATAAAGAATTTTTTTAAAAAGAAAAAAGCTAAGTTAACAGCAGAAAATCTTTGTTGGCACTGTTCGAAGTCACAAGCTCTCTCACATGCTCTTTTCATGTCCCATGATCCAACCTTTCTGGTTGCAGATTCATATGCTCCATTTCAAATTGTACTGCAGACTTATCGTTTGATATTATTATAATGCGCTCTTCACACCCATGTTTTAGCCTTTGCTCATGTGAGCCAAAATTGATTGATATTATGATGTCTATTGGTATTCAAAAAATTCTCCAACATTGGAAATCTGCATCTTTTATTGAACTTTTCCTTTTGGTGGAATTCTCTGTGGGCTCCTTTTAGAAAGTTGCGTTAGCGGTTTTAGCTCTTGAGTAGGTGGTAGTTTTTCGGGTAGCGCACGCTTTAGGGTGTGCTAATCCGGTGCGTGCGCTAAAAACGCTAGCGCACCTTTGTAAAAGGAGCCCTATGTCTCTCTAAGCAGTTTGAACAGTATGCTGCAGATAGAGTACAACATCGACTGGGTCTACTCATACTATTTGGAATCCCACTGATATTTATTTACATTCTGTATAAGCAATTTTACATAAGTTGAACTACATAGCAATTTCCCTGATATGTGTATATCCTAACACTTCCTTTTATGAACTGTAAATGTTACTTGATGTTACTTTTTATTCTTCAATAAAAAGATTGAACTTTAAAAAAAAGAAATTAGGGGTTCACTACATACCAAAAGAATACCTTCTCTGTCCCAGCAGGCTCACAATCTAAATCATAATAAATATAGAAGTGTTTTTGGGGTTTTTTTTAAATATATTTTATTAAGTTTCAAAAATATTTACAGTGCAAAGCATCAATTTATAAACAGACAATAAAGCATTAAAAGCACATATAGTTTACAAGTATACAAACAGAATCATTTTATCCCACCCCCTTCCAATACATAAGCGACTTAAATAGCAACCATTTTACCCACCCTGGGCGTGCATAGAAATACCGAATATAATATTCAAATGATCTAACCTGATGCAATATACGATGTCAATGGGCCCTAAATCAATTTAAATGTACTACTATGTCCTACCAAATCCGCATTTATTTTCTCATTCCTATATGTGGAACATAAGTTTGTCCACCAAAAAGAGAAGTTAAGACGATCGGCATTCTTCCAATTCTGCGTGATCATCTGCATTAGCACCCCAGTCATAATTATGAAAAGACGACACTTATAACAATCTATAGGGGGCCTTATATGTCATATTGTACCACATATGACTGTCTCATACATTAATGGAAATGCTGATTCTAGTACTGCATTAATCTGTCCACAAATCGACTTCCAAAATCCTAGTATCAATGGACAATGAAACAACAGATGAATAATAATAATAATAACTTTATTTTTGTATACCGCCATACCCCGAAGAGTTCTAGGCAGTTCACATTAGTTAGACAGAGATTACAAGTGGTTACATATCAAATTGATCATAGAGTTGCAAACAGTAAGGAGAGAAGTAGGGGGAGGGGAGGGAGATGGGGGAGGGGAGTAGATCAGAACGGGGGGAGGATTGAAAAGGGGCATTAATTACATTCTAAAGAGATATAAACCCCCTCTTCTACGAAACTTCGATAGCAGTTTCTAGCGCAGAGAGCCACGCTGAATCGCCCACGCTGTTCGCGATGCTCACAGGAACTCTATGAGTGTCAGGAGCAGCACGGGCCATTCAGCGAAGCTCCCCACGCTAGAAATTGCTAGCGCACTTTAATAGAAGAGACCCAAAGAGAAAGAAGTGTACTGTAGATTCAAAAAGGCATACAAAAAGGCTGAGCAAAGAAATTACAAAATACAGTATCAAAGCGTAAATTAAAAAAAAAGAAAAAGCAAAAAAAAAGGGCAAAAGTTAGGCAATCGTACAAAAGAAAAGGAAGACAAAATAAACTCCATTCAGTCTCAAACAATTTCCAAGAACTACTCATCTGCCACAGATCCTACTCTACCAACCTAAAAAATCCAAGTTTCCAAGTTTATTTTTCATTTGATATATCATCAATAATTTACCTAAACAGTATACAATTATTAAGAAATAAAAACATGTCATACAATAATTAGGATTTGCTATAAAGGGAGGTTACATGACCTGTAAAACACACTGGACAGAAGGGAAAAGACAATGAGCAGTGTCAAAAATACATTGAGATTAAAAAATAAAATAAATGGGAATGGGGGAAGGATAATACATGAAGGGAAAGAGAGAATGCTTCAAGAGAAGCCTTTGGTTGAGAGAGCCAGAAGAAAGTCTCTAATGGGGGAATCAACGGATCAGGTGCTGAAGGCATCCACAGTTTTATTACCTTAAAAGCATTGGTCTCAAACTCAGACCCTTTGCAGGGCCACATTTTGGATTTGTAGGTACTTGGAGAGCCTCAGAATAAAAAACAGGTGGAGGGGCATAATCAAAAATGTCTAAGTCCCCTTTTGGCCTAAGGCCTTAAAAGTTGAAAGTAGAACCAAGGAAAATGTCCATTATCAAAAGAGGAGGTCTTTTTTGATAATGGCCTGCCTCTACGTTCAGCTGTTTAGACACCCAGACCACCACCACGTCTACACTAACAACATATAATCAACCTAAAAAAAGCCTAACTCTCAAATGCCCAAAACAAGAGCTTTTAGGTGAAGGAGGAGCCAGTCCTCCGCCTAAAAGCTGGATTCTGTAACCGGTGTCTGTCAAACACAACACCGGTTACAGAATCCACCACCCACCCCCCCCCGACGACATCGGAGCAAGAGGGAGCCCAAGCCCTCTTGTCCCGCATTCCCCAACCCCCCTCTCCCCCCCCCCCCCGATGACATTGAGGCAAGAGGGAGCCCAAGCCATCTTGCCTCGCGATCCCAAATGCCCCCTGGCCGAATCTGTTGGGGCCAGGAGGGAGCCCAGGCCCTCCTGGCCCAGCAATCTCCCACCTTCCCCCCACCACACAATCTGGCCAGGAGGGAGCCCAAGCCCTCCTGGCCCGCGACCCCTTCTAATCTCCACCCCACATTAAAATACGGGCAGGAGGGATCCCAGGCCCTCCTGCCCTCGACGCAACCCCTCCAACGACTACCCCCCTGAACCCCCGATCCCCCCCACCAACCCGTGACCCCCCACTGACCCCACTACCCCCCACCCCACCCCTCTTCCCCGCACCTCAAAAAATGTTGGTCGGACGGACGTGTGTCAAACCTGTCCGTCCGACAGGCCAGCCATCTCCGAATGGCTGGCCTTGGGGCCTGATTGGCCCAGGCAGCTCAAACCCCACCCACAGGTGGGGCTTGAGACACCTGGGCCAACCGGAATCAGCCCAGTTGTCTTAGGCCCCCTCCTGTGGGCGGGGCCTTAGGCACATGGATCCAACCGGCCTAAAGTTTTGGTTATACCTGTTGTACGCCTAGGTGTAGGTCAGCCCTCCTCCCGCCCACCGCCCATCTTTTCCCCTCCTCTAAAAACGCTTCTTTTTTCTCTGTGCATTTAGAGGCAGGGGAAAGGCCTAAGCTGGTTTTAGATACGTCTAAAACCAGCTTTGATTATGGGTACTTGGACGATCAGGCTTTTTGATCGTCCAAGTAGCCATTTAGGCCACTTTTTAGATGGTTGTTGTTTTTTTTTATTATGAGCCTCTTAATGTCTTATTAAAGAAATGACAATTTTGCATGAGGTAAAACTTTGTAGTTTATAAATCTTTCCTTTTGGCTAAGTCTTAAGAATAATATTGTCATTTATAACTGATCAAGAAACTGTTTATTTTACTTTTGTGATTATGATAAATATACCGAGGGCCTCAAAATATTACCTGGCGGGCTGCATGTGGCCCCTGGGCCGCGAGTTTGAGACCACTGCTTAAAAGTGAGCTTAGTATTAAAAGTCTGTATTAGCCTTCAGCTGCTGGTTCAATGGTGAATTTGATTTTGTGAAATCTCCTTGTGAAAAGAAAATGCAATAAAAGAATTGTCTCCTCTAAAAAGAGGTGCACTTCTTAAAGAT
Source organism: Geotrypetes seraphini (assembly GCF_902459505.1). NCBI lineage: Eukaryota > Metazoa > Chordata > Amphibia > Gymnophiona > Dermophiidae > Geotrypetes > Geotrypetes seraphini. The sequence continues at coordinate 47,887,907 of NC_047087.1, forward strand.
GCTGCGGTAAGCTATACGAGCTGGTGGAATTATTAAATAACTTCTCTAATGGAAGTGGAGGTCAGAAGTCCATGGGGATAGTTACTGTACAACATAAGTTAATGCCCACGAAGAGGTGCTCCACACTTCCATAACTCTTTCCAATATAAATATCTCTTGACTTTTTCATTGTTTGAATAGATGACTACAAGACGAGGACTTCAGAAAGGCTGCTGATTAAAGTGGCCTTTATTGTTAAAAGCATAATTAAATAATACTTGGATTTATCATTCTCTTCAGGGAGCTTGCACTCCTAAAGAAATTAAAATCTTGAATGACACAGCCAGAAAGTCATCCAGTTAATAATACTTTGCAATTATCACAGCTAGCCAGGGGCAGCATTCAAGTTTGCAAGGTTTCATTTTTATTTAAAGAAATTAAACTGCAAATCAAGTTGGGAAGCTTCCTTCTCCCATGAATTGCCAAGGCCTATTAAACAAAATATAATTTAAGAGCAGCATGGAACTATAAATAGCAGGCTGCATGGAATGGGTTGTCAATCTGTTACCAATTATATATTTTAGCTAACAGCTCTCTAATTAGCGATCACTTTTGATACTAGAACTTCTAAAATGTTTACACTGGAAGTTGCAAATTAATTCTAATTATTCTGGGCTTGTTTATTTTGCATGAAGAATAAATTTAAAAAAAAGTATGCTTCTGTTCTTGAGGCATGTACTGCTGCACTCAAGTTTATTTCCTTAGCCTTCTGCTGGAGCACTTTGCCTCACTTGTACATGATCAATCTTGATACGGAAGAACTTTAACAAACTGATCTCCCTCTAGAAAAGTGGTGCATTTGCAAATTCAAAATTAAAGAAAATATCATACAATATTTTGCATACTTTGTATATGGCATATATAGTCAGCTTGATTCAGGTAGGTGTGGCACACTGGTTAAGCTGCTGCCTCCGCACCCAGAGGTTGTGAGATCAAATCCTAATGCTGTTCCCAATGACCATTGGCAAGTCACTCTATCCTCCAGTCCCCACTGCTTTCAATGTCAGCTTTGAATGCCAAAGCCACAGGAAAGGCAGTACTGTATATAAATTCCCATTCCCTTCAAGTGTCCCCTATTGAAAAGGGCAACTGTCTATTTACTTGGTACTTGTCTATTTGCATCTTTCCCAGATGTTGGCTAGCAAGGTGAGATTTGGGAAGAGAGTTTAGACTTAAAAATTGAGATGGAGAGTAGAATCTTGGAGACTATATAAGGATTGGGATGGAAAGACGAAACAGGTGGATGAGTAGGGACTCAAGTTAAATGGGATTTCAAGAAGAGCAGGGACTGAAGATGTGGGGATTTAGTAAAGACTCATGCCCAGATTCACTAAAGATAGCAACTCAATCACTGTTGGCCGATTCTCTGTCCGATTTTCAAACAGCGATTGATTCATTATCAAGTTTGCATGCAAATGATTTGCAGAGAGGTATCTGAGCTAATCAGGATCTTAGGCCTCACCCCATGCATCACATGATGCACCGGGGAGGGTTGGTAAGAGAGGAGGAGAAGAGGTGTTTTCAGTACCTCCTGCTCCCAAATTTTAAGGTACATGGCATCTGGGCCTGGTAGGAGGGAGTGGGCATCCCTTCTGCCTTTTTCTTTGGGGGGATGGTAAGGCGGAGGTCTTTCCTGGCAGGAGGGAGTGGGCATCCCTCCTGCCTTTTTGCTGCGGGGCAGAGTGGGGAGTCAATTGAGATGGCAGGAGGGAGGAGGCATCCCTCCTGCCATCAGTTTGGGATTCGGAGGATGGTGGCTCAGGGGTGCTAGCGTGGGGGGGGGGCTTTTTTAATAGGACAGATGGTGCATATTTAACACACGCACATCTGTGTCATTTAAAAAAAGCAAAAAACAGAAGCCCTAACAGTAGCGACAGGAGGCTGCTTTCCCTGTCACTGCTGTTAGGGCTCCACGCATGTGATTAAATCGGTTGTGTTTGCATGCAAATGATTTGCACCTCTGCGCAAATCATTTGCATGCAAATTTGATAATGAATCAATCGCTGTTGGAGAATCAGCCGACAACGATTGAGTCGCTATCTTTAGTGAATCTAGCGCTAAGTTGCATGCATAGCTTGGCCATATGGGCTAATTTGCGTGTGCAACTTTAGTTGACATTTACAGAATTCAGGGGTGGTTGTCAATTGGTTAAAAAGTGTTTTCAAAAAAGAAAAAAAATGAACGGACAGTGTTTAGATTTCCCTTTTTCCAGTTATTTCAGCGACAATCCAGGCAAATGTCCTTTAAATACTGCCCTCTAAAAGTCTTAATAGAAGAAGAAATCTTCAGAGCAAAAGAATCTCACCCTACAGTACAGCAACTAAAAGGATCATTCATAGTACATCAAGGACTAGAAGCAGTCTAACACTGTAGAGAACATTTTGGAATTTCTCAGTGGAGATATTTTTATTCAAGGCAATTTTTGCAAATATTCAAGGCAATTTTTGCAAGAAAAATAAGAAAAATAAAATCAGGCTGCAGGAATAAGTACAAGATGTAGCAATGCTGTGTGCAATGTCTTTGCTAAAGGAACATCTCTCATGCAATCTACAAGCACATATGAATAAAAGAACAGGGTTGTGAGAGTCAATGCAGTGAAGCAGGAGATCTGGCTGTTTACTCACTTGAGGGGAAAAAATACATTGGCAGACAAGCATGGTAATAGCACATTATTTTCTAATTTCCTGTTATATTTTCCTTACCAAGGGAAAAATCAGGCACAGTGTAAGCAGGTCATTATTATGCAAAGTCATTTTACTAGGCTGCATTAGGTACCAACATGAGCCTAAAGCAGCAAAAATGGCCTGACATGGGACATGCTAAAATTTTCCACATAGGTTTGATCATCTGCACAGGCTAACCACATGTTAGCACTGCTAGAAGGCTTAGGCACTAGGATCCAAGAGGGAGGGACATCGGTGTGGGATTATGGTGGTTGTACTGTATATGTACGGAACTTTCTGCATGTATCACACAGGCTTTGCACTCGCTCTGTATTATATTTTACAGATACCACAGTTTAAATGCAAACAATAACTGACCTTTTCAACTTTTTAAAAATGGATGTCTCTTCCCCTGCTGCAATGCATGACGCGGGATGGGATCATACTGGACATAGTACTTACAAACAGGGAAAGTGTTTCTGATGTTACAGTGGGTGATCATCTGGTATCCAGTGATCACTGCATGGTACTGTTTAATATTAAGATGGTATAGAAAGGGTTCATTCAAAAGCAAAGGTTCTAGACTTTTAAAAAACCAACTTTGTTCGGACGGGGGTTTATGTCATGGAATTATTGTCTGGATGGGAACATCTGGAAGGAGTGGAAATGCGGTGGGCAAAACTGAAAGGAGCAATTGTAAAGGTGACAAACCTTTTTGTGAGGCAAGTAAGTAAAAGGAAGAGGAAAGGAAGGCCGCTTTGGTTCTCAAAAGTAGAAGTTGTGAAGGTAAGGAATAAGAGGTTAGCTTTCATAAACTACAAAAGATCGCAGAAAGAGGAAGACAGGCAAAAATATCTGGAAAAGTTAAGAGAGGCAGGAAAGCAAAGATGTAAATGGAAGAAAAAATAGCCGACACAGTAAACGAGGAGACAAGACATTTTTTAGATATATTAGTGATAGGAAGAAGTGCAAAAGTAAATGTGCATGAGTCAAGTCTCTTTCATTTGAAAGGAAACTCTGCAATGAGAGGGCATAGGATGAAGTTAAGAGGTAATAGGCTCTGCAGTAATCTAAGGAAATACTTTTTTACAAGAGTGGTAGATGCATGGAACAGTCTCCCAGAAGAGGTGGTGGAGACAGAGACTGTGTCTGAATTCAAGAGGGCCTGGGATAGGCACGTGGGATCTCTCGGAGAGAGAAAGAGATAATACTGTGAATGGCCAGACTAGATGGGTCATTTGGCCTTTATCTGCCATCATGTTTCTCTGCTTCTTTGTATTAAGTCTGACCCCCAAGTCCCATCCCAATCATGCCCAGATTTTGCCAAATGGATGTACAGCAGTTTTAGATGCAGTGGCCTCTCCTTATCAAGTTTCCAAGTTGTATTTAAAATTTGATATACCTCTTAAGAAATTGTCTACGCAGTGTACAATCTCATAACTAGTAAAATCATGGGAGAACACAATAAGACAATAAGACATAAGTGACATATTGAGAGAAAAGGGATTGGGGGAGAAGTACAATTTTTGATAGGAGAGACAGAAAAGGTCAGCACAAAGGGAGGGGGATATGCTCTTCTTTTTTTCCTTTGGTCAGGCTTCTACTTATCATATGAGTCATTAAAAAAAGAAGGTCTTTAGGTTACCGGTAGTTTTAAATCTGTCCATAGGTGTTTCCTCCCAGAGATGTGAAGGCAAGAGATTCCACAGTGTAGGTGCTGTAACAGAGAAAATCTTCTATCTGGTGGTATCGTAGAATAGATGTTGCGTACCTCTTTTAATGTTCGCTGGCACAAGCAGCATTTTCGACTTGCTGCTCAAGCCATCCTCGGTTCCCTTCTGACATCACTTCCTTGTCGCAGGACCAGAATGTGACATCAGAAGGGAGCCGAGGCCATGGCAAGCAGCAGGTTTAAGATGCTGCTCGTACCAGCAAGTATTTTTCAGATGCTCTGATACAGAGTTTTGAATAGCCACTTATTTTCCTGGAGGGATTTACTTTTTAGCATTGTGCCTGAATCACTGTGACAAGGATACTGAAATTTCACAGGGTATTGTCTCTGTTGTTCTCAGTCACAGACTATGGACTGCCCATCACATGTCAACAAAGTTAGGTGCTGTTTGTAGAATTGCGCCTAACGGTACCTAATTTGATAGGTACCAATAGGTGCATACACCTTAGGTACTGGTATATTAAACCACGCCCAACTCCACCCAAATCTGCCCCTAATCACATCTACTTGCAGGTAGGTGCCTTAGATGCCTACATTGAACTAGTAGGCGCCAACCAAGTTAGGCGCTACCAACCAACTAATTTTTTTTATTGTTTTTTATTTGTTTTTTTTTAACAGTTCTTTCAATTATTAGAGACAATTAAAACAATTAAGTTAGGTGCCGTGATCAGCTAGGCGTGTCAATCTAGGCACATAACTGTAGGCTTCTTTTATAGAATCAGAGGCAAAGGCCTAAGGCCTTGTGCACTAATCCTGCACTAATCAGTTAGGGAACAATAATGGAACTGCAATGATTATCACAGAAACAGCCACTCTCTGCTCCCCCCCCCCCCCTTCTCTCCACCCAGACATGACACCTCTGCTGAAAAATAATTGTTTAGCATGAGATTTGTGCATGCACATTGCACAATTACTGTGATGCCTCAGCACACCCCGCTGGAAGCCCTTTTAAGATGTGATAATCACACTCCAGTACTTACTGTAGCTTAGGAAAGGGAGCCCAGCACGAGACGTGAAAAAAAAATTATATATATATATATATATACTAGTCATTAAGCCCGTTACATTAAAAACGACCCAGCGCCACACTACACAGAAGCCAGCCAGATCGGGCCGGCGTGGGAGCCCTGCTCCGCCCCCCCCCGATCCAGCAGGAGGACATCTTACTTACTGGTCAAACCCCTGCGGCGTACCACAAGGATCTCCACTATCCCCTACCCTCTTCAACCTCTACACTGCTTCTCTAGGAACGCATCTGGACAATCTAGGCATAACCACCTATAGTTATGCCGATGACATCACCATCCTCATCCCATACGATCATTCTAAACCTACCATGACAGACAAACTTCACCAAACACTTGAAACAGTCACAACCTGGATGAAAAACCACAAACTTAAACTCAACCAAGACAAAACCAAATTCATCCTTCTCGAAAATGACAAGGTCCAAACCACAATCAACCTAGATATAAACGCAATCAAATACCCCATCCAAACCACCATAAAACTACTTGGCATGACCATAGACAGACGCGGCACTATGCAACCGCAAATAAATAAAACAATTCAGAAATCATTCGCAATCATGAGAAATCTGAGACAAGTCCGAAAATTCTTTGAAAGAACACAATTCCAACTTATAGTGCAATCTCTAATACTAGGTATATTGGACTACTGCAACATCCTCTTCCTTCCTTGCCCTGCAACGACGATTAGACAACTCCAAACAATCCAAAATACAGCTTTGAGACTCATCTATTCATTGAGAAAACATGATCACATCACTGAAGCCTTCATCAACTCACATTGGCTTCCAATCCAAGAAAGAATCCAATTCAAATTCTACTGCATATTATTTAAAACCCTACACGGAGACAGCCCATCATACTTGAACAACCGCCTCATCCAAGCACCCACTACCAGACACAGAAAAACGCACTCCCCATTCATACCCCCCCCAATCAAGGAAGTCAAAAGAACAAAACTACACGACGGCCTCCTAGCCACTCGAGCCGCAAGACTGGACAACCAGATCTCCAACCTTCTGATGACCACCCCAGACTATAGGACGTTCAGAAAAGAAATAAAAACCATACTTTTCAAGAAATTCCTGAAGCAGCAATAACCTCACGACCTCTTAGTAACTCTAAAACTGACATTAGATCTACCCATTACCGCACTAATAATAACAAAAGAACCTCCACTGTGACCACCTATTAATTCTTTTACAAACCACCTCACCCACAACAACACGTTAAATGTTTATAAGATCTACAACTTACCTCTCTAGCTAATCATTGTAACTCTACTTTTTTAATTAACCTTTTGTAATCCGCCTTGAACCGCAAGGTAATGGCGGAATAGAAATCCCTAATGTAATGTAATGTAATGTAATGTAATGTAATGTAATGTAATGTAATGTAATTTATTTCTTATATACCGCTACATCCGTTAGGTTCTAAGCGGTTTACAGAAAATATACATTAAGATTAGAAATAAGAAAGGTACTTGAAAAATTCCCTTACTGTCCCGAAGGCTCACAATCTAACTAAAGTACCTGGAGGGTAATAGAGAAGTGAAAAGTAGAGTTAGAGGAAAAATAAAAATAAAATAAACATTTTAACAAGACAGCATTGATCTAAATACTTTGGAAGGTAGAAGAGAGGAGAGAAAGGAATAGAAGCAGAAGGGGGAGCCGTTGAACAGTAGAATTCTGGAGAAATTTAAATGATAGAAATAGAGCAAAACAAAGACAAAAGGCAAAACAATAGATAAGATTAAAGATAAATCATAAGCTGGAAAGAAAAATAAAATAAAACTTTGTCTTCAATCCACGGTTTCAGCGTCAGTGATGAAGTGGAGCAAGTAAGTTTAGGAGGAGCGATTGACGTTTCCAGAAAGGGCTTCTTCAGGGAAGAGACTTGGCAGACAGTCCCAGGATGCCTATGTCTCCTCCCCTGCGATGTTCTCCCATCCATGCATTCCCTCCCAGACACACTGCCCGTGCCCCACCCTTTTTCAGTTGACAATGTACCGTATTTTTCGCTCCATAAGACGCACCTGATCATACTGTTCACCCTCTATGTTGCCCCTTCCATTCACTGCCCTCTCTTCTCTTTCCATCCAGTGTGCGCCCCCTCTCTCTCTGTCCCATATGGCCTCTCTCCATCTCCTCTTTCCTTTTCCCTTGGTCTGGCATACCTTCCTCCTTCCCTCCATGCCCTGCCATCTGTTCTTCCCTCCAAGCCACTCTCCCCTGTGCTCACTTTCCTCCTTCATCGGCCAACAGCAGCATTCACAATTCATTGCTGTTGCTGGCTTCAGGTATTCCTCTCTGGCGGGTCCTGTCTTCATGAAGTAGGAGGACCCGCCAAGAGAGCAAGGCCTGAAGCCGCAACAGCAGCGAATTGTAAACGCTGCTGCTGCCTGAAGCACCCGAGGCAGACGGTTCTCTCCCCTCCCAGCCCAACCCCCGCTGACTTTGCGACCCTCCTGGCAAGATAACTTTAATAGCAAACCTCCCTCCAGCATTGGCAGCCGCAGCATGCTAAACAGGTTGGTTTATCTGTCTATCTGTCGCGTCATTGATGACATCATTAGTGACGCGGCAGAGGGATTCAACTGCAGGAGAAAGTTGCGAAGCAGCCTGTTTAACGTGCTGCGACTGCCAACGCTGGAGGGAGGTTTGTGTAGAAGCGATATGTCTCTTCCCCTGCAGTACCTTTGCAGCACTTTGCTGCGGCACATCCTCCCATCCTGAGTCTGTTTCTCCCGCTTTGTGTAGCTGCCGCATACGCACTCTGGCCACGGACCTACGGATCAGGGATTACAGATCACGCAGGTCTGAGTGCGCATGCACGGCTAGCGTTTTATTATATAGGATATATATAATTTTTTAAAAAAATTCTTTATTTAGAATTTAACTTTTTTGACAAACAAATAAGAAATAATGCAATACCAGTTTTAATATCTTTTCAAGAAGTTCAAAAAGTACATAAGAAAAACTAATATATCGGAAAACATCCTTACAAGAAATTAAAAAATACACCAGGAAATCAAATATACCGGATTGTATAATTAGTCCACAATATAAGAGGCTAAAGCTGTGAATTTAACTGAAATATTTCACTAATAATGTGTACAAAGGAAAATAAAGACGTGACCGGATGGGTTCTGAACTTAACTTCATTGAGCTAATATTGAAATAGCAGGTCTCACAAAGTAACTACACTTTGCTCTTTGGCAGAAATAAACTTTGACAACTGCTGAGGTTAAAAAAAAACATATCTATTCCCTTGATAGACCATCACACATTTGCAGGGATATCTTAGAATGAAAGTTGCACCCAACCGCAAGGCTTGAGGTCTTAAAATAAAAATCTGTTTTCTTCTCTTCTGGGTAGATCATGACACATTTGGATACATTCTCACAATTTTTGACATAAATGGAATCTAATATAATAAAATGATAGGCCGCGCATGCGCACTAAAAAAAAACGTGTTCCCTGATCTGTCGCGAAAACACAATTGCGCATGCGCGGCCCCGGCGGCGGCTTTCAAATAAAAAAAAAATTTACATAGCTGCGGCGGCCTTCCTCACCCCCGGCTCCTCTCTCGAACTGGACCACGATCGACAGAGAGGAGCTGCGGCGGCGGCAGCTTTCAACGACGAAGAAGCTGCAGTCGGGGCCTCCCCCGCCACGCACAACCCGCTCCCTCTCCTGCAGCTCAGGCACCACAAGCGCGCAACCCAGGCCCCGCGTCTGCCTACCCTTCCCCCAACACAACGCATTTCCCCCCCCCCCGAATGAAACAATAAATGGAGCCGGGCCGCCCTCCGCAACAGACCAGAGGAGTCCTTTGCCGCTCACCCCCCTTCCCTTGCCGCTGAACCGAATACCTACCCGGCGATTCAAGCAGCCTGTGCAGCAGTCTTCACATGCTGCTTCAGGCCCTTCTACTGCCCTGATTTGCTCTGCCGCGTCTCTGATGATGTCATCAGAGACGCGGCAGAGCAAATAAGGGCAGAAGGACCCGAAGCAGCGTGTGAAGACTGCTGCACAGGCTGCTTGAATCGCCGAGTTACAAGGGAAGGGAAGGGAAGGGGGGGGGGCCGCAAGGACTCTATCCGAGTAAATAAAAAACTCTGGACAGGGGGAGCAGGAAGAGGTGATGATGGACAGGGGGGGGGAAAGGAAGGGAGGCCTATTGTTGGACAGGGGGAGCAGGAAGAGGTGCTGATGGACAGGGGGGGAAATTAAGGGAGGCCTGCTGATGGACAGGGGGGGAAATGAAGGGAGGCCTACTGCTGGACAGGGGGAGCAGGAAGAGGTGCTAATGGACAGGGGGGAGGTAAAACAAAGGGAGAAGGGCTGCTGCTGGATAAGGGGAGCAGTGAAGAGGTGGTGGTGGACAGGGGGGAAAATGAAGGGAGGCCTAATGCTGGACAGGGGGAGCAGGAAGAGGTGCTGATGGACAGGGGGAAAAAATTAAGGGAGGCCTACTGCTGGACAGGGGGAGCAGGAAGAGATGCTGATGGACAGGGGGAAAAAATAAAGGGAGGCCTACTGCTGGACAGGGGGAGCAGGAAGAGATGCTGATGGACGGGTGGGGGGAAATGAAGGGAGGCCTACTGCTGGACAGAGGGAGCAGGAAGAGGTGATGATGGACAGGGGGGGAAAAGGAAGGGATGCCTATTGTTGGACAGGGGGAGCAGGAAGAGGTACTGATGGACAGGGGGGAGGTAAAACAAAGGGAGAAGGGCTGCTGCTGGATAAGGGGAGCAGTGAAGGGGTGGTGGTGGACACAGGGGAGGTAAAAAGAAGAGAGAATGGACAGGAAAAAGTGGCTAAGGAGACAGAGAGAGAGAAAGAAATAAAGACAGACACACACACATATATTCTAGCACCCGAGGGAGGAAAATGCTGCACAGGGAAGTAGGGAGGAGGGAAATGATGATGCACAAGGAAATGGAGGGGTTGGGAATGCTGATATGGCTACTGTACAGGAAAGTGGACAAGGGGAGATAAATGCTGCATAGGGGGCAGAAAGAGAGACAAATAGAAAGAAAGACAAATAATAGGATGGAGGGAGACAGAAAGAAAAGAAGAAAGACACAAGGGCAGGGAGTGAGACAGAAAGAAAGACAGACATACATATATTCTAGCACCCGTTAATGTAATGGGCTTAAAGACTACCGTAGTATCTTTATATTTAAAAAACAGCTTAAGCATCCATTCCTTGTCTGAATCAATAGCAAATTGTACAAGCAATGTAGCAGTTGCCGGTGCCTCATTATCAGATCTCTCTAAGAAATTTGTTAAGTCCAAACTATCAGTAGATAAATACTGCTGGTTTGTTTAAATCTTTATTGATTTTCAAACTTTGATAATGCAATACAATTGGTAAATCATAAATACTGCATAGAACGCAGTAATAACTATACAATTATTGCATTAAACAATCATTTACTCCCATCCTCATCTTAATTATTAATACAATAATACATATGATGTGATTTCAATATTATAATTTAATAATTTAACTCCTCAAGGTACATTTCCCTCCCCCCACCCACCCACCCTCCCTGGATGTGTAAAGAATCTAATGAAAAGGGAAGAAACATGACCCTTACTGTAATGTAACAAAAGTAGTCAATGGACTCCATCCATCATTAAAGGACTTACGTACTAGTCCCCAAACGTTCAGCCATCATTCTTTCATACTTATATTTGGTACACACATTTACCCACCAAAAAGTATAATTAATCCTCTCATGGTTCTTCCAATTATATGTGATCAGTTGAACACCTATTCCTGTCATGATCAGGAAAAGGCGACTTTTACACTTGTCTAAAGTAGGCTTAACATGAAGTAACATACCACAAATTACAGCCTCATAGGATAAGGGGATAGATGACCCAAGAATGAGATTTATTTGTCTCCAAATTGACTTCTAGAAACCAAGTATCAGTGGATAAAAATATAACAGATGATCTAAAGTCCCTATATTAATATGACAATGCCAACATCTATTAGATTTAGAATTATCTATTTTTTGTAATCGAACTGGGGTCCAAAAAATCCTATGTAATAAAAATCATCCTGTTTCTCTCATAGATGCTGATGCTGTACATTTCAACCTCCAAATCAAATTCGTGGCCAACGAGACACAGAAATATACTGTTTTATCTCGATGTTCCAAATATCTCTAAGACTATTCTGCTAGTTTGGATTTTGAGCCTTAACTCTGCTTGGTAAATAATAAATTTTTGAGAGAGGCGGATAGGAGGACTCAGGATGGAACTTTCAAAACTTCAATCAAACATTTATTAAATGTATCATGTGCTGCTATAAGTGGTAGCTTTGGAAAGTTTATAATCCGAAGATTACATCTCCTGGTCACGCTCTCCAGTGTCTACTTTGAAATTGAGATTCCCACTATCCTTAACCCAAGTTAAGGCCTGGGATTCTACAGTTTTTACTCTGGTCTCGTGTCCATCCACTTTATTTTCCAGACTAGATACTCTATTTTTTAAATTCAAATTTTCTGAAACAACCGTTGAAAGTAAATGAAATAAGCCAGTTTCATTATGTTTTTCAATTTTTGACAAAACAAAGAGGATCAGTGCTCAGGTAGAAAGGTGACTTCCCTGCTGGCACAACGGTGGCACTGTGGGATTCGGTTTCAGAAGTGACTTTTTTCAGCAAAGAAATCTGAACCATGCTAGTACATTTTCTAGGGTGGAGGGAAAGAAGTAGATAAAAGACAGATTTTAAAAAATTAAGTAGTTACTGGGGCATGGAGCCATGGTGTAACTTGGCTTCACGCACCGGGGCCTGGGTCTACAAAAAGGAATGCAGTGGAGAGATGATTTCGCAGGGGAAGAGCCGAGTTCAATCTAAATGAATAAAATGTTAAAAGAAGCAAATTTGCTGTGGAGTTTTATTTAAAAGCTACTCTTGGTCCAGCAAATTACAACTACTGTCAGGAAATGTAGTAAACTAAGAACAGACAGAAAAATGCAGAGGACTTAAGCTAACATCACCCCCTACACCATTTGCAAATAGTGCTTCAAATGGCTGGTTTCATTGCTTCAGAATATAAAGACATAATTGTTTTATTTAAAAAAAAAAAAAAAAAAAAGACCAATCTCCTTATAGGCAAGAGTGAGGTTTTTCAGAAATAAATACTGCAGAGAAAAAGTTGAGGATGTGAAACAGGGCAGGCAGTTTCCAGTCATAAACCTTAACTATCCATCCCTCCTGCTCCTTGAAAGTAGTATGAGAAAAATGTGATTGTAAATCAATGAGTAGCTTCTCACTGCTCACCTACAACGACATAGTATTACCAGACATGAAGACAATTTTATTTCCCATTATCAACCAGTCATCCAGTGAATTTAAATGAGTTGATTAAAAAAAATAATAATAAATTATGATGCCTGGTAAGTTGATTGAACGCAACATATTGCAGGGCCATAAAAGATATTCGCTACAACTGGGAGATTATAGATCTTACTTATCTTCTTTCTTGTTCTGTAGTTTATTATAATTTTATAGAAGCATAGGAGCCCTTTTACTAATATGCAGTAAATTAGGTGCAAAATACTAGCACTCACTAAGAGCAAAGATTGTGCAGTAAGTGCAGGGGACAAACATAGCCTTTGCCCTGCATTTACCTCAGAGGGTAGACATTATTACCTTGTTACACACAGTGGAAAATAATGTATGAGCGAGACAGTGCCTTCCTTATAAGGGCAATAAGCTGACCTCTAGTGGAGAGGAAAACGGGGACAGAATTTAAAAAAGCGTGGGATGAACACAGAGGATCTAGAATCAGAAAATAATAGTATATACTGAAGAACTAAGGCCAAACTACACCCCAGGGTGTTCAGGGAGTTAAGTGACGTCTTGGCGGAACCGTTATCCGCGCTCTTCAATCTATCCCTAAGTACAGGAAGAGTCCCATTGGACTGGAAAATGGCTAACATCATTCCACTCCACAAAAAAGGATGCAGGACGGAGGCTGCGAACTACAGATCGGTGAGTCTCACATCGATAGTGAGCAAACTTATGGAAACTCTAATCAAACGCCAATTGGATACGATCCTGAATGAGAAGAATCTACGGGATCCCCATCAACATGGATTTACAAAGGGAAGGTCCTGCCAATCCAATCTGATCAGCTTCTTTGACTGGGTAACAAGAAAGCTGGATATAGGGGAGTCCCTGGACATCGTGTACTTGGACTTCAGCAAAGCATTTGATAGCGTCTCACACCGCAGGTTATTGAACAAGATGAGTTTGATGGGATTAGGTGAAACATTAACTGCATGGGTTAAGGACTGGCTTAGAGGTAGACTTCAAAGGGTGGTGGTAAATGGCACCCCCTCCGAAACGACGGAGATGATTAGTGGAGTGCCACAGGGCTCGGTCTTGGGCCCGATCCTATTCAACATCTTCGTAAGAGACTTGGCAAGAGCACAACAGAAAAAAGCACAGTGCCTGACAAAAGCTCAATACCCGACAGTATGACACATGACCTACTCCTACTGGAGCACTGGTCATGCACCTTGGCAGCAAAAATCCATGCAGGAGTTACACCCTAAATGGTGAGACCCTAGCAAGGACTGTAGCAGAACTTGACTTGGGGGTGATCATTAGTAAAGAGATGAAGACTGCCAATCAAGTGGAGAAAGCTTCATCCATGGCTATACAAATCATAGGTTGTATCCGTAGAAATTTCATCAGCCTTAAGCCCAAGGTTATAATGCCATTCTATAGATCCAAGGTGAGACCCCATCTGGAATACTGTGTACAATTCTGGAGGCCACATTACCACAAAGATGCGCTGAGAGTTGAGTCGGTTCAGCGAATGACCACCCGGATGGTCTCAGGACTCAAGGATCTCCCGTATGAGGAACGGTTGGATAAGTTGCAGCTATACTCACTCGAGGAACGCAGAGAGAGGGGAGACATGATCGAGAAATTCAAATATGTCACAGGCCGTATCGAGGTGGAAGAAGATATCTTTTTGCTTAAAGGTCCCACGGCAACAAGAGGGCATCCGTTGAAACTCAGGGTGGGAAAATTCATGGTAACACCAGAAAATATTTCTTCACCGCTGGAATAGTCTTCCACTACAGGTAATTGAGGCCAGCAGCGTGCCAGATTTTAAGAAAAAATGGGATTGGCACATGGGATCTCTTCACGGAGGAAGTTAGGGGGTGGGTCATTAGTGTAGGCAGATTAGATGGGCCATGGCCCTTTTCTGCCGTCAGTTTCTATGTTTCTATGTATATGGCCATTTGGTTGAGGATGGGCTGGGGAGGGCTTCAATGGCTGGGATGGTGTAGATGGGCTGGCGTGAGCTTTGATGGAGACTTCAGTAGTTGGAACCTAAGCACAGTACTGGGCAGAGTTTTGGATTCTTGCCCAGAAATAGATAGGAAGAAGAACATTTTTTTAAATTGAATCAGTAATTTAAAGAGTGGGTAAGGTTGGGCAGACTGGATGGACCATTTGGGTCTTTATTTGCCGTCATCTACTATGTTATGTATTAGGTGTCAACAGGCATAATTTTACTGCTGAGGAAGACTGCTTTCACCCCAAGGACTCCCAGGTAAGTTCTGGAATTCTCAGGGAATCTGGGGTGGGTGGGAAAGGGTCATCTTCATGTTAAGGAAGGGGCTAACTTGGATTTTGGGTTCACCACACAATTGTTTCCCATGTATTCACCTTTATAGGACCCCCTGGGACCCCTGAAGAAGATTTTTTGTTGAAACGCGGACCGTGTTGGGTCCTGTATCCCTAGCAGACTAGGTCCTTTAAGGCTTTTATGTGGATGAATTTATTTTATGTGGATGATTTCAGTGTACCTTTGGAACTTTGACACTTTCAAATAAAGTCCATTTTGGAACATCGTCACTCCACAGAGCTTTTTTGGTTTTCTCAAGTTTTCTTATGCTGATTGCATTTCATTGCTTCCTCATAGTTTTAAAATTGTAAACCGCCTAGCATCATTCATACACTATTGACAGTACATCGGGCGCCTGCAAACACTATACATAAATAAATGAATAAATAAAGGAATCACAGTATTTAATCTTTGGAGCACTGCCAGAGCCTGAGCCCCCGATGGGATGGGGAGAGTGAAAATTTGCCCAATTAGGTTTTAATCTGGGTTGAGCCCCTGAAAGAGAAAGATCGCCTGAGCCTTTAGTTTAAACGATCAGAGACCTGCGCAGCAATGGTTGTCAGAGAAATACACGGAACAGGGCATTGCACAGTGGTTGGACCACCAAGGTTGGAGGAAGCAGGTCCATACATGCGTTGAGTGACTTGACAAAAATGTACTGGAAAGGTTGTACTTATGCCCTGAGGGATAAGCTTTAAGAATTACATGAGGGATAAGCTTTAAGAATTACTGAGAGCAGAGTAATTAATATAGGCTGAGGGTTACCAGATGTCAGGATTTCTCCGGACACGTCCTCTTTTTTGAGGACACGTCCCAGGGTCCAGAAGGCTTTTCATAGCCTGGCACTTTGTCCGGGTTTTGAAAAGCTTCCTCATAATCACGTCGGGCAGGAGGGCATCTGTACCTGCGTGGATGCCCTCCTTCCCAACGAGAGCAGGCAGTGGGAGACATGGCTGGGGCGGGGCTAGGGCAGGATTGGGGTGGGGCTGGGGTATAACAAGGCGGGGATGGGTGGAACTGGGTGGGCCTGTGGGCAGCATTGGAGCATTAAGGGCCATAGAGTGGAGCCCGGACAGTCCTCTAAAAAGAGGACTCTATTAGTTGTCCTTTCTTATTTCTATATTCAGTTGTATCTTATTATTTAATCTTTTGTTAACTGCATAGAACTTTATGGTTATGCGATCTAGAAATTGAGTTTTATGTTCTGTTGTGTCTATGGGAGGATGAATTAAGAATAGTAAAACAAGCAACAGCTTAAGCTCTGGAACATGAATTAAAAGCACTTTAAAGATCAATTAAAGCACTTTAAAAGACAAGAGCACTTTTTTCTTTTTTAATCTTTATTAATTTTCCAAAACTAATACAAAGTGCCAAGACTTATACAAACATTAATAATCAAAATAAGCACTTATATTCAATCAATAACAATGCAGAAGAAAAATATCCCTCCCAACCCTTCCAACACATTTAATCAAAGAATAGACCAATGAGATATCCCCCCCCCCACCCACCTTGCCCTAGATGTGTATGGAAATAAATTAAAATTAAAAGACAACTATAATGAAGTAATGAAAGATGTCAACAGGCCCCAAACCAGTTTTAATAAATTACTATGTCCCAACATATCAGCATTCATCTTCTCATATCTATAGCACAAACATAAACTTGCCCACCAAAACAGAAAATTAAGGCTATTGCAATTTTTCCAATTGCGAGTTACCATTTGCGTGGCTATCCCTGTCATAATTAAGAAAAGCCTGCATTTATAGCGGTCCATGGGGGGCTTAATATGCAGCAATGTTCCACATATAACTACTTCATATGTCAATGGAATTATTGATTCCAATATGAGATTAATGTGTCCCCATATTGACTTCCAAAAGTTGAGTATCAAAGGACAATAGAACAACAGATGATCCTGTGTCAATAGCACTTTTTTCAAGATAAGTGCCAGTCATTTTATTCATTTTGACTTTGCATTTATCTGCTGGTTCTGTTTTGAGATGAGCTGCTAGGTTAATGTGTATGTAGAAATAAAGTTACTAAGATTTCTTAAGGAAAGAAGTAAAGAAAAAATCTTTTAAAAAATAACTTTATTTAAAATATAATTAAATAGAGATGATAAAATAAATACATAAATTTAGTGAGTGGCAGGGCGGATTCAAGCGAGTGACATAAAAAAATAAAAAAAAGGAGCAGGTGAAAAAATCACCTTCACAAGAGAATCTGAAGTGATTACATGGCTCCACTATCCGAGGCTTATAACCCTTGCAAAAGGAATACCTTCGGTTTCATTTCTTTTTTTTTATTAGTGGTGGTTGTGTGATAAATGTCTAAAAAGAGGGGTGACGGGACAAAAGCGCGCCGAACAAAGCCGTGCCAACATTTCAGCCCAGACAATTGCATGCAAGACTCCAACGTGCCGCTATAAAAGAACATTTTAAAGAGATCCGATAGGGGGTGTGGGGGGAACTTTTACTTCATACTGTTCGCGCTGCCATTGCCCCCCACATTATACAGAAAACTTAACTTTTTCCCAAAAAATCAGAAAAAGTTAAGTTTCCTCTATAATGAGGGTTCCAACCCCCCAAACCCCCCCTCCCCCCACACGGCAGTGCAAAGACTATTTAGTAAACTGGGGGGGGTTCCCCCTCACACCCCCTGTCAGAGCTCTTTAAAATTAACTTTTCCGGTGGCGCACTGGACTCTTGCGTGCAATTGTCTGGGCTCAAAAGTCGGCGTGACTTTGTCCCGCGCGTGAATGACTGTGAACCAAAAAGAGGACGTGTCTGGGTTTTCTAGGATGTCAGGTAACCCTACCCCTAACCATGTTATGTTATTTGTGGTCTTACATCTCACCAAATCCTCTGGGGTGGAGTTTGAGATGGGTTACAACAACAATTGACTTTACGACAGCAGCTCCTAATTGGAGTATCCTTAGAAAATCTGACAGCCACTTAACTGGAGGAGGAGCTGACCAAATAACCAAAGTTCAGCAGTAACAGCTGGAGATGTGTTTGTAGGTGCTGTGGAAACTGGAAAAAAAAATTGAGAGAACATTTTAAGAAACTGAAAAACTCAGTGTGATAGTTAAGTAAACATTCTTGCCATTTGATATACTGTCCTATCCTGAAGAAGTTCAGGGCAGTCTACAATTATTTTCGTTGGGTACTCTTAAGTATTTTCCCTATCTGTCCAGCAGGCTCACAATCTAACTATGGAACTTGGTTGCAATGGAAAATCAGTTGACTTGCCCATGGTTATAAGGAGTGGTCCTGAGATTGAACCCATAACCTCAGGGTGGTGTGGCAGCAGCTCTAACCACTAGGCCATCCTCCATCTGAGCAGTACATGAACTTGAATGAGAGTCTAAAATAATTTTAATCTTTGAAAAAAAATTACAGATACAGGTAAGAGAATTTTGATACATTTAAATAAATAAATCCACCCCCCCTCCCCCTCAAGCATTCAGCCCACAGCAAACTCCCGATATTGTCATGAGTGACTGCCATATTCTGTGTCATCAACAACAATACAAAAGATACATATTTACAGTATTTACCTCCCTCCCCCCCCCCTTTTTACAAAATTGTACCACAGTTTTTAGCATTGGGCACGGCGGTAATAGCTCCAATGCTCATAGAAATTCTATGAGCGTCGGAGCTGTTACCACCGTGGTCAGTGCTAAAAACTGTGCTACTGTTTTGTTAAAAGGGAGGGGGGGTGGTATTGAGATTTATTAACCACCTTAATGAAGAGCTGGCATTTTAATACCAGCTGTTTAGGATATAATTCTATAAGTATTTGCCTCTTTTTAGGTATCCTGATGCCATACAATGAAAGCCTATTTTATACCAGCACCTGGGTACCTAGATACGGTTATAGAATACTAGCATAGGCCAATATTGCAGTTTCACAAGCTACAATATGAGGTAACTGTGGGCACCTAAATTCAGCAATGCCAAGCGTATATTAGAGTATGCTGTAAATGGCATGTGTAGGAGGCATCACTGCTAATGTCCCTCTAATAAATAATAAATAGCCTACTCTATAAAAGAGGGGTCATAACATATAAACTGGAATAAAAAGACCTGTTCTCTTCTTGGAACTGTCTTGAACCTACGGGCTTTCAAGTTTGCACTACTTAATTAATACTAGTTAGAAACACCAACGGGTTCTGAAAATTTAATAAATAGCAGAGGGAGGCAATCAGTTCACGGGATCTTTTTGACAAAAAATCAGAAGTTCACCAGGGCTAGTCAAGCATACAGCACCCTAGAGTGCCCACAAACATCATATAACGCCATCCTCTAGCTCTAGCTCAATACGCTTTTTTTGCATTATATATATAAAAATATAATAAATATGAATTCAGAAGTGCAGAAATTGATAATAGTAATAATAAAGTGCCCAAAGTGTCAAGTGCAAAATCACAACATTCCAGAATTTCAAAAAGCACAGAAAAGTGCAAAAATCACTGCTTGATGAGCCTTATGAAAGCAGGAAAATCACATATGTCCAATAAACTTAAATTACCATCTACAAGGACTTATCTCAGAAGCCACCAACATCCATCTAATAAGAGGGTCTGTTGTCCGGGAGTGCCAACTGATCGCCTGATCCTCTCATGTTCCACCCATGAGAACACCCTCTTTGCATTTATGTGCTTTGGATCACATTCTATATATGGCACCTAAAAAATTGGCATTGACTAGAATGGCACTTAGTATGATTTCACAAGGTGCATGTACCTTTTCTAGAATCTTATGTGGTGCATGCGTGCGACACATAACTTAGGCGCACCCGTTTAGGTCAGCTAAAACCAAGCCTGAATGCAGGCACCTAAGTTGTGCGCAGATCAGGTGCGTTATATAAAAATGTGCATAACTTTCAGGGATGTCCCTAGTCCATCCTGATCTACTCCTGGCCATGCCTTTGCATATTTTTTGCACTGCAATCGGCACATACTTTTCATAGAATTGCGCTTTACAAGTTGTGCGCTTAACTTTTAATTAGTCCCAATTAGCATCAGTTATGAAGTGTTAATTGCCAATTATCATCACTGTTTGGGTCAATAAATCAATTAAGTTGAGCATATACATACCAATGTACATGTACAACTTTAGGGGGTATGCCACTTATGCACATCCTTACAGAATAGTACTTAACTGTTTTGCTTCCACATACACTTGAATATAAATCCATCCTAGTATAAACTGAGATACCATTCCTTCCCCCCCCTCCTTTTTAGGGGAAAATTAGAAGGTAGAATATAAACCAAGGGTTTATGTTCTACCATTCCTCCCCTGCATCCCTTCTGATGACAAGTATCCCTACCCACCCACTTTCTCTCCCTCCTGGAGGTGTCCTTCCTCTGCCTGCACCATACCGCACCAGTAATACCCCCACCGTCAGCCCAACCCAGCAGTTTCCGTGCCATCGGTGCACCCCTCCCTCCCTCCCTCTTCCCCCACCCAAAAGAGGCACAATCCACCTCCTCCCAGACTTATTGGTAGGACCCCCAGGCCTACTGTAATTCCCTGTTGGTCTAGCAGGTCATTGGTGCAGGAGCAATCTCACTCACTTCTTCCCGTGCTTTCTTGGGGTTGAAATGGCTGCCAAGACTTCCAGCAACAGCTTCACGAGTTAGTGCTATGCTAAATCAGTTAGTGTGCACTGAATCGCTTAATGCCTATTGAAGAATTCACCCCCTAAATTTCAAACTAACTTTTTCAAGTCAGTAACATGCAGAGTTGGGTCCCCAAATTGAATGTTGGCATTTTCATTAGGGAGACCTAGTTAAATATGACTGGCTTACATGGATGTTGAGAAGGAAAATTGCAAAGTTTGTGAACGTATAGAGGTGGCAAGAGGTGAGAGCTGGGTGAGGATAATATTATTTCTATTCTTTGGGTCATTTTGATATAGAGTGGTTTGAGGAATAGAACAAATGAAGTGAATAAGAAAGGTAGGGGGAATAAAAGAAGAAGAAGGAGAATTTCACTTAGATGGCTGAAATGAAGGAGCTGACACCGATCTTTTAGATATGGGGGTGATAGGAGTTGATTCTCCCAGTGTGAATGAAACATTTTCCTGTTTACTAAATATTTTATTTGCATTTCCCCTGCTCTGTTCTCAGTTGGAGCTATGTTTAGCATTTCTTACAGGAGGAAGGAAGAGAAGGTAGGGAGAGGAGATATATGTATACAAATATATGGGGTTACAACTACAATTGGGGGGGGGGGAAGTTGTAAGGGAAGAAGGATTTGCCGTACTGCGAGAGGTTAGATAAATTAGTCTCTTCTCCCTTGAAGAGAGGAGACTGAGAGGGGACATGATTGAAACATTCAAGATAATGAAGGGAATAGACTTAGTAGATAAAGACAGGTTGTTCACCTTCTCCAAGGTAGGGAGAACAAGAGGGCACTCTTTAAAGTTAAAAGGGGATAGATTCTGAACAAACGTAAGGAAGTTCTTCTTCACCCAGAGAGTGGTAGAAAACTGGAATGCTCTTCTGGAGGCTGTTATAGGGGAAAACACCCTCCAGGGATTCAAGACAAGGTTAGACAAGTTCCTGCTGAACCAGAATGTACGCAGATAAGGCTAGTCTCAGGGCACTGGTCTTTGACCTAGGGGCCGCTGCGAGAGCAGACTGCTGGGCATGATAGACTACTGATCTGACCTAGCGGCAGCAATTCTTATGTTCTTATGTTCTTAAGACTTACAGCAGTTGTTCTTTAAGAGATTTCAAACTTGAGGTAGTTTAATATAATGTATAGACTAGTCTCTAACAGAAATGTATATTCTCACCTAAGTCTGGTGATGATCTTAAGGTGGCCAAACAGATTGAAAAGGTGAGTGCAAAAGCTGGAAGGATGCCTGAGTGCATAGGGAGAGAAATGATTAGTAGGAAAAAGGAGGTATTGATGACCCTGTATAAGACTTTGGTGTACAATTCTGGAGACCGTACCTTCAAAAGGATACAAGCAGGATGGAGTCTGTCCAGAGGAAGGATACTAAAATGGTCAGCGGTCTTTGTCATATGGGAACAGACTCAATATGTATACTTTGGAGGAAAGGCGGGAGAGGGGAGATCTGATAGAGACATTTAAATATCTATGTGGCATAAATGTGCACGAGAGCCATGAGAAGGAGGAATAAGTTAGTTTATTTTGTGAATCTACAGGCGAAAACAAAGTGTATACATGCAGTAAACTTGTTTTTTGGGGGTTTTTTTTCTGTGGGTTCACATAATAAATTGTCTTATTGCTCATTCTCCTGGCTCTCATTGGAAGTCCATTGCTCAACCCCACTTTTTT
This sequence comes from Geotrypetes seraphini, assembly GCF_902459505.1. NCBI lineage: Eukaryota > Metazoa > Chordata > Amphibia > Gymnophiona > Dermophiidae > Geotrypetes > Geotrypetes seraphini. Next base: position 47,910,361 of record NC_047087.1, read on the forward strand.
CACTGATTATTTTCTCATAGGTCTTCTCCCTGTTGGACCTTTGCATCTGATAAATGTGCATGAAGCAAATCTTTTTCAATTGAAAGGAAACTCTGGATTGAGGGGGCATGGAATGAAGGTAATAGATTCAGATGTAACCTCAGAAAATACTTTTTCATGGAAAGGGTGGTGAATGCTTGGAGAGGCCTCCCCGTGGAGGTGGTGGAGATTAAAAAAAAAAAGTGTATCTGAATTCAAGAAAGCTTGGTACAAGTATGTTGGATCTCTAAGGGAGAGGAGAGGATGGTAGATGGTATTAGACAGACTCATATTGCCAATATCTGCCTTCATTTATTTCTCTGTTTATTTTGTTGAATACTGAATAAAATGGAATGCTGAAAAAATAATAATTTGAGCAATTTGAAAAAATTCAGAACTTGAGTTTCCAGTACCGGTATGAAATTTCACCACTGCTCGATTTGCCCTCTGCTTTCTTAATTGCCAAACTAAAAGTTTAGTAGGTCTAATTGCATGTTCATAAGTCTGCCTCATTAACTGGAAATAGCACACAGCAGGAGAATTTTGCAATGCATTAATTTCACTTTTAGCTTAGTCAGCTCCAGCAGTGTATTTTTATGTCTAGCATTTTACTGTTGAGCTTCCAACTGTGTTAACTCTTGAAACAATTGATCCAACTTTGCTCAATTTCAGCTTTTAAAAGTTGAAACTTGAGATATAACAGGTTTAGCAGTATCCTGAACTTTAAGGTAGGCTACCTCCCAGTATGGTTAAATATTATATACTCTGACCAAGTTTTCCTCAGCCCTTCCATAAACGACAGGTGTGCAAACCAATATTTTCTCATTGTCCAACCTCTGCTGTTGATAATAGTTCGTAGATGGTCCAGAGAATATCAGAAAATAATTCAAAAAGTGAGATAAAAAATATTTCAAAAGACCTCCTGTCAGTGGACAAATAATAAGGACTCAATATAGTTGTGTTTTGACAAAGTCTGTGTCGGAAATCAGTTTGAACCTTATTGTAGATCTTGAATGAACATAGATAGCAACCAATATGAAAGATGTTAGCTTGAATCAATATGTCATGCTCCATCTCTGGCAGTGTTCAGATCCAAGTTAAAGGTCCACTTTTTTTGAAACTGCTTTCAACTCTTAACTCCCCCTCACTGCTGTCAGATACCTATACCCACTATAACCTCCCCAATCCTGAAATGTCCTGTTTAAATTAGATTGTAAGCTCTTCTGAGTAGGGACTGTCTATTGTACGTTATAATGTACAGTACTGCATAAGCCTTTCAGCGCTATAGAAATAATAAATAGTAGTCATAGTGATCAAAGGTTAAACAAAATGCTATATAAGCATTCACTAATGTAATAGATGTTGAGAGGAGGATCATTTTCAGAAGAAGAAAAACTGCAATAAGCATGATGCTAGCTGCAGAAAAAAGAGACCAACTGATTTTCCCACCAAATTTCAAATTGGTGAACAACAGACTTTCCTGCCTCATTCATCTTAAGCCCCAACCAATTGGATTTGAGGACCAACTATATATAAAGACAAATTGCAGCCCTCACAGCATGATGACTGAAATGTCAGTTCTAGCTGACCAGATGTGGAGACCTAGAAAAGTGCAACAATTAAGGAACCTCCCTTTAGAATCACCTATACATTCATTTGGCACAAAGGGGCAGATGCCTAACCACTAAAACTGCAACCCCATGCTTATCAGATTTATAAGGGGTCTACTTTAACCAGCCACCTTTCAGACCTTGAGAGATGTCTTTCTTATTTTTTTTTTAAGTAGCTAAAGATAACTTTTTCAAATGAGTCATAATCCTTTTCTGCTTAATGTGGTTATTCATGCTATTAATGTTCCATGTAATAAAATTCAAAACAATATTCAATGCACTGAGGAATGTTCACACCTTGTTACCAAAAAATTAAAAAAACATGCACATAAAAAGCCACTCAATGGAGAGAAACTGACTAAAATAGTCCCTCTGAAGATATCACAAAAGGTTTTATTCTTATAAATTTCAACAGCCCCTGCTCAAAAGAGCTTACAATCTAGTCAAAGCAGACAAACTGGACAAGAAGGTGCATCAATACTCAGTGCTCAGGTGGGGGAATTACCTTCTCCAACACCAAGCTGCATCTCTCCCTCCCTTCCCTCCACTACCATGTCCAATATTCCTCCCTCTTGCATCCCTTTCCATCTGTTCCACCCTTCCCTCTCCTACACAACATCCAATATTTCTCCCTCCCTCCTCTCCACCATCATTCTCCCTCTTTCTTCCTTTCCTCATGTGCACTCTCTCTCTTTTCCTCCTGCTCAACACATGTCCAACTCTCTCTCTTTCCTTCCTGCTCAACCTATGTCCAACCATTCTCCCTTTCTCTTCCCTCCCCCATGGGCAGCATCTCTCTTTCCCTCTCTTCCTATCGCCCCGCCAATACAACATCTCTCTTTCCTTCCCTTCCCAACCTCACCTCCACCCCTTGCAGTATCTATATTTCTCTGCCTTCCCAACCACTCCCAGCCTGTGCAGCATCTGTCTTTCTCTGACTTCCTAACCTCCTCAGCCCTGCAGCATCTCTTTCTTTTACTCCCTTGTCCCTCTAGCCACACTTATTTTCTTCACATGCCACTGGCAGCAGTTCCTAAACGCTGCCGGCAGCTGACCCAGAAGCCTTCCCTCAGACACGTTTGCATTTTGAAACAAAAGGGAAGGCTATCAGGTCAACTGCCAGCAGCGAGTAGGAACTGCTGCCAGCGGCCTGTGAAGAAGAAGAAGATAAATGTGTTGCCCCCCCCCCCTCGCCCACTACGGAATGGTCTACTGTTCCTGTGGCATTCCTGGAGGATTTGCAAAAGTGCTTCCCATTACCGCAGTAACAACAGTATTACTGTGGTAATGGTTCCCGTGTCACTCTCTACTCCATTCTACACTCCTATAGCTCCATCTCCTTCAGGGCCTAATTTGTAAATCCCTGAGGGTCTAAGCAACAATGATTCCCAGTTGTTCCTTCTTTTGCCAATTCTGGGATCAAAATGGTGAGGCAATACCTAGCAGCAGTCTTGCAGTAGTACTGCTTGAAGGTCAAGCTGCCAAATAAGGGACTTTTGCCTCAAGATTACCACTAGACGTTGCTGGCACCATTTTGAACCTGGCACGTGACTTGGATTGCTTCTGCTTAGTCCACACTAGATCTCAAAGATATACAAGGTATCTGGTAGGGGGGGGGCAGCTATAGGAGGGTGGGGAGGGCATTGGCTGATTGAGAAGGGTCCTTCCAGTTTGGGGGGATTTGTTGGGGATGATCCTTCTGGGTTAGGGAGCTTTGATGTGTGGTTCTAGCAGGTCAGGGGGGACTTGGATTGTAGAGGCTTTTCAGTGGAGGGGAATTTTATTGGTGCCAGTCAGTGCCAATAAATAGCAGCTCTGTCCAATTATTGCTCATTAACTACAATTAACAATTTAATATTAAATTATGTGCATAACTGCCACTGTTCTATAACTGCAACTTTGCATTATAAGTTTAATGCTATGTGTGCATCTACTGTATACAGAATGAGGATGACAGATGATTATCTGGCTACGGATTTCTGAAGACTTCAACAAAACAGCATTGCTGAAATCCATGTCCAAGGGGTCCTTTTATCAAGGAACGGTAGAGGTTTAATGCGCGGAATACCGCACATTAAACCACCTGCCGCGCTAGTCGCTAATGCCTCCATTGACCAGGCATTAGTTTTTTTGCTTGCCGCGGGGGTTAGCACGTGATGAAATGTCCGACGCGCTAACCCCACTAGCGCGGCTTGATAAAAGGACCCCCAAGTGAAATACATTGGAATGAAGAAAAAGTGTTTCTTTCTATTGAATGAATGGTGCAAAGCTGACTTAAAAATAATGTTATTTTCAATTTATGTAGAGAACATGTAGATGGTTGAAAATAAGCAAACACTGATTTTGTTTAAATATTTTGGTCTACTCAACAGGTTACTTACAATCACCTAAGACAATCACCCCACAGTGCACCATATTTAATTTAAGGGTCCTTTTATTAAGGTGCTCTAACTGATTTAGCGCGCTAAAGATTAGCATGCACTAAATGTTAAGGCGCTCATAGAATATAATGGATGCCTTAGCATTTAGCGCGCGCTAAATCGGTTAGCGCACCTTAATAAAAAGACCCCTTAGTGACTGTAGAAGACAAAACATTTTTATTTTCAGTGTAGATTTTTCATATTATCTTAAATGTCATCTTTAATAAAAGAAACACATGGAGGAGCATTTTTAATAGGACATCTATGTCTGACTTTGGACATTTCCTGTAAGACACCCATTTTCTTTTCTTTTATACTTTTAATAATTTTAATCACAAGCATCCACTTGTTAAAGTGATACAGTGAAAAAGAAAACGCCTTTACTTAAGTACATACACAGAAGTACAAATCTTCTCTTAATTAGACCACAAATAAGAGTGGGGGGGAGTGACTACAAAAGATAAGGAGATCTTTTAAGAAGTAATAATGGAAAAATGGAAAGGAAATATCATATTAATCATCCATCAATCTAATTAACAAACCCAATATATTCTACATTAACTTCTTCAAGTCCAGAAAAGCTCTAAGTTGATCAGGAGCAAAAAGATATATTTAGTCCCAGTATAACAAACCAGACACAAGGATAACTTAGCAAAAAATAAAAAAAAATTGCACCAAGATCTTTAGTTTCCTGTCTCATGGTTAGAAATAATTTCCAATAGAAGAACGTACTATATATTCGTTTAACAGAAAAACCCCACTCACACTCAATCAAAGATCAACAGACATAGAAGCCAAATAATAGTAGTGAATATGAAAAACGGAGAAAAACTGGCCTCATCCACGATTGGCTGGGACTTACACAGTACCCTAAGCCTCACATATCATCACTGGTCCGAAAAAGAACTCCGTACATATATATAGACTTTCTTACAATCAGTCTTTCATTTCATAAATAACTTTTCAAAAAAACTTTTTTCTTCTTCTGTTGAATTGGATTTTTCATATATATACGACTGTACCCATTTTTAAGTAGTTTTAGAAATAATTTCCTACATTCTTGAATCAACTTTGTTATATCAGAATAAACCCATACCCTCTGACCATCAAACACAGATTGAGATACACGAAAATACATTCTCATAACTGCATTAAGATCTTGCTCAAACACAAAGGAAACTAATAAAGTAGATTAAATTCAACTTCAGTCAAAGAGTTCTCAAGAAAATCTGATAGATTACACGGGACAACATATTTCTTCCAAAAGCTTTGCTTTCTTAAAACCTACTGGTGATTATGATAGACCCTTTCAACATAAACACAAATATAATTTCCCATTGACTGTATCACATAGGAATTTTGAGATCTTTAATTAACTATAACATGTTTCAACACACAAAGTTTCTGATACACTGTGATAGTAGGGTGTTGCTAACAGTGTTTTCCTGCTTTTCATTTGTTCTCAGTGTCTGGTGCATCTCATTGCAGTGTCCAACAATAGCCAACCTGCATTGATGGATTCCAGTTGCCCTGATATCTTTTTCCATAATGGCAATGTCCTGGTAAAACCTTATGCCATGCTCGTCGTTGACTGCACCAAGATTTGTGGGGAAGAAATCCAAGTGTGAACGTAGAAAGTGCATCTTCAGTGACATGTTGCACTCCATGGTTTTGAATGCTTTAAGAAGTTTGTCAACCAGTTGAATATAGTTTGGTGCTAACTGCCAAGAAAATTCTCAGGCGATTTTCTCTGGCCAGACTAACAGATCTTCAAATCTCTCGTCATTGATGACGTGTCTGATCTGTGGACTGACAAAAATGCCTTCCTTAATCTTGGTTTCAGTTATTCTTGGAAACATCTGTCTTAGATAAAGAAAACCATTGCCTTCCTTGTTCATCACTTTTATGAAATTTTTCATCAGTCCAAGTTTTATGTGAAAAGGAGGAAAAAATATCTTTGTCAGGTCAACAAGTGGTTCATGTACCACATTGTTCTGTCCTGGAGTGGCCAGTTCTTTTGAATATAATGCAACTCCTTAGCACAGCTGTCCCATTCACAAATAAAACAATGGTATTTGGTATATCCAAGCTGCATTCCAAGGAGCAGTGCTACTACTTTAAGATTATTGCAGTTGTTCCAGTTGTACTCCATGTTTTCACATGTTTCTTTCATGTGTGCAGCATAGCCAATATGTATCGACGGATAGACATTGCCATTGTGTAACAAAACAGCCTTGAGGATTACCACTGACAAATCAATAAAAAGATGCTACTCCTGTGGGTCATGTATACAACCCAAAGCTGTGAACAACTCTTCAATGTCAGTGCAGATATAGAGGTTTTCAACCTGTGCATAGAAATTTGTGGCTTCGAAAGACAGAAATTTTCATACCTGGTGAGAGCAAACACCATCCCTGCAGTCTTGAACCCAATAATTCTGCTTTTGCTTTTGAAAAACCTAAGCCTCTGACCAGGTCGTTTAATTCTGACTGTGTTATAAGATGAGGTTCGCCAGACATACATGGTTCAAAATCAGGATCAATGTCACTGTCAGTAATTGGCTGGCGCATTGCAGATTCTTCATTGGTTTAGTTTAAGCTCCATTTCTGTGGTGGCTTCGGTACTGGAAGACTGTTATCATGGGGCATGGGTCTTATGGCTGAATAAAGACTGAGGTATTCAATTGATTTCTTCTTTTTAGTAGAGAAACCAGATACATTTGTCAGACAGAAGTCAAAAATCTCATTAACTTTGCAGGCCCTCTTGAAAGTTAAATGCAAATACAATGAGATTTCCTCTCAAATGGCTAGGAAAGAGTTGTTTTCTCAACAGGCTCTGTATTATGGAAACTCAAATAAAGCGGGAAGAATGCTAGCTAATTACCTTAAAGCTAAAAAAAGGAGAGTAAAAATTGTGGCTATCAATGATGAGAATGGGGAATCTCATTCTCAAATTGAAACGATTTTAAAATAATTTTTAAGATTTTATAAAGATTTGTATTCTTCCGAGCCTTATTCAAATAAGGAACTAGAAGGTTTAGAATTTTTTAAATTAATTAAGGGACCAAAAATTCCTGAACATATAAAGGGAAGTCTTGAGGAGCCAATATCAATGAAAGAACTACAAACAGCGTTGAAGTCCCTTAGAGTTGGATCCGCTCAAGGTGGTGATGGGTTCACTGTAGAGTTTTACAAATCATTTCAAATTACCCTATTACCTCATCTATTAAATTTATATCAGGCTCAACTGACTAAAGGTTGTGTTACAGGTACTATGGCAGAATCTTTAACTATAGTTTTACCGAAGCTAAATAAAGATCCTACGTTGGTTTCAAATTACAGGCCTATTTCTTTGATTAATGTAGATTGAAAACTTTTGGCTAAGTTATTGGCTTTGCGCTTGGCCAAGGCTCTCCCTTATATTATTGGTATGCACCAAATAGGTTTCGTTGCTCAGAGACATTCATCAAATAACACCAGACTTGACTTTCACATGTTAAATCTAACAAAAACTATGGAAGATCCGGCCTTCTCCGTATTCTTGGATGCAGAGAAGGCCTTTGATCGTGTGGAATGGACCTTCATGTATCAGGCAATGGATTGGTCTGGTATTGGTTCTGAATATAAACAAATGATTCAAACCTTGTATATGCAAAATTATACATTAATAATAAGTTTTCTGAATGTTTTTGTCTTAAAAGGGGAGTTAGACAAGGGTGTCCGTTATCTCCTTTGCTTTTTGACATTGTATTGGAACCCTTGTTAATGACTATTCAGCAGGCAGAGGAGATACAGTGTATTCCTTATACAGGTCAGAAATATAAGGTCTCTGCTTATGCGGATGACATATTGCTTCATTTGAGGAATTCTGAAACCACCATTCCACATTTACTAGATCTGATTGATAGATTTGGAAAATTCTCTGGTTACAAAATAAACTGGAGCAAATCAGAGGTTCTTCCACTAAATGTATATTGTACAAAAGGATTATTTGATACATTCCCTTTTCTCTGGAAGGAAGAGGGTATAAAATATTTAGGTATATGGATAAAAAGTACAATAGAAGAAACTATGAAAGTAAATGAAAAATCTTTATTGCTGAAGGTTACAGAAATGTGTGAGCATTGGAACCCATTACATCTGTCTTGGTGGGGGAGAGTCCAAACAGTTAAGATGATGATTCTGCCTGTGGTTTGTTATCAAATGGGAATGTTACCACTATTTTTTCAGGAGTCCTTTTATAAGAAATTAAATAGCATTCTGACAAAATTTATTTGGCTGGGGAAAGCAGCAAGAATTACCATGGTATCTCTACAAAAACGAATTGCAGAGGGTGGGGTAAATTTTCCCAACTTTTATAGGTACCATCAAGCCTATATTTTGCGTTAAGGTATGTACTGGATCCTCCCTGAGCTGATGGAAAATCTCCCAGACTGGTTATGGTTGGAATGGCAACTCATGTCACCATTGAGGTTGAGTCATGTGTTGAGTATTAAGATGCTTAGATTATATAAGGATAATAGAATCCTAGTAGATATATTGAAAACCTTAAAATATGTGAATAATTTAACACCTATTTCAGTTCATAAATCAACTCATCAGACCCTATGGCTGAACTCCAAGATTCAAATTGGCGGATTTAAGGTCATCTGGCGGGTATACGTACTTTGGATGATGTTATTTCAGATGGTAAGCTGCTTGATTTTTCAAAATTGCAACACAAATTTGGTCTTAATAAATCACAAAATTATCGATGGTTGCAGCTAAAGCAGGCCATTCACGTTGGGTTCCCTGAATGGAAAAATCTCAGTAATCAGTATAGTTTGCCACTCTTATGCTTTCAGGTGGACTTCCTGGGACATCAGGCCACTCAGTGGTATAAATTAATATCTGGATTTTTAAATAAGAAACCAAAGACTGGTCTTCGGGACATTTGTAGTATTGAGATCAAGCATCAAATTACTGCATCTCAATGGCCACGTATTTGGGCTTGGACGATGAGATGTACAGTGTCGGCATCTATGAAACAAACTTGTTTTTTTCTGTTACATAGAGCATTTTGGACCCCGGTTCGTTTACAGAAGCTAGATAGCTCTATATCTAACAGATGTTGGCACTGTCATATTGAAGCTGGGACATTAGATCATTTGTTATTCTACTGTCCATTAATACTTGGTTTTTAGAAATCAATATGGGGTCAAATAAATAATTTGTTAGATAATCCAGTTGCATTATCCTATGAAACTATATTGTTTGGCATGTCAATGAGGGCAAAAAGTCAAATATCCTCTAATAACAATAAGCTTCTACTCATTATGACAGGGTTTGCCATACAACAGATTACAAATAATTGGAAAAATTGGAATAGGCTGTATTATAGCTTTTGGTGGAACTCTTAGTGTCACATTTTCAAATTGGAAAGGATAATTGCCGTGCAGCAAGGAAATTTTAAGAAATTTCAGGTTATTTGGGAGCCATTAACAAGATACTGTAAAGATTGAAATTATTGCATAGAATAAATATTAATTCCCTTTTGTTCATATAAATCTAGGGTGCGATGGGGAGTGGGAATATTTTATGATTTCTTCTGCTTATGATTAATTGGTGGATATAAGGGAGGGGGGATATTTGATGAAAGTTATAATTTGATGATATAATAAGTAATGTAAAAGTATAAAATTATTGTATTTGTGTTATACTTATTGTGAGTTTAAAAAATGAATAAAGATTTATTTTTAAAAAAATCTCATTATCCCCAACTGTTTTGAAACTTTAAATACTAACTTAGAGTTTTCCTTGTAAAATCTGGGAGCAGGGGTTTACTGCAAATCAGACTGAAATTAGTTAAGTGGGTCAATTTGTATCAAATATTCACTGATCTGAAGTTTGTTCAACTCTAATTAAAATATGCTACACAGAACAGTGCACTTACATGGAAGATCTCCTGCGAACAGGGGCATGGAGATTGGGGATAGAGCAGAGGCAGTGATCACACTCTTCTTCATTCCTCTAGAAGGCATTGTGATCATTCCTTAAAGGTGACACCTAGTGGCTGGATTCAGAGCCCATGTTTATAGGGTTATGGCCCCTGGCCAAGAACCATCACTCCAATGACCAAATTAGATATGCTGATACAAAAGAGGAGAAAAAGCCCCACTTAGGAGCAAATGATGGCTCGTTGCACCAGATCCTAGCTCTGCTTCTGATTGCAAAGGAACAGAAGAAAATTCCCTTTTCAAAAAGGCATCTGGAGGTTATTTTGAAACCTGGAAGGATTTCTAAGCTCATTTTCAAAACAGAATTTCCTTTAGAATAGGTGGATTTGCCAGAGAATATGGAATAGCTACCAACGTTTCAAAATGATTGAGGGTGCCACACACAATATAGATTACTCCAACCTGGACGCAATGAAGGAGCTTGCTCAGAGGGGTGTACAGGATCCACAGGCACTCACTGAGCTAACTGCTATGGAACAGTACTAGGATAACCACATACTTTGCACCTGCTTTAAAACACCTGTTCTTACAGTTGGATAAAATGTTGTGGACCACCAGAAGAACTAACAAATCGATTCTTGGAGAGATCAAACCAGCTAGGTCACTCGAAGCCCAAACGATGAAGTTATGACCATCTTATTTTGGTCACACCATCAGAAGAGAGAGAGATCACTGGAGAAGGACATTATGTTTGGGAAGATCGAATGAACCGGGCGAAGAGGGTGACCTGCAATCAGATGGCTGAATACGTTGAAAACAACCATGGGAATGTCGCTGGAGGGCACCGTTCCGGACTAGCACAAAACTGATTTCTTTTTAGATCTGCAATTCATCAAGTCACTAGGGTTCGAGCACGAGTCGATGGCACCTAGCAATAACAAAATTTTACACATTTGAAACAGTGTATGTTTATCTTCCTGGACTTAAAGTGAGGAGTATCCTTGTACAAGTCTTTGAAACTGATCTCTCACATTCCTACAGCTTAGGAATTATGAAAATAAAATAAATTATTATTACAAACTATTTCAGTGAGTGCTGTGGTATGGAAACAATAAGTAGTAGATCTTAGGATTGTTTTAAATAATGCATGGAAAGTAGCAACATTTGCAGTCCAATGCAATGACTTTGTACTGTGAAATATTAAACACGCAAACTTAAAATATATCATGCCCATTACATGACTGGAATTTACATCAAGCAAAAATTGGACCTATGGCCTATAACCCCATCTCCTCCACTCAACAATAAAATGAGTCTGTCAGCAATAGTGTATTGTATTTCATGAAAATTATATTTAGAAAAGCTGTTTTCATTGCCCTTACCACAAAAGTTTTACATCTTTAACAAGGTGACCTCTTAAATCAACAATATATTAACTTATATATCTTACAAATCAGTTTCCTTGGTATTCTTCAAAAGTTACAGAGCCAGCTATCAGATTCTATTGGAGTTTCAGAGATTCAAGAGTTTGTTTTAAAATGTTGGGTGGGGGTGGGGTGGAGAAATATGGTACCCCTTTTTGGACACTGCTTTGCTTTTCATTTAAATTCACTTATTAGAATATTGTATCCTGAATCATAATAAAAATCAACTCCTTAAATGCTTGCCTATCATTCTGAAAATTAGCTGTCAGACATAATTAGATTAATTATGCAGAACATTCTATGAAATGGAAACATGTTATCAACAATGAAAGCAAACATATGGAGCAGGTGACCTTGCTGGTGTCCAAGCAGAAATGCAAGGGAAAATTCTATAAATGTCAGTCAGAAATGAGTACCGTAAAAGGTAATCACTAAGGGACAGATTCTGCAATTGTGTGCCTAAAAAGATAGGTGCCTATATGTTGGCTCCTAGGGCCTGATTCTGTATAGGATGCCCGGTCTCAGCAGTTGCCTAAGCAGCTTTTGAGAATCACACATGGGTGTCCTATATAGAATTGCATCTGGCCTAACCCACACGCGCCGGTTAGAGAATCACGTTGCAGCTGAGCTAATCACGGCAAGGGAATCTACCTGCTGTAATCAATTTAGTAGCCGCAGCAAGAACCCCACCCCCACTCCATGGTTGGCCAGCAGGAGGGATTCCTATTCCCTCCTACCAGAACCCCTGATGCCCCCCTCCCCCCCAGAATTTCCACAGCAGGAGGAGTGCCCAGTTCCTTCTGCCACAATGGCAAACCTTCCTGACACAGTCCAAGGCATGAGGGATGCATACTCCCTCCTGCTGCCACCCTCCGAGGCATTCCCCAGCAGGAGGAATGCCCACTCCCTCCTGCCACTGGCCTCATCATCCCCCAAACCCCACCAAACACCCCTCGACTCCACCCCAACTCCACCCTGACACTCTCTGATACCCAACATCCCCCTGACACTCCCTGATTCCATCCTGACACCCTCAAGATCTCACTGCCACCCCCCAAACCCACCACTGAGCATCCCCGTACCTTTATCTGATGGCCAACAAGAGGGATGCCCACTACTTCCTGCTGGAAGGCCTGCCACTGCAAAATGGCGGGCTTTCACCTTCATGGTACATTCCGGGATGTACAGGGGAGGGTACCGAGGTCCTGATTGGCTCAGATGCTGGCCCGTGCTAAAAACCTCTAGCGCAGTTTGATAAAAGGGAGGTAAGCAATTGAGCCAATTAGCACCAATAATTGAGTGCTAATTGGAATTACTTAAATTTTATGAGTAAATTTAGGTACAAAATCTGTGCTGAAATTTTACGCATTTTGGGTCCAAAATGGAGGCAAAGCAATGGGAGGGTCATGGGCAGATCAGGATGTTCCTGCAATTTACCTACGTAGCTATAGAATAAGGGGAAACCACACCTAATTTAGGCGCAAAGATTTACACCACATTTCAGTTGATGTAAATGGCCATGGCTAAAATTATGCACCGTTCCTAGTGCTGTTATTCTCTAAGTGGTGCTGAACTTTGAACACCTTTTATAGAATAGTACTCAGTGCTATTTTTTCAGCACCAGTTTTTTTAGGCGCTATTTATAGAATTTAGTCCTTTATGAGAGATCACTTCATTCAAAATATATATTTGCACTAAAGATTTTCATTGGAACAACAATGCCATACGAAGTGTACAAGGGTCGCTGAAACATTCTCAGCCCAACCAAGAAGAGAATGATGTGGAGCCATGAAACCTACAAGTTATGCCACACTTCTCTTGACACTTCGTTTCAATGAGGCAAATGCAACTAGTAAATGCACACAAGTATATGGAAACCAAGCCATTGTGACATTACTGATGAGGTTGGCTCTTAGGCATTGGTGGAATGAGGTATTATGACATCATAATACGAGGGGCCACTGAAAGATTCTCAGCCCAACCAAGAAGAAAATGATGTGGAGCCATGAAACTTACAAGTTATTCCACCCTTTTCTTGACACTTCTTATTTCATTACATATTGAAATGAAGTGTCAAGAAAAGGGTGTGATAACTTGTATGTTTTATGGCTCCACATCATTCTCTTCTTGGTTGGGCTGAGAATCTTTCAGTGGCCCCTCTTACTACTTCTACTACTGTAATAGACCAGTTCCTGACACTGTTATCAGTAGGCTTTGGGAAGGGGTAAAACGCGGACCTCACGGACCTGACGGACTTCGCAGATCTAAACCCGCACGGCCTTAAAAATCTGAGGTCCGCATCCGTGCCATTTGTAGTTTCTGTCTCTGATAGACCTCGATGAGATTTTAGCGCTGACAGATCCGTCTCAGCATAGGGAGGGAAAAGTATTAGGATCTGTCAGCGCTAAAATCTCATCGAGGTCTGTCAGAGATAGAGACCAGTGCTTGAGCAGCAGAGCAGAAGCGAAGAGAGCGGGGACATAGGTTTGGGACATGCGTTATGGAAAAGAAGTCTCCAAACGTTGCTGGGTGCTGCCGGGGTTCAGTCTGCTTTCCTTCCTCTGAATTGCTCGATGTACCCCTCTGCTCTGCCTTTCTTGGGGAAGGGGTAAAATGTGGGCCTCAGTCTCTGACAGACCTCTATGAGATTTTAGCGCTGACGGATCCTAATACTTTTCCCTCCCTATGCTGAGACGGACCCTCATAGAGGTCTGTCAGAGACTGAAACTACAAGTGGCACGGACACGGACCTCAGATTTTTAAGGCCGTGCAGGTTTAGATCCGCGAGGTCCATCAGTTCCGTGAGGTCCGCATTTTACCCCTTCCCGTAGGCTTTGAAGTTTAGCTTTCCCCCATTAAAACAAGCAAACAAAAAAAAAAAACCACTACAACTTTCCCCCTCTTCATTTCTAAGATGAACAGAGGGTGGGAAAACTTTTATTTAAACATGATTGATTGTTTTTAGATATTTAGATTGCTTAATTTTCACAACTAAAAGAGAAACTTTAACTAAAAGCGGTAAAAACCAATCACGCCATTATAATTATAGTTTTACATGTTGTCATAATTTATCACTGTGATTCAAAATGGCAACGGTCAGGTCCTACAAACCAAAGCAACTGTTTGCTTTGATACGTTAGCTTCTGCTTTTTCATATGTCTCTTCCTCAGCTGTTCTCTTCCCCGTTAGTAGATTGTGTAAGAGAGTTCAAGCACGCTTTCTTTGCGCATTTTGAAGACTGTCAGCAGCAATGCCCATAGGATTAGAAGCTGTTAGAATAGGTACTTCACTTTGCAGAAAACGTTTCTGCATTATTTCTTGAACTGGTAACATCTCAGAGTAGGAAACTGCCAAAGCTGCAGTGCATATGGTCTGCAGCAGCTGCTTTACTAGTGAGTAGGATTTGAATTATCTGAGAACAATATGCGAATCATACATCCATCTGGTATGCCATCCATCCTGGAAATTTACGCCAGAATTCTGACAGTATCTTATGTTATAAACCAGAAACTGGTGCTACCTGATAGCTTTAACCTGGGGTACCCTGTCATAATTGCATGTCGAAATCACAAGAACTATATTGTATATAAATACGAAAAACAAAAAGCAAACTTTAACCAATATTCATTCATTCAATTTTCTATACTGTTCTCCCAAGGGAGCTCAGAATGTTTACATGCGTTTATTCAGGTACTCAAGCAGTTTTCCCTCTCTATCCTGACAGGCTCACAATCTATCTAACGTACCTGGGGCAATGGGGGGATTAAGTGACTTGCCCAGGGTCACAAGGAGCAGCATGGGTTTTGAACCCACAACCTCAGGGTGCTGAGGCTGTAGCTTTAACCGCTGCGCCGCACTCTCCCCATGTATGGATTCCTGTGATAAGATCCCTGCAGCACATAAAAAGTGGAGAAAAAGAGACCTCAGAATATAAGTACCCTCATACTTTAGCACAACAAAGTCATGCAAATTAGGGCAAAACACGGTCTCGGAGAAAACTCCAGCCAATAGAAAAGTTTAAGGAAGCATCATCCAGAAATGCAGCTCACTTAAACATAGTACTACAGCACCGTATACATCCAAAATCACAAGCATTGGTTCAAACGGCGAAAACCCCCACAAAGTTGATAAAAGTAGCATGAAAGTGGTCAATAGTTCACACACAAGGTTCAATCAGTGGCCTTGTCTTGCACAAAGCTGTTTCAAGGGTCTCGGTAAAATACTTCCCCTTCTATTCAAAATCCAACATCTTACAAATAAAGAACCAAAATTAAAAGAACAAGAAAAACTGTCCTGTATTGGCTCACCAGCTGACAGTTTAGAGTCTAAATAGATATAATAAAGAATTTGAGCACCTAAGGTTGCCTTCACAGTTTTTCTTATTGCAACATATATGTCCAGGTTCTGAAATGCCAACTCTTGGAGGTCCTGTCACTAAAAGGTGTTACGCTTTAATGCACACTTAACATGAGAGGAAATTTTTGCCACAAACACATTAAAGCATTTTGCAGTAATATCCCTATGTCCACATGCTAATCATGTGTTATTTTTTTTACAAATATTTTTGGAGGGGGCATGTCTTGGGTACAAATTTTTAAACTATTTTATGTGCCTCAGCCCCACCACTCACCGCCTCAAAATCCTTTTATCGCGGCAAGCTTTACGTGATATTTTCCTCATTGGCTCTTTAAAGCAATTTTTTTTTTTCTTTTTCTTAACTTCTTTTAAAAGTGCATGTGTGCCTTACAATATTGCACTTTTCCCTATTTTTTTATCATTTGTATCATTCATATATTAAAGTACTCCGTGCTTAAGTTCAAGTTTATTAGGATTTTATATACCGCCTATCAAGGTTATCTAAGCGGTTCTACAATCAGGTACTCAAGCATTTTCCCTGTCTGTCCCGGCGGGCTCACAATCTACCTGGGGCTATGGAGGATTAAGTGACTTGCCCAGGGTCACAAGGAGTAGCGGCGGGGTTTGAACCCACAACCCCAGGGTGCTGAGGCCGTAGCTCCATCCACTGTGCCACACACTCCTCCTTACTTTTTGCTTTATATAAATATATAAATTAATATAAATAAGCAAATGACTTAGCTTGATTTTGTGTACAGAATGAGCATGGAAGCCTTAATCAAACAGTGCATTCACAATAGCCTGTGCTAATTGGCATGTTGAGTTATTGTGGGGGCAATTAGGGGCAAATTGTGTAAGAAGCGGCCAAAAGTTAGCCGCCGAAATAGGCACCGCTCAGCGCGATTCAAGTAAAATTGGGTGTTGTTTAGTGAATTGCGCTGAGCGGTACCTTTTTTGGAGGCGCCCATTAAATGGGCCAACTCTTAGGCATAACTAAAAGTTAAGCGGCTATGCGAGCGCTTAAGCACACTTAAGAGCAGTGATTCTGTAACAAAGTGCCTAACACGTAGCCATGTCCACGCCTAACATGCACAGCGCCTATTTTTTTTAAAGGCGCCTTATTACAGAATCACTTTTTCTTGATAGGCGCCTAAGTTTTAATTATTGCTGATTAAAAAGCTTAATTGGGCTTGTTCAATTTAGATGGGCGCCTATCTAGTTGGGCGCTTCCAAAATAGGTGCCTAACATTAAGCACTAGTTACATAATTTGGGCCTTAGCGCTTCCTAAATAGGAGGTGATAAGTACTCCCTCGTTCAGGGGTCCTTTTACAAAAGCACGGTAGCGGTTTAGCGGGCGGAATACCACGCGTTAAACCACCTGCCGCGCTAGTACCTAACGCCTCCATTGACGGGGCGTTAGGATTTTAGGCTGCCGCGGGGGGTTAGCGCAAGATGAAATGTCCGATGCGCTAACCCCCTTGATAAAAGGACCCCTAAATATTTGGGCATTAATAGAAAAAATTAGTACGGGACCTGAGAAGGAATAAAAATACAAAATCCCTAAATGCTGGTGCATTGAATCTAGGCTTAGCGTGCAGGAAAATTTTGCATTAAGGTATACTAAGCCCAGATTCTAATGTCCATTAGTAAAAGGGCCCCTTACATGCATATAGTGCTAAGCTGCTTCCTTTGTGAAGCCTGACCAAAACTGAATCTGAAAAATAAATTGACCACTTGGTTTTGGCAGAAATTGAAACCGACCCTATCCCCCAGCAGTCCCCCTTCCTTCCCCTCCACCTGACTCAAAACGCCTCTCTCCCGAGCACACCCACCAAGCAGTGTGCCCCTCCCGAGCCTACCTTGTCATTAGTGGATAGTGGATGCAGAAGCCTCTCCACTCGCTCTTGCGCATGACCCACTCCGGTAGAAATGGCTGCTGAGACTTTCTGTTTGGGAACCATTGGCTAAGTAATGCAAAGAAAA
Source organism: Geotrypetes seraphini (assembly GCF_902459505.1). Taxonomy (NCBI): domain Eukaryota; kingdom Metazoa; phylum Chordata; class Amphibia; order Gymnophiona; family Dermophiidae; genus Geotrypetes; species Geotrypetes seraphini. The sequence goes on from NC_047087.1 coordinate 47,928,108, forward strand.
ATAATTGAGCATCATTTAATAGGCAAGTACACATACACATCCTGGGGGTGAGGGGGATGGGGAGGAAGGGAAGGGAATAGTATTCGAATTGGTCTAAGGATTTTATGAATAGTTTCATGAAGGTTTGATATATTTATTTTTTAATTGGGAGGGTGGGATAAATTTCTTTGTGTTGCAATGTTTGAAAGTTTTGTTGCGCTCATTATGTAATATACAAATATGTGAATCATTATTGCGCTTTTGCAGTTTGAAAATTAATAAAGAATTGGGAAAAAAAAATTCCAATAAAATTTTTTTTTAAATGAACAAAACAAAATGCTGCAAACAACAGAAGAAACGAGATGAAAATTGTTTGACTGTCCTTCTCTAATATCTGACTGATTTTTCTGAGCCCCCTAGACTGGCCACTGTTCATAAAAGATGCTGGATTTAGTGGATCATTGCTCTGTCCCAGCTTGGCAATTGTTAAGGTACATTGAGATACACTTGTTAGTTTGGCCATTTTTTTTTTCCAAAAATTGTTTTTTTAGGCTGAAAGGAACAAAATCATTTTTGTTGAAGACCTTTTTTGTCTGAGTAATTGATCTTTTTTCTCCATTGATAACAAATTAAAACCAGGAAATTCCTTTGTATATATTAGACATATATTCAAAAACATTTTTGCCCATTCCATGCTAAAGGTAGATTATTTAAACGACTGGAATCGATAGGTAGAAGAAGCAAATCCAATACGGTACATAAATTGGATACCTGCCCTGATTTTTAAATGAAACTACTCTAGACCATTGGAGATGTTTACACTCTAGCCCAAATTAAAACAGAGATGAATATGTTCAAAGTGTTTCCCCAGTTCACCACTTAATTCATTTCATCAGTGAGGCACACCATAACTTCACTTTTGATATCATGACATTTAAGACAAGTGGTGATTATTAATGCTGTAACAGCTAAACGGGTACCAAGGGAAACACTTTAAACATATTAATCTAATTGGCCTATTAGAACTCTTTCTGTGCTTTCATCTTATCATGTCATTAGTTTTATGAGAATTTCTAAGAAATTGACAGTCAGAGAGAAAATGTAGGATACACAATGATGCCTTACAAATGGTTTCTTAAATTCACAAGGTTGACCTTGGATGTAATAAGAAAATGATAAATATTCATGCACTGAGCATCACTCATAGTGCATGCACAATTGCATACTCTTGAGTAGGACTATGGTAGATTTTCATCCAAAGACTCCTTTAAAACATCCTGTACAGTTAGTTATTTGGCAGAAAAATATACTTCATTAAGCATTCAGTGGCTATAAATATAGTTTCAAGTTTTATTAAAATTTGATTTAATCACCTATCAAATTTCTAGGCGATATCCAAACAATTAAAATAGGTGCAATTTAAAACGTACAAGCACATTGATTACAGTACAAAAGAGAGACTAGGCTAACACACTGAAACAGACGTGGAAGAGAGGAGAAGTACTGTTGTAACAGGATAGAAGAATAATGAAGGTAAGTACAAAAGGTTAGGGAAAGATATGGAGGATCTTGCCATGATTGGATGAAGTTTGTCTATATATAAGTGAAAGGAGTCTGAATTTCTAAAAAAAAATTTAACTAGGCCTATCTGCTAATATTCAGTTAGGGTCAGATTCTAAAACCAGTACCTAACCACGCCTAATTTTTAGGTGCCAGTCCATGCAATTGTCAATCAACCGCTAGGTGCCATTTGTAGACTCACACCTAGCAGCGACTAAGCGAACTTAGGCAATGCTAGGTGTTCTAGGTCTTACCTGGCCTAATATACTATGGACCATATACATGGGCTTGTCGTGCTACTGGGGCTTGCAAAAAACTGAGAAGCTGAAAGCTATGCCGTGGGTAGTTTCACTATAAGCAAGATCTCCCAAGGTGGACAGGTTTCAGCAGAGAAGTCAGACTAATGATGTAGGCTTCAAAAAGAACCCCCCCCCAAATTTGCCAATAATAAAAATAATTACACCAAAACACAATTGGCAACAACGTTTTCTCCTGGTGAAAACACACCAGCATGTAAGGCCCAGTTAAGTATTAGAATGATTAATAATCGAAGGGCGTCAGTACGGGCATAACTCACCGTTAGGAGCAAAGTTTGGATGTAATGAAGTACCACCCATCTGGGCAGCAGCAGCAGGTGGGCAGTGTTGAAGGCAGAGGATCACATTTGATGCGGGAACATAGAAACATGATGGCAGATAAAGGCCAAATGGCCCATCTAGTCTACCCATCCGCAGTAACCATTATCTCTTTCTCTTTCCAAGAGATCCCACGTGCCTATCCCAGGCCCTTTTGAATTCAGACACATTCTTTGTCTCCACCACCCCTTCCGGGAGACTGTTCCATGTATCTACCACCCTTTCTGTAAAAAAAAGTATTTCCTCAGATTACTCTGGAGCTTATCACCTCTTAACTTCATCCTATGCCCTCTAATTGCAGAGTTTCCTTTCAAATGAAAGAGACTCAGCTCATGCACATTTACATTACGTAGGTATTTAAACATCAAATTTATTCTGCGCAATAGATAGGCCCATCAATCTATTTCTGTATTCTGCCATGAAAACTCGAACACAAATCATTGGCACCTAACAATATACCAGCACCTAACTCAGATGTCTAGTGATACCTAAGTGTATTTTCTGTTCAAACCACATTTACTTTTCAGGTAGGCTTTGTTAGGCATCGGAGGGCCCTCCGACGCAGAATTACATGCTTAAATTTTAATTGGTTATTTTTTAAAATTAATGTATCAATTAGCATTAATGGTGCAGTCAATGTCAATTACCATGCTGTTTAAGATCATAAGAATATAACAATAGCCTTACTGGGTCAGACTAAAACATCAAGCCCAGTAGCCCATTCTCACGGTGGCCAATCCAGGTCACTAGTACCTGGCCAAAACCCAAGGTGTAGCAATATTCCATGCTACCGATAAGGGCAAGCAGTGGCTTCCCCCATGTCTTTCTCAATAACAGACTATGAACTAGTCCAAACCTTTCTTAAAACCAGCTACGCAGCTAGGCATTCTCAATTAGGACACCACCTAATAGCACCTAACGCACCACTTATAGAATCTGGCCCTTAGAACATGGATGGTCTTGGAAAAGCAGATCCAGAAGTTACCCGGATAACACAGATGATTAATTCTATAATATAATGCTGTTCTTACTATGCCCAGTGAGCTACCTGGATCCAGTTCTGAATATCAGCTACACCCAGATAACTTCTGGGCCATGCTAAACACCCAACTATTCATTGCTGGAACCAGGAAAGGTGTCAGCACTGAAGATGCAGGCCTAATTCGGCATTCATTGTCAAACACGCTGACTACTGCAAGCCGAATATTGGCCAAACTATTTTTAGGGCTCAGTTCACTTGAAACTGAATTTATAAAATATTCTAATGGAGACTATTTTATTGTTCAAAGTGTTTTATTGATTTTATAAGTATAGTAAAAATACAAAGCCAACAATGTGAGTGCTCCAATGACTTTGGTAAATAAAACTAAAATAGTTACATAAAGGTAGTTAATAAATCCTAATAAATAAATAATAGGTCCTGCATATCTCAAAAGAGTCACACAAACATCTCTCCCCCCCCCCCCCCCCCCACATACACACTCCAAAATCACCAATGCATTAAGGGGGTAATTTTGAAAGGCATTTATAGATATATAACAGTGGTTTACAATATGCAAGGTCAAAGACAAACTAGGAATGTGCCTAGAGTATGAATGTTTAAAGGGCCTTCTCAAATATGTAATTCAATGCTTCCTAAGACAAATTTTGCCCTGATAAGTCAGATGCTAATAGAAGAAGAGTTGGGGCACGTGAGGAAGTACCAAAAACATCACTGCCTATAGCAATCTGGTTTTTTCCCCCATCCCTATGCATTGTACTCCAGCCATCAGAGGTGCTGGTGAGCTGAGATTTTTATCTGCTACTTCCTCCTCTGCCATGCTCTCTCTACAGTCAGAACCATATGAGCCTCCATTTGTAGGAGATTCAAAATATTTTTATGTCATCATGATGAGCCCAGTGCATTTATTTGCCTAAGACTTAGAAGCCTGTATCATTTTCAATAGCACTATACAGTATACAAAAGTAGATTGCATATAAGAATAAATAATGATTCCAGAAAACCAGAATTTACAAGTGTAGAACTGGGACACAAAGATTATAATTGGACTTGTTTTCAACAGCCTGAAAAAGTACACAAATTTCCCAATTCTCAATGGGAATAATTATATACTTTATGAAATATGGGTGCTGCCTTTTGTGACTGTTTTGAAATATGCACAAGTTTCAGCTATCTGATTCTTGGAACATGGCCCTGCATCAGTGATTGAGAGGGCAATTACACAAACCGCCATGGTATCTGCCACCACCTCATAAATGGAGAAGGCGTTATTTTGCTCCTCTCCTTCATTGGTTCCTCTTTGAGTGTCAAGTAAAATCAGTGTTAAGAAATCACTTTTCCTGAATTCGTGACAAAAGGGTCAGTTCTCCACTGGGAGAGGATGCATGAGGAAAACTTGAACACTTATTCTACCGCTGAAGCAGAATCTGTTTTTTCGTCTTCAGACTGCTTAGTGTAAATGAATTGAAAGAAGTGCCTACTACTTGTTCCAAGCATCCATATTGTGAGATCTTCTCCAAACCAATAAAATACAAATCTATAAGCTGGTGTCTAAATTTGGGTGCCAATATTTCACGTAGTTCATAAAAGCAAAAGAAGAACACCTCGCCTTGAAATACCAACAGTACAGTATAAAGGCAAGGAAGACGTCCTTTCAACCAAAAGTAGAGTCTTTATTAATTCAAGAATGTGGTCCCAGCAAGGATCCTAATTTTGGTGCATAAAAATGCCTTCCTCAGGGGACATTGTAATGAACATGAGCAATTAGGAAATTACACTTACTGCCCAGGAACAAAAATCATGTTGCATAGTGCTATCAGTTGTGCATGTCGTATGGCATAGTTAACCACACTAATTTACGCCAGCTATTAAACTTTTCTAAGTACATATGCCTAATTTTGGCATGGCAATGCAGCTTTAAGCTCGTATTCTTAGGTGTATCTTAAAGCCACAATAGAATTAACACTAAGGGCCTGATTCTATAAATGGTGCCTAACTTGTAGGTACCACTCTGCACGGTTGTCAATCAACCACTAGGCATCCTTTATAGAATCATACCTGGCGGTGCGGATTTAGGCATTGTTAGGCAACCTAGAGGTAGGCACTGGTATTTTAGGCCAGGTTTTATCTGGCCTAATTTCCCAGTGCCTACCTCAGATGCCTAGTGATGCCAATACCTATACCCATAGTATCATTCCATCTGCCAGAAACTCTCCAGTCCTGAAATGTCCTGTCTTTCCAAATTAGATTGTAAAAACAATGTACAAGCAGGTTTCATGTACACAACAACTGTGAAAAAGAGAAGAAAAGGACCTCAGATGCCTTCGCTATTTGACAACTAGAAACGTAAATAATAGCGAATGCAGGAACAGATTTTCTTTCATTGGTCCAAAAACCTCTCAGGCTGATTGACTATATAATATATTAGATTGTAAGCTCATCTGATCAGGGATCATCTATTGAATGTTAAATGTATAGCACTGCATACTGTGACAAACCTGTGGCCAGCTTTGTCCCTTTAAGGGATAAAAGCAGAACACGGTCCCTGGTCAGAAGGGCTGACCAGATTAAAAGTAAAGGTTTGGAATTGGCTGACTACCCCTCAGACAGTGAGGTAGGTCAGGAGAGGTATGAGCATAGAAGTACCCCGCAGAGAGCGCCAGTTCAGGGCAGGTACACCAGAAAGCCTGGGGGGACTTTTGTTGAGAAGTGGAGTCCCAGTGCTGGAAGGTATGCTCATTACCAGCCTAGGAGAAACCTGAATTATTTCCCTAGGGATTTCCTGCCCACCACAGCTGTTCCTAGGAGAGAGGGGTGGGGCTTTAACTCACATAAAAACAGAGCATGGGATCACAGTAAGGGGAGCAGGGATGTTGCTAGAGCTAACGAGCTCAGGCAGCGGCAGGAGAAGTAGCAATGCCTTGATGCAGATGAGGGGAGAAGTCTCTCTCCCCCAACCCACAGCAGTGAGGATGTAGAGATGACCTAGGACTGCCTCAGCTTAACCCCAGTTGCTGCTGAGCAAGGAGAGGCGATGGATGTCTCTGAACCACTGCTGGAAGCTGGCTACTTTCCCACTGACATGGAGGTTAGTTCCCAAGGAGAGTAAAGCAAGGCTGTGATTAGTGCTGGCTCTCTGTAACCTGAGACCAGCTAGCCCTGATTAGAGAGTGCAGGGGAATCTCTCTGTTTCACTGTGGGACTGCCCAGAGGGCAGTGTTTGTCCCAGGAACTTTATCTATGCTTGTGTGAAAGCTCCGTGTGAAAGCTGAAGTAAAGTTTACAGCTTATCTAGTGCCCTGCTGTATTCCGTGGGCTAGGAAGCCCAGCTGATATTAATGAGTTTTGAAGCCTGCTCTGCAAAGCATACCGTGTCTCAGCTAGGTGAGCTGAAACGTTTGTGGAATCCATTGCCAAGTTTGTAACTGCAATTGCTCTGCCTGTTTCCACAATATATTTGCAAAGTTTTGAAAGTTTATTTTCATGGTATTTCATTTACTTTAAACCCTGGTGAAGAGGACTGTATTTGGACTAGCAAAGTCCAGGGAATTGAGACTGTATGTCACATTTGTAGCTCAAGCCATTCTGACAACTACAAGCCATTTTTGTGTTTATGTTTTTTTCACTCCATGCGGGTAGCTGATGGTATTCAGACCCCCGGGTTTAATAAAGTCCAAGAACATTCTTTTGAACAGACTTACCTGTATTGTCTCCTCTTTTACAAACTACTCTCAGTGTGGCCTGGCAGACTAGGCTGGAGCCTAGGTCTGTTTTAACCTGAAAAGCCTTCCTCCTACCTGAGGAGGCCACGCCGACAGGCCAGAACTCAACACACCTAATCCCTCTGCTGGATAGAGCAAGGGATAAGTGTGTCACAATACGCCTTTCAGCGCTATAGAAATGATAAATAGGAGGAAGAGGAGGCATTGTTAGGTGTCGAAAGGCACCTCGACTTAGGCGTTGTTAGGTGCTGCACGGATATCCCCTAAATTGATCATTAAAATAATGGTTTTCTTAATATCAATTTTTAGTGGTGTGGTCAATTAACATACTATTTATACCAATTAAAAACAATTACGGTGTGTACGGAACTAAGGCATCACTAGGTGTCCATGATTAGGGCACCTAGTGGCATCTAATCTAGGTGCAATTTATAGAATCAGGATCCAAGTGCACCCCATTGCAACACCCTATATCTTAGCACCAGTTTATTAAATTGCTGCCATATCTCTCTTTTTTTAAATCTTTATTGATTATCCAAAAAATACATAAATATATCATATATAATAAGTCAATATTAGCACATTTAACTTTCAAATACACATAGCCAACCATTTTCTCCCTCCCCCACCCATCCACCTAATGATAATTTAATAAAACACAGACGCATAGATTTCCCCAATAACTTTACCCTATTCAATTAGTCATACCCTTCCATCCTCCCACCCATCCCAAGTGTAAATATTTAAAAAACAAATTATGACAGAAATAACCCCCCCCCCCCCCACACACACACACACACACCCTTCTCTGGATGTGTACCAAAATAAACAAAAACTGACACACAATCAAAAACCTATTATTAAAAAATTGGCTTTGTAGAAACAGTACAACAAAGGAAACAAATCTGATCTATTATGGGCTGAAAAACTATGGAGTCCTTTTATCAAGCTGCGCTAGCAGGGTTAGCGCGTCAGACATTTCATCATGCGTTAACCCCCACGGCTCGCTAAAAAATTAATGCTTGCTCAATGCAGGTGTTAGCGGCTAGCGTGGCAGGCGGTTTAACATGTGGTATTACGTGCGATAAACCCCTACCACAGCTTGATAAAAGGACCCCTATGTTTCTTTTTTTCAGAGAAAGTTCTACATATTTAAGACATATTCATTCAAACCTACGGATAAGATTTTACCTAGAAATATATTTCCCCCCCTAGAAACTGGTGGGATACTGTACATTTTGAGATATAGCACATGGATTTTGGCATCTAGTCTTTATGGTGCCATGGATACTTTCTCTGTGTCTGAAATAACCTATTCCTTATTTCATTTGTTCTTTCTTCCATTTCCAGTGTGCATATAATCAAGATAAATGCCAACATAGTCCTAAGCACATCAAAAAGGAACAATTTGTTCTGTCTCTGTAGAATAAAATCCACTTGTATCATCAGACACCGTTGATGCTAATGAGACAACTGAGATTACTTTAGGCAGTAAGACTGAAACCTCTAAGGTAGAAATTATATTCCAAAAAAAGAGATTGTACCAGCCTCCCTAGAAAAAAAAAATCATTACGGTGGAAGGTGATCATTTCATGTAGAAGGACCAAGAGAAACATAATGGGATTCCTCTCAAGGCAGAGGCTAATGATGTAAATTCTAGAGTAAGATGATACTCAGAGATTGTAAGTGATGTGGGGAGGAATTTTACAACAGAAATTGGTAAATGACTTTTCTTCTCATTAATGGCATTTAATCTTGCTCTAATCATTTAGGATAATTAAGGTGCCATCTTACTAATTGGTCCATAGAAGATTTTTGGCTAGATTCACTAAAGCCCACTTACCTGTCTGATCCGGTTCCAGGGAAATGACCCGCGAAGGAAGCGGTGGGGCCATTGGAATAAAGGGAGTGCTAAAGGAGGACAAAGCCATCGCCAACAAACTGAACACATTTTTTGTGTCTGTATTTACCTAAGAGGATATACACAACATACCAGAAGCCGACAGGCTATACGCAAGAAACGAAGATGGGAAACTGACAGGGCTGATGGTCACTCTAGAAGAGGTATGCAGGCAGATTGATAGGCTTAAAAACTATAAATCCCTGGGACCGGATGGCATTGTAGGGGTGTTTCCTTGTTCACAACTGAAGGTTAGGCCTCTCTGACGTCATAAAGCCTGAATCATTGTCTGCAAGAAATCTTTCCAGCATGAACCATGCAAGAAGAGAAAAAGAAGAAATCAACTTTGCTGTTCTGCCTGATGCATTCTGGATATGTATCAGAACTGTATTCTAGTCAAGGACATCAAGCTATGCCTACATGCTCACTCTGTGTGAATCTTGGGGGAAGCATTGCTCCTGTGCTGTTCTTATCTCTTCAAAGGCGCCTCTGTTACATAGCCTGTGCGAGACTCTATACAGAAAGACTATTCATCTAAGTTCTGTTTCTGGATTGGTCCTGAGAGGTCATCTGACGAAACCTCAGAAGAAGGTGCCTAATTAATAATTTAGTCTATGCTAGGGTGTGAATGAACTTGCATCTTATCATAGGTTTCTCCGCACATCTTCTATAATAATTAAGACCTGAAAAGTAACCTCTTGTGACTCTCTGCCTAAGAGAGAGAAACCGGACTTTTATACAGATCTGGATTCCGTCACATAAAGGAAACCTTTGCTGCCAACCTAATTTACAGCTGTTCCAGTGACTACCGGACTTTGTTCCTGATCGGAGAATTCATATCTTCTGTGCTGAGTAGAAGATGACTTCCCTTTCCCCTGATTCTGTGCTAAGGCCTAATGGGATGGTGAGAAAAGGATATTTATCTATCTTATCAGCTGGGGTTAGATAGAAGAATTCTATTGTGGTAAGGGACAAGGAAGTGAAGTTACTCTTGGTGATAAGCTATTTTTAGAGTTGCTGCTAATCAGGAATTATTATTATAAGGAATTATTTAATGTGTAAGAATCAGTATTTGCTTATTTATCTAGCAAGTGTGGTGTGATAATTATGTACTGAGTTTCATATATGTATTCGGATATTTTGTGAACAATAATTAGTTATTATTTACAGCTGGCTTAAGAATTATATTTCTATAATAAAAGTATTTCACATAGCCTTGGTCTCTGTGTCGTGTAAGTAGGCAAAGCTTGCTGAACCTGGAAGAGGTTTATGGTTTTCTCTAGCACCTGACTCAGATATGCACGTAACTTGTTTATGTAACTGATTAGTTATCCATAAATCTACCTACAGCATCCATCCGAGGGTAATAAAGGGGCTATAGCTGAACTGCTTCAACTAATAGCCAATCTGTCGATCAAATCAGGAAGGATTCTGGAAGACTGGAAAGTGGCAAATGTTACGCCAATCTTCAAGAAAGGTTAGAGGGGAGATCCGGGAAATTACAGACCGGTGAGTCTGACTTCGGTACCGGGAAAGATGGTAGAGGCGCTGATAAAGGAACGCATCATTGATCACCTTGACGGACATAATCTGATGAGGACCATCCAGCAAGGCTTCAGCAAAGGAAGATCTTGCTTGACGAACTTGCTGCACTTCTTCAAGGGAGTAAAAAGGCAGATAGACAAGGGTGAGGTCAAAACAAAGGGGGAGGTGTGGAGAAGAAATCCAGGCAGGCGAAGGCGGACGTGATTGAGGGCTGAGCCGGGTCCGATCTCATCTCCCTTTCTTCATCAGGACTCACTGTAGCCTCTTTAAAAATGCCGGTTCATGTGCACCAAGAGGGGGGGGGGAACTGTCCAGCTTACCTGTGAGAGAAGGGCAATTACAGAACAGAACATGAAAATTGCCCCAATTCTTCTTCTCTCTGCCGGCCTCCCTACAGTGCGAGTCCATGGTTTTAACCTGCGGGTTAAAGCAGGGCTGCAATGCGACGTGTTCTGGAACACAACATGCCATAGTACAACCCCACTTTAAACCCGTGGGTTAAAACCACGGGCTTGCACTGCAGGGAATGGTGACAGAGCAGGAGAGTCGGAGTGGCAAGAGCAAGACAGTCATGGCGGCAAGAGTTACTCTAGTGGCATCTGCATACTGCTTCTGAGGGGCAGGAGAGTTGGCAGGGACGTGAGCGACTAGTCCCCAGCAGTCGTTTTTTGTTTTTTTTTTAGATCGGCCAGCCCAGTTGGTGTTCCTCATTTTTTTTTTTTGTGAATCACTACCTGCCTATTTGCATGCTGTTCCCCCTCATTTTCATGCACGAATCGGATCAAGGACGGATCGGGAGTAAGGTTAGTGAATCAGGTTGTGGTCGGGACACAATAGGTGTCCTCAGTGATTCTAGCCCTTAGATTCCTTCAGTTAGACTGATCCAAAGAAATCTCCCAGAAATGTTGTTCTTTTATGAAAATGAAGGTTTATACTTCAGTTATGAAGCATTGCACACTGGCCTCAAGGAGTTTAGTGCTGCAAGATTGATCTTCGGAAAAACAAAATATGATCACGTGTCACCTCTGTTAAGAAGTTTACATTGGCTTTCTTTTCAACTGAGATTTCAGTTTAAATGTGCCTGTATAGTTTTCAAAATTCTACATGATTTCTTTGATCCGCTGATTCCTTGAGATCATCAAGTTGAACTATTCATATATTTAAACTTTCTTTTCCCACCGTAAAAAGTACCAGATCTATCAGTAAAATTGCTCATTCTTTTCCTTACCTATTAACTTCAATTTAGAACAAACTACATTCTAAAATAAGATCCTGCATATCGCCTTATAGTCTTTCGAAAATCTTGAAAATTGCTTTGTTTCAGCATTTTCTAGCAGATAAATTTCAATGATGTCAATGTTCTGTTTTTTTTCATAACTATAACTATTGTTAACCGAGTCGAGTTCTGTTTTTCAGGGATGACTAGGTATATATCGTATTTTTCACTCCATAAGACGCACTTTATTCCCAAAAAAGTGGGTGGAAATAAGGGTGCGCCTTATGGAGCAAATATACCCCCCCAGCGGTACCTTTAAATTGTGGTGGTTACTGGATGGCTGCCTCCTCATTATGTCAGGGCCAGCGGTGCACAAGTGCGCTCCTGCCTGGGCCCACGCCACTTCCTGAATGGCTGCCATCAGTTCTCGCGAGTCCTGCAAGAACTGACAGCAGCCATTCAGGAAGTGGTGCGAGCCCAGGCAGGAGAATGCTTGTGTGCCACTAGCCCCAACATAATGAGGAGGCAGCTATCCAGTGACCACAACAATCAGTAAGTAGCCAGGACTGACCAACAGTGCCCCATAATCCGCTCATCGGGGAGGGAGAGAGGCAGCGCTCCAATCTGGAGGAGGCGACGTCTGACTTGGGACTGGTTTCAGAGGGAGGATCCAGATCGGAGGAAACCACATCAGACTCTTGCTCCGATCCAGCTCAGGGAAGACCGTGCCTAGTTTGCGATTGGTGCTGGCTTGGATCCGATCTGGGGGGATACCGTGCTTGAATCCTGTGACTGGTTCTGATTTAGACTCCCGCAGCTTCCTCCTTCCCTCTTTCAGCATCTACAGCTAATGGCCAAGCTGGTAGCAGCCCCTGACTTTTTCCTTCCCCTCCTTCCACCCAAGAGAAGCTGGCACTACGTCAAATATTATAGTAAGACAAGCTTTTTCATCTATTGTTACTAAATAGACCTCAGTAGCCTTTGTAAGGTCCAACATCATGTGTATTTTAAATAGATTTCAGTTGGCAAAATGATGTAGATGAGAGGGGGAACAGGGTGCAGAGCCTGGCAAGGAGTGTGGGGTTGGGTGCAGAGCCTGGCAGGGAGTGAGGGGGCTGGGTGCAGAGCCTGGTAAATATTAGTATGCAATTTGGTTCAGAATGTTTTTTTTTTCTTGTTTTTCTCCTCTAAATTTAGGGTGCGTCTTATGGTCAGGTGTGTCTTATAGTGTAAAAAATACGGTAAATCCAAGATTTAGATTAGATTATTGCAAACATTACATGTGCTCCTGATGCAGGCAGTCCAGCTGCTGAAACATGTTGGGCTAAGACAACAACACCTATTTGGTAGGATAATAACTCGTATAACACAGCTTGGGCTTGATTCTATAAATTGCCTAAATAATCTGCACTGATCATAATGATGCTTAGCATGATTCTATAAAAAGGCATACTTCATATATAGAATCATGCTTAGTGGCCATACACAGCATAACCTTTAGGCACACCCTAAATCCAGGCCTACATAATTGCACCTAAGTTGTGCGCAGATCAGGCATATTCTATAACAGTGCGTGTAATGTTTAGGAATGTCCACAATCTGCCCATGCCCCTCCCCTAGCCATTCAGATTTGCATATTAGAACTGACATGTACCACTTTGTAGAATGTGCCTACCAATAAGAATATTGTGCAGTGGTTAGAGCTACAGCCTCAATACCCTGAGGTTCTAGTTCAAACCCCATGCTACTCCCTTTGATCCTGGGCAAGTCACTTAAGACTAGATTCACTAAGCAAACCGATCGTGTACTGATCGGTTTGCAACCAGTTAGCGACCAGATTTCCCTCCGGCCCAATTCACAAACCTCTCCTGCGATCTGATTCAAATCCATGCATGCAAATTGAGGGGACACGCATGCAAAATAGGCAGGGATGCAATTTACCAAACAAATTTGGGACACCGATTGGGCTGGCTGATCAGGAATAGAAGTGACTGCTGGGGACCAGTCGCACACATTTCTGCCGACTCTCCTGCTCCATTGCCCTGCTCTCTGCCCTGATCTTGCTGTGTAGGAAGAAAGGTTTGCAGCACCAGGGGGAATAAACACGTTCAACCTCCCTCATGATTCTCCTGTCCCAATCATGCCCTGCTTTCTGTCCTGATCTTGCTGTGTATCCCTGGACTCCCTAGACTTCCCTAGACTCCCCCCTAAGGAAGTCCCTGATTGGCTGAGGTGCCCCAGGCCCCTCCAAAGGGAGGAGCCTGAGGCGCCTCAGCCAATCAGGGCCTTAGGCCTCTCCCCTTGCATCAGATGATGCGCCGGGACGGGGCCTAAGGCAGCTATTGAACGGCAGCCGGCCCGGGGAGCAGGAGCAGGAAGACTTTACTCCTGCTCCTGAAGATTGGCGTAGGAGCAGGAAGGTCCAGGCACCCCTCCTGTTCTCAAAGATGGCGGCGATCCTTGTCGGAAGGAGAAGGAGGGATCAGGCACCCCTTCAGCTCCCGAAGATGGCGGATATCCTTGTCAGAAGGAGCAGAAGGGACCGGGCACCCCTCCTGCTCCCAACTATTTCTATGGTACCGGGGTGGGTAGGCCAGGTCCGACCACTTGGGTCAACCAGGAGTGGGCCGGAGGGTGGGAGGCCTAGGAGCAGGAGGGACTGAGCACCCCTCCTGCTTCCAAATTATTGATGCCGGGGGTGGGCCATGCTGGTTGGAGGTGGCGAGAGCCTTGCCAGGAGTGAGGCAAGGGCCATGCTGTACCGGTCGTGGGGAGGGAGGGAGGTAGGGCGAGGGCCGTGCCGGTCGAAGTTGGAGGGCGGCTGTGCTTGGGGCGCATTTTTGTGAGGGGGTACATATTTTCTGACAGGCCTGCCTGTCTTTATAATTCATTATTTTTATGGGGCAGATATTTTGCGTGTGTAACACACGCAAAATATCTGTGCCATGGAAAAAAATGAATAAAAAAGACAGGCAGGCCTGTCAAAAACCTGCAGACCTGTCAGTAACTCAGTAAAACCCAACTCAAAATAGCTAAGCAATTGTTAGTGAATCAATCGCTTGGCTATTTTGCATGGGATTTTATTAATTTGCAAGAGAGGATTGGGATCAGATCGCTTTAGGCCTTAGTGAATAGTGCAGGAGAGAAATTTGGTCGCAAAGGGCTCGCAAACCGATCGGTAAACGATCGGTTTGCTTAGTGAATCTAGCCCATTGTGAGCCCACCAGGACAGATCGGGAAAATGCTTGAAGTACCTGTATGTAAAGCTGCTTTGAGTCTGGTTGTATAACTACAAAAAGACGGTATAACAAATCCCAATGCCTTTCCCCTTTTACTTCTAATTACTACCAATGGGTTTCAATTAAGAGGTGTTAATTTGCCAATTAACGGTGCCAATTGGTCTTGTTAAACAACTTGTACGTGCAAATTGGCTATGTGCACACAACTTATGGTGCTATATACAGAATATGGGCCCTTGTCGTCAACGATTACTTCTCAAATATATCCTTTTATCAGCCACTAATTGGTTCTTCTGGCTGCTTTATATTTTTTAATGGACCTTTACTTTGCTTCTCTGCATTCTCTGGATCCTTCACAGTGAAAACAACATCTTCTGGGATGACTCTGCTGACCCCTTAGATCCCCAGCTATTATAAGCAGTCCTATTCCCAACCCCCCCCCTAGCCCCCCCCTTTCCCGGCTCTCTAAATGTGATTTCCACTCACCATCAAGAGCAAGCTCTTTTATTTGTTCAGTTATGAATGTAGAGCTATTGCCGTGTTTGATCAGGGCTTGCTTCATCTCGTTCCTTAGCCAACTGAATAATTAGACATTGAGAAAAGAGAGGCCATGAGGGATTTGGGAGCTTGTACCTGTAAAAGCAAAATGTCTGGTTTTGCAGATAATAGCAGGGTCTTGTATTACCTTCTCATAATAATCTACAGTTGATTCATCAACTACATGAATCATCAGCATCAAATTATACCTAGGATTTCAATTCCTTGGGGTTTCTAAATGTGAAATGTTTATGTATATGTTCCAACTAGTTAGGGGTTCTTTGAGAGCACAAATAATGTTTGCTGGTCTTTTGGTACATGAGGTTCTCACTGCTTAATACTTCTTCCGGTGAAATCCCAACATACACACTCATGTCACTTAGAATTCATTAATTCACTAAAACTGAGTGAAGGGTACAAGATAAACAAGGGGGAAGAGAGAAAAAAATTAGGGGAAGTGGTATTATTCCTCAGTTTATCCGATAAACTGTTATTTTATTTTTCTGTGTCAAAGGTGTTTTTATCAGTGTTGGTTAAAACTTAAAATCAGAATCCCTAGTTACTGTATATCTAACAGATATGAAGGATATTCAAAAAGTTTCTTCACTTTTATTTTTGTAAGCACTATTTATTAAATATCTCAAAAGCAATTTACATCACTTTTTCACATAATCATCCTGTTTTACAATATATATTTTCCCAGCGTCCTACTAACTTATTAATGCCATCAGAAAATAATGTTTTTGGTCGAGCGCGAAAATATGAAAGTGCGGAAACATTTTGAAGAACCCTCGTATATACAGCACCGTTGAATTCAATTTCATGCTTTACTTTTCTGATAGAGAACTGATTGTGTCAGTATTATTGTATTTTATATATAGTTTTATTCATTAGTAATATATGGTTTATTATCAAATCTATAAAGCGCCTTTCAAAATTAGTATCAGACTAGTTTACAAACATCACTATATCATTCACAAGCCCTTCTAAAAAAAAAAAAAAATCAATCTCCTTTCTTGAAGGCATGGGGGAAGCCACTGCTTGCCTTGTGTCGGTAGCATGGAATATTGCTACTCTTTGGGTTTTGGCCAGGTACTAGGGACCTGGACTGGCCACCGTGAGAACGGGCTACTGGGCTTGATGGACCACTGATCTGATCCAGTATGGCTGTTTTTATGCTCTTACTTGTACCATGTATATGACAATCCAGACACTGTAACATTACTGATGAGGTTGGCTTTGAGGCACTGTGGAATGAGGCATTATGACATCACGATCTCAGCTATAGAATGTTGCTCTCATTGGAGTTCCAAAATCTTGCTATTCTTTGAGATGCTGGAATGTTGCTACTCCTTGGGTTTTGGCCAGATACTAGGGACATGGATTGGCCACCGTGAGAACGGGCTACTGGGCTTGATGGACCATTAATCTGACCCAGTAAGGCTATTCTTATGAAGTTAATGCTCATTTTGTGTAAGAAGCTTATGTGTATGATGTGTGTATCAGTAAGGGCTGTTAGATAGGGCTTATCATAATGGCTAGAGTGGTGGGCTGAGCACCAGGTATTCTAGGGTTCAAAATCCACTGACACATGTGATCTTGGACAAATCATTTAACCCTCCATTGCCTCAGATACAAACTTAGCATTAAAGCCCTCTCGAGATAGGAAAATGCATGCTGTATCTGAATGTAGCTTGCTTTCAGCTACTACTGGAAAGGTATGAGTTACATCCAATCTCCCCCCCCCCCCCCCTCTCTACCTCACAATGCAATAGAAGTCACTGTCTTGAGCAGTAAACTGCAAAATAGCAAAATTGCTTCCAGAGCTTTCTGCCCAACCCTCCCCCCAATTGCTTTTGCATATACTTTTCGAACACCAGCTTCCATGACTCCCCTCTCCAAAACAGCAAGGTTTACACTGGTTCACAGCCTATGCTTTGAGGAAAGTATGTAACCATACAGAGATAGAAGCAAGTCCCAGAGATTCCCAGTTTCAGGCTGGAGATTCTGATACAGACCTGGATTTTTGACCATTCCACCCTGGTGCATGATGGGACTTGCAACACTGATTTCAAGGGACAGGAGCAGGCTCCAAATCCCATACTGCTTTGGGATGTAAGGCCAAAAAATTCTCCACTCTGGAACTAGGCAACTTGACATCTAGTCTGTACCCCACTGATTTGGAGAAGAGAAAAAGCATGAAGGGTTCAAAATGCATAGAGAGCATGAGTGGAGATGAAGGTGAGAGAGGAAAATGTATTAGCTGTTAAGGTCCACATGCTGGTGGTGGGAGAAAAAAACTGCCAAGGTCAGCTAAGTTTATTGGGCCAGACCTCGGTACCAGTGCAGCACAATGTGTAAAGAGTCATCTCCTAATTTACTTTGATATAGAACACTAGAGGTAACTAAATAAAAGCTGTGCCTCGGTCAGTCAGAGTCTTAGGCCCCTCCCAGTGCATCCCAGGGTGCACCAGGAAGGAGAAGGCCCACTATTTTGATGAAGTGAGCATGCCGGCAGGAGGGAGTGGGCATCCCTCCTGCCAATGTTCCATAAAAGGTGCAAGGGGTATGTGTCCCAGAGGAAGGGTCTCTCCTTGGAGGAGTAGTGGGGAGGTATTGTTCTGTGGGTGGGTTGGAGAGAGAGAGAGAGGAATTGGGGATCTCCCTGCCGGTCCAGCTATTCGCAGCAGAGGAATCCTCAATCAGCTGAGCCACAGGACTTCTCATAGCCATGGTTTCAGGAAGTGCTGCCGGCTCAACTGATTGAGAATTCTATTGCCACGATCAGCTGATGGAAGCCTGTGGACTATTGTTGGGATTCCCCGGCAAAGATAGGTGCCAGAAATATAGTCCAGGATTTTCCGGACCTACATTTCTGGTGCCTATCTTTGTATGAATCATGCTTATGTAGGCACTTTAGGCCTCATAATTCCACTTGATGTGTTGGCCACCTCTACTGTGGTGTTCAGTGGCCTAAAGCACCTATGTAGGCATGATTCTGGTGCCTTTTATTTAGGCACTGGTAGGTGCCTGAACTTTGCCATTTCTAATGGCGTTCTTCAATTAGCTTAAGCATCGGTGAGGTAGCTGGAGAACACATTCCTCCATTAGCCATGCAGTTATAGCTGCTATATGGGATGGGCAGCCAGATGGACATGGAGGTACTTGAGAGGGTCCAGAGAAGAGCAACTAAGCTAATAAAGGGCATGGAGGACCTCTCATATACTGACAGACTGAAAAAGCTAGGGCTTTTCTCCCTGGAAAAGCGAAGACTTAGAGGAGACATGATAGAAACCTTCAAGATCATGAAGGGCATAGAAAATATAGACAGGGACAGATTTTTCAAATTAAGGGGGTCAATAAGTACAAGGGGGCACTCAGAGAAATTGAAAGGGGAGAGGTTTAGAACAAACGCCAGGAAGTTCTTTTTCACACAGAGGGTGGTGGATACATGGAACGCGCTACCAGAGGATGTGATAAACAGGAGCACACTACAGGGGTTCAAAGAAGCTTTGGATAGGTACTTGGAAGACAAAGGGATTGAGGGGTACAGATAAGAGTAAAGGTAGATTATAGGGATGGGATTAGAGGTAAGTTACAAAATTAATCAGGGACCACTGTTCAGGCACTAGGCCTGATGGGCCGCCGCGGGAGCGGACCGCTGAGCAAGATGGACCTCTGGTCTGACTCAGCGGGGGCAACTTCTTATGCTCTTATGTTCTTAGATCATTTTTTGTTTGGCACCATCAGCTTAAAGACAAAGCTTGTGTAATATAATTTACAATAATGTTGAAAGAACTGGATCGAGAAATGCGTAAACAATACCAAGTCTTGCAATTAAACAATTATACATATGACTTTTGTTGCCTATCATATATTTCTATTGGAACAGAAAATTGTACATGATTTCCCTGCCTATTAATCTCATGGGGGTTCAATATATAGCTAGCAGTGATCTACCACTGGCATTATCCCAGGAGATTCTGTAGGGGTGTTTCCTTATTTGCACCTGAAGATTAGGCCTCTCTGACATCATCAAGCCTGAACCATTATTTGCAAGAAATCATTCCAGCCTGAACCTAGCAAGAAGAGAAAGAAGAACATATCTTTGCTGTTTCTGCCTGATGCATTCTGGGTATGTACCAGAATTGTATTCTAGTCAAGGATATCCATCTATGCCTTCTTGCTTAGCCTGTGTGAATCTTGAGGGAGGAAGTGCTCCTGTACTTCTTATCTAACGAAGGCGCCTCTGTTTCCCAGATTGTACGAGACTCTATGCAGAAAGGCTATTCATCTAAGTTCTGTTTCTGGATTGGTCTGGAGAAGTCATCTGACAAGATCCAAGTGAGCCCATGGTTTTAACCCACGGGTTTAAAGTGGGTTAAAACCACAGGCTCATACTGCAGGGAAGGGAGGCACAGCAGGATTGTATAGGGCAGAAAAAAAAATGTTTCAGTGATATTACAGAGTTGTAAATCAAATCCATTCAGTCATCCCTCTTTCCTCCTGAGGACAATGTTTGTCGAATCCAGTCGGGTTTTTTCGGGATTTCCCCAATGGAAATGCATTGAAAGCAGCACATGCACATAGATCTCATGCATATTCATTGGGGAAATCCCAAAAACCCGACTGGATTCGGCCCTCGAGGAGGGACTTTGGAGACCCCTGGTATAGGGGCTGCAAAGGCAGGTGAATCGGGGCTCTAGCAGGGTTTTTGCACAAGCAACTGGTCCTCAGCAGTCGCTTGTTTTTGGATCGGACAGACCAGTTGGTGTGCCTGAGGGCTCCTTTTACAAAGGTGTGCTAGGGTCTTAACGCGCGCAATTCCTGAGTGCGCTAGCCACTAGAGGCAGTAGATTTTCAGCTAACGTGCGCTATAGCGTGAGGTAATTTTGTGCTTGCGCTAAAAACTCTAGCGCACCTTCGTAAAAGGAGCCCTGAATTTGGTTACTGAATCGCATCCTTCCTAACTTTGCATGCTGTTTCCCCTCATCTGCATGCACGGATCGGCACAGAGGTTAGTCAATCGGATCGGAGGAAAATCGGGTTGCAAACCGATCGGTACACGATCGGTTTGCTTAGTGAATCTAGCCCTAAATGCACATTTCGACCTGGAGGCTGGATACAGTTAACAAAAGACAGGTGGTTTTATCTGTCCAGTAAATATTTTTCACATGACAAACTGCTTGTGCAGTCATTAGAGAGGCTTTACTAAGGAAGAAGACATAATAACCTAGTGGATGACAGCCAATAAGGCCCAATTAGCCCAGTCTGACTGGTTGCTCTCATTTATATTTCATAAGAGCTTAACTGCCTGCAGGATATTGTTCCTTATGCAAAGTCAGGCTTTGCTGTCCCCTCTCTTTGGCATTCTCTTATTCTGCATCGTTTGGCACGCGTATTCCTTTACTTCCTTTAGGCCTTTTACTAGGATCCTGTTTATCTAACCCAGATATTCCTAAATCGAAGTGGAGGAACACTAGCGCAGGGAGCATCTGTGCTGCTGAGGCACAAAACCCTTTCTGTTTAGGGAAAGCTTTCCCTACATGGAGTCCATCGTTATATTTTTCCTTTTATCGTTTTTGTTGTTGTTGTTAATCTTGTTCTTGTTCCATCTCCTCAGCTTCACAACCAGAGGCAAGCAGCTCTTGTGATATTGTTGAGATACATCTGAATCAAGTTGGGCTTTGATTCACTATGCACAGCGGGCTTTTGAATGGCCAAATCAATGCCCTTTGCCAGAGTTAAACTCTGTGCTAGATGCTTACTACGCAGCTAGGGATTAAAAAGAATGAAAGCAATAGCCACTTTGCTCTAAACGGAATTGAAGTGATTGCATCCTTGTTGCACATGAAAGGGTTAATCGACCTTGCAGCCCAAATCTCCTGCCTTGAGTGAAAACGCAGTGGGCAGCCAGTGCCAGTCTAGAGCACAGCTGAAGCCAAGGGAGGAACAGATGAGCAGGAGGAAATCCTGCTGGCAATGCACCTGTGCCAGGATTTTCAATCGCTTATTCCACATCTTAAGATGAAATAAGAAGTGATGAAAATCCTCACTGGAAGTTAAGTTTAACCAAGGGGAAAAATAACCCAAAATATGTTACTATGTTAGCAGATCAGCAGTTTGTGAAGAAACATTGCCTCTATTATACATTTTAAGTCACATAGGGGGGGTTCATAGTCAAAAGCGCGCGCCGACAACTGAGCGCAGGACTTAATCGCGCCGAAGAAAAATCGTATTTTAAAGGGGTCCGACAGGGGGTGTTGGTGGGGAACCCCTCCACTTTACTTAATAGAGATCGCGCTGGCATTGTGGGGGGGTTTCGGGGGTTGTAACCCCCCTCATTATACTGGAAACTTAACTTTTTTCCTGTTTTTTAGGAAAAAAGTTAAGTTTTCAGTATAATGTGGGGGGTTATACCCCCCACAGCCCCCCCAACATGGCAGCGTGAGGCAGCGCGATCCCTATTAAGTAGAGTGGGGTGGGTTCCACCCCCCCACCCCCTATCAGAACCCTTTAAAATACGGGTTTTCTTCGGCGCGATCAAGCCCTGCACTCAGTTGTCTGTGCTGGGTTATCAGCGTGCCTTTGTCCTCGTGCGCTTTTGACCCATCACCCATAGGGGTCCTTTTACTAAGACACGCTACCCGATTTAGCTCGTGCTACATGCTAACGCGTCCATTATATTCTATGAACACGTTAGCATTTAGCGTGCGCTAAATCAGCTAGAGCACCTTAGTAAAAGAGGGGGATATTTATTTATCTACAGATAAACAGACAAAGTCAATGCAAATTCTATAGCAAAACCTAAAGAAACATCTGCATCGTATAATCCCATAATCTTGGAGAGATGAAGACATCAAACTTTTTTCAGTTCAAAAATGAAGACTATTTTCAACAGCAGTATGTATTTTCAAATATACAATACTATTATTTGTATAACAAAAATTGGAGACAATATGCAGAATTGCAGTCTAAAAGCGGGTGAAATTACCCCTTTAACACGCATTCATTCAAAGACTTCTGAAAAATCTTATAATTACACAGTAACATTACCAAGCTGCCAAACCAACATTAAGGGCTCCTTTTATCAAGGTGCGGTAGGCGGTTAACGCGCGGAATACCGCACGTTCAACTGCCTGCCGCGCTAGTCGCTAACGCCTCCATCGACGAGGCGTTAGTTTTTAGGCTTGCCGTGGGGGTTAGCGTGTGATGAAATGTCCGATGCGCTAACCCCCGTAGCGCGCCTTGATAAAAGGAGCCCTAAGAACATAAGAACGGATTTTTCTAACTTCATCTTAATAATGGCATATGGACTTTTTCTTTTAGGAAATGTTCCAAACATTTTTGAAACCCTGTTAAGCTAAATGCTTTTACCAAATTCTCTGGCAATGAATCCCAGAGTAAATAAATATTTTCTCCCATTGATATTAAATATACTTACCCCCTCTTTTACTAAGGTGCGCTATGCTTTTTAGCAGGCGGTAAAATATTAGCACGCGCTAAACACGCACTAAATGCTTACGTGTGTATGTTATCCTATGGACACATTAGCGGTTAGCGCATGTGTTGATTTAGCGCACACTATATGTGCGCCAAAACACTTAGCGCACCTTAGTAAAAGAGAGCCATAGTACCTTCATTGTGTACTCCGTATTCCTTCTAATTTTAATGAGTAATCAAGTGACTCATGTGTATGCATTCCATTCCATTCAGTAATTTTATAGACCTCTACCATAGCTCCCCTGAACCATCTCTTCCCCAAGCTAAAGAGCCCTCACCTTCTTAATCCAACTTCTTTATCATTTTTCAGCACCTTTCTCTGTACCTTTTCTAATTCCACTATGGGATTCATTTTCAAAGGAGAAAAACATCCAAAAAGTGGCAATTGGACGTTTTATCCCAGTTGTAATATATTGTGCATACAATTCAACGCCCCTTCTATAAGAATCTAAATTATCCATACCTCATGCAACTTGGGATAGACTGTTAGCCCGTCGGGAAAAATGCTTGTGTACCTGAATATATTCATGTAAACTGTTCTGAGCTCTCCTGGGAAAATGGTATAGAACAGGGGTAGGGAACTCCAGTCCTCGAGAGCCGTATTCCAGTCGGGTTTTCAGTATTTCCCCTATAAATATGCATGAGATCTATTTTCATACACTGCTTCCAATGCATATTCATTGGGGAAATCCTGAAAACCCGACTGGAATACGGCTCTCAAGGACTGGAGTTCCCTAACCCTGGTATAGAAGCTCCCCTAGATCATTTTGATGCATATATCTGTCTTGATAATTAGATTGTAAGCTCTTTTGAGCAGGGACCGTCACTTGAGTGTTTAACGTACAGCACTGTGTGCATCTGATAGCACTATTGAAATAATAAATAGTAGTAGTAGATTCCATAAATCCACCTAATTAGTGTTGCCACATTATATAGTCTCTGGTCTGGAGAACCCATGTGTCCCTTCTCTTTCCCTAAAGTAAACTTCAGGTAGCGGATTACGGATTCTTTCTTCCTCCAAAGGAACTTCTGTAGAAGTGGCATACCGAGTGGGGTAAGCTGGGGGGAGGGGGGTCTACCCTGGGTAAAGCCCATAAGGGGGTGCTCCCGGGGTCGGAGTTGGCGTCATGGTCCAGGAACTTCACTGCAGCAGGATGAAGTAGGGCTGCCCAATTCACCATATGAACATAAGAATGGCCGCTGCTGGTCCAGTGGTCCATCGTGCCAAGCAGTCCGCTCATGTGGCAGCCCCCAGGTCAAATACCAGTGCTATAAATGAGTCCAAAAATTGGATTCACTGATTTAGTGGGTCCAGTCTTCTGACATGTCCAGGTCTCCTAAAGCAGCAGCAGTGGTGGTGGAGACTGACGGGCGGGCAAAGACAGGCAATGAACAGGCTGCTCCTGGCCTGCCCTGTGGGGGACCTTCTCTCTGCCATATCATTGATGAAATCACTGATGACATGGCAGAGGGAAGCCCTGGAAGGCAGGCCATGAGAAGCCTGTTCACCACCTATCTCTGCCACCCACCAGTCTCTGCCACTGCTGCTACTGCTTTAGGAGACCTGAAAGTTGAGGTCGGACAGGAGAGGGGGAAGTTGATTGGGAAGTGCTGCACAGGAGGGATGGAATGGAAAGCTGCTGCACCGAGGGATGGGAGGGAGGGATGGAAAGCTGATACACAAAGGGATGGGAGGGAGGGAAAGCTACTAAACATAGGGTGAGAGAGGAGAAAGAAAGGATTGGACATGGGATGAAAGATATGAAGGGAGAGATACAACAAAGAGGTAGAAAGGGGTGAGAGGGAGAAATCCTGCATATGGTGGAGGGGAGAGAGACATGAATGGAGAAGAGAGAAGGAGAAATGTTGGATATAGGGTGGAGGGTAGGGAGAGATGGTGCATGGGGAGAAAGAAAGAAATGTTGACCATGATAATGAAGGGGAGGAAGGGAGAGATGCTGCATTGAGCGAAATAGAGAGTTTTGACCCAGGGCACACAGCAGTGAAAGAGAGAGAGATGGTAAACAGTGGGAAAGAAATGTTGGATATGGCAGTGGAAGGAAAGGTACAGAGATGGAAGATGATGAGCACAGAGAAAGAAGAAAACATCAAATGGGCAGGAGATTCTGGTGAGCAAATTAACGGAAGACAAACAGAAACCAGAGCCTGGGACCAGCATGATTTGAATAATAAAATGAATAGACAACAAAAAGTAGAAAAAATAATTTTATTTTCTATTTTGTGATTACAATATATCAGATTTGAAATGTATCCAGAGCTGGTGTTAGACACGGAGCGTGAGCTAGGACCTAAAAAAGAGAAGAAGAGTCTTCTTTGTTTATATCTCAGTGCCGGCGTGGGGTTGGAGAGGTTATAACCCTATGTAATGTTATATTGTAACATGGTGAATGTTAAACTGTAACCCGTTCTGAGCTCTCTGGGGAGGATGGTATATAAAAATAAATAAATAAAATTACTAAAAATATTTTTATATGAACGGGGGAGGGGGAGGGTTAAAAAATAATCGGCCCCGGGTGTCACATACTCTAGGGGCTCATTTTATTAAGCTGCGGTAACGTTTTTAGTGCACGCTGAAGATTAGCGCACGCTAACCCATGCGCTACGCAGAAAAATTAACGCCAGCTCTATGGAGGCGTTAGAATCTAGCTCGTGTGCTAAAACTGCTTGCACAGCTTAGTAAAAGGAGCCCTAGGTCCACCGCTGTGCTGTGGTATGATCTATATACTCCTTCTTCCATCTTTGCCATCCAAACAGGACTTTCTGGAGAAAATGTAACATTTTAAGTTGAGCTATCAATTTACAGTGCATTTTTCCCAAAATAAAGCAAGCACATTTTTCCATTTCCCATGTAGCTTCTTAATGCTTTCCAACTTATTCCCGACAATGAGCCTATAAATTGCACCACCATTTGCACTTGGTGCAATCTACAGACTATCCATAGGCCTTTTCAAAGGCAATTCTAAGGTTCCCTTGTTACTTCTTTCCCATGCACTTAAAACTTCTAATTTTTTTTCAAAATTAATCATAAACCCTGAAAACATCTGATTTTTATTACTCTACTTATATCCCAATTTGAGATTCCCCAAAATAAGAGCACATCTTCAACAAATCGGTACATTTTCTGTCTCCTGCCCTCTGAATTCATTCCTGTAATATGTAGTGATACCCTTATCTTTGCCACCTGAGGCTGTAATGTCAATATACATAACAATGGAGACAAAGGACATCTCTGAAGTTTCCCTCTCTGAAGGACAAAAGACTGTGTCAACTTCCTATTAGAAAATGACATGGGGACAAATTTGTCTCTGTCCCCGCAGGAACTCAATTTCCACATCCCATCACCATGAGTTTTGTCACTGTCCCTGTCCCATTCCTGTAAGCTCTGCCTTAACCACACAAGCCTCAAACACTTATGATTTTAAACTGTTTGAGGCTTGTTTAGATGAGGACAGAGCTTGAAGGAATGGGGCAGAGACAGGAAAAGAACTCGCCGGGACAGGACGGGATGGGAAAATAAGTTCCCACGGGGGATGGGAAAAAATTTGTTCCTCTGTCATTCTCTACTTCCTATTAATAATAAGATGTACATCTAGTTGGTGATACAAAATCTACATCCACTTTAAAAAGCCAGACCCAAAAGCATAATATCCACTGTGCAAACTCCCAGTTTTCTTCATCTAAACTCACCACCATAATCCCCATTCTGTTTTCTCAAGGTATGAATTGGGGGAGGGGCAAATTATTTCAGGAGAACAAGGCAGAGGCAGTACAATAACAGAGGAGGCAGGAGAAAAATAATGGCCCCCTAGAGGTTATGTATCCTTGGATGTTTATCTTCCCTCTCCGCCTCCCTATGGATTGGTTAATATGTCTTTAGAGATTAGATTAGTCATTAAATCTATTAATGTTCATCCAATAAACAAGACTAATGTGATTTATGACTTGCTAGCTAATTCTGAGATTGCCTTTCTGTGTATCACTGAGTCATTGTATATTGACACAGATGTTTTACTTTTGAACCAGATTTGTCCTCCTGGCTATGTGTACAAACATTGTCCTCAGGAGGAAAGAGGGATGACTGAATGGATTTGATTTACAACTCTGTAATATCACTGAAACATTTTTTTTTTCTTCTGTTGCTAGAGCTGGAGGTTTGTTCGTTCTTGTAAATACTTGGGTGATATGCTTGATGTTTTGTCTGTCTGGCCCTCGGGTTCTGTATCTTATGTCACTTGTAGAAATTTGTTCAGCTTTGCCCATGGATAATTATTTATCTATTTATTTTTTTAATTGCTGTACCATTTAAAACTAAACAGTTTCCATATCAGCACACATAAGAATAAAATACGCATAGACGTCAAAGCTGCTGCTGCATTACATCAGTCCCCTCCTTATTATACAGTACAGTGTTCCCCCGCAAATTTGCGGTTTGCGAATTGCGGTCTCACTCATTTGCGGTCTGCTCCGACCGCCTCTTCCTGTAGTAAAGTCGGGCTACACCAATCAGGAAGGACTTTACTATACAGGAAGAGGTGGTCAGAACAGGCCGCAAGTGATTTTCTTCACCCGCCGGCGTTCCAGCTGCCCTCTCCTGCCTCCCCTGCCTTTTAACAGGCGAAAACCCACATTCACGGTTTTTCAAAATTTGCGGGGGTTCCTGGAACAGAATTTCGGGGGAGTACTGTACATAATATTTCTACTCTCATAAAAACACTGCTACAAAAAGTTGAGTTTTTAAAAGTTTTTTTAACCCAACTCTGTTCGCATCTGCAATTGACCCAAAAGACTATTCCATATTCTCAACCCTGTAAAAGAGCTGAGGCTGACATTATCTAGGGATAGTATATTCCATTGTACAGGGCCTAGGGCATGGAATAACCTCCCAGAGTACATTCATCGGCAACAGAATATACAGAATTTTAAAAGATTGCTTAAATGGCATCTTTTTTGCCAGATGAAATACAGGGTACGAGATTGTGTGGTCGGTGAGAAAGAGATGATGACAGTAAGGTGCTGGTCGCCTTTATATTTTATTGTTTGTATTTTCGCTCTGTTTTGTGGGTGTATTTATTGTTAATCTAGTATGTATTTTTGTATGTTAGTTTGTACCTCGCCATGGGTAAGGGTGGGATATAAATAAATAAACAACCCCTGCAAAACAGAAAGTAGATGCTCTTGTGTCAGCATACCTTGGCTGCACAACTACATCCACCAACGTAGTGTTTTTTGATCGTAATGATTCACTTGGACGATAAACACTCACTATTTGTTTAAAATAGGATGGTATTGGACGAAACAAGGCTTGATGAACAATGGGTATCTCTTATGTTGTACCCTAAAAATCACTGATATCTAATGTAGCAGCTGCAATATAGGTATTAAGTGAGTAGTTCTTGAAATCCTGAACATTCAATATCTTCTCTTTCATTTGAAACCCCAATGGGCAATGAATGAACCTCCAACAAAGAGTGAATGAAATTTTTTTTAAAAATGGAAAACAAGACCTGATAATAGATTTTTATTGTACACCACTTTGAATTTTAGATTAAGTGGTATAAGAAATTTTTAATAAACCTTGACACCTTGAAACCTCAGTAATCCATAATACGGACACTCTGAACAAAGCTAGACCGACTCTGTTTTCTTTCATCAGTCATTAAAAAAAACTTCACCATATAGTAACAAAACTATTCAAGCACATCTGGCTTCGTTTGGAATAAGCTATTTTCAAAAACATGTCCCAAAGAAAACATGTAGAAGCATGCAAATAAATCAATAATCAAAGAAACAAAATCACTTAACTAGAAAAATTCCACTCTGATTAATGATCCAACTCGAAAAATCCAAAAATTGTAGTACTTCCCATCCCATGACTAATCTGTCCCAACCAAGTCCTTCTATATCCCCCTCCCTCCATGTATGGATTAGATTGTAATCCAGACACAAGAGTCGTGACAAAAAGATGTCAACTGTACAGCAGTGGGAAATCCAAAGCAAACTTTATTTTGTCAGCAGCATAGACTCGACACTGGCAGTGTTTCGGCAATTCTGCCTTTGTCAAGAGTCTCTCGCCAAAATAAATATGTGCGTTTCCTTAGTTTGCAATTCACATCCGGCAGTTTTGAAGGAAGAAAATCCCCTGGCAGCAGTGCACACAATAATATCGTTTGCACTGTTGCCAGGGGATTTTCTTCCTTCAAAACTAAGGAGCCGCACATATTTATTTTGGCGAGAGACTCTTGACAAAGACAGAATTGCCACAACACTGTCAGTGTTGTGTCTATGCTGCTGACAGAATAAATTTGCTTTAGGTTGCCCACTGCTGTACGGTTGACATCTTTTCCTTACAACTCTTGTGTCTGGATTGTTCTTCCCATCTTAGAGGCTTCTCTGGCTTTTTTTTTTTGTTTGTTTTTGTTTTTTTTTACTGTGGGCGGGATACTAAGCCCTCAAAAAACTTGGAAAATTTGAAGTATGAAAGGCTTATGAAGCAAGTCCCTTAGTTTAACTGTGAATTATTACCGGCAAAGAAAGAGGTTCATCATTCTTAATGCTAAAGTTGTAGAAACTTTTCAGATGACACGGTACCTTGCAAGAAAATATCAGTTGTTTTATCTTTGTGTGAGACATACCTATATTTTTACTAAACTTGCTTCAGCAATGAATTGCTCAAGAGAGCTGTTTAATACAGTAAAATGCTTTACTAGCAAACTAGACAGGGTTGCATGCAATATTCTTTTTGTGATGCTTACCTGGTTATTTTTCTGACTAAAATATCTGGTTTGCATATGATTCTGCAGATTGTGCTTGAGTCTTATATTTTTATCTGGAATAGATGAAGATCTATTCCACCTAATAAGGTAGGAACAATGATCTGACAGATGAGATCTATAAGATGTGTCCTAGATTCCTGCCAATTTGGCTTTATGCATGCTGCTTGACAGTCAGACTATCATACTTTGTTCAAATCAATGCCCTTTGGCTAAGGGTATTTCCCAGAAGTACTAAAAACTTCAATGATTCATCCAGTTTTGAAGAAACCTTCTCTCAGACCCTGTCAATTACTGTCTAGTTTCTAATTTACCTGCTTTGGGGAAAGTAATGGAGAAGGGTACACCTCATTAGTATGATGATTTCCTGAAGGACTGGGACACTTTGGATCTGTGTCCAATGCAGGTCTCTTGAGGCTTTGCAGAACCACATGTGCTGTTGCCTGGATAAATCACAGTCAAGTTTCCAGCTCCTTCGAGATGTTACATTAGTAAATTATTCTGACACCACTGGAATTTTATTTTTTTCAACTTGAATCATTTGGGATAGGTGGAACTGCCTTCAGAGGGTTCCACATTTGTCTGAGTGAAAACATCAGTCTGGAGGACGTTGCTCTCAAGGGTCCCCGCAGGGCTCCTGTGTATAAGTTATGCTATTTAATCTTTACCCTTGGCACTTGAGTTCTTTAAGGACTGATGTATGCTGGTGACATTCAGTTTCTGGTTCTTTGCCACATGGATACTGATGCCTCTTTTAAATTTTTATAGCACTTATTGGCTTGCTATTTGCCTATTAAGTTGCTATTAACTCTTAAGAAGAAAGAGATTGGGTAAGTTCTTTATCTCTCCCCTTTGGTTCAAATGGGGTTGTGAGAGAAATTAAGGTCGACAACTTTTCATTCTTGTAATTTATGGGTGAGTATTCAATCACATGCTTAATTGTTAATGGTTTAATGGTTGGTCAAATTAAGGTTAGATTTTCTAACGGAACTATTGCATTATCACGTGATTGGACTAAGGGAAACATCCAAATAACTGTAGCAGTTGTCCTGTTATTTCTCTTTGAAGATTGACACTGAGGATGGAAGCAATTCAGAAAAGTTCCTCAAAATGCAACACAAGCCCTACATAAATGGTAACTGAAGTATTACTTCTAGAAGGAAGAGAAAGGGGACATTCAAGTGGTATCTACAGATGTTATTTTATTCACCTCTTCTAAACTACACATGTGTGTTGTCATTTTAAAACAAAACAGAAGCAATATTTGTTGTACTGTTTTCTGCCGTTCATCATCTCCAATTACCATTTTTGCGGTTACTTTTTTATTTTAGTGAATATTTTAGCATGTGTATTTCTGTGAACAGTGCATGTTAAAAAGCTTTAGATATATGCAAAACTAAGGAACTAATTCTATAAAGAAAGTGTCAACAATTAGGCACCACAAATGTGCTAAAATACTGGCATTTATACAAGCGTGTGCACAGAAATGCCACTTTTCCAACTAAACGCTATTCTAAAAAATGATACCTTATTATGATGGCTTGTAGTTTGGAAGATAGGCGTACACATGGGCTGAGTCTGGGCAGACCATGGGTGGGGTGCACAGTTACACATTTTGAGATTGGTTGGATCTTTATACATGGTCTAATGCCTGGCAACTAAAATTCAATGCAAAGAAATGCAGAGTAATGCATTTGGGGACTAATAATAGGAAGGAACCGTATATGCTGGGAGGAGAGAAGCTGATATGCACGGACGGGGAGAGGGACCTTGGGGTGATAGTGTCCGAAGATCTAAAGGCGAAAAAACAGTCTGACAAGGCAGTGGCTGCTGCCAGAAGGATGCTGGGCTGTATAAAGAGAGGCGTAAACATAGAAACATAGAAGATGACGGCAGAAAAGGGCTATAGCCCATCAAGTCTGCCCACTCTGCTTACCCACCCCCTGTCTAGGCCCTAATGACCCGTAGTCAGTAGAAGGAAGAAGGTGTTGATGCCCCTGTACAGGTCATTGGTGAGGCCCCACTTGGAGTATTGTGTTCAGTTTTGGAGACCGTATCTGGCAAAGGACGTAAGAAGACTTGAGGCGGTCCAGAGGAGGGCAACAAAAATGATAGGAGGCTTGCGCCAGAAGACGTATGAGGAGAGACTGGAAGCCCTGAATATGTATACCCTTGAGGAAAGGAGATACAGGGGAGATATGATTCAGACGTTCAAATACTTGAAGGGTATTAACGTAGAACAAAATCTTTTCCAGAGAAAGGAAAATGGTAAAACCAGAGGACATAATTTGAGGTTGAGGGGTGGTAGATTCAGGGGCAATGTTAGAAAATTCTACTTTACGGAGAGGGTAGTGGATGCCTGGAATGCGCTCCCGAGAGAGGTGGTGGAGAGTAAAACTGTGACTGAGTTCAAAGAAGCGTGGGATGAACACAAAGGATCTAGAATCAGAAAATAAGATTAAATATTGAACTAAGGCCAGTACTGGGCAGACTTGCATGGTCTGTGTCTGTATATGGCCGTTTGGAAGATGGGCTGGGAGGGTGTAGATGGGCTGGAGTAAGTCTTAACAGAGATTTCGGCAGTTGGAACCCAAGCACAGTACCGGGTAAAGCTTTGGATTCTTGCCCAGAAATAGCTAAGAAGAAAAAAATTTAAAAAAAAATTTAAATTGAATCAGGTTGGGCAGACTGGATAGACCATTCGGGTCTTTATCTGCCGTCATCTACTATGTTACTATGTTACTATGTTATATTGGTTGAAGCTTGAGAGGTTTTGTGTTTTTTCTTATTGTGAAATGTTATTGATATTGTTTTCTAAATTTTATTAGGTTGATTTTGTAATCTGATGCTTAAATTAAATAATAAAAGTATTTTTAAACAATACTACACTTCTCCCTCCGTATTCGCAGGGGTTAGGGGCGGAGCTGACCCGCGAATACTGAAAAATCGTGAATAACTTTTTATATGAAGCTGGGCAAAAGTGAATTTCTCTCTGCAAGTCCTGGGAAAAAGTGCCAAACTTTTTATTGGCACTCTGGGATGATGTCATTTGGGGGGGAGAAGCCAGCAAGATAAAAACCGTGAATAATCGAAGTTGCGAGTAATAAAACTGCAAATATGGAGGGAGAAGTGTACAGTGTACTTGTATGCATGTTTTTTTAATAATCTAGGAGCCTGCATTTACACTAGAGAGTTGCGCGGGGACAGAAATCCCACCCGTCCCCACCCGTCCCCGCCAAAATCCCACCCATCCCCACCCGTCCCCGTGAGGAATCCCTCCGTCCCCACCCGTCCCCGTGAGGAATCCCTCCGTCCCCACCCGTCCCCGCGAGGAATCCCCTCCGTCCCCACCCGTCCCCGCGAGGAATCCCCTCCGTCCCCACCCGTCCCCGCGAGGAATCCCCTCCGTCACCATCCTTCCCTATAAACTTCAGAAATAGTTATTTTATTTAATTATGCTACTGAATTAAAGGCTCTGGTAGAGACCCATTTACAAATAAGCAAAGAGACTATTAATTTGGAAATATTAATTGGGAAGAATACATACTTTGTAAATGGGTTTCTACCAGAACCTCTAATGTAAATATAAAATATAAATACTCAGCTGATGAGAACCCACAAACTGTCAGCTGAGGACTTCCTTTGCAGTTGGCCTGGGGTCCCTTTTGCCAAGCTTGGCAGGCAGCAGTAGCGTCCCTGAGTCACAGATGCTGGCACCTCAGTGGCTCATGGATGCTGCCAGCGACTGCTGCGCTTGGTGGAGGGGAGTTCTGACCATCTCTAGAGGAGGTCCTCTGCTGGCGGTGCTTGGGGATCCCCACCAGTCACAGCAAGGGCCAACAAGTACTTCAACACTGTAGAAATAAAACCAGAAATGCATTTCCTTTTCTTTTGAACACAAAATAAAGATATCTGCCATATACATTTCCCAAGGCAGATGACTCTATGCAATGTCACCTCGGTAACAAAATACAAAAATAGACAAATACACCCCCTCCCTTTTTACTAAACCACAATAGTAGGTTTTAGCACAGGGAGTTACGCTGAATGCCTCGCGCTGCTCTCAATGCTCATAGGCTCCCTGCGCTAAAAAACAATATTGCGGTTTAGTAAAAGGGAGCCATAGTGCAAAATATAGACAGCAGATATAAATTCTCAAAACAGACACATTTTGATCACTAAATTGAAAATAAAATCATTTTTCCTACCTTTGCTGTTTGGTGATTTCATGAGTCTCTGGTTGCACTTTCTTCTTCTGACTGTGCATCCAATCTTTCTTCCTTTCTTTCAGCCTCCTGTATGTTTCCTCTCCTCCAGACCTCATTCTCTCCCCCAACTTTTTCTTTCTGTCTCCCTGTTCCCCCTTCTTTCTGTCTCTCTGTCTGCCCCCTTTCTTTCTTTCTCCGTGCCCTCCCCCAAGCCACTCGGTTTGCTGCCACAGCCATCGGAGAATAGCCCCTAAGCCACCGCCGTCCCAAGCTTTCCCTGCAGAAGCGTCGCGCTGACCAGCATTCCGCTCCCTGACGTCAATTCTGACGTAGGAGAGGAAGTTCCGGGCCAACAAGGCATTTCTCCTCATTCCATCCAGCCTGAGCCCCATCTCTCCTTGATCCAGCATTTCCCTTCTGTGTCTGTCAGAATTACCATTCCACCTATTTTCCAGCATCACCCTTCTTTGTGTCCATCTCACCTATATCCGTATCTCACCACTTTTTCAGAATCTTCATTTGTCTCTGTCCTTGTCTTTACCCCATATTCACCATTTGCCCTTTCAATGTCTTTATCTCCCCCCCCCACACACACACTTTTTCAGCATTACTTCTATGTCTCTATTTCACCTCCTCTTCATGTCCCCTCTGTATCTCTATCCTTATTCAGAAGGTCCTGCTTACCCTTTCTCTTCTTTGTGTCACTATCTCCATTTTCAGCTTTCCCCCCTTTTCCTTTGTTAATGCACCCTGTAGCCAGAATCTTTCCACCCTCTCTCCACTCCGGCCCAGCCCAGTATGAAATATTTCCTTTTGTTTCTCTCCCCTCTCTCTTCTCCTCCCTCACCCACGAGTCCTGCATCTGGCCCTCTCCCTTCTACCTGCACCTGGCAACACCCCCCTGCTCCGCGGCTCTCTTCAGCAACTCGTCAGCAGCGGTGATCAAGACAAGCTGCCGACATCGAGGCCTTCCCTCTACGAGTCCCACCTTTGTGGAAAAAGGAAGTTGAAACAAGCGGGACTCGCAGAGGGTAGGCCCCGACGTCAGAAGCTGCTGCTGAGTTGCCGAAGAGAGCCGCAGGTAGAAGGGAGAGGGAGATAGGAAGGCTGTAGAAGCTCCGGAGCATGACACCGAACCCGGCCAGGATGATTTCTTTTTCAGGCTGCTGCTGCCGCTGCCATCCCCCACCCGAAATGACAAAAAACAGCCTAATGCCCGCGTCGGGAAATAGCCATGCTGAGCAGTGAGCTCAGCACGTACACAGATGAAAGCCTTGCTTGCTGATTGGTCCAGCGGCACGGTGGGGCGGGGCCACCGGACCAATCAGCAAACAAGGCTTTCATCTGTGTACGTGCTGAGCTCACTGCTCAACATGGCTATTTCCCGACGCGACGCCAAAGCTGCATGCTTGCATCGCCAGAATTTAGGTAGGTTGTTTTCATCCCCGTGGGAGTCCCGTGGGCAAGGGGGCGTCCCCGTGGGAGTCCCGTGGGTCAGGGGGGCATCCCCGTGGGAGTCCCGTGGGCCAGGGGGCGTCCCCGTGGGAGTCCCGTGGGCCGGGGGGGAACCCGCGGGATCCCCGCGGGACCCGCGGGATCCCCGCGATCCCCGTTCCCGTGCAGACCTCTAATTTACACCCGCTCTATGGTTGTTATAAGTGCCTGCACCTACAATATAAGCACAACTTTGATCAATTACGCTAGTATTCCATAAAGAAAGGTAGATGCATTTCTTCCTACAATGGGCTCCAGATAAACAACCCTTTATAAAACTGTAATTTGTAAGCATTAAAATAATAATGTATGTTGCAAATTATTTAAAAAATGAATTCAAACCTCAGATTTCTGAATTTTCCTATATCTCATTACCTTTCTCCTTTGGAACTACTAAAAATGTATTTAAAAGACATACTTTTTTATACTCGTTTAGAAAATTTTTCTCCAGATAATTTGTATTATTTGCCTAGTGGTACCAAAAAGATTTCAGAAGAAGGGGGAAAAGATCAATTAGTGTCACCTGATAGTTTAAATATTTTCCAGTTTTTTGAGTCATCGAAGGATTTTATAGCCAAAAGAGCAACATTATTAGTCACATTTATGACTGAAATAGAAAAACAAGATATTCTTAAACTGTATTTTCTAAACAAAAATGCCCTGTTCTGTGGTCAACAGATAAATATTTTTCCAGATGTCTCTAGACAGACGCAATACAGAAGGAAGCAATTCCTGCAACTCAAGGCTAGAGCCTTGGGTGTAGGTGCTTTATTTTTCCTCAAATTTCCCTGTAAATGTTTGGTGACATATCAGAATAGAGACATAGACATAGAGACATAGAAATAGATGGCAGATAAGGGCCACGGACCATCTAGTCTGCCCACCCCAATGACCCTCCCCTACCTTTCTCTGTGAATAGATCTCACGTGCCTATCCCATTTGGCCTTAAAATCAGGCACGCTGATGGCCTCAATAACCTGAAGTGGAAGACTATTCCAGCGATCAACCACCCTTTCAGTGAAAAAGAATTTCCTGGAGTCCCCGTGCAGTTTCCCGCCCCTGATTTTCCACGGATGCCCCCTTGTTGCCGCGGGACCCTTGAAAAAGAAGATATCTTCTTCCACCTCTATGCGGCCCATGAGATACTTGAATGTCTCGATCATGTCACCCCTCTCTCTGCGTTCCTCGAGTGAGTACAGCTGCAACTTATTCAGCCGTTCCTCGTACGGGAGATCCTTGATTCCCGAGACCATCCGGGTGGCCATTCTCTGGACTGACTCCAGTCTCAGCACATCCTTACGGTAATGCGGTCTCCAGAATTGCACACAGTATTCCAGGTGGGGCCTCACCATGGATCTATACAATGGCATAATGACTTCAGGCTTACGGCTGACGAAACTCCTGCGTATGCAACCTATGATTTGCCTTGCCTTGGATGAAGCTTGCTCCACTTGATTGGCAGTCTTCATGTTCTCACTGACGATCACCCCTAAGTCTCGTTCCGCTTCAGTTCTTGTTAGGATCTGGTCATTAAGGGTGTAAGTCTTGCATGGATTTTGGCTGCCCAGGTGTATGACTGCATTTTTTGGCATTGAAGCTGAGTTGCCAGGACTAGATATATTTTTTTTGATCCAGCCCACTTAGAGAATTTTCTCAAAGATAAACCTAAATTGGATATATTGCTTGTTACTAGTGCAGAGGATGAGATGTTATGAAATGAAAATAATTATTTTGCCTGACTCTAGAGTGTGTTAGTATACTGATGTTTATTTTATTTTTTAATATAGAGACCACAGCAGGAATAGCCAGCCCTTAATTAAATGGACATGATAATACTAACATTTCTATTTTGACCTATTTCCTTTACATTTGATTATATTACCTGAACTTGTTATATGTTGTAACAATTAATAAATTGATTTTTAAAAAATGAATTCAGCAAAAACTAACATCAAAGAAACAAAAGGCCTGCTATTCAGAGTGAGTTAAGAGTTTGTAAGCAGGTGGTGAACTCACGACTCGATTATGTATTCATTTTCAATTCTTAAAAAAAATCTGTCTGTTTAGGTCACAAGACAGCCAGATTTAATAAGGGATCAGCATTAAGGAGACGTGAAGGCAGAACTGTCATTTATACATCAAGCTGCAATATTCAGTCACAAAACAGATAAGTTATGCATTTTGATTTAGGTCTGACAAAATAGCAAGCCACTGGCACAGTCACCGCTTATATGTATATTCAATAACATTCATAACAACAAGAAATACATCAATGAGATGCTCCTTGAGGAACAGAGGATCTCCATCAGAAGAAGCTCTGCTGAAAGAGGAAAACTGGGTACCGATCACTAGACCATGCAGAATTGATACATTTACTCCACTGTTCCTTCTAAGCTAAGTGGCAATCCTCCACCTATGGTCCTGCCAGTGTGGGGTGCTGTTTCACTTTCACATTTTCAATAGTGAGGGACAGGCAATTCTGCAGAACTCCAGGGGACCTGTCTTTAGTGATTGAAAATACTGGCTTCAATGCAGTTGGAGGACACTCACTCAGCTTAGAGGGAAGAGTACTTGACTCCACCTTCCCTTGAACTGAAGAACCAATATGCAGTCCAAAACTTGGAGGAGGTAAAAATATCCCAGCAACAGAAGGAAACAAGCTCAAAACCCCCAAAGTTGCTGGATCAATTACTGCTAGGAAGCAAAAAAAAGTAATTCCTTTCAGAGAGGTACAGATATGAACATCTGCCATCCTGACATTACATCCCAGGAAGTGTGCTGTCTGCTTGATGACCAGATCTGAGATTTTACATATAGTTTGCTGAGATTCATGAAGTCTACTGACTATTATCCAATGCTTTTCATGTATGTTGGCATCAATGATACTGCTAGGTATCCCACTGAATGTCTCAAAAGTGAATTCATGACCCTGGGGGAGAAGATGAAATTCTCATCAATACTCCCTGTCAAGAGTTAAGGCCAAAGCAGAGAAATTTGCATCATGGAGATAAATCCATGGCTGCACAGATGGTGTTATAGAGAATATGTTTGATATCCTAGACCATGCAATGATTTTCCAGCGGTTGCTGAGCAAACGATGTCCTTCTAACAAAAAAGGAATGAAGGCTTTCTGCAGCAGATGGCTTACCTGCTGAAGAGGGCTTTAGAATAGAATCATCGGGGATGGGTAATTAAAGCCCCCAGGTAATTAAATGCCCTCAGATAAGTAAAGCAATAAATACCTCTAAAGAAATGGGAAAAAGGGACAAGATCTGGAAAGCTGTGTATACTAATGCCCATAATATGGGAAATAAGGTTCTGGATCTAAAGGCTGTGATGGAAGAGGATGACTTGGATTTAGAGGTAGTTACAGAGATGTGGCTCTCATAGAACCATGACTGGAAATAGTTAAGCAGGAGGCTCTTGCTTATACAACTCTCTGGACTATCCAGCATACCCCAGTGATGTCACAGCATTATCACTGAATGCACATGGGTTTTTCTTTTTCTTTCCTGGTATCATTTTTAGTTAAAAGGCAGCAGTGCTAGGTAAGATTCATGGGCACATTAAATTTTAAATTCTTTTTATATTGCTTCCACTTTTGAAATATGCATTCAATATAATTCTGTTTTATCCCTCAGCCACTTAATTCTGTTAATTATCTGACAAAGTTGACACAAGAAGTGCTGTACTACTGTGACACCTAATTGTGACCCCTGACACAGGCACATGTCAAAATAAAGGCCATGGTGAGTCCTTTAATAAAATTTGTTTCTTCTGGAGGGATCCAAGATTGCGGCAGCATAGTGGAGCGTTTCTGAGCTAGCAACTAGAGCTCTCACTGTTCCCTCGAGAAATGCCTCATACAAAGAGAAAAGGGAATGTGCGGCCTGAACCCTTGGTGGCCGGCACTTCCCTATCTGCTCAACGTTCTCATGCGAAGTTTCGTCCCCACAAGTACCCGGAGTTCAGTCTGCTGTATCTTCAGCGGGAGGAGCTGCCAAAGAGCTGGACTGCGATATTTCACTCTCTCCTCCGGGCTCTGTTCTTCTGCCACCTCCGGTTCCTGCCGTGGCACAGCTGGTGGTTCCCAGTGAGGATTATTCGTCCGGGGAGACCCCAATCCAAGAGGCAACTGCCACAAGATTTGGAGAGGAGCATGGAGAACTGGGAAGGGTAGTCCAGGCTACTCCCCAGCTAGTGAAACTGGTGGAAATCACCTTGGAGAGCATTTGGTGAGCTCTCCAGACACTAAACACCTCAGTATCAAGGACTTCAACTGAAGTTTCAGCGTTAGTAAGTACAGTTGATATTCTGGGTAAGAAATTGGACGGGACAAAAGTAAAAATTTCTCAAGAATTGAAAAAGGTCTCGGACAAGACAGAGAAATTTGAAGACTTAACGTCCGGTATGGTAAAGGAAAGACTTGCTTTTAACAGGAAGATTGAACAAATAGAAAAAACTGTAATCGCAGATTGAATATAAGAATTCTGAATTTCCCTAAATCTCTGGTGATGACTCCCAATGAACTTTTGAAAAAATATCTGTCTGAAATATTAAACTTTTCCTCTGATAATATTCCACCAGTAAATTGTATCTACTATTTGCCCAAGAAAAAAGAAATGGGATCAGAACCAGTGAATTTACAATTAAGTCCTGCTCAAACTCCTTTAAATGTTACGGATTTATTGGAATCTACTATTAATGAAAGTACTGAAAGAGCAACTTTATTGGTTTATTTTGTGATTGAACAGGACGTTAATACTGTCTTTAAAATGTTCTTGTGGTAAAAAATGTTCTTGTGGTAAAAAAAAAGTCTATTTATTTATTTTAAAATTTTCTTTCCCGCTTATTACCTAAGCGGGTTACAGTAGAACACATATACAACCAAAACATACTCAAACATATTATATAATACACATCCTAACCTGGTCTTCCAGATATATTCACTAAAACTAGCATAACGCTAATAAAAGGTTCACACTATATGAACTGTAAAGTACATTTCTCTTCAAAACTAATAAAAAGCTTTAACAAATGAATAAGTTTTCAGCTGCTTTTTGAAAGACAATTTCTCTCTATATAGTTTCAAAAAACTTGGTAATGTATTCCACAGATATGGACCAACAACAGAGATAGCTGTTGCTTGTGTTTATGTATAACGTGTTTCACCTAAAGCAGGGCTAGGCAATTCCGGTCCTCGAGAGCTGCAGCCAGGTCAGGTTTTCAGGATATCCACAATGAATATGCATGAGATGGATTTGCATGCACTGCCTCCTTGAGATGCAAGTCTATCGCATGCATATTCCTTGTGGATATCCTGAAAACCTGACCTGGCTGCGGCTCTCGAGGACTGGCATTGCCTACTCCTGACCTAAAGCATCAATTGATAACCTCATTGCAGATTGAGATCTCAAATCTCTGGAAGGTATA
This sequence comes from Geotrypetes seraphini, assembly GCF_902459505.1. Taxonomy (NCBI): domain Eukaryota; kingdom Metazoa; phylum Chordata; class Amphibia; order Gymnophiona; family Dermophiidae; genus Geotrypetes; species Geotrypetes seraphini. Next base: position 47,968,870 of record NC_047087.1, read on the forward strand.
TACTGTTTCAAAAGCTGCTTCAGATATAAAGGTGTCTCCTCATAAATTACCTGATGAACAATTGTCAGAATTTTGTATTCAATCCATGATATATGCCAGTGGTTCCCAGCCCTGTCCTGGAGGACCACCAGACCAATCGGGTTTTCAGGCTAGCCCTAATGAATATGCATGGAGCAGATTTGCATGCCTATCACTTCCATTATATGCAAATCTCTCTCATGCATATCCATTAGGGCTAGCCTGAAAAACCAATTGGCCTGGTGGTCCTCCAGGACAGGGTTGGGAACCACTGATATATGCAAGAGGATGTCATGGATACAGTCAATGGGAACGGTTAATCTGATGGCTGGTTTGGAGGGCAATGGGAAGTAGGGTTATGGATTGAAGGCTTTATCAGAAAGGTGAGTTTTCAGTCTGCTTTTAAACAGAGTAAGGGAAGGGGCGTGACAGACGAACTCAGGTAGTTTATTCCTGGCATAGGGGGGCAGCTAGATGATAGGAATGAAGTCTGGAATTGGCAGTGGAGGAGAAGGGTACAGCTAAGAGCAGTTTATTTGAGGAATGGAGTTCTCTGGGAGGTGTATAAGGAGAGAGAAGAGAGGGGCACACACTTGTAAGTCGGCAAAAGGAGCTTGAACTACATGCGAAGGTGGACAGAGAGCCAGTGAAGTGATTTAAGGAGAGGGGTGACATGAGTACGATCACTGTACTGCACTGTGGGCAGCCACCTTGGCATCTTTATTTCCACAGCCGTTTTGACAGCATTACACTATGCAGGCCAACAGCAGCTTTCAGAAATATATGCTGGCACATTAGTTGCATTTCTATCTCTCGGTATAGAATCCTTTGGTTTCCAAACTCCAGGGACTCCCCACAATCGGTCTTTTTTTTAAACCTTATACAGATCACAGCAGCATGCAGCTTTGCAGATCAATAGTTTCTTAAAAACCAGAAGCGTTTCCCCCCCCCCCATTTTCTCTTCACAGTTCCTAGGAATTACCAGCTGGCAGATATGTGTTCTTTTCACATTAGCTCAGTTCAGAAAATGTTTTGCCGCTTCACTTTTTTTAACCCCGGGCTAAGTGCTTCCACTTCCTCAGCTCTCCATCGGCATTTCAATAGATTTCATGGGGATCCGCAGCAGGCAGATTCAAAAGAGATTCATGGCTTGGCAAATCCGGGCAGTGGCGTAGTAAGGGTGAGCGGTGCCCAGGACGGTGGTGCCCCTCCCCCCACCCTCTTCCCCGCCTCCCCCTGCCACACCCCTTCCCTTTCCCCATACCTTTCAAACTCCGGCGTGAGCAGCATGCTGCCCATGTCGATGTGTCGGCTCGCCCTTTGATGTCACATCCTAAGCGCAGGTCCCAGAAGCAATGTCAGAGAGAGCGCCCTTAAGATATGGGGGAAAGGCAAGGGGCGCACATGACGAGAAGCGGAGCGAATGAGCGGGCGGAAAGGCGGATAAGTGCTGCCGTGCACTTAGGAAGACTGTGCCCGGGGCAGGCCGCACCCCCCTTAATACACCACTGAATCTGGGCTTAATCTACATTAAATCTCAGCCGCCCGTTTCCCTAGCAAATCTGGGGAAGGTCCGTAAATCCTGCCAAATTCCAACTAGTTTCAGTTTTGCTTGGTTGGAGCATACACGAGGACTGATTCTAAGGGAATAGAAATCAGAATGCAAAATCTTACACAGAATAATAAACACAGAATAAAAAGCGCCTCTCTTGTTGAAATTCTAAACTATAGTGTATTTTTTTTCTGTTTCAATTAATTACAAATACAACTTATGCATTCATGTGAAATTGCAGAACTATGAAGTGACTTAATCTATCAGTCTATTTCTGGATTATCCCTATTATCAATATGTGACAAGTTAATGGGTCTTAATTATACAAGCAGCAGTAAAGCAATTAGGTAAACTGAAGGATTATTATGGCTTCTAAATAAGGAAGCAGGTTTCTTTGCCAATGTAAGATAACAGATCCACTTTTATTGTAAACTAGATTAATCTTCTTTGCATTACGGTATCTGTATCTTCTGGTGGATAAATCTCTTCGTTACTTTTTAGCAAACATAGGAGCCCTTTTACTAAAGCTGCAGCAAAAGTGGCCTTAACGCGCCCTTACCAAGGGTCTTTTTCACGTGCTAAGGCCATTTTCGCTGTGGCCAGAAATAGACTGATTTTCCTGCTTCTGGAATTAATGGCCTTGCACTAGATGCACAATTAAGGTCTGATTCTATATGGCCCGGATTCTCTATATGGCGCTGATATTGTCAGGCACTGATCGCATGTCAATCATGCGATGGTACCATATAGAAAATAGGCGCTGGAAATGTATACCAGGGTTTTCCAGGCCTACATTTCTGGTGCCTATCTTTGTTGTGAATTGCCTACATAAGAACATAAGATTTGCTGCTGCTGGGTCAGACCAGTGGTCCATCGTGCCACCAGTCCACTCACGCGCGGGCCTTTGGTCAAAGACCAGTGCCCTATTTGACTCTAGCCTTACCTGCGTATGTTCTGTTCCAGCAGGAACTTATCAAACCTTTTCATGAATCCCTGACGGGTGTTTTTTCCCTATAACAGCCTCCGGAAGAGCGTTCCAGATTTCTACCACTCTCTGGGTGAAGAATTTCCTTACTTTTGTACGGAATCTATCCCCTTTTAACTTTAGCGAGTGGCATTAGGCAGCCTAAAGTATTTTTTAGGCACAGATAGATGTCTTGAAGCTTAGTTAAAACCATCATTCAAACGCCATTTAGAGAATCCAGGCCAAGGTGCCCCGAAAATTGGTGCTGACTAGAACAGCGCTAAGCATGATTCTATAAAAGGTAGAATCATGTTTAGCATCAGTGAGTGTCATAACTTTTAGGTGCACCCATTTAGGAAAATCAGGCTTAAATACATTTATTTATTTATTTACACACACACACCCCACCACCTTTTTACAAAATCGCAGAAGCGTTTTTTAGTGCAGGCCGGTGCGTTGCATGCTCTGCGCTGCTCCCGACACTCATAAAGTTCTGAGTTGGTAAAGATTTTTTGTGGGCACACTTCTCCCTCCGTATTCGCTGTGATAGGGGATTAACAGACCCACAAATAACTTTTTCATGTTCCTAAAGGAGAGGCAAAACAGGTGAAGAAAGTGCTGGGAATCAGTGATTTCTCTATGCAAGCTGACATAATTGGGGGGGGGAGGAGCCAGCAAGCTAAAAACTGTGAATAATCGAAACCGCGATTGCGGAGGGAGAAGTGTATTGTATTTTTAAGAAAGCAGGGCCTACAAAGACTAGTATGCATGAGCACTTCTGAGCGCTAGAGTAGTGCTTCGAAGGAACTGTTTGAGTTATTTCTTTTGAAACTTTGTTTTCTTGTTGCTAGTGCAAGCCTCACAGTGTTTGTATGAGAATAATGGGGAGAATTCACCATCCAGCTAAGGGTTTGTGAATTGTGGGGTTTGAAAAAGCCATTTCATTAGATGAATACAACAGTTCTCCCTCCACTGGCTCCCCAGGAGTTAGTGGCTGGCCTGTTTGAGAATTACTAGGCCAAGTGAGGACTTGAAAGAAGTTATTTGGACTGTATGCAACCTTAAGTGAACAGATAATTCTTGTTGTTGTTTTTTTATTATTTCGGTGCTCAGAAGAGATTATGCACACTTTGAGAAGGGCAGGTTTTCCAAGTAACCTGAAGTGCTGTGGTGAGACTTTGGAATTCAGCCATAAGGTTTCAAGATACCAATAAAATTTGTACTGTTCATTTTCTTTTTGCTTGTTATGTTTCCCCATTGGAACAAACTAAAGGGAGTCTATTGAACTGTGTGAGCCTTACCTGTAATCCACTGTGAGAGAGAAGTTTCAAGTTTTATCACGTTTTATTATTTTTAATATGTCGACCATCAGCATGTATCTGGCCGGTTTACAATGCTAAAAAAAAAAAAGGTAAAATAATAATTATAGAAGGGAGAAGAGTGAACATTTTGTAAAAAGACAATTTACAAATACAAACATGAACTTGAAGATAATAAGGGGAAGGGAGGGTCAATAATTACATTATTAGAAACAAAGTTTTTTAAAAAAGGGGGGGATATAACATCAGAAATAGGGATCGCTTCTTAAAAGCGGTTGAGATTAATTTTGCTAGCTATTAGAGAGGAAGTATTTAAAAGTTGTGGTATGCGTCTTGAAATAAGAATGTTTTTAGTTTAGTCTTGAATTTGTCGAGACGATTTTCATGGCGGAGTTGAGGTGCCATGGCGTTACACAGAGTTGGAGAAACTATGGAGAAGTTAGTTTTCCTAGTGTAGTAGAATTCTTTGATGGAAGGGACGGTGAGTAAGTTCTGATCTGCTGATCTAAGGGTCCAAGAAGCACAGAGAGGGATGATTAGTCTGTCAAGAAAAGGTGGAAGACGCAAGAGTTTGATTTTAAAGACCAGCATTGAGGTTTTATAAGTGATACGGTGTGTGATGGGTAGCCAGAAGGCCATGAGCCTGAATTCAGTGTTTGACGATTTTTCTTTTTGAAAACAAAATAAAGACTACTTTTTGTGATTGTGATGGTGCTTTCAATTACCAGCACTGATTGAGTCAATTAAAAAAAAATTAAGTGCCTAGATCGCCAATGTAGGCACCTAACTTCCAGCGCCATTTATAGAATCAGGCTCACTCAGTTTATAAAACACTGGCTTCTTCCAGTGGCGATTTTAAGGGTGAGCAGCACCCGGGGCAGAGGTGCCCCTCCCCTCCCCTCCCTGCAGTGCGTGTGCACCCCTACCTGTACCAACTTACTGCCCGTTTCAGCTTCGGTGCTCTATCTGATGTCACTTCCTAGTTGCAGGTCCAGGAAGTGACGTCTGACAGTGCTGAATCCGGCACGGGCATAAAGTTGGTAGCTGCTGTCGCCGAAGTTAAAAAGGTAAGGGGGAGAAGGAAAGTTGCACGCTTGTATCAGGTGGAGGAGGGCTGCCGGTACCCCGAGCAAGATGACGCCTGAGGCGGATCGCACCCCCTTGCCCCCCCCCCCCATATCACGCCACTGGCTTCTTCTGTAACTTCTTCTGAGACTTAAAGGTTCCAGATTTCAATCATAGATCACCAGAAAAACCTCTAAAATTTTATGTTTCTGAATGTGAAAACTCATGAACTAAATCATTGGGTGAAAATTGTGACTAACAATTCATAAACCCAAATTGCTAGTCTTGACCTTAATCAGTAAAAAAAAGGTCATAAAGAACTAACATACAGCACATTGATAACGTAAAGCAGATCACTTATCTTATCATATAGCCATGTCCCAATGGGACCCATTTCACCTAAAAAAGGCTTCTTCCAGGGTTATATTAGGGTATTCAAATTTCACTTAGAATCAGGATTGCTGCAACTTCATCTATTAAAAAAAAAAAATAAATAAATGTGAATCTGTGAAATCAACCCCCTACACACTTGCTAAAGTAATCATGTTTGGCATCAGTTTAGCTACACGCTGGTGCTTGTGGAATATACCACACTTTATAACAACAGCGCATTGTAAAAAGTGGTGTGTTACTAAAGGACAATCAATAATTAATGCATGAAAAAATGATCAATTCTTTGTGTGCTTAAACAGCCAAACTCTTAATGAAATTATACTTTGTACCAACAGCGCGCGCTGAAAAGAGCTGTAATACTAAAGGACAGCCAACTGTTAGAAAACACTGCCAAAATGTTGCTTCAAATTATTCAAAAAAAGTGCTATAAGTTTGCTCTGAAAGGGGCGATTTGACTCCCATTGCGAATATAAGTAGAGAAGGCTCATTTTCGCCGGGACAGACCTCACTCTCGCCTGCACCGGATGTCCCGCCTCCCTGTCCGGCCGAGGCAGCTGCCCTGGAAGTGGAAGGAAGAGGAACCGAGAGTGCACCCGATCCAACTACGGAGGAAGGTTTCATGGCAGATGAGCTTCTGCCGATGCATACCAGCATTGCGGAGTTTTCCCCTGTCAGAGAGGACACTTTAGTTGCAATCTTTAAGACGCTCCAGAAATTGGATATTGCCACGACAAAGACAACTGAAGAGGTAAAGGCTCTTGGAGCCAGATTGGATAATTTAACTAAAACATTTGAACAGTCAATTACTGAAACTAAAAATCTAATTGGGAAATTGCAAAATGAGGTCCAATCAATACAGGCTTATAAAATAGCTGCAATAAAGGATAGCGAATTATTACATCGGAAAATATAGAATATTGAGAATTACAACCGAAGGTTGAATGTGAGAGTTTTGAACTTTCCTAAGTCTCCAGGGATTTCTCCCTATGAACTGTTTAAAAAAATACTTGTTAGAAGTTTTGAAATATTCTTCAGAAATTATTCCTCCATTAAACAAGATTTATTACCTTCCATTTTCTGCCAAAAAGTCCCTGGGGGCCTTGGAAGGGGAGAATATGCAATCTGATTCAACACTTATATCCTTCGTATTTCAACAGGACTTGGACTCATTTATGAAATTATACTTTAAGTTTTCCCAAAATTTGTTTTATGGCAAGAGAATATGGGCATACTTAGATGTAACAAAGGTGACCCAAGAAAGAAGGAAACAGTTTCTTTCCTTAAGACATGAAGTAATATCTCTGGGAGCATCTTTTTTATTAGGGTATCCTTGTAAGTGTATAGTGAAGTATGCCCAAATTAAATATGTATTTCTTCTTCCTGATTATTTAAAATCTTTTCTGGAGCTGAAAAAGATAGCCTGAAGTTGAAAAAGTGAATAATAAGAAAGCAAACCTGTGTTAAGCCTTTCCTTTAATATTTAATATTCCTTTAAAGGCCCAGCGCCTGCACATCTACACAGGCCAGCCAGATCGGGACTAGCGTGGGAGCCCTGCTCGCTCCCCCCCCCCCCCCCCCCCCGATCCAGCCGGGACACAGGAGACTCAAAAAGACCCAGCGACTGCACATTTACATCAGCCAGCCAGATCGGGACCAGCGTGGGAGCCCTGCTCCGCCCCCCCCCCTCCCCCCGATCCAGCCGGGACACTGAAGACTTAAAAGGCCCAGCACCGCATCTCACCACCAGCCAGCTAGATCGGAACCAGCGTGGGAGCCCTGCTCCACCCCCCCCCCCCCGATCCAGCCGGGACACAGGAGACACAGAAAGGCCCAGCGCCTGCACATCTACACAGGCCAGCCAGATCAGGACCAGCGTGGGAGCCCTGCTCCGCCCCCCCCCCCCCGATCCAGCCGGGACACAGGAGACACAAAAAGGCCCAGCGCCAGAACCTTTACATCAGCTAGCCAGATCGGGTCCAGCGTGGGAGCCCTGCTCCACCCCCCTCGATCCAGCCGGGACACAGAAGAGCCGGGACTCAAAGGGAGAGCCATTCCTCCTCTCTAACACTCTGATCCAGTCCAATCCCGAACCCCAGACACCAAAAATGAAGCTATCCCTGCATACACACACACTAGCCACCCTCTTGATAATCCTCCTCATTTCTAGTTGGAAAGCAGCAGCAAACAACTTACCCACCACAACCACAACCTCCATTACAACCAACTTCCAACTTCCCAACAGAAGAACACTCACATCAAGAATCTCGAACCACCACGCCAGCACTCAACACCCTATCACTGTATCCTGGAGAAGAAGATCAACCCATCCCAAAACCAAACCTCAACCATCTCCCAAAACACTCATTTACCCTGAAACAGCTCACATTATTCAGACAGACATGGCTTCCCTTACATGTGCCTATGTTAACATCAGAGCCCTAGGATCCAAAACAGAAAACATAAAAAAATGGATAAAAAACGAAAACCTTGACTGCCTATTCCTCACTGAAACCTGGTTAACCTCAGACACAGACCCTAGAATAATAGAAGTATGCACGCAGGGATACAAAATAACAGTGACCTGCAGAGAGAAAAAAAGAGGAGGAGGACTAGCAATAATAATCAAGGACTCCCTAACCCTAAGCATACAAGAAAAAACATCCACCCCGCAAATGGACTTCCTCGCTTGTCATCTCACAAACCCAACACTAAAAAACTCACTAAACTGCATGCTCTGTTACATAACACCAGGAAACTGGACCACAGTGAGACCTGAATTTGAAAACTTCATCTACCATAACTCATTAACAGCAGAATATAACCTTATCCTAGGAGACATAAACCTTCACTTAGAAGACACAACTTCCACACCAGCAAATAACTATCTATCCTTCCTCAATGCCTTATCCCTCCAGATCCTAAACCCACAAACCACCCATGAAAAAGGTCATCAACTGGACATTACAGCATTCATGACTCACCAACCATCCAACCCAGCAATCCAAACTCCTAACGGAACATGGTCCCCATCCCTATGGTCAGACCACTACACATACAACTTCAACATCAACTGGACCAAGACCAAACCCACACCTCAATCCAAAAAATCCACATACACCGCACGCAAACATATCGAGCCAACCATTTTTTGGTCAAAAGTAGACGAAACTATCCAAAACTGCGACCCAAAAGACTTCATCTCTCACTGGAAGAATGTGACCACCAACATCCTTGATGAACTGGCCCCTCTACAAACCAAAACCAGAACCAGCAGGAAATCAGACCAGTGGTTTGATAATGAATTGCTCCAACTCAAAAGACAGTGTAGAAGATTAGAAAGAAAATGGAGAAAAACTAACCTAGATCAAACAAAAACCGACTGGAAAAAAATCAACAAACAATACAAAAATCTACTAAAGGACAAGAGGAAAACCCACTACACTAATCTCATAGGCACGGAAACCCAAGATTCCAAAAAACTATTCCAAATCCTGAAAGATCTAACAGACACCAAACCCTACACAACCACCAATAACACCCCCCCTCCCTCAGCCATCCTCTTAGCAGAACACTTCAAGAACAAAATTACCAACACCAGAGCCACTCTCAACCTTACCCCACCCCATCAAAATACAATCACAATCCACCCTTCAGAAAAAGAGTCAACTGCAGCAGACAGAACATGGTCACAGTTCCCCAACACACAATGGTCCGAACTCAATAAATTCTACAAAAAATACAGCCATGCCTCCTGTGACCTCAACCACTGCCCCTCATATCTCCTTACTACCTCCAGTGTAAAATTCCGCACCATACTTCTACAATGGATTCAATCCACGCTCACAGAAGGTATTTTCCCTGATGACCTCAGCGAAATTGTCATCACCCCAATCCAAAAAGACCCAAAAGTACCACAAAACCACCCATCTAACTTTAGACCTATTGCCTCCATTCCGCTATTTGTCAAAATTATAGAAGGCCTAGTAGCCAAACTCCTCAACAACTACCTAGATGACCATAACCTACTCCACCCCATGCAATCAGGCTTCAGAACCAACTTCAGCACAGAGACACTACTAGGCTCCCTTATGGACACTGTCAGACAACAACTTAGTACAGGGAAAAAAATGCTTCTCATACAACTGGACCTAACTGCTGCATTCGATTTAGTAGATCACAACATCCTTCTACAGATCATAGATGCAATAGGCATCTCAGATAAAGTATACTCTTGGTTTGAAGGCTTCCTAAAATCTAGAACCTACAGTGTAAAATCAAACAAAGAAAAATCAGAACCTTGGTCAAACCCCTGCGAGGTACCACAAGGATCTCCACTATCCCCTACCCTCTTCAACCTTTACACTGCTTCTCTAGGAACACATCTGGACAATCTAGGCATAACCACATATAGTTATGCAGATGACATCACCATCCTCATCCCATATGATCATTCTAAACCTACCATGACAGACACACTTCACCGAACACTTGAAACAGTCACAACCTGGATGAAAGATCACAAACTTAAACTCAACCCAGACAAAACCAAATTCATCCTTCTCGAAAATGACAAGGTCCAAACCACAACCAACTTGGAACTCAACGCAACCAACTATCCCATCCAAACCACCATAAAACTACTTGGCATGACCATAGACAGATGCTGCACCATGCAACCGCAAATAAACAAAATAATTCAGAAATCCTTCGCAATCATGAGAAATCTGAGACTAGTCCGGAAATTCTTTGAAAGAACACAATTCCAACTTATAATACAATCCCTAATACTAGGTCTACTGGACTACTGCAACATCCTCTTCCTTCCTTGCCCTGTTACTATGATTAAACAACTTCAAACAATCCAAAACACAGCATTGAGACTCATCTACTCATTGAGAAAACATGACCATATCACAAAAGCCTACATCAACTCACATTGGCTTCCAATCCAAGAAAGAATCCAATTTAAATTCTACTGCATGTTATCTAAAACCCTAAACGGAGACAGCCCATCTTACTTGAACAACCGCCTCATCCAAGCACCCACTACCAGACACAGAAAAACGCACTCCCCATTCATACCTCCCCCAATCAAGGAAGTAAAACGATCAAAACTACACGACGGCCTCCTAGCCACTCAAGCCGCAAGACTGGATAACCAGATTTCCAACCTTCTGACGTCCACCCCAGACTACAAGACATTCAGAAAAGAAATAAAAACTATACTTTTCAAGAAATTCCTTAATAACTCTAAAACTGACAATTGATCTACCCTTTACTTCACTAGTAATAACAACAGAGCTTCCATTGTGACCCCCTTCTTAATTCTTTTGCAAACCGACTTATCCTTAACAACCTGTGAAATGTTTAAAAGATCTACTACTTACCTCTCTAGCTAATCAATAGTTCTCCCATTGTAACAACGTTTTTATTAATCTTTTGTAATCCGCCTTGAACCGCAAGGTAATGGCGGAATAGAAATCCCTAATGTAATGTAATTTTGCCTCAATGAATAAAAAAATCTCTTCTCGTATATTCTGGCTTTAGCTCCCCCCTGTTTATTTGTGGTCTAAGGAAGGACATACAGTTATCCTACTTTTCATTTTTTGTTTAAAATGATAATTTGTAAACTTAATCATTGCTGTATTTCTCTCACAAGAAGTTTTATTTTCTTGTATTTGTTGTTGCAAATTATAAATAAATAAATAAATAAGAAAAAAAGTTCTGTAAAACCTACTTAACGTCCCTTGAAAAGAGAAACAATGCAGTTGTGGGAGCGTTCACAACCTATTGATAAAAAACTAAGGGGGTCTTTTACTAAGGCACGCTAGCCAATTTAGCACGCACGCGCTAAATGCCAGCACGCCCATTATATTCTATGGACGCGTTAGCATTTAGAGTGCACTAATATTTAGGAGCACTAAATCGGCTTAGCGCGCCTTAGTAAAAGACCCCCTAAGTAAATAACTGCTGAAAAATTATGGCTGAAACCAACATTGCAAAGAATACTTTAAACACTTACTAATTGCTTTGATCTGCTGCTTCCCAAAGCGCTGATGTCACCAGCTAATAGCTGCATTTAAAAAAAACCCCGCACATGTGCATCTTATATACATTTCCTAGAAGCTGAAAACACCTGTGAATGCTGCTCTAGGCTGATGTAATGTGGCTGATTAGAATGAAACAAATTTACTATTTATATTTATAAACTTAAATACCAGCTATAAAATGCAAGCAAATTGGTATAAAGCACTGTGTTGGATACTGGAATAAAACGCTCACTAAACATACAGTGTTACCTTAAAAAAAAGGCGGAAGGAGAACAAATGTTGATATGGTGCAAAAAGTGAACCCTATTGGATAAACAAATAAAGAAAAAAATTAAAAATGAATAAAAGGCTTGTCCATAGCCAAAGCAATGAGTGTCAACATCCCCCTATTTTATGAACACATAACACAGGTTGGTAACCACTCCGATGCTCATAGGAATTCTATGTGCGTCGAAGCAGTTACCGCCGCTGCCGGCATCGAAACCTGCGTTTGTAGAAGAGGGGGTCTGAATGGCTGGCAAAACATCAGATAAATGCACATAACTCCAGGGAACTGGTTTAACAGATTTCAATCTATGGATCCAGCATGTTTCACGTTAGAAACATAGAAACATGATGGCAGATAAAGGCCAAATGGCCCATCTAAGTCTGCCCGTAAAATGAACAGCTGTTCCCATACCGGGAGTCGAACCCTGGCCGCCTGGGTGAAAACCAGGAATCCTAACTGCTAGACCATATGGGAGAGCTGAAAGAATCAAACTTCTTCCTCCTATTGCCCTCTGTCTGTAATCAATGGCAAAGCACTTCAGATCATTGAAAAGGTGTTGATGATGCACACAATGCTCCACCAGAGGTTCTGTAAGCCTATTCCTCCTGATGTTTAACTTATGTTCCAATATCCTTGTTTGAAAGGGTCTAGATGACATTCTCACATAAAACTTATTGCAAGGACAAGTTATGATCTATATAATAAAAATTGATCTGCAATTTAAGTGATGTTTGATATGATATGTCTTCCCATCAACAGGATTTGTGAACTCCTTAAACTGTACTGCCACTGCTCAAATGTTGCAAGACAGGCATCTGAAAAAACCAAAAGGTAGCAAAGAAGTCAGAACTTTTTTTTATCTTTTAATGGCTCAGCGGGACTTAAAATGTGTCTTAACTATTGCCCAATGCTTTTTAATGATATTTGCAATTTGATTCCCTTTAGCATTGAACCTCAAAACATCGTGACAGCTTGGCGATTCTGCTCCAGCGTTTATTTTAAACAGTGTGTTATTGACAAGTGTCCCCGGAGGAAGGCGTTGTTTTGCTACACCGAAACAGGGATCCCCGTTGGGACTATTTTAGCGTTTATTCGTTTCAATAAAAACTGTCCTTGGTTGATTTAGCCATCTTCCTTGTCTTTTTTTGGTGCATGGTTAAGAACATAAGTATAGCCTTACTAGGTCAAACCATTGGTCTATCAAGCCCAGTAGCCCGTTCTCAAGCTGGTCAATCCAGGTCACTAGTACCTGGCCAAAACCCAAGGTGTAGCAATATTCCATGCTACTGATACAAGGCAAGCAGTGGCTTCCCCATGTCTTTCTCAATAACAGACTATGGACTTTTCCTCCAGGAACTTGTCCATACCTTTCTTAAAACCAGCTACGCTATCCACATTCTTTGCATTCACATATAATTGTTGCCTGATAACATTTACTTGTTTGACTCTAAACTGAACCCTAGTAGGGAAGATACAAGCAATTATACCAAACACATGCTAATCAAGTGTTGATCTCATGGCAAGAATATAGCACAGTAAATATAAATATCCCTAGGAAAACATTCTTAATACACATCATTACTGTGATGTGCAGTGTACCAAACAATATTTGCTAAATCTGCAGTACAGACTTTTATGCTGTACAAGATAGAGAGACTTTTTTCCTGTTTATTTTAACTAGTCTCAGGTACACAAACTCATATTGAAAATCTTGAAAATATCTAAAAGAAGAAATAGATCCTTTGTGCTATTTGGTCATGTGCTTCACCATTACATAGTAAAATAGTAAATGATGACAGATAAAGACCTGAACGGTCCATCCAATCTGCCCATTAGTTATTCTCATTAAAATACATGATGAAATTAACTTGTCTCTTCTTTGATACCTGTATTTCTGGGCCACAGACTAAAGTCCACCTGGTATTGTCCTAGGTTCCAACTGCTAAAATTGCCATCTAAGCTCACTCCAGCCTATCCAACCATCCCGTTGTTTGCAGGATATCTACATAGAAACATAGAAACTGACGGCAGATAAGTGCCATAGCCCATCCAGTCTGCCCACACCGATGACTATCCCCTACCTTTCTCTGTGAAGAGATCCCACATGACGATCCCATTTTGTCTTAAAATCAGGCATGCTGCTGGCCTCAATTACCTGTAGTGGAAGACTATTCCAGCGATCAACCACTCTTTCGGTGAAGAAGTACTTCCTGGTGTCACCATGCAATTTCCCACCCCTGATTTTCCACGGATGCCCTCTTGTTGCCGTGGGACCTTTGAAAAAGAAGATATCCTCTTCCACCTCGATATGGCCCGTGAGAAACTTGAACGTCTCGATCATGTCTCCCCTCTCTCTGCGTTCCTTGAGTGAGTATAGCTGCAATTTATCCAGCCGTTCCTCATATGGGAGATCCTTGAGTCCTGAGACCATCCGGGTGGCCATTCGCTGGACCAACTCAAGTCTCAGCACATCTTTGCAGTAATGTGGCCTCCAGAATTGTACACAGTATTCCAGATGGGGGTCTCACCATGGATCTATACAATGGCATTATGACTTCGTGCTTACGGCTGACGAAACTCCTACATATACAACCTATGATTTGTCTAGCCTTAGATGAAGCTTTCTCCACTTGATTGGCAGTCTTCATGTCTTCACTGATGATCACCCCTAAGTCTCGTTCTGCTACAGTCCTCGCTAGGAGCTCACCATTAAGGGTGTAAGTCTTGCATGGATTTTGTCTGCCAAGGTGCATGACTTTGCATTTTTTGGCATTGAAACTTAGTTGCCAGGTCCTTGACCAATGCTCCAGTAGGAGTAGGTCATCCATTATACTGTTGGGCATTGAGTTTTTCTCAAGCACTGTGCTTTTGTCTGTCGTGCTCTTGCCTACTATATTGCAAAGTGTGGCATTGATCTGGCCAGTAACATCCTCATGTTCCAAGTTAATGGAGTTCCCAATGATGCCCTCCCCAGCCCATCTTACACCGAATCACCATATACGGGACACAAACCATAAAAGTCTGTCCAATACCGGGCCTTAGTTCTTTAATTTATACCATTTGTTTTCTAATTAGAGATCCTCTGTGTTTATCCCACACTTTTTTGAATTCCATCACCATTTTCCTCTCCACCACCTCCCTCAGGAGGGCATTCCAGGCATTCACCATCCTCTCCTCCCCATTCCTACAAAGCTTAAAAAAAGAAAAGAATGTTTCTTTTATAAAATAGAGTGATTCAGATTGTACTTCAAACTTTGATTGTGGGCTACATTCAGAGCGTATCTGGGATAAGAAATACCGTGTATGTTGGAGGCATAGCACAATATATAGCAATTGTTTAAAATATTGAGATGACTCAAGACTGATTTAAAAAGTTGTTCTGAATTTTTGGGAGTTGCATATCCTTAACAGGGTTTATTAAACTGGGGAGATGATTTTAAGCCAGTGATTGAAAAGTGGAGAGTAGGAACAATAGTGCGAAGCTATCCTTTTTTCTGAGGCTTTTTCCATCCCCAGAGGAGTATAGGTCTGGATTTTGAGATGTATTACTATAGAATATAATTGAACTGTCAGGGAGATTTGGAATTATAAGCTATATAATTACAGTGGTGTTCTTTTTATCTTATTCACATTTCTAAAGGTATCCTACTGTACTTAAAAAGAACTTCTCTTGATCTACAACTGAAAAAGGCATGAGTTAAACCTGAATATCTCCCAACCCCCATCTCTCTCCATACATTCCATTGAATTTGGGATGGACTAGTTTACGTATTCTCTTGGTTCAGATCTCGTGTAATACCTCCTGCACAGTGCAATATTGAACCCCTTAGAAGCCCCTTAGAAACCTTACCATATCTGGGCTTTAAAAAAGTTTGCTATTGAGATAGATATGGGATAAGCCACATCCCTGGGTCAGTAGCAAGAGATATTGCTAATATTTGGGATTCTACTGGGTATTTGTGATCTGGATTGGCCACTTTCAGAAGCAGGATATTGGGATAGATGGACCATGGGTCTGATCCAGTATGGCTATTCTCAAAGACTCTGTATGCAGTGGTCTCTAGTGCAGTAGTCTCAAACTCAAACCCTTTGCAGTGCTACATTTTGGATTTGTAGATACTGGAGGGCCTCAGAAAAAAATTGTCTTATTAAAGAAATGACAATTTTGCATGAGGTAAAAATATTTTATAAATCTTTCCTTTTGGCTAAGTCTTAATAATAATATTGTAATTTATAACTAAAGAGACATATGATCAGCAAACTGTTTTATTTTACTTTTGTGATTATGAAAACACACTGAGGGCCTCAACATAGTACCTGGCAGGCCGCATGTGGCCCCTGGGCCACGAGTTTCAGACCACTGCTCTAGTGATAGGAAAAAGCATATCTTGAAATGTCTTGAATAGATCAGTAGAAGAACTGGGTAACTTGCTATCTTTGCAATAGAAAATTTGCTAATATATTTTTTCCAGTGGTTCCTGGCACACTGTTGAATGGTCACTTACAGTCACTTTCATCACTACTGGTTACTGTGGTCACCTCCAATTGTCAAGTGGTCACTACTGGTTACTGTGGTCACCTCCAATTGTCAAGTGGTTACTCCTGGTCACTTGTCACCTCTTGTCACCACCAGTCACTTCTGGTCATTCTGGTCACCGCCAGTCACTTTATTTACTGTATTTTTTGCACTATATGGCGCACCTGACCATAAGACGCACCTAGGTTTAGAGAAGGAAAACCAAGAAAAAAATTCTGAACCAAATTGTATACTAATATATTTAATAAAATATACCAGGCTCTGCACTCAGCCCCCCCCCCCCCTCACTCCCTGCCTGGCTCTAAACCCAACCCCACATTCCTTGCCAGGCTCTACACCCTGTCTTTCCTCTCTGCCAGACTCTGTACCCTGTCCCCCTTCCCTACCAGGCTCTGAACCCAGCCCCCTTCCCTCCCTGCCCTACCAGGCTATGCAGCCAGCCCCTCTCCCTGCCAGGTTCTGCATCTTGTCCCCCCTCCCTGCCAGGTTCTGTACCTTTTCCCACCACCCTGCCCTGTACCCTGTCCCCCCTCTGATGGTCTAGTGGTAGGCTGGGACAGGAGGGATCCATCCCAGATGACTAACAATTTTTTACAACCCCACCTCCACCCCAGTACCTTTTGAAGTTATGGTGGTCCAGCGGTGCCACTTACCCTCGCTACACCACTGCATCCATAAGCTAAACCTCTGTGTTAAGTGCAGGGAGCTTTCTTGCAATTTAGAGAAAGGCAGCCATCTTGTTATCTGAGAGCAATGGTCACTATCATTTGTTAACAGGTTGGTAGCTGATGCTGAATGAAGTTAATTACACCTTTTTCCATCTTATCAATTAGTGTGCATTAAAAATACCCATGTTAACTGCAAGGTGCACTCTGCTTCCTTACCTCATCCCTGCCCCTAATATTAAATTCCATCTTAGGTATTTAACATGGCAGCTAAAGTGCATTAACTGTTAATTCAGCAAGTTAACTTTTTGAACACTTTTGTTAACAATTAACTCTGGGGTTCTTTTATTAAACTGTGGTAAGCACTAATGTATACTTACCACAGGCATCTTTTGATAGTATTGGCATCTGCGCACACTTCCAAAGTGCTAAAAAATATAATTTGTATTTTTTTAGTGCTGAGAAGGCATGTTCAGCGCTAATTGGTTAACGCAGCTAAAACTCAGGCACTAAGGCCCATATTCTATAAAAGGCACCTTAACTTAGGCAGTGGAAGGTGTCCTATTGGTGCCTAAGTTAAATGGAAAACACTGTTTAAAAGATGTTTTAAAATGATTTTCCAGACGCCCACCAGCACCTAAAAATATGGTGCCAAAATAGCACCTGCAGAGGTTCCTATAGGCGCCTAAGCCACCGAAGCATAGCTGATGCCACAAGTGGCATTAGGTATCATTAGGCACCTCTGGAGGCGCGATTCACGTCAAAGGTAGGTGCCAGGGGTGTGATTCTCTAAATGGCGCTGTTGCGTGACTGACACGTGATCAGTGGCTGTTTCAAGGTGACCACCCACATCAACGCCGTTTAGAGAATCTGGGCCTAACTAATTAGCATATGGTTCATGCACGAGCCCTTAATTCCTACAAAACAGGCGTAGTTGAGGGCTCACACACTTATGGGCTCATGCACTTATGGGCAGATTTGCGCATGGTCATTATTGCGCAAAAAGGAAATTTATGGCTATTTTACAGCCATGCTGCAAGTGGCCTCAGTGCGTGGGAAACCCACACGCTAATCATTACACAGAACACTTTTTAACGTAACTTTGTAAAAGGGCCCCATTATTAAAGCCAGTGCTAAACACCTAACACAGGCCCTCTTTTACTAAGCCATGGTAGAGGCTTCTACCCCAGCCCAGGGTGCTAAATGTCAATGCCCCGAGGCTGCTCCTATGAGCATCGGAGCATTTAGTGCTCAGGGCTGTGGTAGAAACCTATACTGCGGCGTAGTAAAGGGGGGGGGGGCAGCTTAGTACATAGGCTCAATTATGTACTGAATGCGAGTCCCATTACACACTTCTTTGCGTGCTATCCCTTTGAAGTTTCCAAAAATGTCAGAACTAGGGATAAATAAAAGGTTTATTTATACACTATTCTGTTTCAAAATACATATGGGAAATATATTTCAGCAATAAGGCAAATTACATTTTCAGGCTACAATAAATGATATTCTTTCATGACGCTTTACTTATGAAAATGTAGGTCAGTACTGAGGGACAATAGCTCATAAAAGGTAGGCAGAAATGTGCTGTTTCCTCCAATAAAATTGCTGTGACTGCATTTTACTTTGGATTTCATGTCCCACATCTTCTGATAGAGAATATTCCACACAAAAAAAAAATGTTCAATTCAAAGCCTCTACAACTACCCCCTTCCAAAAAAAAAAAAAAACCAACAAAAAATCCAAAAACATGTGCCATGGGATCTTTGACCTCAATGAAGAATTTAAGAATTGATATGCCTCACATGGCTTTTTTTTACTGAGGTTTCACCTTCCACATTTTCTTATTTGAAAATTGTCATTTCCAGATGGTACAGGTACATCTTTTTATGGACAAAGGATGAGAGGCCTTTTATGTTGCAGTGCTGGTGAAAAAAGCACCACAAGATTGTACATCTTCTTGACAAGAGAATACAATTTTTTTATGCCATTCCTTTCTGAAGCCCACAGCACATGATGCTCCAGAGAAGTCTCCCATCCAAGGACATAGAGTCATCAGAAGGAATGAACAGGACAGGTGACTGCCTAGATGTTTTGTGAGTAGAACAGCACTGGCAGTTCAGGCGCTCTCCAGAATTCCTATGTTGTCACTGAAGGGCAGCTGTGTCATTTGAAATAAACACAGTCACAAGAGAGTGGAAGAAACTGAAATGCTTTCAGGTGGAATCTTTATTTGTGATGACATCATTTTTCACAAGACTCAACACTGATAATGTTTTGACGCCACAAGGGTGCCTTCCTCAGGAGTCTATAGACAAATGCAAACATCAATATATAAAAAGATATGTACATATAAAAATAAATAAATGTATGTACATCAAAGATTAAAAACAAATCATATAGATCAGTGGTTCCCAAACCTGTCCTGGAGGATCCCCAGGCCAGTCGGGTTTTCAAGATAGCCCTAATGAATATGCATGACAGAGATTTGCATATAATGGAGATGCCAGGAATGCAGATGTGCTCCATGCATATTCATTAGGGCTATCTTGAAAACCCGACTGGCCTGGGGGTCCTTCAGGACAGGTTTGGGAACCACTGATATAGATGAACATAATATCAATTTAAAAAATGATATCCAAAAACTTAAAAGAAATATCTAAATATATGAATATTTTAAAAAATAAACATGAAAAAGCATGAGTGAAACTATAATCACAATCTCTATATGGGAAAAAAAAAAGAGAGAGGATTGGAAGACAACAAATGCCACCACTAAGTGGGGTACTATTTATGAGATAAACACAGAGATTTAAATAGGAATGAAAAAGAAAAACAAAAGAAGTTTGGATACAAAAACACCTAGAACATAAGAACATTAGCAGTGCCTCCGCTGGGTCAGACCACAGGTCCATCTTGCCCAGCAGTCCGCTCCCGCGGCGGCCCGAACAGGTCACGGGCTGTCTGAGACACCAGAAGGGGCCCCCTTGCCACCTTGGTTTCCCATTGAGTTTTATCTTCCCATCGAAGTCCTAACCCTCCGGTCTTGCACATGCACAACCTGGTTGGATTTCTATACTTATTACTTGGTTTGCTTTCTATACCTGTGTTACATCCCAGCACCTCTCTCAGTATCCCACGATCCCCCTATCCCTCAGGAATCCGTCCAATCCCTGTTTGAATCCCTGTACCGTACTCTGCCTGATCACTTCCTCCGGTAGCGCATTCCAAGTGTCCACGACCCTTTGGGTGAAGAAAAACTTCCTTGCATTTGTTCTGAACCTATCTCCCTTCAGTTTCTCCGAATGCCCCCTCGTGCCTGTTGACCCCTTCAGCCTGAAGAATCTGTCCCTATCCACCCTCTCTATGCCCCTCATGATCTTGAAGGTCTCTATCATATCTCCCCTGAGCCTCCTTTTTTCCAGAGA
Organism: Geotrypetes seraphini; assembly: GCF_902459505.1. Taxonomy (NCBI): domain Eukaryota; kingdom Metazoa; phylum Chordata; class Amphibia; order Gymnophiona; family Dermophiidae; genus Geotrypetes; species Geotrypetes seraphini. The sequence continues at coordinate 47,989,126 of NC_047087.1, forward strand.
GAAGAGCCCCAGCCTATCCAACCTCTCGGCATATGGGCAGTGTTCCAGCCCTCTTACCAGTTTCGTTGCTCTCCTTTGGACTCTCTCAAGCACTGCCATGTCCTTCTTGAGGTACGGCGACCAATATTGAACGCAGTATTCCAGATGTGGACGCACCATAGCTCTATACAATGGCATGATGACTTCCCGCGTCCTGGTTGTTATGCCCCTCTTTATGATGCCCAGCATCCTGTTGGCTTTTTTCGAGGCTGCTGCGCACTGTGCAGATGGCTTCAGTGATGCATCTACCAGCACACCCAAGTCTCTTTCAAGACTGCTGTCTCCCAATAATGCCCCCCCCCAATTTGTATTTGAACAATGGGTTCTTTTTACCTATATGCATGACCTTGCATTTTTCCACGTTAAAGCGCATTTGCCATTTGTTTGCCCAGTCTTCCAGCTTGTCCAGGTCCCTTTGCAGGTCCTCACACTCTTCCCTAGACCTAACTCTGCCGCACAGTTTGGTATCGTCTGCAAATTTTATAACCTCGCACTTTGCCTCCTTTTCCAGGTCATTGATAAATATGTTGAAGAGTAACGGCCCCAGCACCGATCCCTGTGGCACACCGCTTGTGACTCCCCGCCAGTCAGAGTATTGTCCCTTTACTCCGACCCTCTGCAGTCTACCCGACAACCAGTGCTCGATCCATCTGTGCACATCCCCTCCCACCCCGTGGTTCCACAGCTTCTTAAGCAGCCTTTCATGTGGCACCTTGTCGAAAGCCTTTTGAAAATCAAGGTAAATGATGTCTATAGGTTCCCCATTGTCCACCCGACTGCTTATTCCCTCAAAGAAGTACAGAAGGTTCATTAAGCATGACCTTCCCTTACAGAATCCATGCTGGCTTGTTCTCAGTAGGCCATATCTCTCGATATGCTCGCAAATACCATCCTTGATCATAGCTTCCACCATCTTCCCTATAATTGAAGTCAGGCTCACCGGCCTGTAGTTTCCGGGGTCACCCCTCGATCCCTTCTTGAAGATAGGTGTGACATTCGCCAATTTCCAGTCCTCTGGTACCTCTCCAGTTTTCAAGGATAGGTTGCAAACATGCTGGATTGTCTTAGTTCTTGTCTTAGTTCTTTCAGAACCCTTGGGTGGATCCCGTCCGGGCTCGGCGATTTGCCGCATTTTAACCTGTCTATCTGCTTGAGGACATCCTCCTTACTTACCTCTATGTGTTCTAATTTTTCAGCCTGTTCCCCACTCATGAGCTCCTCTGAGTCCGGTATATTAGATGTGTCTTCTCTCGTGAAAACCGACGAGAAGAACGTGTTCAACCTCTCAGCTACCTCTTTATCCTCCTTGATCACTCCCTTCCTATCCCCATCGTCCAACGGCCCCACCTCCTCTCTCGCTGGTCGCTTCCCCTTTACGTAACTGAAGAATGCCTTGAAGTTTTTCGCCTCCCTGGCCAGCCCCTCTTCATATTTCCCTTTTGCTTTTCTAACCTCTCGGTGGCATTCCTTTTGGCATTTCCTGTGCGCCTGGTGATTTTCCTCCGTTGGGTCCTTTTTCCATCTCCGGAAGGACACTTTCTTGTCGTTTATTGCCCTCTTTACTTCTGTTGAGATCCAAACCGGGTCCTTTGACCGCTTGTTCTTGCCGCCTTTCCTGAAACTTGGGACGTACATTCTTTGTGCTTCCTGCAGGGTGTCCCTGAATAGGGTCCAGGCGCTTCCTACAGTCTCCATCTTAAGGACGTTTTTGAGCTTCCTCCCCACCATTTCCCTCATAGCAACATAGTTCCCTTTCCTGAAGTTGAGCGCAGTTGTTGCGGTCCTCTTTACTGTGGGTGTCCCCCTTTCTAATGTGAATCGGATCGCGTTGTGGTCACTGTTGCCTAGTGGTCCTCCCACTTCTACCCCTCTTGCAGGCCCCCCTAATCCGTTTAAGATGAGGTCAAGAGTAGCACTCCCTCGCGTCGGTTCCTTGACTAGTTGCTCCATGAAGCAGTCCCTCACAGCTTCTACAAATCCTGTTTCCTTAGTGCAGTTGGAGTGACCCGTACTCCAGTCAATCCCCAGGTAGTTGAAGTCCCCCATCACTGTTACACTTCCAGTCCTGCATTCTTGTCTCAGTTCAGCTTCCAAGTCGTGTCCGATTTCCTCCGGCGTACCAGGTGGGCGATAGTACAGCCCCAGTTTTATGCCTGTACCCTTGTTTCCCGGCAATTTGACCCATAGCGATTCCAGCCCCTCTGCCTTCTTTGCCATATCCATCCCGACCGAGTAGATAGAGTCCTTTATATATAGTGCTATGCCTCCCCCCTTCTTGTGGGTCCTGTCCCTCCTGTAGAGCTTGTACCCTGGCAGCGCCACATCCCATTGATTCTCCTCTGTCCACCATGTTTCTGTAATTCCAATTATATCCAGGTCCTCCCCCTTGGCTACGACCTCTAGTTCACCCATCTTGGCCATGAGGCTTCTTGCATTGGCGTATAAGCACCGCAGGTCCCGTCGTTTTTCCTCCACCTCCGTATTTACCTGGGCCGCCTCCCCTTGAATTTCGGGCAGTTCTCCTGTTCCCTGTGCTTCTGCTTTGCCCTTAGCCTTTACTCTCGCAGCTTTCGGTTTCCCCACATTTCCGCCACCCCTCTCCCCAGCTTCTCCTCTGGGTTTTCTAGCCCTACCGGTCTCCTCCTGGGCTATCATCCCTTGAGGCTCTGTTTGATCCCCCTCGCCTTGTGGCACCCCTATATTGCCCTCAGTTTTCGCCCTCGTGCCACCTAGTCCCCCTGTGTCTCTATGCCCCTTAGTCTCTTCCCAGCAAGCTCCCTTTACCTGGTGTTTCCCTCGCTGTCTGATCATAAGATTCACCGGTCTCTCTACTTCCTCCTTGCAGTCAGCCCGTTCAGCATCTGTTCTGGATACTGTTGTCCGAAGCGTCAACATCAGATCAGCTGTCGGCTTTCCCCCTCTCCTCAGTTTAAAGCCCTCTCGATCTCCTTCCTCACATTTGCTGCCTGTAGTCTAGTTCCCGCTGTGCTCAGGTGCAGGCCGTCTCGCCGGTAGAGCTTGCTCTTTCCCCAGAAGGACGTCCAGTTCCTCACAAAGTGGAAGCCCTCCTCCTGGCACCATCTCCTCAACCATGCATTCACAGCCTGGAGGTCTGCCTGCCTCTTTGCATCTGCTCTCGGTACAGGCAGGATCTCTGAGAATGCTATCCTCCGGGTACTCCGCTTCAGCTTTCGTCCCAGGGCCCTGAACTGGTCAGTCAGTGTGGCCATGCTGAAGTTCCTCCGGCTCACATCATTCGTTCCGATGTGGATTATCACCGCAGTCTCCTCTGTCTCTGCTCCGTCCAGGATCCTCTCGATCCTATCAGTGACATCTCGTGTCTTGGCCCCTGGGAGACAAGTCACTAGCCGGTCCTCCCTTCCTCCAGCTACGTGACTATCTACCTCTCTCAAGATCGAGTCTCCCACCACAATAACAGACTTCCCTTTCCTCAGCAACCTCCTCTGTCTCAGGTCTGCGTCCTCAGTGTAATGTGGTGTCTCTTCCTCGGGGTCCCGGTGGGTCACGGTTTCCTCCTCTTGTGTGATTCCTCCGCTAGGTCCTTCCCCGGTGTCGCCTTGTGGATCCTGGGTCTCGTCTGCCAACATATGTCTGTGCAGCTGATGGTCCTGTTCCTCCACCTTCCTCCTATAGGCCTCCTCGATGAATCTCTCGAGGTCCCTCACCTGGTCCACCATGGGGTCTGCTCCGTCTGTGTCCTTGGTTGACCAGTTCGTCTCCTCTGTGTTGCTCAGTCCCTCCAGTCCCTCGAGTTCCTGGACCTTGACCCTCAATCTGCCGACCTCCATCCTCAGGCTTTCCAGTTCCTGACACCGACTGCATATGTACTCCTGCCTTCCCAAGGGGAGGTAGTCGTACATATTACACTCTGTGCAGTATACTGGAAAGTACCTCTGGGTTCCTGGGTCCTCCATTGCTCTCGTGAAGTGCTGGTGTGCTCCTGCTGTGGGTAAGAGAGAGAAAATAGAAAAGGAGAAACGAGAAAAGAGAAAAGTGAATTACTTGGCGTTTCTGGTTCCCTCGCAAGGCTCTCGCCTTCGCCGCGCGCCGAACGGCCGCGCGCCGTTGGCTCGCCCCCTTTTAAGGGGGAGTCTGGGCTTTCCGACGCTGCTGTGACGCTGGGGGGTGGGCGGAGCTTCCTCTCGCCGCTACCCCACGCTGTCCGCCTGCCTTCCGACCTGCCTGCCCTCGCCCACGCTGCTCCTCTCTCCTCTCCGCTCGCCTCCCGGTGCCTACAACCACCCGCACCAGCTAGCTACAGAAAGAAAAAAAAGAAGAAACGAAGCTTCCCAGGCTCAGCCTTTTCCTCCCTTTTAAGGGGGAGTCTGGGCTTTCCGACGCTGCTGTGACGCTGGGGGGTGGGCGGAGCTTCCTCTCGCCGCTATCCCACGCTGTCCGCCTGCCTTCCGACCTGCCTGCCCTCGCCCACGCTGCTCCTCTCTCCTCTCCGCTCGCCTCCCGGTGCCTACAACCACCCGCACCAGCTAGCTACAGAAAGAAAAAAAAGAAGAAACGAAGCTTCCCAGGCTCAGCCTTTTCCTCCCTTTTAAGGGGGAGTCTGGGCTTTCCGACGCTGCTGTGACGCTAGGGGGTGGGCGGAGCTTCCTCTCGCCGCTACCCCACGCTGTCCGCCTGCCTTCCGACCTGCCTGCCCTCGCCCACGCTGCTCCTCTCTCCTCTCCGCTCGCCTCCCGGTGCCTACAACCACCCGCACCAGCTAGCTACAGAAAGAAAAAAAAGAAGAAACGAAGCTTCCCAGGCTCAGCCTTTTCCTCCCTTTTAAGGGGGAGTCTGGGCTTTCCGACGCTGCTGTGACGCTGGGGGGTGGGCGGAGCTTCCTCTCGCCGCTACCCCACGCTGTCCGCCTGCCTTCCGACCTGCCTGCCCTCGCCCACGCTGCTCCTCTCTCCTCTCCGCTCGCCTCCCGGTGCCTACAACCACCCGCACCAGCTAGCTACAGAAAGAAAAAAAAGAAGAAACCTCTAGTGATAAACAAAAATGAATGTGCCAGATAGGTCCATTCCTTCAGCCTACATGCCCAGATCATGTCTCCTTGTCATGTGGACATACTGTGATGTTATATATCCATTCTTGGTACTATATTCTACATCTATGCTGACGACATCACCTTAGTCTTCCCCATCTCCAACATAACCCCCGAGATAAACAACCTCCTAGCTTCAATCCTAACGCAAATCAAACTATGGATGACCGTCTTCAAACTGAGACTCAACTCAGATAAAACCAAGTTCTTCCTGGCAAGCCCAAACGACAAAATCAAAGATACCTCAATCTCCCTGAATGGCCAAGTCTTTCCCTTAACAAACTCCTTAAAAATACTCGGAGTGACTCTCGACCGCAACCTTACCTTCGAAGCTCACACCAACCTTCTGGTCAAAAAAGGCTTCGCCACCTTATGGAAGCTAAGATCCTTCAGAAAATACTTTGACGCCCCCTCATTCCGCCCACTTGTGCAATCCTCCATCTTAAGTCTAGTCGACTACTGCAACATCATCTACCTGGGATCTTTCAAAAAAACCACATAAAGATTGCGAATTATTCAAAACACGGCAATCCAACTGATCTTCGGACTAAAAAAATGGGAACACATAACTCCCTACTACCACAAACTTCACTGGCTACCCCTAGAAGCAAGAGTGCTATTCAAGTTCGCCTGTTTCTGCTACAAATCCATCCTTGGCTCGGCCCCCCTTTATTTAGTACCCCATTTTATCCTAGACCGCCCATCCAAACTCACACGTAGAACCCACCTGTTTAGCTACCCTACCCTAAGGACCTGCCGTTACAAAAGATATCTAAATAGAACTCTTGCCTTCCAAGCAGGTCATCACAATAACAGGCTGGCCCACATCATCTCACGCACTTCATCCTACTTAAACTTCAGGAAGCTACTAAAAACTAATCTTTTCACCCGATTCATACCCTAAGACCCTATGCTCACCCTGGCCCCTTCTATCTCTCTATGTCCTTTAAGCAGATTGTCCTGACCTTCTTCCCTGTACCATTTCATTGCCATAATTGTACCCATCTTTCTTTCTGTTTGTACCATATTTTTCTCTCTGTTGTACCATTTTTTTCTCTGCCACCTAATTTTCTCTGACTGTAAAATTGTACCATTTTCGTTGATTGTCCAGCCCTTCTTCGTTGTAAACCGCCTCGAACTACTATGGCTTTGGCGGTATATAAGAAATAAAATTATTATTATTATTATATTATTGAGACATGGATGTCTAAATGCCACTTTTCAGACATGCAAAGCAAGAATAGAGCTACTAAGATAACCACTTATTTATTTTTAGTATTTATATTACACTTATAACCTAAGTGATTTACATTTAGGTGCTCAAGTATTTCTCCGTATCTGTCCTGGTGGACTCACAATCTGACTAATGTGCCTGGGAACAATGGAGTGACTTGCCTAGGTTCCCAAGAAGCAGTACTGGGCTTGAACCTGCACTTTCAGAGTGCCGAGGCTGCCGCTCTAACCACTAGGCCACACCTCCACCCCACATATGTGACTATGCGAGATCTGTTAAACAGCATAAGGGACTTTCCAACATCCCTGCTTCCCAATGTTCTCCATAGGTGGAAACAAACTATTGCCTGACTGTAGAACAGCAATTCTGTTTGCATCGCTCTGCAATTCAGAGCTTAGTCGCTCAGACAACATGAAAGGAAGAGTGGAGGCTTTTAATTTTTTTGCCCAAGAGGTAAGTGAAAAATGACTGAAGTGGAGATTAAAATACTTGAGCACAATAAGTTCTTCTAATGATTTTGAATAAAAGATATCCTTAGGCAGTGTTCTACTTCTGATGTTGTTAATATTTGCAATTGCTCACACAATATCTATCTGTTGGTTTATAGGAAGCGTGTGGGATTATAGTAAAATTGATGAAAAAGTATTTAAAAGCCCCCTCTGCTCTCCCTCTTCATAAACAAGATCCAAATTAAGGGTGACCTTGCTATTCTATTTTTAAATTAACTAATGAATGTAAAAAGTAATCGGAAAAAGATAGCCAGTGATTCAATTCTATAGAGAGTGGTTTGAATTCATTTATGCCCTTAGAAGAGCCAAAGCAAAAAAGGCATTATTAATTTAGGCAATTAGAATGCTTTGAGAGCAATATCCAGTGCATTAAAATAAAATTTGTCCCCTGAGCACTGCCTACAATCTACGAAAATGTAATTTTAAAGCATTTAAAAGAAGGAAAGGTCATTTATTTGATGTGCTCTATAAAAGAGTGCAATATTAAACTGGTAATCTTAATGAAAGGTGGGTGTTTCATAAATAGGAAGTAAATGGTTGAATGGATTCAAAGTTTAATTAAATTAAAAGAAGGTTTTATTTCCATAACAGTATTTTGGGCAAAACCATGTCAATGGCACTGTACATTAGGTGCCAGTAGGCACTTTGATTATGCCTACTGGTGCCTTACTTATAGTTATGTTTATTGAAATTTGATATTCCACCAAAATCTTACAAAAGTTCTCAGCGGATTACATTAAAATTACTTAATTGCTTTAATTGGCTTTAATCAGCACAGTAATTGACCGCATCATTTAAATTGCGCCTACAGCATGTCAGCTAGTAGCATCTCAGGTAAAAGTAGGTGTGGCTAGACCCAATTCTCTAAAAAAAAAAACCTTAGACACTGGTAATGTAGGCCTTTAAAATCCTGGCCTACATTACTGTCACTTAAGTGTCATTTTTTGTAATTCTGTATTCATTTTTATAACTTACATCAAGTGCATCAAAAGGTATCAACCATTTTAACTTAAATATATCACTTGAAATTCTACAATTCTTCATATTAAATAGAATTATCCCTTTCCCTGCCATCCTTTCAACATCTCATAACGCTTATACCATATAATAAAATCCCCCCTCGCCCACCCCATTCTTTCATTTGTACAAATCAGGGAAAATAATACTTATTCATTGCAATAATTTGTTAAAGGCCCCCACACATCTTGAAAGTTATTAAAATTTCCTTTCTGAATAGCTAATGTTCTTTCCATTTTATAAATATGACATACTGAATTCCACCAAAAACTGTAGTTTAATCTATTCCAATTTTTCCAATTGCATGTTATTTGTTGTATGGCGACTCCTGTTAAAATAATTAAGAGTTTATTATTTTTGGAAGATATTTGGCTCTTAGCCCTCATAGACGTTCCAAATAATACTGTATCGTATGATAATGCCACATGAGTTTCTAACAAACTATTAATTTGGCCCCAAATTGATTTCCAAAAATCCATAATAAATGGACAATAGAACAATAAATGGTCTAGAGTCCCTGCTTCAAGATGACAATGCCAACATCTATCCGACTTAGAGCTTAAGGTCTTTCTTAGGCATCACTACTTGTGATTCTGTTAATGGAGGCTGAGCATGATTGACATGCGGTCGGCAACATTTTTCTAGGCGCCGGTTGATTTAGGCACCATTAACAGAAACAGGACAAAGGGCTCCTTTTACTAAGCTGCGATAGCGGTTTTAGCGCATGCTCAGCATGCGCTGAATTGCCGCACGCGCTAGACCTTAATGCCAGCATTGAGCTGGCATTAGTTCTAGCCGTGCAGCGTGGGTTTAGCGTGCGCTAAAATTCTGTGTGCGCTAAAAATGCTATCGCAGCTTGGTAAAAGGAGCCCAAAATGTCTTCCAGATATGGATCTATAGTTATTCTTTATTCAGCTAAACTTACAGAATCTTGTCAAGCTTTCTACGTGACAAAAAATACAACACAAATGTCACTGAATGGTCGAGGTAAAAATGTTGCTGTAAGTGTCTGAAATGTGACTTTTGAGGTGCATAAATCATCTTCTATGATATTAATCAGGGTATAGGCATCTAACCATATGTGCATATATCCTATTTATCTCATATATTGTAAGTTGCTTTGACCTGTTCATACCATCATAGGCGTACACTGTGTGCCATTTTTTGACTAAATAGTCTCGATAAGTACACTAATAGGAAAGTTTTATAACAGTGGAGCACATTATTAGTAATAATATTTAATCACCACACGATATACGCCTACGATGGTGCGAAGCAGGGCGTGAGATATAGCCCACTATAATGTATGAGGGTACACTTTAATATAATTATATTATTATTAATTCAAGGAAAGTAAGCTTTTTCTCCTTATCGAAACTATTCTTTTAGGAAATGTAAATTAAAGTGACAAACACAGGAGAAAATGTCTTCTCACACCGGAGAACCACAAAACACAGCGAAGGCGACCTCTGTGTTCTAAAGTATTTATTTGTTCCAATAGAGACTCGACACGTACGTTTTCAGCCTACAAGGCCTGCATCAGGAGTCTGAAGTACAAAATGCATAAATATATAAACATACAAACAAGAAAAATCAACATAAAAATATATAGATGAAACTTACCAAAATGTATAAAATATGCAATGTATGCATAATAATAATAAAAATATTTTAAAAAATAACATACCACAACATACCTTTTTTGCTATGTAAAATTAATTCATTTTCCACCGAAGTCTCCCCCCCATCCAAGACCTCCCCCCCACCTCCCACTCCCCGGAAGCTGCGGAGCGAGCAGCGTATAAAGTTCTAAACCACTTCCAAAGAGAAGCATAGGCAGCCATTGAGGGTGCCCTCTGCGAACACCGGAGACATTCCCACGCTGCCAGTTCTAACATACTATTATTCCAACATTGCAAAGCCGGAGCTCAGTGAGCAATTGAGTCGGTGCAGAGCCCTGATAGTAGTGACAGGAGAGCAGTGGCGTACCAAGGGGGGCAGGGGGGCGGTCCGCCCCGGGTGCAGCCTTAGGAGGGGTGCACAGCCGGCCAGGTTTGGAAAATTCCTGGGCTGCAACAGCGACGGCACTCAGCGGTATCGGCACACTCCCCTCCGGCGATGGCACTCAGTGGCATCGATGCCCCTCCCCCGCGACAGCGCTCAAGTTCGGCCTCCTTCTCCCGGCATCAGCAGAACTTCAGATCGGCAACAGGTGCTCAGTCAAAAGCTTCCCCTGACTCAGCTTCCTGTTTCCGCCCAGGCAGTTCAGTCAGAGGGAAGCTTTTGACTAAGCACCTGTTGCCGATTTGAAGTTCTGTTGATGCCGGGAGAAGGAGGCCGAACTTGAGTGCTGTCGTGGGGGGGTGCCGATGCCGCTGAGTGCCGTCGTGGAGGGAGGGCTTTGCCGATCTTGTTGCCAAAATTTGAAATGTGAGGAAGGGAAAAAGATGGGCCTGTGGTGGATGGAGAGATTGAGAGAAGGGAACAGATGATGGAAGTGGGGGGAAAGAGAGAGAAAGGGCAGATGATAGAAGTGGGGGGAAAGAGAGAGAAGGGGCAGATGATGGAAGTGGGGAGAGAGAAGAGGGCAGATGATGGAAGTGGGGAGAAAGAGAGAGAAGGGGCAGATAATGGAAGTGGGGAGAGAGAAGAGGGCAGATGATGGAAGTGGGGGGAAGAGAGAGAAGGGGCAGATGATGGAAGTGGAGAGAAGGGGGAGAGAGAAGGGAGAAGGGGGAGAGAGTGGGGTGAAGGGAGAGAAAATGCTGAATGGAAATGGAGAAAGAGAACACATACTGGATGGAAGGAGGGATAAAGAAAAAAGACATATGCTGGATGGGGGAAGAAGATAGAGTTAGTGTTATAATGGAGGGGTGAAGGAAAGGGGTGGCATGCTGTGGGTAGACATAGTGAAAAGAGGGAATTTGAGGACTGCATAGTAAGAATGAATTTAATTTAGACGGAGGCAGAAAATAAAGAAGGAAGACCAGAGAAGGAAAGGGAAGAAAGAAAGGAGAGAGAGATGCCAGAGAACGGGGAAGGAGACAGAGATATCAGATCTGAGCAGAGGAAATGAGAAGAGAGAGATGCTATAAACCACAGGGGGGAGGGAAAGAGAGATGAAAGGAGAAAGATGCCAGACCATGAGGGAACAGAGGGAAGATGATGGATGCCAAACCAAAGAGGGTTTCTAGAGGAGAGATGGCAGGGGGAGACAGACAGTTTCTGGAAGGGGCAGACAGTGGATGGAACGGGCAGATGCTGGATTGAAGAGACAGGGCAGACTCTGGAAGGAAAAGAGTGAAAAGAAGATAAAAGCAGAAACCAGAGACAACAAAAGGTAGAAAAAAAAATCATTTTATTTCTATTTTGTCATTAGAATATATCAGATTTCAAATATGTATCCTGCTAGAGACATAACTGGGGACTGCAAAGCCCAGGCAGTGCTTCTTTAGCTTCCAGTTGGCTTAGGGCTCTCTCGGACCAGGGGGCATTACCCTAACACTATTCCTGTTATGTGTGACTGCAGTATTCTGTTAGCATAATATTTCTGTGTAGCATTCTATAATAATTTGGCTTGTTCGGTTTTCTTGATAGCAGAGGGGATATATGTGAAGGGGAGGGGAGACAGGAGTTTTGTTGGTCCTTGCTCTGTATATTTATATTTGTAAAATGACAATTGTACAGAATATTGTTTCTTTTTATACTTTAATAAAATATGTTCAATATAAAATTATAACTGAGACTTATGCGGATGGGATCAGATGGTTTGTGGGGACTGAGCTTGCGGAGACGGGGCAGAAATGTGTTTTTTAAATTTCAGTCTTAGTAGTTTGCTGGTCCACAAAATAATTATTTTATTTCTGCCGGTCCACGGGTGTAAAAAGGTTGAAAAACACTGCTCTAGAGCAGAGTCGGCAGCTGCGCTGAGGTGCAGGAAGGTCCCCCGATGACTCGTCTGCCGACTTTGCTCTGGAAGAAGTAAGTTATGTTGGAGGGGGTGGACCTAGCAGACGCAGTCATTGCGGGTCCTTGCCACAACTCCCTGCGTCTGCTGGGTCAACCCCCTCCAATGTAACTTACTTCTTCCGGAGCAAAGCCTGGAGTCATCGTGGGACCTTCCAGCAAGCATCTGCCGACTCTGCTCCAGAGCTAGTACGTCAGAGTGGGGTGGACCGGCAGCCGGCAGCTACAGCGAAAAAGGAGCAGGACTGCTGGAATGAAAGAGTGGTGCAGGGAGAGAAAGGGGGCAGGGTGGAATGGAAGGGTGGTGCTAATGGAATTGATGTACAGGGAAAGGGGAGAGAGACATAAGAGAGAGACATAAGAGACATACTGGATGGAATTCGATTGGAGGGAAAGAAAGGGGGCAGATGCTGATTGAAGAGGGGTGGATGGAGAGAGAAAGGGCAGACATTGGATGGTAGTGTGGCGGGTAGAGAGGGAGCCTATGCTGGATGGAAGTGCAGATGGGAGAGATAAGGGAGCAAATGCAGGAAGGAAATGGGAGGAGAGAAAGAGGGGAGCAGATGATGGAAGTGGACAGAGAGAGGAGAAGGTACTAGATGGAAGGGGTAGAGAAAGAGGGCACATGATGGAAGGAGGGGATAAATAAAAGGAGGGCACATGATGGGGGAAAAGGATTGAGTTAGGGAAATACTGGAGGGGTGAGGGAAAGAGGTGACGAGCTGTAGGTAGACAGTAAAAAATGAAATTGATGAGAGGGTAGTAAGAACGTAATCTAGATGGATGCAGAAAATAAATTATAAAGGAAAATGAGGGAAGAAAGGGATTGCAGAAGAGAGGTGTGGGAGAGGGAAGGAGAGGAGAGAGATGCCAGACCAATGGGGGTGAAAGGAGAGATGGAAGGGGAGGCATACAGTTTCTGGAAGGGGCATAGAAGGAGAGAAGATGCCATATAGGGGCAGAGAGATGGAAGACAGTGGATGGAAGGAAGAGAGTAACAAGAAGATGAGGAAAGCAGAAACCAGAGAAGACAAAGGTGGAAAAAAATTTTCTATTTATTTATTGATTTAGGAGACGTGTCACTGTTTCTGTGATGTTGCATTGTATGCAGAGTCCAGCTTCTTGCTGGTTCAATATATCCTTTGTTTATGTATTTCTATTTTATCCCCCCTTTTACAAAACTGTGGAGCGTTGGTCTGGTATCTGTCTCTTCTCCTTCCCCCCTGCTCCGGCATCTCTCTCTCTGCTCCCTTCCTCCTGTTCTTCCCTAGTCTTCCTTTTCAATTTATTTTCTGCCTCTGTCTAAATTCTTTTTTACTATTCAGTCCTCAGTTTCCCTCTTTCACTGTATCTACCTATAGCTTGCCACCTCTTTCCCTCACCCCTTCCAGTAACTAACTCTATCCTCTTCCCTCAATCCTGCATATGCCCTTTTTTTTTCTTTCTCCTCCCCACTTCCTTCCAGCATCTGCTCCCCCTTTCCCTCACACTTCCATTCAGCAGCTGTCCCTCCCCTCCCCCACACTTCCATTCAGTGTCTGTTTCCCTCTCTCTACCCCTTTCATCTACTGTTCACCCTCTATTTCACCCCTTCCATTCACTGCCCTCTGTGCTCTTTCCATCCAGTGTCCACCCTCTCTCTCTCTCTCTCTTCCATATGGCATCTTCCCTCTTTATATACTCCTTCCATAAACTATCTATCCCGTACCCCTTCTCTCCTTTGTACATGATTGATTTCAATTCTGTCACCTCTCCGTTTTTCTCTCTCTGTCACCACCCCCTCCCCTATGCTCTGGCATCTCTCTCTTCTCCTTTCTTTCATTCCCACCTCACGGTCTGGCATCATCCCTTCCCTAATTCCCGGAATCTCTCTCCTTTCCTTTTCTTCCATCTCTCCCTCCCATCAGTGAAGCTTCACCGGCAGGAGAAAGCTGCGAAGCAGCCTGTTTAGCGCTGCGGCTGTCTACGCTACTGGAGGGAGGTTTGCTGCTATCGCTGGGAGGGTCGGAAGGATTCACTCGCTGGTCACCTTAAGTAAGGAGGGAGGGAGCGCGATAGGGACCGGGCCAGCTGTGCACTCCCCCTAAGGCTTCACCCAGGGCAGACCTCCCCCCCCCTTGGTACGCCAATGTCTGTGCCTAATTTACCAGTCAAACAAACACTCAGTGCAAAGCAATTCTTCTTTCAGTGGGAATTCTGACTCCACTTGCTCAAAACGAGTCTGTGGTCATGGAATTCTTCATTATTCCCTTACTGATAGAATTTTTTAGATTTTTTTATATATACTGTTATGTATCATTTTTCAACTTTTAAATAGATATAAAAGTGTAGTCACTTATCTTCAATCTTTATCAATTCCCCTTCCCGACGCGTTTCGAAGTCCTTTATCAAGGTCGGGGGAACTACAAAGGAACATAAGTATATTATACCTTCTGCTAATATAAAAGGCTAAAAAGTTTTGTAAATAACAGTCACTCACCGAAAAGATAAGGTAATCTTACTCCAATATTATGCCACCGGCTATCCAGAAAGATGGCCGCGGCGTTCATACAAAGTGTTTAAATAACCCCTCCCCTTACATCATACTCTCACCTAGCAACCGGCCCGACGCAAATCGCATCACTCAAACCACATCTAAACCACAGAGACACACACAATCATCCAGAATCCACCTGAGCCATCCAATCCGAGGCTTCATTCAGTCCGGAGGGGGCCATAGTTTGAAGTTGGAACATCCAGCGTAGTTCCCTAAGATTTAGAATACGCTCTATATTTCCTCCCTCCCACCCTACAGTAATCATGTCCATTACCCTCCATTTTAAATCTTTCAGACCATGTTTACATAACCTCCAGTGTCTCACTAAAGGGGAAGCTTCATAGCTCATATTCACCCTAGACTTATGCTCTGTTAAACGGATCTTCACAGCTCTAGTAGTGCGACCTACATAAAGTTTTGGGCAAGGGCATTGGATCAAATATATAACATGATCAGAGTTACAAGTTGTGTTATATCTAGCAGTATATTGAGTGCTTAAGATCGGATGTATCCAATTGTCCCCTGACATCACAAACGGACACCATTGGCAACTACCACAGGGTTCATGACTCCCCCTAATTTTAGTCATATCTTCCCTCGGGATATAATGACCCAAACTTTCCCCTAGATTTTTCCCCCGACGATAAGAGCATATAGGGTACTCTATCAGGGATGGGATAGCAAGTTGGACAATATGCCAATGGTTCCGTATCATACGAGCTATTTCAGGAGCTTGGGAGGAAAAATTTTGCACAAATGCTACAGACTCCAGTTCTTCAGTATCTTCAGTGGTATTAGTTACATTCGGTTTTAGCAACAGTTCTCTTTGGGCATATTTAGCTCGTTTATATGCCTTCTGGACCACTTCAGTCGCCTTTGAGACTAGACTGTCAATATATAGTTTTTTACGTAAACTCCATTTGAAAATGTTCTTTGTAGATCACAAGCCTCGTGAAGATGGCAATTTAATTTCCCGTAAAACAGGATGGATGCCCCCTACCCCTTTACATCCAAATCTGATCACGTTCAGAGATCTAGTTTTGGCAGATGTGGAGAAAATCGAACAACTCTGGGCGGATAGACGCCCGGAATTTAATTTAACTTACGATCAATGGAAAGCTTTACAAGATCTGAAACAAGAAAAATCTACAATAATAATCAGAGCAGATAAAGGGGGAGGGATTGTGGTGCTCTCTGAAGAACAATACACTCGGGAAGCCTATCGACAATTAAGAGATATAAGACATTATCAAATGTTACAAGAAGATCCGGTAGGAGAGTTAAAAAGTACCATCTCAAAAATTATAATGAAGGCTTATAAAGAAAAATTGATTACCTTGAGAGAGGCTATGTTCCTGAATCCAAAATATCATGTGACTCCAAAAATATACTTCCTTCCGAAAATCCACAAGAATTTAAGGGACCCCTCAGGTCGCCCCATAGTTTCTATGAGGGACTCCCCGCTGGAACCATTATCTAAATTCTTGGATATTTTTCTCCAAAATGAAGTATTGAAAGTAAAATCACGGGTTAAAGACACGACTCACATGTTGCAGATGTTAACAGAGATCCAAGGGGTGGAACCTTCCTGGTTGTTTGTAACCCTTGACGTAACTGCATTATATTCAATGATTCCGATTGATGCTGCTCTTGAATTGCTACAGGGGGTCTTTGAATGTCAAAAGATAAGAACAAATATCACGGTCTCCTTTTTGATGGAATTGGCCCATTTGGTATTAGAAAAGAGTTACTTTTGATTTCGTCAACAATTTTTTCTCCAGATTCACGGTATAGCGATGGGGGCGTCTTTAGCCCCATCCTTAGCTACCTTGTATATGGCTAAAATGGAAGAAGAACACATATACAACATCATATACTTTAAAAATGTAAAGATCTGGAAAAGATTTCTGGACGATATCCTCTGTGTGTGGTCTGCATCCATGGAAGAACTAAATAGGTTTGTGGAGTGGCTGAATCAGGTGGATAGTAATATCCAATTTACTATGACTGTTCATCAAAATCAGATTAATTTTTTGGACTAAAAAATTATGAAATCAGGTGGTAAATTAACTACAACGATTTACCGTAAAGAAACTGATCGTAACAGTCTGCTGAGATTCCACAGCTTCCACCCTAAGGGATTAATACAAAATCTCCCTATTAGCCAGTTCCTTCGTTTGGAACTCCCTGGATGAGTTTAGACTTCAAGCAAAGATAATGAAAAAAAGGTTTTATGAAAGAGGATATTCGACTGAAGTGGTCCAGAAGGCATATAAACGAGCTAAATATGCCCAAAGAGAACTATTGCTAAAACCGAATGTAACTAATACCACTGAAGATACTGAAGAACTGGAGTCTGTAGCATTTGTGCAAAATTTTTCCTCCCAAGCTCCTGAAATAGCTCGTATGATACAAAGCCATTTGCATATTGTCCAACTTGCTATCCCATCCCTGATAGAGTACCCTATATGCTCTTATCGTCGGGGGAAAAATCTAGGGGAAAGTTTGGGTCATTATATCCCGAGGGAAGATATGACTAAAATTAGGGGGAGTCATGAACCCTGTGGTAGTTGCCAATGGTGTCCGTTTGTGATGTCAGGGGACAATTGGATACATCCGATCTTAGGCACTCAATATACTGCTAGATATAACACGACTTGTAACTCTGATCATGTTATATATTTGATCCAATGCCCTTGCCCAAAACTTTATGTAGGTCGCACTACTAGAGCTGTGAAGATCCGTTTAACAGAGCATAAGTCTAGGGTGAATATGAGCTATGAAGCTTCCCCTTTAGTGAGACACTGGAGGTTATGTAAACATGGTCTGAAAGATTTAAAATGGAGGGTAATGGACATGATTACTGTAGGGTGGGAGGGAGGAAATATAGAGCGTACTTTAAATCTTAGGGAACTACGCTGGATGTTCCAACTTCAAACTATGGCCCCCTCTGGGCTGAATGAAGCCTCGGATTGGATGGCTCAGGTGGATTCTGGATGATTGTGTGTGTCTCTGTGGTTTAGATGTGGTTTGAGTGATGCGATTTGCGTCGGGCCGGTTGCTAGGTGAGAGTATGATGTAAGGGGAGGGGTTATTTAAACACTTTGTATGAACGCCGCGGCCATCTTTCTGGATAGCCGGTGGCATAATATTGGAGTAAGATTACCTTATCTTTTCGGTGAGTGACTGTTATTTACAAAACTTTTTAGCCTTTTATATTAGCAGAAGGTATAATATACTTATGTTCCTTTGTAGTTCCCCCGACCTTGATAAAGGACTTCGAAACGCATCGGGAAGGGGAATTGATAAAGATTGAAGATAAGTGACTACACTTTTATATCTATTTAAAAGTTGAAAAATGATACATAACAGTATATATAAAAAAAAATTCCATGACCACGGACTCGTTTTGAGCAAGTGGAGTCAGAATTCCCACTGAAAGAAGAATTGCTTTGCACTGAGTGTTTGTTTGACTGGTTGATTATAAGGAGTGAGTCTATTGTTTTGGTAGATGTGCCTAATTTAGGCACAAGGATTCACGCCACGATTTAATTAGTGTAAATGATTGCCCTAAAGTTAGGCACAGTGCCTGGTACCAAGCGTTATGCCATAAATGACAGCTAACTTTGAGCACCTTTAAAGAATTGTCCTTAACGTGTTTTTTAGTCAGTGCTAAATTTTGGGTGCCATTCATAGAATTCAGTCCTATGTGGATAATTCCTTAAGGAGCTGCCTAATTTAAGGTGGCAGAAACTTTCATAAATGGCGGTATTATAGCCACTTATATGCATAAATGATATTTTTTAGACTGTAATCATATTGTCCAACTTAATGTGACTATAGTACATCGGCTATATCAGACATGTCAAACTCTGGCCCACGAGCCACATCTGGCCCCCCAGACAATTTCAAATGTCCCCTAAAGCAGGACATCCCGCACCTCCACTCACCAGACTTTTGATAGTTAGCCCCAGGCAGCTGCTGTTCTTCTCCACATCGTAGCCAAATGCTGCCAAAGCCTTACCATTATGCTTCTCTGAATGCCCGATGCCTTGCGCACTTTTTTGCCACTTCCACTAGCGTCATAGCTTTTTTTTTTCCTTGGCTGTGCCTGGAGCAGGAGGCGGCGCAGAGGCGGATGCTGCTGCTGGAGTGGTTTCGGCCATGCCTTGTTGTGCATTATCAAGCAGCGATCCCCCAATGTCACCAGTGGGCCGTGGCACAATAACCAGGCCCCAGCAGACAGATACGCAATCCCATGAAGATGATCAAAGATAGCAGCAGGGGAAAAGTGGCAGAAATCAAGAGGCACTCCCAGCACACCGTACTGCACAAGTCCACCACAGGCAGAGCATCATCAGACACGCGGCAGAGCAAATCAGGGCAGTAGAAGGCCCCGAAATAGTGTGTGTAGAGTGCTGGAGTCGCAGGTTTGTCGGGACCACGGGAAGGGAAAGGGGGGGGCGAAAAGTGACTAAGGGAGCCGGCCAGACTATTGCTGCTTGCGCTGCGATTGTTAATGAGGGAAGGGACGGGGATGGAGCAGGAGGCGAAGAGGCGGAGAGGCGGTCCCATCAAGACTCATCCTACCGCCTCCCACTTACTATGCCACATATGTGCATTCTCATAATGGAGTCGGGTTGAGGGAAAATCTTTTAAAATCACATAAAAAAAACACACACATAAGGACAGGGGGCTACAGAGACAGATTAAAAGAGACAGATACCAAAACAAAGACAGACAAACATACAGCGGCCAAGGAGAGAGAGAGAGAAACAGAAAGAAAGAAAGACAGACACACACACAAATCTATTCTAGCACCCGTTAATATAACGGGCTTAAAGACTAGTGACTGAATAATGACCAGACAACAAAAGGTAGAAAAAATAATTTTATTTTCTGTTTTGTGATTACAATATGTCAGATTTGAAATGTGTATCCTGCCAGAGCTAGTGTTATCTACCAAACTTTTATGACTCACTTCAAAATGTGAAACAATAGTGGCCTCAATAGTAATTGTACTCAGGATACCTCATACACTCCAATGGGAATTCAGATTCCACTGTTCTCAGAGCAAGTCAGTGGTGTTGGAATTCTTCACCATTCCCCTTACATGGAGAGTACTAAATATCTTTAATGGAGATGTATATTTTTTTCTTTTTGTTCTTTTTGCATCCTTATATATTATATATTCTACACCCAAATAACTTAATAATGCTTAAATAGCTTATAAATCGAAAAGGAGTTAAAAGTGTATCACTTAGCTTAAAGATCGGATAGCCAGTGGCAGAAAATGTACGGTTGAGGACTACCCTTATCTTTTGTTCCCCCGACCTTGAAAAAGAACTCCGAAACGCGTCGGGACGGGGAACCGATAAGGATCTTTAAGCTAAGTGATACACTTTTAACTCCTTTTCGATTTATAAGCTATTTAAGCATTATTAAGTTATTTGGGTGTAGAATATATAATATATAAGGATGCAAAAAGAACAAAAAGAAAAAAATATACATCTCCATTAAAGATATTTAGTACTCTCCATGTAAGGGGAATGGTGAAGAATTCCAACACCACTGACTTGCTCTGAGAACAGTGGAATCTGAATTCCCATTGGAGTGTATGAGGTATCCTGAGAGCTAGTGTTAGACAGCAGGTGTGAACTAGGACCTAAGAGAGCAAGGGAAAGTCTTTTTTATTTATTTTGTTTACATCACAGAGACTAAGGGGTCCTTTTATTAAGGTGCACATTTAGTGCGCGCTAAATCGGTTAGCGTACCTTAATAAAATGACCCCTAAGTATCTTAATAAAAAATCTGGCCCACGACTTAGCCTTTTTTTCAGATTTCGGCCCCTTATGTGATTGAGTTTGACACCCCTGAGCTACATAATGCTTCTTGTATTGAACTAGAAAAGTGCTTATGGGTTCCCCTCTTAAACAATTAGCTGGAGATAATTTCACAGATCATATTATAGACTCAGCCTCTTTAATATTCTAGACAATCCATGATACTACTCCATTTTATTTGTAAGTTGCCAAGGCAACCCACTGCATTGCTGCTAATGGAACTGATCAAAAGCTGACAGCAAACCCAGAGGATATCATACACTTGCAGAATATTAAATGGGTCTATGCTATGTTAAGGCTTCTATTTGTAAGTGTTTATAAATTTAGAGCCAGATTCTACAACCGGCATTGATATCGGTCGGCACCTCCAAACCAGCACTGGTTGTATGTCACTCATGTACCAGGACCATTGCATAATCGTGGCCACATGTAAAGTAGATGCCAGAAATGTAGGCCAGGGTTTTACTGGCCTACATTTTTGACACCTACTTTACACAAGAATTGGATCCACAGGGGCCTCTACCAGTCCCTACGATACAGAGGCATTATAATCATTCCTTTTCTAATAATTCCCAGCATCTTGTTTGCTTTTTTGACCGCTGCCATACATTGATACCCAGATCTTTTTCATGAGCACTGACCCCCCCAAGGTTGACTGACCCCCCTATCATCTGATAACTATGATTTGGATTATTCATCCCAATGTGCATCACTTTGCATTTGTCCACATTAAATTTCATCTGCCTTTTGGATGCTCAGTCTTCCAATTTCCTATGGTCTTCATACAGTTTTCCACAGTCTGCATGCGTTTTAACAACTTTGAACAATTTACCCCCTCTTCTACAAAACTGCGATAGTGCGTTGAGCCGTGCTGAATGGCCCGTGCTGCTCCCGATGCTCATAGAGTTCCTATTTAGCACGGCTCTCTGCACTACAAACTGCTAGTGCAGTTTAATAGAAGAGGGGGTTGGTGTCATCTGCAAATTTAATCACCTCACTCGTAGTTCCAATTTCCAAATCATTTATAAATAAGTTAAATAACACTGGTCCCAATACAGATCCCTATGGCACACCTCCTCCATTGAGAAAAATGGCCATTTAACCCTACCCTTTGTTTTCTATCCGATAACAAATTCTTAAGCCACAATTGAACATTGTTTCCTATCAAGTTTCAAGTTTATTAGGTTTTTATATACCGCCTATCAAGGTTATCTAAGCGGTTTTACAATCAGGTACTCAAGCATTTTCCCTATCTGTCCTGGTGGGCTCACAATCTATCTAACGTACCTGGGGCTATGGAGGACTGAGTGACTTGCCCAGGGTGCCCATGACTCTTTCATTTTCTCAGGATCCTCTTATGAGGAACTTTGTCAAAAGCTTTCTGGAAATCTAGATATACCACATCAACAGGCTTGCCTTTATCCACATGTTTATTCACACCTTCAAAGAAGTCAAGCAAATTGGTGAGGCAAGACCTCCCTCGGCTAAACCCATGCTGACTCTGTCTCATTAAATTATGTTTGTTTACATGTTCCATAATTTTATTTTTTATCATCGTTTCCAATATTTTGCCCGTTACTGATGTCAGGCTTACCAATCTGTAATTCCCCAGATCTCCCCTGGAACCCTATTTAAAAATTGGCGTAACATTGGCCACCCTCCAATCTTCAGGTACTACAGACAATATTAGCGACACGTTACAGATCACTAATAACAGATCAGCAATTTCATGTTTGAGTTTTTTCAGTACCCTGGGATGTATACAATCTGGTCCAGGTGATTTATCACTCTTTAACTTGATGATTTGGCTTAGTACATTTTCCAGGTTCACCGAGATTTCTTTCAACTCCTACTCATCACCCTTGAAAACCATTTCTTACATCTTCCGTAAAGACTGAAGCAAATAATTCATTCAGTCTCTCCGTTATGGCCTTATCCTCCCTGACCGCACCTTTTATTCCTTAATCATTCAACAGTCCCATGGATTCCCTCACAGGTTTTCTGCTTTTGATGTGCCTAAAAAAATTGTTACTATGAGTTTTTGCCTCTTTAGCAAGTTGTTTTTCATATTCTTGTTTAGCTTTCTTTATCAATGCTTCGCATCTAACTTGCCAGTGTTTATGTCTCTTCTTATTTTCTTCATTAAAATCTTTTTTTCTATTCTATAAAGGATGTTTTCTTGACTGTAATGGCCTCTTTCACTTCACCTTTTAACTACACCAGCTCTCGCTTTCTCTTTTTTCTACCTCTTTTTAATATGTGGAACACATCTGGTCTTAACACGATGGTATTTTTAAACAATATCCACACCTGGTTTACACTTCTGACCTTTTCCACAGACCCTTATAGCTTCTTTTTAATCATTTTCCTCATTTTATTGCAGTCGCCCTTGCAAAGATTAAGGGCCTCTTCTATCAAACTGCGCTAGCAGTTTGTTTCGCAGAGAGCTGTGCTGAATGGACCACACTGCTTCCGACGCTCATAGGAACTCTATGAGCGTCAGGAGCAGAGCGGGCTATTCATCGCGGCTCACTGCGCTACAAACTGCTTGCGCAGTTTGATAAATGTCGCAACAGTAGAATTCTTTAGCGACATCACTCTAGTTATCAGCTCAAATTTGATCATGTTATCATCAGTGTTTCCCAGCGGACCCAACAGTTACCTCCCATACTATGCCCTACATTCCACTAAGGACCAAATATAAAATAGTTCCACCTCTTTTCAGTTCCTGGGCCAGTTACTCCAAGAAACAGTCATTTATGATGTCTAGGAATTTTACCTCCCTATCATTCCCTAATGTAACATTTATCCAGTCAATGCTGGGGTAGTTGAAATCTATTATCTAAAGCAACTCTCTTCTACTGAGAGAGAAACCGGCAGCCTCCAGGAAGTAAATCAAACAGTGGAGAAAAAAGACCAATCTTTCCAAGGGAAATTACAAACGGCACACAGCCATGTCAAAGTAAGCCCACTGTCATCATAGGTCATTTAAAAAAACTCATTTTAGACTAAATTATATTTTAATCGGTATATTGTTAAGGCATTTTTGTACACCGCCTAGAAGGTTCGAGTGGGCGGTATAATAAATTTGAAATAAACTTGAAAAACGTGAAAACTTGATGTCTCAGCAGCCATTTTGCAAGATGAGCGTTCCTATGCCCCTACACTGCCGTCTATGTCCCTGTTCATAATTTGGATGTTCATGCTGGACTTTTCCAGCACATGGATGGGCTGTATCCTGATCTAAATTACATGTGAGGTGGATGCCCATTTGTGACATTTTGACTGAGATGTCCATATTCTGAGTTTGTTTCATAGAAACAGGAACTTCTTCCTTGTTTCAAATAGCAGCCTTTATTTACAGTCTTCTTAGACCCTCAGCGTCACCACTCAGAACTCAAACGTATCACTGTTCTGAGCTTTACGTGGCAAATCGTCACTGGGTCTGCATGTACTATTTTATAGTTTATCAAGAGCTTAATTTGTAGTTTTAAATAATTTTAAATGATTTTAAATAGTTTACTTAGCTTTATACGCTGCTATTTCTTTTAGTAGATGTCTAAATCAAGCAGGGTGTCTCAGCCGACATGTTTCACGGGAACCGCTTTATCAAGGCTTCACCCCTATTAAATATACATAAAACAGACAGTACTTTAGTTCCAACTCTGAGTTCCAATATTCTGAGTTGGGCATCTTATCTAAAATGCTAATCCAAATGTATAAGGAAAGCCTTTTCTGAAATTGCTACTTATTCGCATATGGCAAGTCACAAGTATAACTCTGCTTCTACAGTATATGTATGTGTAAGTACTGCCAAATTATTTTGAAAAGCATCGGTGTAACCAATGCTGCTGCCAGCTGCACAAATGCTTGTAAAAACTGATCTGTGTAGTCCAGAAGTCTCCCTTTTACAGTCATGTGTTCTTTTTTTATTTTAAAAGTGCTATATAATAAGATGAAACTGCATAATTCAGGTCAAAACTGTAAAGACTACCGCCTTCATCACTTTACTGATTAGTTTATGGTCCATTACCTTTGAAAGGACTGTAAAAAAAACTTCAAATCACTTTTAGTTTTCAATTACATGAATGGTTCTAATGTTCTGTAATTGTGGTTTTATTTACCTTTCTGTGTTTTTCTTACTTTCCTGCTAATTATCTATTCAAAACTGAATTAAATAAAAGCTTTTACATTCAGGAACTCCAAGCAGGTGTTTGGTTTAATGATAGATATGCCATGAGGCGCATTCAGTATTAATGAAAGAAATATGAGACTTAAAAAACTCATTCTGTAGACATCAAGGAGGCAGTAACTGGAGTGTCTTTTCATTTTCACTTCCAGTTTATTAAATTCAGTTCCTAACGTCAATGGGCGCATCTTCAAAGGATGAGCAATTCAAGGAGCCAATCAGTCTGGTATTTTGTGCATGTGTACGGTTTGGAAAATTTTTTCTGAGGGATTTTAAGAAGTTGCATAGAAAAGTACTTTAACATTACTGATGAAACTTTAAAGTGCTGTAGGAAGAAATTAAAGACGTTTGTTTTTGTTTATTGGCATTTGATCTTGGAGAAGTTCAGAGTGGTGTAAACTTTTTTCTATCAGGTACTCTAAGGTGGAAGTCAAATTTAACATTAAAGGATTGTAATTACAGTGCACAGAGGGAGGCTTGCAGAGGATAATTCTATAAAGGGTACCTCTATTTAAATGCCATGAATGCTCCTATTCAGCCTCAAGTCTATAGGTGTAACTGAGTTAATGCACATGTATGTTTTTACATGTGAGAATTTATTCCAACCACAGAGCTCACAGCTAAATTAGAGAGATATATCAATATACCTATGGGTCAGATTCAGTAAATGGTGCCCAGAGTTCAGCAAGTAATATACACTTCTCCCTCCGTATTTGCGGTTTCAGCACTCGCGATTTCACTTATCTGCGATTTTTGGCATGCTGGCTCCTCCCCCCAAATGACATCATACCAGGATGCTGGTACAAAGTTTGGTGCTTTTTTCCCTGGTGCAGCTAGAAAATCGTCACCAGCACACGCTAATCCCTTAAGTCTCCCCCATCAAGGCATTACAACAATATAAAAGAAAACGCTTTAAGCACAAAATCTACGGGATAATGCTCCGCACCACTCCCTTACCGGTTATGGATTATTTACAACCTGCAGCACAACACCAGATAAGAAATAAACTCCAGAAGGAACATGATCACCCCTTCCCCCTCTCATATCGTTTTGCGCCTACCTTCCCTTTTCTCCCTGCTCCATCGCTATTATCACATCTCGGAGGTCCGCATAGGGTGCCAGAGTGAGGCTTCAAGATGACGACTGCGCATGCTCTGAAAATTGAGCACCTTCCAGAGCCAGACAAGAGCTTTTCTGTGCTGTTAGTGAGTGTGAGCAGGGCCGGATTAATCACTAGGCCAAGTAGGCACATGCCTAGGGCCCGAAACTGTGAGGGGGGCCTGCTGAAGGAGGGCGACTCACCTTGCTATTTTTCAACATCAACAGGCCTCCCCCTGCAGTAACGTCAACAGCCCCCCCCCCAGCAGTAACGGCAATGGGCCCCCCCCACACAGTAATGGCTATAAGCCCCCACACACACACACAGTAATGGCAATGGCCCACCCGCAGCAACAGCAACGGCAATATGGCCGGATGTGTTACTGGAAGGTCCCGCGATGACTGCTTCTGCCGGTCCAGCCCCCTCCAACGTCACTTACTTGCTCTGGAAGAAGTGATGTCGGAGGGGGCTGGACCGGCAGAAGCAGTCATCGCGGGACTTTCCTGTAACACATTTGGCCACGTTGGTGTTGCTGCTGCTGTGGGCGGGCGTGGGCCTGAAGAAAGACCATTACTGCGAGGGGGCATTGCCATTACTGCGGGGGGAGGGCATTGCAGTTGCTGCGGGGGGGGGCGTTGCTGTTGCTGCGGGGGAGAGGCATTGCCGTGGGGGAGAGAGAAAGGAGGATGGAAGGGTGGTGGAGGAAGAGAAAGGGGGCAGGGTGGTATGTAAGGGCGGTGGAAGGAGAGAAAGGGGCTGATGGAATTGGTGTGCAGGGGAAGGGGAGATATAAGGGGAAGGATACTGGATGAAATTGGATTGAAGGGAGAGAAAGGGGGCAGATGCTGATGGAAGTGGGAGGAAGGGAGAGAAGAGAGTGAAATGCCCGACCATGGGGAAGTGGGAGAGGGAAGGAGACTATCAAACAAAATAGCATTGGAGGAGGGAAGAGAAGATGATAGATGCCACACCAATGGGGGGGGTAAGAAGAGATGGAAGGAAGAGGCAGACAATTTCTGGAAGAGGCACAAAAGGACAGAAGATGAAAAGAAGAGAGTGACAAGAAGATGAGGAGAGCAGAAACCAGAGAAGACAAAGGTAGAAAATTCTATTTATTAATTTTTTTGCATTAGGGGACATCGCTGTTGCTTTAGGGGACATCGCTGTTTCTGTGGTGTTGCATTGTATGCAGAGTACAGCTTCTTGGTGGTTTTATTTAACCTTTGTCTACGTATTTATATTTTATCCCCCCTTTTACAAAACTGTAGAGCATTTTTTAGCGCTGGCCGTGACTAAAAAACATACTACAGTTTTGTAAAAGGGGAGAGGTTAGTTTGTTATTACATATTCCATACTAGGCAAAGGTGTTTTCTGTGTTCTGTTTGTATGAAATACAAATTTTTTTTTTGGTTAGTGTTGACCAGCCATGTTTGGCAAAATGCATCAGGCATGGACCCCATGGTACTGAACAGAGGGTTCCTTTTACGAAATCATGGTAGAGCTTTCAACCACAGACCGGTGAAGTAAATGCTCCAATGCTCATTCAATTTCTCTGAGTGTGAGAGCATTTACCTCACTGGCCCACAGTAAAAAGACCCATTCATTTGTTCAAGCTTTTTTAAGCTAATATTCTGCTTCTTGAGTTAATATTTTACTTTCTGAATATCATCATTTTTGCAGGTTATCAGATTTCTGCTGCTTTATTGAAGTAATGTAGTAGATGAGCGGTGGAGATGTAATTTGTAGGTTGAGATGGTCTAATCTTATGATTTTTGCTGATGTATGTGATTTTTATGTTGTGCAAATCCTGAAATGTGTATGTAATACTGTGAGCTGCCGTGGATAAAGATGGGTTAGAAATGTTTTCAATAAATGAAAAGCTCCACTGTGGTTTAGTAAAAGTCAGCGATAGCTAGGTGCCATATTTATTCTTTCCTGCCCAATGGATTTTGCAAAAAAATATTCATAGCAGGTCCAGAATATCTGTCTGTCTGAGGCAAAATATTTTCCAAAAATGTAACGTAAATTTGTCTTCAGGGAGAATAGGGTGCTTTCAAAACATGGGTTCTAAAGAAATAAGCTCCCTAAAACCAGCCCAAATGCATTTCAGTGGAAGAGGGAGTCACAGTTTCTACAGTGGCCTCATTGCATGGGAAACCCACACACTAGCATAGCACAGGACACTTATTAGCGGAGCTTAATAAAAGGGCCCCTCAATTTATAAGCCATAATTAATCACTCTGAAAGCAGAGATCTAGCCATTCATTTCACAGCTGGATTCCTATAAATATTAGCAAAGAAAGGAGTAAGGGAATTACACAATATTGGTAAAAACCTATTCTATTATTCCATGCAATTTTCTGTGGGACTGCAGTTTAGATTTTATTGTTTTATTTTCATTAATCCACACTTAAGACTTTTCTTATTCAAGGATGCATTTGAAGGATAATTCCTTCCTCAAAGTCCCTCATCTATGCACTTGATGTGGAGGGATGAAACCCTGTGCGCACAGAAGGAACTTTTTTTTCTTTTGCTTCTTTATTTCCTGTCACCAGCATCTCTCAAACATGTTTAGCTCCGGCACACTAAATGGAGCAAATGTTTTGCATGGCACATTATAATTGAAATAATAAAATTACAAAACCAACAAAACATTAAGGGCTCCTTTTACTAAGGTGCACTACCGGTTTTACCACGCTCTTAGCGCGCGCTACAATGCCGTGCGCGCAAAACGCTAACGCCTCCATAGAGCTTGCCTTAGTATTTTTTGTTTAGTGCACAGTTAGCGTGCGCTAAAAACATTAGCGCACCTTAGTAAAAGGAGCCCTAAATTTGTGAGTTATTTATTTCAAGTTCTTTAAGCTATGTATGGGTAATTGTAACAAAGGTGAAACTAAAGTAGATAGAATAGAATTGCTAATCAGTGCGATGAATGTGCTTGTTTTTGAGGGCAAATTAGCTCAAAACGTGGCTCGATAGTGGAAAAGCAAATGCGCATTTCATCATCCACCATCTGCAGTCATTCTCTCTTCTTTGATTTAATTTCTGTCAGAGCTGAAAATCCAAGTTCACAAAGATAAGAACATCCAAACGGTAACAAAGCCGTAATTGCTTTGTTGCTCAAGGTAGGATAATTATTGCATACAAAATAAAAACAAAATCAATCACGTCAAAGAATGATGCTTGTCTGGGTGGTTGTATCCTTATGCACGCAGATGCTCATAACATTGACAGGTGAGTCGTGGCGCATGGCGCGTGGCGCGTGGCTCGTGGTGGCTAGCGTGCTGTTTATGGTACGATGCAATGGATGTCAGAAGCATGATAGTGCAGTATTTTTGTAGCGCCAGTTTTTCATATGGTTCTGGGTAATTCTAGTTAGAGACAATTCTGTGTTAGTTAAGGACCACGCCCAAATAGAAGCGTACGGAAAAAACAGGTGAATAAAAATTTTAATATAATGTAGCTAAGGCCAGAAGAAAAAACACACTAAAGATTAATATAAGGAAAAGAATGGTGTTTTTTGTGTACTTTGCTGTTGAAGCTAAATCATGGTGGAAATCATGATTACATGATTACATGGAGGTTCTTTTGTATGTACTATAACTGTCCTGTCTTAGGCCAGCATCTTGTGCCAGTGAATAGTTTCTGTTCTTTGTTCAGCTTCCCGCCTTTAGCCTTGTGGTTCTAATTGAAAACAGATGTGCTCAGGCCAGTTAGGAAAACTCCATATTCCAAACTGAGATATAAAATGTATGAAGTATGAATGGCCAAAATATGAATGAAATTATGAATGTTTGGGGCCCATGGATGTAATATGTGATGATATGATTGTGGAAATATAAATGGTTTATGTTTATAAGCAGAAACATTAAGAAAAAATCTTAAGCATAACATCTGGAAGTGATTAGAGTCAGTCTCAAGAATAGGGAGAAAGGGGGGCATTGAAAGCCCATGCTTCAGGAAGAGGAGAGGGGGATTTAACCCCCCCTTTTTCTCCTGAGTAAGATTTCTGTGTAAGGCTGTGCAATTTGAATCTGTCAGCTTAGGAGTTTTTTTTTTTCCTTTAAGGCTCAGAACTTGTCAGCATGGAAGGACTGAGAATTTACCATGTTAATAATTGTGAATTCTTTTGAATGTTAATGTTAATTCAGAAATCATCTGAAACTTTGACTAACTTTTAAACATGGAGGAATGTTTCTTTGTTTAAACTTTGAGACCACCCATAGAAATGTTATTGGTCGTCAAACTTGATGATGTCACTAAACCAAAAGTTATATAATAGACTGTAATGAGATAGAGAGACGAGACCATTGTGAGAAGGCCAGTCTTTGGCCACGATGATGATCTCCCATGAGCGCAATGTAAGCAATTATGCTATTCTTTTGATCTAATAATGGGAAAATAGAACCAATAATTCAATAAATCCTGGTTATAATTTTAAAACCTTGCGCTGGTGTCATTTTGCATGTAGAATTATTTTCAAACCTGAAGCTTTCACAAATGGCATCAATGCCCCATGCTCAATTGGTGGCGAAACCCGGGAACTAATTTGACGCCTTGAAAAAGCTTATAGGTTATTCATGGAAACTCTAGGAGCTCTGGAGATTTCGCATGGTTGTGTAACAAAAGGTAGTCACAGGTTGACTGGCTGCGCAGGAATATGGCGGAAATTAGAGATAAAACGGGACCGGAAAACTGGAAAATTGTGAGTATTACGCCTGTTTAAAGAAAAAAAAATTAATAAAAAAAAAATTAAAAATAATAAAAAAAAAAATTTTTATTTAACAATAATGAGCATGCTGCTTGTATATATCTGTACATAATTATATGAAGTTAGTGGAAATTAAATATTAATGGAAAAAGAAAAAAGAAAAAAATTAGAAATAAAAGTAACACAGAAAGAATGTACCAGCCCTTGCAGTGCTGGCATTTTTCCATCTGGCTTTTAAACTGAGCAGTGCAGTAGAGAGCAGGTCTCCTCTGTGAACGTAAGTTTTTGCTTGTTTGAAAATGCGTTATTAAGTTTGAAGAAAAAAACAAATTTGTTCTTTCCTGCTGTGTGTCTAAGCTTTGTCTCTGAACTAACTCTTTCTCTCTGTGAAAGTGAAAACTGTCTGTTTTAATCTGACTTTGAAAAGTTTCCCTCTGTCCCGTCTTTTTGTTTGAAAAAACGGGCTGAGGGCACACCCCCCCCTCTTTCTTTGTCTCTCTCTCTGCATTTTCAGTGCCTATCTGAAGTAACTACTTTGAAAAGAAAAAAAGAAATTGTGTTTCTCAGCTTTGTCTTTCTAAACTCCAGTTCTGTCTCTCTCTGTCTTTTTTGCTTTGCCCTAACTTTTTCTCTTGTCTCTGGAAAAAGAAAAATAAAGTTAATGGCTTCCCGTTCCCTTGCTATGCTGTTCCTTTGTTTGAAAGAGCGGGCTGCAAATGGGGGATTTTCACCCCCACCTTTTTCCTCCCTCTATGCCTTCTACAGAGCTATCACGTGTTCTCCTTTGTTCATTACCAGGAAGAGGGGAAGGGGGAGGAAAGAGGGGGAGGGAATAGCAGCAATGGAGTCCTTTGTCTCAGGGCTACAGATTTCCAACAGGTATTTGCTTATCTCGGAGCAAGTCTGTTTTGCATATTAAAAGGGTTTATTGAGAACTGGTAGTTTAGCAAGACATGAGAATCCTATGTATCCGTGGCTTAAATTTGTTTCCGATGTAGTAGAAAATCAGGATTCAATGTGGTCTCTTTCTGATAAAACTTTACCAGCTAAGCCCGAGCATGTAATTCAATTGTTTTGATGTCGAGAAGTTGAATATGTTGATTTAAGTTCAAAATGCAGTGTATTGGGAGAGCAGAGTTTACATAGCTAAGTGATCCCTGCTGTGTTAGGAACAATGGAGGTACTTTGGGAGAGTTTCAGAAGCTGTTTGTAGCCTCTAGAAAAAAAAAAAAAGACGTTATGTAGCTTGAATTTTTCCCTTGTTCCTTTATATTTTAAAAAGGTTATTAGAATGTTGGAAGAACAGAACTGTAATTGGAAAGTGATTTTTAAACGAGATGGTTAAGTGAAAAGGAAAAGAAAGTTAAATGTCTGGCGATTTTAAAGCTGTAGAACGAACGTACAAGAATGTGGAAGAAAGTTTTGTGAGACGTGTTAAGGAAGGATGTGCTATGAATTATGACCTGATTGTAAGGGATCTGATATGGAGAAGTTCGATAGGGAAGATGGGAGAAAAGAAAAGAATTCTGCTGGACTTGGGAATTGTATTCAACAGTGAAAGGATAATTTTGTGGAAAAGAAAAAGATTTATTCCAAAAAACAGATACCATGCTTAAAAGCAGGCAAGTGTGCATAAGGGAAAAATAAAATCCCTGCCTTTATATTTTTATCTCAGGGTTCAAATTAATTTTGAATATGAATTTTTGTGCCCCTGCATGGTTTATAAAGTATTTTTAAACTTGTGCATTGTCCAAAATGTATGATTAGGGAGTAATTAAATTTAAATACATTTTAAAATTAAATTGGGAAGTTTAAAATAAAAAGATTAACAAAAGTAGAGGTTAAGTACCTATATATTTTTTTGAAAATCGAAATAAATGTGAAACAAAAGGCTTGTTAACCTTGTTACCGGAAAAGAACAATTATAATAAACTTTTATGTAAGTGGATGAATTCGGAATTGAAATTTTGCTTACTTTTTACAAGTAAGCTCTTCAGGATAGGAACCTAATAAAGAATATGGAATTGAGAATAATTCCCTGATGTTAGAAAAAAAAGAAAGTCTAATTTTACCATGTAGAGAATGTGTCTGCATGTTTAAATTTTCCTGTGGCCAATTTTGGTACTACAGGACCCTGAAAAAAGTCTATTTAATCTGTATGTTTTGTGTTTCAGTTAAGAACCTTCTTTGAATCCTTTCAACAATTCAACACAGAGAATGTGGCTCTGCAATACAAGAATTAGTACAGTTTGCAGAGGGGATAACGTGATAACGTGCTATGTGTTTCTCTTTTCTTTGTTCTTTTGTTAATGAACATGTGCTTTCCTTCCAGGATTTACACTGACCAGCAGTACCACATACCACCACTAGAGCTGTGGAGAACACAGAGAAAAAATTCCGATGCTGAATTTTCGGCGGGAATTTCAGTGTTCCTTTGTCTTCAACTAATGAGCTGTGCTTACCTTTCAGTTGTACCAATACGGGTGTAAAGAAAAAAGCAGTTCCATAGTTACAGAAAAGCCAAGCTTGAATTATGAAAACGTTGCAGCATGAACTTTTTAAAGCCATGATTTAAATTTCACTGAAATTAATTTAGAGACTCCGACCTTACAAGTTGCTAAAACTATTTGTAAAAGACATTTCTGGACTCATAAAAAAAAATTTTGAATGAAAAAACAGACTTTATCTTAAACCACGTTACTTTAAATCACTTCATTTAAATTAGGCTTCTGAACTTTAATTATGCTTTTGCATAATTTCATAGACTTATTCTGATATTGTATTAATAACTGTATTTTCTTTATCATTGTTTTCATGCATTGTTCTCAGAAAATATTTTGTGTATCCTGTATTTTAAATTTTATTTCATATGACTGTATTTCCATATACAGTGGCAGCTTCTAAGCTATAACACAGTGCCACAATATTGTTTAATTGGGTTTAACAGCTGATATCATCAGTCCTTTTAATGATTTTAATTTAAATTTGAGAAATGAGTTCCTGCAACACACACAGAAAAAAGAAAACTTATATCTGATGTGCATGCATTATCTGCACATAAGTACATTTCCATATTAAGCATATATTTGGGTTTTCTTAACACTGTGCATTATTTTACACTTTATTGATAGAATTCCAAAATTTTATAACATAACACTTTTGAGCATAGGGACTATTTAAATTAGGTAATACTGAGGTTCTCTTTATCTTAGGGAAATCTAGGGTTCTATTTTTCTTTAGCTATACTTTCTCTAAATTTCTGACTTTTAAACTTTAAAAGTACTGGAGTGTCATGAATACCTCTATGAATAAAACAACAGACGTCTCTGCTCTAGGACTGTACTTGCACCTAGAACAGACACTGCCTAACTACCACTGGAATGGTAAGTTTCCTATATGATATGGTTTAGACAGCAACTTACATAAATGTACACTTAGATGGGTTTTATCTAGAATAGTGGATGGGATTTGCTTGCATTCTCACTAGAGAATTCAAGTATGCTTTGGGTAAGATCTTCTAGGCACCTGCCGTTGCAGGCCTAGGTAGTACATTTTTCTGGCTTTTGCTATCTAATTGGCATTTAAAAGAATATACTTGCACAGACACACTGATCCATAAGAAGAACCGTACCCAGAGTAAACCCCAGCGCCACAGATAAGACCACGAGCTCAATTATGAATATTACTTCATAAATTCAGTAATATCCAAGAGGGGACTGAGTCGTGGCGCATGGCGCGTGGCGCGTGGCTCGTGGTGGCTAGCGTGCTGTTTATGGTACGATGCAATGGATGTCAGAAGCATGATAGTGCAGTATTTTTGTAGCGCCAGTTTTTCATATGGTTCTGGGTAATTCTAGTTAGAGACAATTCTGTGTTAGTTAAGGACCACGCCCAAATAGAAGCGTACGGAAAAACAGGTGAATAAAAATTTTAATATAATGTAGCTAAGGCCAGAAGAAAAAACACACTAAAGATTAATATAAGGAAAAGAATGGTGTTTTTTGTGTACTTTGCTGTTGAAGCTAAATCATGGTGGAAATCATGATTACATGATTACATGGAGGTTCTTTTGTATGTACTATAACTGTCCTGTCTTAGGCCAGCATCTTGTGCCAGTGAATAGTTTCTGTTCTTTGTTCAGCTTCCCGCCTTTAGCCTTGTGGTTCTAATTGAAAACAGATGTGCTCAGGCCAGTTAGGAAAACTCCATATTCCAAACTGAGATATAAAATGTATGAAGTATGAATGGCCAAAATATGAATGAAATTATGAATGTTTGGGGCCCATGGATGTAATATGTGATGATATGATTGTGGAAATATAAATGGTTTATGTTTATAAGCAGAAACATTAAGAAAAAATCTTAAGCATAACATCTGGAAGTGATTAGAGTCAGTCTCAAGAATAGGGAGAAAGGGGGGCATTGAAAGCCCATGCTTCAGGAAGAGGAGAGGGGGATTTAACCCCCCCTTTTTCTCCTGAGTAAGATTTCTGTGTAAGGCTGTGCAATTTGAATCTGTCAGCTTAGGAGTTTTTTTTTTCCTTTAAGGCTCAGAACTTGTCAGCATGGAAGGACTGAGAATTTACCATGTTAATAATTGTGAATTCTTTTGAATGTTAATGTTAATTCAGAAATCATCTGAAACTTTGACTAACTTTTAAACATGGAGGAATGTTTCTTTGTTTAAACTTTGAGACCACCCATAGAAATGTTATTGGTCGTCAAACTTGATGATGTCACTAAACCAAAAGTTATATAATAGACTGTAATGAGATAGAGAGACGAGACCATTGTGAGAAGGCCAGTCTTTGGCCACGATGATGATCTCCCATGAGCGCAACGTAAGCAATTATGCTATTCTTTTGATCTAATAATGGGAAAATAGAACCAATAATTCAATAAATCCTGGTTATAATTTTAAAACCTTGCGCTGGTGTCATTTTGCATGTAGAATTATTTTCAAACCTGAAGCTTTCACAAATGGCGTCAATGCCCCATGCTCACAGGCTCTTGTGTAAATGATGTACTCGTCATCTATTCTAGTGTATACTTATGAAGTCAAATTCTGGAATCTCTAATAGTATACTTGCACTCCTTCAGGGGCACACCACTGTGCCGTGGCACACAATTTGAGAGACACTGCCTATCACCATTCTATCAATATTGTAGTTCCTCCCTTTATTCTCTTACATTTCCTTCTTCCCTCCTTTATTCTCCTAGAGAATATACTATCTATGGGCTAGATTCACTAACCTCCATTGCGTTCCCAATCTGTGGCCGATCCATGCAGGCCTGATGAATTTACAAAACAAAAATATTAAAATGAGGGTGATCGGAGGAATGCCCCCCTCCGACTGCATGGATCGCTAGTGTGCGATACCGACGCATGCGCAGACTATCTGTAGATGGGCTGCGCGTGCGTCTAAGAACCATCTAGAGCTGCAACTTTTTTTTTTTTTAAACTTTTACTAGCCAAGCGAGCCCGTGGTTTTAACCCACTTTAAACCCGCTGGTTACAACCACGGGCTCGCTGTGCAGGGAAGGGCAGGGAAGTTGAGGCAGCAGGAGAGATTTGGGGCAAGAGCAGGGCGGCGAGTAGGGGAAGCAGGCAGGAGAGATTCAGGGCAGAGCACAAAATCGGGGCAGGCAGGAGACAGCAGAAGATCGGGCAGGCAAGAGATCAGGGCTGAGACAAGGCAGGAGATAGGGGCAGAGTACAGATCGGGGCAGGCAGGAGATCGGGGCTGAGACAGGGCAGAGAGCAGGGCAGCAGAAGGCAGGACAGACAGAAAGGACCTCAGAGACTGGTCCTCGGCAGTCGCTTATTTTGGATCGGCCAGCCCAGTCGGTGTTGCTTTTTTTATTTTAGTGAATCGCTTCCTGTCTGGATTTGAATGCCGTTCCCCTTCATTTGCATGCGTGGATCAGAGGATGATCAGGACATAGGTTAGTGAATCGGGTCAGAGGGAAATCGGGTCGCAAAGGGCTCGCAACCGATCAGTACACGATCGGTTTGCTTAGGGCTCCTTTTACTAAGCTGCGCTTGTGGTTTTAGCACGTGCACTAGACGCTAACGCCTCCATTGAGCTGGTGTTAGTTTTTCCACATAGCGCTGGGGTTAGCATATGCTAATCTGCAGCGCATGTTAAAAACGCTACCGCAGCTTAGTAAAAGGAGCCCTTAGCGAATCTAGCCCTATTTCTCTTAACCTAGATCATGTAACCTTTGTAAACCACATAGATATGCTGTGTAATGTGGTATATCAAAGATAAATAAAACTTGCAAACTTGGATTTTACATTTATGCATGGTCTTTCTTCAGTCCCGTACAAAGGCTTGCAATTTCTTCTTAAACTAAAAGTTATTTGTCCTTCATTGTTTATGGTTCATTTACTTGAATCATATACAGCCATTTGTTTCATATCTGTATTGTGGTCCAAGTGGGTGGTAAACATTGGAATTAAAAATAAACACATTTTCTTGCTTGAACAATTGTTCAGTTAATTAGTTGTTCTCAATCTCCACTGTGGATAACACACAAAATAATAGGTTTAAATTCAGCAGGGGAGATTTAGATTAGTCATTAGCAAGAACTTTCTAACTGCAAGGTTAGTTAAGTAATTGAACAAGTTATTTAGGACTATAGCAAAATCTCTCTCGATGGAGAATTATAAGAACAGATTAAACATCAGTTTCAGATGGTTAAGTAGAATAGATCTTGCCCAGATACAAGACATTTCCTCTCAAGGGAATATCCTCTCAACTATCTGCTTTGATGATTCCAGGATTCTGCCTTTGTTCTTAAGAAACTTAGGTAATTTCTGGTAGCTCCATTGTCTGACCTTTTCAATGCTTCTCTAGAGTTGAGAGTGGTCCTGAAGGACTGGAGAAGAACAGTTGTGGTCTCTGTCCACAAGCTATTTACAAGTTGTAGATGCCTAGATGACTGAACATAAATTAGTGTTGAACCTAGCTAAACAGATCGGATGGATTGAGGACCCACAATGGCCCCAAGATAAAGAAGTTAATAGCATGAGACTTGCAATTCACAGGCAGTTAAAGATTTTGGGTGTCTGGTTGGATACAACATTAAATATGAAAGATCAGGTATTGGCAGTGGTAAAGTCTGAGTTTTTTTCAAATGTGATCACTGAATAGAGTAAAGCCTATGCTTTCAGGTTATGATAATAATAATAATAACAGTTTATATACTGCAAGGCTGTGAAGTTCTATGCGGTTTACAATGATTAAAAGGTATTACAGATTGTGTGGAGTTACAGAATAACAGTTCTAAAGATCATTTGTTGAGGACTAAGATTGTATAGGTCAGTTACCTAAGTACTTCAGGAACAGATGTGTTTTTAGGCGTTTCCTGAATTCTCTTTAAGTAGTAGGCACGAGCAGTTGCTCCAGATCTTTAGCCCATAATGCTGCTTGATGTGAGAAAAGATGTTGGTGATGATTTTTAAATTTACAACTTCTAACCGGTGGAGAAACAAAGTTCGGATGTGAGCTTCTCCTATGTCTGTTGGTTGTGAAAGAGAAAAGGTCTGTTATATATTTAGGGGCTAAGCCATAAAGTACTTTGAAGCAAAAACAACCAAACTTGAATTTCACATGTGCCTCCATCGGCAGCCAGTGTAGAAGTCGATAGGAAGGTGTTACATGATCAAACTTCTGCAGTCTACAAAGTAGCCTAACCACTGCATTTTGTACCAGTTGCAATCGCCGCATATTCTTCTGGGAGAGTGCCAAGTAGGCGATGTTACAATAGTCAAGTTGACTCAGTATAAGGGATTGTACCAGAATTTTAAATGATGAGACATCAAAATAAGCTTTAATGGAACGAAGCTTCCAGAGGGTGAGAAAGATCTTTCTAATCAAGGAGTCTACCTGGTCTTTCATGGTCAGACTGTGGTCTAGTGGGTTGAATGGGATAACTAAGGTTATTGATGCACACTGATGCTTTAGTATCAAGTGGGTGTGGTGATGCTATAAAAAATTTTGTTTTCTCTGAGTTTAGCTTCAGTTTGAATTCAGTAATCCATTGCTCCATCTGATTTAGTACTTCTGTTGCTTTGGGGGTGACTTCTGAGATAGAGGTAGTAAATGGGATAATTATCATGAAGTCATCAGCGTAGCTGAATAGTTTTATCCCCAGCTGGGACAATTGCGCACCCAATGAGGACATGTAAACATGGAGGAGCAGAGGGGATAATGGTGATCCCTGTGGCACGCCAGATGAATTGCTCCATGTATCAGAGAGATCGTAATTAAAATGGACTTGGTAGGTGCGAGATGTAAGGAAACCTCGAAACCAGTTTAATACCTCTCCTCTGATTCCAATTGCATCTAGGCATTGTAATAGATTCCCATGGTCCACCAAGTCAAAGGCAGAGCTCATGTCAAATTGCATGATTAGGGCATTGAGGCCTTTACTAAACAAGTAGCACAAATTATCCAGGATAGCTGCAATTACTGTCTCTGTGCTAAACAGAGGTCTAAAACCAGATTGAGTTTCATGCAAAAGAGAGAACTGGTCGAGATATTCCATCAGTTGGGTGTGTACCAATCCCTCCATGATTTTTACAATGAATGGAATGGATGCTACTGGTCTATAGTTGGTTACTGATGTTGATGATTCTTTGCGGTTTTTTGGAATTGGGGTTATTATGATGTGACCATTATTAGTGAGGAATTTTCCATTGGTTAGGTTATTGGTTTAATAATTCAACAAAGATAGTTTAAAGTCTAGTGGAGCTGCTTTCATAATTTCTGGGGGACATGAGTCCAGGACACAGTATGATTTAGAGTATTTGTTATATAACTTGATGTAGTTATTCCATTCTAAGTTGTGGAAGGAACTCCAAATCATGTCCGCTGGTATTTCATTTCCATGTATATCAGTTGATCGATGTTTGTGTGTGACAATTGTTGAGTAGTTATTTCTTAGGTTTTTAATTTTTGAATCAAAATGTTGTGCTAGATCATTTGCTGAGGGTAGCTTGATATTATGCATGGGTTGAGTGTGGCGTGTGGTGTCAAATAAATTTGTAACTATGTTAAACAGTTCTTTTGTATTAGCTCCTTTTGAGCTAGTGTTAGATGAGTTAATTTTGGATGAGTAAAATGTTTTACATTTTTCTTTTATCTGTTGTTTGTAGAGTTTTATGTTGGATTTCCAGTTGTTTCGGTCTGACAGTTTTCCCGTTTTTTTCCAGATTTTTTCTAATCGTCTGATTGTTTCATTGTTAGGAGTTCAATGTCAAACCATTTGTTGTATTTATTTGAGCAGCTTTTACTCTTTCGTTTAGGGGCAATTTTATCTAAAATGGATGTGCTAGTTTTCATCCAGTGATCATAGAAATCAACTCCTTCTTCTATCTTCACTTGTAGATCATAATGTGACCAATATTCCTCTGGATTAATATGGCCCCTTGTAAGGTGTTCTCTTTTTGGCTGTGGATGAGTCTTAGATTTTAGCTGAGTCCAAGTTAGACTGAAATAATAAGTGAAATGAGAGAGAGATGGAAGGATCTAAGATCTCTTTTGTGGACATCGCTACCACATCTAAATGATGGCCTTTTTCATGTGTTTGTGTGGGTAAAGGGAGATTGTAATTAAGTAGAGATAGAAAGTTTTTAAAGTCTTTTGCTTCTGGATTGTCCACTTCATCTAAATGTAGGTTTATGTCTCCTGCAATTAAATTATATGATGAAGTGATTGAGTTATGTAGGACAAATTCGCAAAAGTCCTCTTTAGCTTTTGACCAGCTTTTTGGCGGAACATAGAATAATATACAAGAAAGGGAATCTTCTAGTTCCTTATTGCTAATTTTACAGGCTAATATTTCTAAATAATTGGTCATTTTGGAATCCAATAGTTCTACTACAAATCCTTCCTTAGAAACAATTGCTAATCCTCCCCCTCTTCTTTCATCACAATTTAGCATATGAATTTTAATATTATCTGGTAGGAGATCATTTATTATTGGGTCATCTTCAGACAATAGCCACGTTTCTGTTAGGAAAAGACAAGATATTTTCTTGGTGATGATCCAATCTTTAATTAAAAATGCTTTATTCCTGACAGATCTGGTGTTAAGCTATGCACAGGGAACGGAAGTGGATGTGGATGTGATAGGTTTGGTAGATGTAGTGGTTCTGATGGGTTTTATTTCTCTTATCCTCTTTTTTTTTTTAGGGTACATTGATGTCTACCGTTGCTCGAGATTACGTTACATCTGTCTTCCTGTTGGTTAATTATAAGCCTGATGGGTAGGTCAGGATAATGGGCTGAGTGTAGTTGTGGATTGAGTGAATTAACATCCTTAATGTTGTCACATATTAAATAGATTAATAAAATCAGTAGGAAATTCATTCTTGCAGATTAGAATGACTCCTTCTTGTCCTAGTGGCTGTTTGGTGTTTCTGTTACTCCCAATTTCTAGGTTAATTAATTAGCAGTGAATCAGATAGCACTAGATCAGATACAAAGACAGCAATTATATTATCGGTTAAATTAATAGTTAAATTAGCAGTAAATCATATAGCACTAAATTGGATTGAATAGCAGATAAATTAATAGTTAAATTAGCAGTAAATCAGGTGGCACTAATTCAGATTCAGTGGCAGCAGGTTAAAAGTTAAGTGCACCATAGGTTGTCCCTTAGTACGAATGCAAGTTAAAATAAGGAGAACCAAAGTCGGGCACAGCTCCTTTCAGGTTTGCGGTTTTGCTCGTTCAGTGTAGCGCTACTAGGGACGTCGGGAGGTGGAGTTCATCTCTCACACCATCCCGACCCAGATCCCTGTAGTGGAGAGGTCGAGTGAGGTGCTGGGGCAGCTCCCGATGGCAGTGGAGCTGGCCTGAAGTAGAGGATTTCCGTATAGTGGTTCAAACTATAGTAATTCAAAAATTTGATTATTGTAATGCCCTTTATTTAGGCAGTAGAGTCTGTCATCACAGTGCAGGGCCTTGCAAATGATTCAAAACGTGCCCGCACGTTTGATATGTGGTAGAAGCAGATTTGTACACATTGCATTAAGTGAGAAAACTCCACTGGTTACCTGTCAAATTTCGTATTATTTTCAAGGTTCTGGTATTAACTTTTAAAATCATTCATTATAAGATCTCTTGGTATCTAACACAATTGATGAGGCTTTATCAGCCATCTAGATCATTAAGATCAGAAGGAAAATTACAACTATCAGCAGATGGATTAGCAAATGTATATTATGCTAATATGAGAACATCTATAATATCAGTTGAAGGTGCTGTATTATGGAATAATCTAACAAGACAGCTGAGGCTGCTTTCTGATATTCAAAAATTTAAGAAACTTTTGCAAACAACTTTTGTGTGTGGAGGCATTCTCGTGATTGACCTAGGATCTTGATTGAAGATGTTTTAGATATGTTTGTTCACTTATTTGTATATTGGTTATATGATGATTATGTTTGTAGTTTTGTAAACCACTTAGGACCTCTTTTACAAAGGCGCGCTAAGCATTTTAGCGCAGATTTAGCATGCGCTAAATCAATGCATGCGCTAACCGCTAATGCGCCCATAGGATAACATGTGCACGCTAAAAAGCTTAGCGCACCTTTGTAAAAGAGGGGGTTAGGTCTAGGTGGGTTAGAAATTTTTTAAATAACTAACCCCCCCTCCCCTTTTACAAAACTGTGATAGCATTTTTTAGCACAGGCTGGTGTGCTGAATGCTCTACGCTGCTCCTGATGCTCATAGGAACTCTATGAGAGTTGGGAGCAGCGCAGAGCATTCAGCACGCCAGCCTGCACTAAAAAATGCTATCACAGTTTTGTAAAGGAGGGATAAATAAATAAACAAATAAACAAAAGCATACATAGGAGGAAATTGAGAACTGCAGGCCAGTTAGCTTAAACTCTATAGTAAGTAAATTAATGGACATGTTTCAAAAAAAAAAAAAAAGAGTTTGGGTGACTGTTGACTATTCTATGAAATAGTATCTACTATAAAATTGACAATGTAATCATTGTAAAAACTGCAACCATTAAATAGATATGTATTTGTTTTAACAATTTATATACATCTACTATAGGTGTCGGAATGGAGGGGGCCACAGAGGTCATGGCCTCCCCCAAAAATTGGTGGTAGGACCTTTTGTGCGGCTTACAGGTTCCAAGGCCCCTCTAACGTCAAAAACTGCATGGAGGGCTTTTTACAGCTCAAATATATAATCCTGCATTTCTTAGCATTACATCTTAGCTGCCAAATAACATAGAAACATAGAATCACATATCAGAAATCTTGCTTAGTACTTGAACAGAACTCTTAGGGAAAATCCAAACTGTGGAATGGATGATCAGAGGCAAGTTTCCTGTGGTGCAAAATTGATTTGAGAAGCTGCAACCATGCTGGGCCAGAACCATAGCCCTAATAAAACTGTTATGAGAAACCGAGAGTTTTGGAGTTTGTTGCTGCTAGAATACAAGCAAGGCCAAAATCAAATCCTGGTGTGTAGTCTCCAGGCTGGATTGGACTCTGAGTAGAAATATTCCTTCTGAATAGAAATTCAAGTGTCTGCCCCACAACTGCCATTATAGTATAATCAACCACAAACTGCTTTCCAAATTACCTCCTTGCATGGGAGTGACATGTGCCACCTCTTAAGCTAGGCAGCTTCATTTTGGACAACTCATAGAAGCTGGAATTGAGACATGGAGGTCGGTGCATTTCAAGTTTCGCCAGCATTTAGAATAAAATCTGCCAATGTAGAGCCTGTTCTAAAATACAGGAGAAATAGGCATTTGTGTGTAGTGCTTTGTGCAGTATAAACATCCATTCTAGACAAATGGATTGAACATACCTAAGGGTTCAAAGCCAGAACATAACAGGTTATCTTTGTAACCTTAGAAACATGACCAGATATTATCCCGACATTGTCGAAAATACTAGAGGATTAAAGGAAAAACTCCCCACCCACCCCACACTTTGTATTCTTCTGCTGAAATGCTGCTCAGTAGGGGAGTGTATGGCGTAGGGGTTAGCGCTATAGCCACAGGCTGTGGGTTGAAATCCCTCACTGCTCCTTTTGACCTTGAGCAAGTCGCTTAATCCCCCCATTGCCCCATGTACACTATTTAGAGTTTGAGCCCACCAGGACAGATAGAGAAATATGATAAAGTACCTGAATGTAAACCACTTAGAATATAAGTGGTAAATAAATAAACGGCTGTCTACCAATATCTAAGCATGCTTGGTAGCAATTATAATGTTGGATCTTTCAAGACATTCAGAGACTTATTTTCAAAGCACTTAGATGCACAAAGTACTATGGTACCAATCTACGTGTTTTGAAAATGAGCCCCTAAGTCCCCTTCTGAAATGGGGAAAAATGTTTATGTACTTGCCATATTCTTGACCCACCCAACATATTCCCAGACCACTTCTCAATAAGAACATAAGAATAGCCGTACTGGGTCAGATCGATGGTCCATCTAGCCCAGTAGCCCATCCTTGTAGTAGAGAATCCAGGTCACTAGTACCTGGGAAAAAAACCAAATAGTAGCAACATTTCATGCTACTGATCCAGGGCAAACAGTGGCTTCCCCCATGTTTGTCTCAATAACAAGACAATACGATGAAACCTTCCACCCAATGTGCGACGGCAGCCAAAAAAGCAACCAGGATGCGAGGAATTATTTAAAAAGGGATGGTTAAGACTAAGAATGTTATAATGCCCCTGTATCGCTCCATGGTGCGACCTCATTTGGAGTGTTGCGTTCAATTCTGGTCTCCTTATCTCAAGAAAGATATAGTAGCGCTAGAAAAGGTTCAAAGAAGAGCGACCAAGATGATAAAGGGGATTCAACTCCTCTCATATGAGGAAAGACTAAAAAAGGTTAGGGCTCTTCAGCTTGGAAAAGAGACGGCTGACAGGAGATATGATTTAAGTCTACAAAATCCTGATGGAGTAGAACGGGTACAAATGGATCAATTTTTCACTCCGTCAAAAATTACAAAGACTAGGGGACACTCGATAAAGTTACAGGGAAATACTT
Organism: Geotrypetes seraphini; assembly: GCF_902459505.1. Taxonomy (NCBI): domain Eukaryota; kingdom Metazoa; phylum Chordata; class Amphibia; order Gymnophiona; family Dermophiidae; genus Geotrypetes; species Geotrypetes seraphini. Next base: position 48,033,378 of record NC_047087.1, read on the forward strand.
TTAAAACCAATAGAAGGAATTTTTTTTTCACTCAGAGAATAGTTAAGTTCTTGAATGCATTGCCAGAGGTTGTGGTAAGAGCGGATAGCGTAGCTGGTTTTAAGAAATGTTTGTACGATTTCTGGAGGAAATGGCCATAGTCTGTTATTGAGAAAGACATGGGGGAAGCCACTGCTTGCCCTGGATCAGTGGCATGGAATGTTGCTACTCCTTGGGTTTTGGCCAGGTACTAGGGACCTGGATTGGCCACCGTGAGAATGGGCTACTGGGCTTGATGGACCATTGGTCTGACCCAGTAAGGCTATTTTTATGTTCTTATGTTCATCTGTACATTATTTTAGAGGGGTTTTCATCAGAATAAAAGCTTACATGTTTGAGGATCTGCCTTTACCACTTCCAGATCTACTAACATTGTATCAGTGATCTCAAAAGTCATAAACAGTAGTACTTCATAATAAGTGGAAGCATAGTAACCGCTGTTGAATTGTTCTTTTTTTTTCATAAGAGTTTTAGCATGGATACAGAATTTTAGAAAGCCATTTAAAAATAGAGCTCAGTAGATTCCTTATATGTAATCTGAACCATGGATAGGATAATTAAGTTTACCAGATTTAAAATCTACTAGAATGTTTGCCTGAGGTTAGTAAACCGAGACTAATATTCAATGGTGTGAGCACTGCATAATTAAACTGTTTACAATTTTCAGTGTTGCGCATGCATATAAATGCTGAGCTGAATATCCATGCTTAACTTTATGATGGTATTTTTAAAAACACTGACATTTTTTTTTAAAAGAATTTACACTTGTATAGAATATTTTACAGTATATGGGATAGGAGTTTGCATGAAATTGAATTTGTAAAAAATATGTGCATGGAAAGTGTCCATCTACTTTTACACACTCTGGGCCTGAAAAGGCATGTGCGCAAATCTGCTCACGTTGCTGATTTGTGTGTGAGTAAATTCTAGTGCATGATCTCAAAAGGGATCACAGCTGAGGGAGAAGCATGGGCAGGTCATGGACATTCCTAAAAGTTAAGAGCACTGTTATAGAACTGGGATGTCCAGGCTGCCAAAACATCCAAAGCTAAAAAAAAAAAAATCCAAGTTGGAAATGTCAAAATGCTCTGCATTTGGACATAGGAGGGACCAACCTTGTAATGGACTGGTCATATAGACATGCCCATAGAGCAGTGGAGTACCCTAGAGGGAACTGCTGTGAACTTCACATAAAGGGTGCCAGATATACCCCCACCCCCTCCGATCCCTTGATTCCTACTATACCCACCTGTCTACCACCCCTCATGGCTGCAGGTGACATCTATATGGCAGTATTGTCAGGTTTTGTTGGCCTCACACTTTCTACCATAAATGTACTGGTTAGGGGGACTTGAGTCCTTTTGTGAGCTACTCTAGTAGATTTTCTCATATCAGATGCTGCTGTTCTAAAGACAGATATGTACTTTTTCATTCAGAGTTTTGTGAGGTGGGAGGGGGGGGTCTGTGACCATGGAGGGAGGGGGTGGGTGGGTGGGTGGAAGATTCAGCAGTTAATCTCTCCAATTATCATCGGGTCAGTTTTGGTACCTTTTTTAGTACTTACATGCTTCTAAAACAGCTTTAGCCCAAAATGTTTAAGTTTCATCTAGGACATCCTGCAAAATGATCAGTTATAGCTGCAAAACGTCCAAGTACGATTTTGGGTTTCAAAAAGGGGTTGGACAAGTTCCTGAAGGAAAAGAAGATTGAAGGGTATAGTTAGAGGGGTACTATACAGGACAAAATGTCTTAAGTAAAGGATCACTTACAGGTCACGGACCTGGGGGGCCGCCACGGGATTGGACTGCTGGGCACGATGGACCTATGGTCTGACTCGGCAGAGGCGATGCTTATGTTCTTATGTTCTTAAGGTGATAGACTTAGAAGTACTGTAATCTATAGAAATACAGTAAAACCTTGGATTGCAAGTAACTTGGTATACAAGACAAGCAAAACATTTTATTAAATTTTAACTTGATAAACAAGCAAGGTCTGGCAATACAAGTACATACAGCCTTCACATGCTGAGGAAAGCTAGATCCTACTTCAGCCAACAACACTTTGCCATCCTTGTCCAATCCATCATCCTCTCCAAACTAGATTACTGCAACGCCATCTACTTAAATCTATCAAAAAAAGTATTCTAAGACTCCAGCTAATCCAGAATACTGCAGCCAAACTGATCTTCTCAAAACGCAAGTCTGACCATGCCTCCCCACTCCTTGCCAAACTTCATTGGCTCCCAATAATCTCCAGAATCCATTTCAAATGTTCCTGCCTGGCTTTCAAGATCATTCACGGAATCCTGCCTCCTCTTATTCCACTGTCTTTCAACTCCTCCAGTCCCGACTCCTCCAGAACTGCCCAAAGGCTTAAACTAGCCTTCCCCTCTCCACGCGGCATCCACTATTCAGGCAAACTGGGAAAATCCCTTCTTTTCAAAATCACAGGTCTTTGGAACGACCTCACCACCCCGCTGCGGAACCTGAGCTCCCTTCAGTTATTCCGCAAACAACTGAAAACCTGGCTTTTCAGCAAATTGTAGCTCTATCCTTCCCTCCTTTCTCTCCCCCCTTCTACGCATAAGTTCAAGTAATCCTTTTTCTTCTTCTCTACCCACTATTTTAAGTTCTTGTAAACCGTGTCGAGCTCCATTCTCATGGAGATGATGCGGTATATAAACTTAAGGTTTAGATTAGATTAGATTAGATACACACATCACAACTGAGCCAATGGTTCTTCTCTCTCTCTCTCTCTGACGCTGCAGGAGTGTAGTTACTGTTCTAAACGAGTACATACAGTATTTTGTATTAAAGTTTTGGGGTTGTGGAATGAATTGTCTGAGTTTCTGTTATTTTTTTTCATTAAATCTTTATTGATTTTCAATTTAAATTTCAAGTATTATACATGTACAGAAAGCAATAATAGAAGGCACATTAAATATAATGTAATTATGACTCATCAAGTTAACAAAATTTATTTATGTTCAAGTCCTCAACTTAGGATCCAAGACTCAAAAACGGCGAAGCATAAAAGAAAATACTAAGAGTTTGAAAAGAGACTAAAAGCTATAGCACTGAAATGAGGTCATCCAATAATCAAATTATAGGGCTCAAAGATTTCTTCCATCCAGACAAGACATTGCCACAAAAGTTGTCAATTGGGATGGTTCAAAGAACACATACTTAACAGTACGGTAACACACAAAACATTTACACGGATGTCTCAAATAAAAAGTTGCCCCCAAAGATATAACCCCAGTTTTCAAAAGAAGAAATTCACGGCGGCACTTTTGTGTCTCCCGTGCTAAATCTGGAAACATTTGTATTTTATGACCAAGAAATATTTTTTGTCTATTTTTAAAGTAAAGTTTTAACAACCATGTTTTATCAATTGGTAAGGCTAAAGTAATAATCATAGTGGCTGATGATGCTAAATCCTTCTCAGATGTCTCTAAGATTTCTGAAATATTTAAGGGTTCTTGATCTGAGGGTTTTTCTTTTTTTGTTGATTTTATCCTTTATCAGGCAGGTAATAGACCCGTGAGAATGGTCGTAACAATTCTTCAGATATCTCCAAGATTTCCACTAGATGTCTCTTAAGCATATCTCTAGGTGTTACCAAATCAAGCCTAGGAAAATTAATTATCCTTAAATTATTACTATGTGAGTTATTCTTAAGCATTTCAATTTTCCTCCTTAAATTAATGTTATCTTTAACTAAAGTCTCTTGCAGATGTTTTGATGTTATCATTTCCTTTTCAATTTTCTGTATAGATGAATTAGAAGTGTTTATATCTTTTCTTATATCATTTAATTCTTTGTTATGTTCCTTAATTTTTCTTTCGATTTGTTGAAAAGTAGGAGTAATGTCTTAACAAAGTCAGCCATTGAGTTTCTGTTATTTCTTATGGGAAAATTTGCTTTGATATACTTTTGGATTACAAGCATGTCTTCGGAATGAATTATGCTCGCAAACCAAGATTTTACTGTACTTCCTTGTGGAAAGGGTGGTGGACAGATGAAACAGCATCCCAATGGAGGTGATGAAGTCAAGAAACTTGGGACAAGCACCTGGGATTTCTTAAAGAGATGACAGGATAGGATGGGTAGACTAGATAGGTCATGTGGCTTCTATCTGTCATTATTTTTTTCTGTTTCAGGGTTATACATGTATCAAATATAAAATAAAGGCCTTTGAATATGAATAATTTTCTTCAAAAGTTCTTTTTTTTTATGAAAGTGATGAGATGACCTTGGGCTTTTCTATTTTAGTCATGTTCTGCTTCTCTGCCTCATATTTCTCCTTTTCGCTACAACACATTTCCGTTTCAGTACACCTTCATTTCCTCTCTCTCCTTCCTACACTTTCTTTATTTTCCACCCTTTTCTGCTTCTGTGATATATGCAGTACTTAATCTCTACCAGGCTGCTTTCTTGATATCTTAGACTGCCCATGAAATCAAGGTCTTCCAGCCAACCAGAGATAAAATCATGTCAGCTACAGCAGTATTTTTAAACCAAAAGCAGCAGAGGAATCGGATGTCAGATATTATTAATCTTGTGCTTTAATGTGGATGTTAATTGCTTTGTTCCTAGCCCAGTGGGTATACGGTGCAACATCATTTTAGCGGTGTTGTTTCAAAGTAATGTGCTTCCTTTAAAAATAAACAAACACCTTCTGTCTTTGCTCTGGCTTTGTTTCAGCTTGCTTAGAACTACAACATATGTCATCTGTTCCCCTAAACAATCTGCATCAACAGCGTACTTTGGGATTACTAATTTTGGCAAATGGAAATCATGCGGTAATTGTCACACATATCTAGTCAGATCTGATTTGCTCTGCTTTCAGGAGACATTTTATCATAATTTTCACTCCCTTGGTAGAGGTGGCTAGACACTTTAATAAACAGCATTTTCAACTCAAATGCTGAAAATGCAGTGGAACGTTTGATGCTTAAATATCTTTCAAGTGAAACAAAAGTAAATATTTTTCACATGCTCAATCACATGAAATATATGACTTAAGTGTTTTGAGCTCTACTTCTACTGTTTGGGGGTTCCAACCTAACACCATCTCTACTTTCTATCACAATCTAATGCAACAAGTACCACCTCATCTATGAACTAACCTATCTATTCTCTAATTCCTCTGGAAATGACCAGATATATCCTTTATGTAATCCGTCTTGAACCGCAAGGTAACGGTGGAATAGAAATCACTAATGTAATGTAAAAGACAAATATCTCAGGCAAATACAGCTTTGCAAACTGCAAGCTACTGCAAAAGGGGATACTGTACTCCCCCGAAAATCGTGGGGGTTCCGTTCCAGGAACCCCTGCGAATCTTGAAAAACCATGAATAAAGTTTTTCGTGGGGGAGACTGGAGAGGGCAGTGGGAGAGGCAGGAGAAAGCAGCTGGAGCACCGGCGAGTGAAGGAAATCACTCGCTGTATGCTCCGACCGCCTCTTCCTGCACTAAAGTCAGGCCTTACCAATCAGGAGGTGCTTTGACACGCAGCTCCTGATTGGTAAAGTCCAACTTTAGTGCAGGAAGAGGCGGTCGGAGCATACAGCAAGTGATTTCCTTCACTCGCCGGTGCTCTGGCTGCTCTCTCCTGCTTCTCCAGCTGTCCTCTTCTGGTCGGCGGTTGCGGTCGGAAAATACCACAAATGACTGGGACTGCGAACCACTGAGCGCGAATGACCGGGGGAACAGTGCAGGACAAGATGTTCTACCAAAAAATTATCAGAACTGCTGACAGAACAACAATGAAGCTCAGGAAGGAGGGGGCCTACTCTCTGAAATTATTGAACTTAGTATTAAGAATGCATTGTCAGGGAAAATAGAGAGGAGTCAGATTTTGACACTAGATGACATCATGCTAAAGCTCCGCAATAAGTATGTAGACCATACAACCAATACAACCATTAGAAATGATGAATGTGACAAACCAATAGAAAGTGAGTACAGTATGTAATCTGTAACTAGATGGTACTCTAAGCTACTGAACTAAAAGTATATAAGTGGCATACCGGCTGGCTTAACTTTAGGATGGATCCATAAACAGAAGCTGGCCACTCTGTATGTTATCCATTGGCTCAATGCGCTGTATTTTGTTATTCCATAAAAGCTGACTTTTGTGTATTGCTAATAAACTTATATATATATATATATACAGCAATTGGATTGTCATAGCAAGGTCAGTATTATGAAAAGGTCCGCAGCACCTTCTAATTTTGTATAAACAATGCCCGTAAGCAGGACATCATGGTAGCCAAATTATCTGTCATGTCTATACTAAGCTAGTTCGATTCCTATGGAACATATGTGTTAGATTGTACTATTACATAGATTTCTCAAACTGCAAACTGCAAACCTTGATTGCAAAGTTATAACCTCACGCACTATTAAATAGTAACCCTATGTAGTGCTTATTGTAACCCTATGAATGTCAACTGTAACCCATTCTGAGCTCTCTGGGGAGGATGAGATATCAAATCAAATAAATAAATAAATGGGAATTGCCAACCTGCAGAGCTGAGAAATTGCAGGTTGTCGACTCCCATGGTAAATTAAAGTGTGGTAAAATCCTGCCTTTTACCACACCTGATACCTTTCCTCCTTAGTCCACTCTAAAAGGTAAATAAAAGAAAATATAACCAAGAAAAAAAGAAAGAAAATTATAGAATTGACATTAAAAATCTATTCCCTTTATGCCAAATAAATCCATTTTCAAGTGACAGTGCTACTATCTTTACAGCAGATCACAATACTCGTACTTATATTTTTTAGATAACGCTTTTCTAGGGCCTACATCTGATACAACTATCTTAATATTCTCACTTAGCACAAACACTCGTCTCTTCCTATCTAATACTACTGTCATATCCATCCTATTGTATGTGCAGTACAGAAGTGGTAGAAAGGATCAGAGAATGCAAATAAACTCTTACACACAGGCCACCCTCTGACGTAGTCCAAAAGAATCCCTTGAGTTTTTACGCAAGGATTGCAACTCATCTTACCATTTGATCATTTCTACCCATCATGTCAGAATCATTTCCCTCCATCTATCATTTCCTTGCTATCCATCAGATACGGGAAGATGTTGAAACGATTAGCAATGGTAGAAACTTCACCATGGGGCTGTGAGAATTTTTTTTGTTCAGATATAAGGTGATTACCTCTACTACAGTCCTCTGTCCAAGAGCACCTCCAGTTTAATGGTTAACCACAGAATGAACGCAGGTCCAATCACGGAGGCCAAAGGAATAGAAGGACAGTATTTAAAGGTATAGATGTAATAGATATCTCAGATTAAAATAGGATGTGCGTTTTAAGGAATATAGATATCATAAAATTAAAAAGAAAGAAAAATGCAAAAATTCTTATTCTTATTTTTTCTACTGATTAAATACCATCTAGGCCCTGCTGCATGATAATCAAATTAGTGTAACAATTTGGACAATAGCGGCACTGATTTATCATATGCAAATAATATCTCAGATTTGTAAATACTGTGGAAATACTTAGTAATGTGAAAATTGGTCATTTTCTGCAACTATCCACAAATGAATGCTGTCTCAAGAAAACTGTTAACAGACACTACAAACACACTTTAGCTTATGAAAGTAGGAAAACCCACTTATACACAAGAAAATACATTATCACTCTTTAGTACCTAGTGTTAATACTAATACATCACTATATTCTGGTGTTAAAATTCATTGTTGTGCTTACACATTTCTGTAAAAGCTGAATGGTAGATGCCCATTTTATAGTTCTAGTCTCCTAATTTAGGCTTGTAGCCATCGTATTGTGGGTAGGTTGAATGCACATCAGTGGATTTTCAACAACCCCAAACCATGTATAATCACAAAGCATCTAAATATTCATTTAAAAAAAGTTCCAAATGGAAGGGTCATAAATCACACTGAGAGGGCACAACTCTTTCCCCTCAATAACTGATCACTTGAGCTGTTATCACTAGCTTCCACCCTGTTATGTTCAATCTATTTGTACCTTGTTTTAATCTTTGTAAACCGCATAGAACTTCACGGTCCTGCATTATATAAACTGTTATTATTATTATTATTATTTCAGGGACTTGTAGTGAATTTACAGATGATATTCTTTTGGCAACTAAAATCAAATATGTTAGCGTTTAGGAACCCTTTTATTACAGCAAGACACAGTAATAAATGCATTATGGAGGTAATTTTGGAAACATCTGCACCTGTTAATAACAGCATTTATACCTGTAGATTGATAAATACGCTATGGAGGCCATTTTGGAAAGATCTGCACATGTTAACAACAGCATCTACACCTGTAGATTGATAAATATATTATGGAGGCCATTTTGGAAACATCTGCACCTGTTAACAACAGCATCTAAACCTGTAAATTGATATGGAGGCCATTTTGGAAATTTGGGGCAATGGAAGGTTAAGTGACGTGCAGAGTCACAGGGAGCTGCAGTGGGAATTGCACTCCGTTCTCTGTCTTCAGCCCACCGCACTAGCCATTAGGTTACTCTTCCACTAACATTTACACGACCCGCAAGGTAATGGCGGAATAGAAATCACTAATGTAATGTAATTAGCATTTAACAGAATAAGATAACACTCTTTTCAACAACAAGTGGCAAAATAATGCTCTGAATTTGGTAAGCTGGTTTCTTGGGCTGAGAACTTTACAGCACCCCCTCGTAAACATGCAGAGGGATTGGAAGGAATTCTATGAGCTAAGCTCCATATGCTTTCTGTGCTTGCTTATCCAGATAAAAATATGTGTGCGTTCTAAAAATAGCACAGACTTTTTTTTTTTTTTTTACAGAAATCATATTTTATTTTCATCACCTATAGCTGTGGGCAGAGGAGAGTTTGCTCTGAAGAAACAAGTCCATGGAACAGAACATGTCAAGATTGGTTAAAAGTCAAGACCAATAAGGTATATTCTTCAACTTGTTAGCGTAAGAGAGGTGCTAAGGACACCATCCGTATGCTAATAACAACCTTATATAACATGGTAGGTTACTCAAGGAGTGCTCTTGTCCTTGCTGTAATCACGTGGTGTGTACTTCCCTTCTTTCAACAGTTTTTCTTTCTGTGCGTGAATTTCAGCACAGGCACTTTTTAGTGCAGCTTAGTAAAAATGGCCCCTTAGTGCTTAAGTGCTGCAGATACAAATATAACATAGTATTGTATATGCTCCGCCTAGGTGTGCACTCTATTCATATACATATTATCCCACCCCCTTCATTCTATAACAGGGTACCTAAAGACAGGTACCATCCCCCGGATTATATCTATGGTGCACAAATGTGGGCATACTATTGAAATGTGTTTTCAAATTAATTGGGTAACACATCCCCCCCTTTTTAATTTCTTCCTTATTTTTATTACACTTCCTTAGGCACTTACTTTACTATATATATCATTGAAGAGCTTTGATTTTAACTGTAGGCGTTCATATACTCATATGACGTTATGTTTTTATATTTTTCATGCTAGTTGTTACCTTTATTTTTTGCGGTACATTTTATACCTTATTTACCATGGTAGGTGTGTTTTCATTACAAATTAATATCCATGGGTGTCTATCTAGATATTTGCACCTCCTTATACAGAGGTTTACCCACTGATTTTGTGTCACTTACTTTTGATTCTTATTTTTATCCTCATTTTTCACCTTCTTCTATATGATTTAATTTTGGTTGGGCATGTTTTCATTCACTAAATTTGCACTTTTCTTTTCTATTTTTAGTGTATCATTATTGATTGATTGATTTTTGTGTTATACACATTATATATCTAATCATTATGTCACATTATTACTTTTTTGGCATGGCACTACAACACCACTTTGAAATCACACATAGAAATTTTAAATATTTGTTTTCATCATTTCAGCATTGTATTAATATTCATTAGGACCCCTGACGAAGGTATGTTGTCCGAAACACGGACTGTGTCGGGTCCCTTGGCTGGTAAAAAGGTTTTATATTACTGCATTTTAACTTTGGCACAATAAATATTGCCTGTATCTTGTACACAATCTGCAGTTTTTGTTTGGTTTTTCCTGTTTTGGTGGATTTTACTGCAGATTTCGTTGGATTTTTCTCTTGTAACACACCACCAGTAATTGGGTGCTAACAACCAATTAGTGGTGGCAATTGGCACTCTTTAAAATCTGTGCACACATTTGCCTGCATGCTATTCTATAAGACAGTGAATCCCTTCCGTTTCCTACCAAATCATCTCAATTGAAAGTTGGAATACGGAAAAACTAGTCAATTTTAGCAGAGCATGAAGAATTAGTAACTCCCCTAATTTTTGCACTCAGAAAGGGGAAACGATTGGGGAAATGTTGACTTATAAGAGATTAGACTATTTTCTTGATGAAGCTCCATTAATAGGGCATGCTAAATGTGGGACTTGCCAGGATTGTGCATCCACTATAGAAAGGGGATAGATTCCGTACAAACGTAAGGAATGCTCTTCTGGAGGCTGTTATAGGGGAAAACACCCTCCAAGGATTCAAGACAAAGTTAGACAAGTTTCTGCTGAACAGGAATGTGCACTGGTGGGGCTAGTCTCAGTTAGGGTGCTGGTCTTAGACCAGAGGGCCGCCGCGTGAGCGGACTGCTGGGCACGATGGCCCCCTGGTCTGACCCAGCAGCGGCAGTTCTTATGTTCTTATGTTCTTAAAGACCATCTTGGATGCCTCCCCAAAGTAACTACACTATTTTGTCAAGGATGTTTACATGTTGTTCATCTAAAGGTGTAATATATGTTATGTTCATGTAACAAGTTATATATAAGAAGATCTTTGTGAGCTATTAAAATATGTCTAACAGACCACAAGTCTAGATTGAAAAACAAAAAAGCTTTGGCACCGATGGTCTCTCACTGGGAAGAAATGGGTCATGCAGTGTCTGATTTTAAGTGGCTTGTGTTGGAAGAAATCATTCCGGGGTGGGAGAGTGAAGATATTGAAACATTACTGAATTATAAAGAGCAATGCTGGATTTTTAAATTATTTATTTTATTTAAAATTATTTATAACCCACCTATCTACAAATCTAGGCGAGTAACATATTAACATACACATTATAAACGCTGGAACCTCAAGGATTAAATGCTGACCTGGACTGGATGTCTTTGACTTAAAGTAACCAATGGCTGACTGCAAAACTGCCCTTGACTTATGCATGATTATGGGTTCCCAGATTTGTTGAAGCAAAAAAGAGGATCTATGGCCCTGCTCCAGCCCACCCCAGCACCTCCCCATTCTGCCCCCAGCCCACCCCCACTGAGCTTGGAGCCGTACCTAGAGGGCATCCAAGCATGCGCAGTGTGACACAATGATGTCACACGCATGCATCACAGAGTGATTTCTCTGGGATTTCTGCAGCCTTTATCCTTCCTAAGCCTCTACCATAGACCAGTATCTTTTGCAAAGGTTTTGGGAAAGGATTTCAGCAAAGCCCTATTCTCCTCTCAATATGCATGTATGTAATTATGTACATGCGCGTGTGTATTGGGTTACCATATTTGTAAAGACAAAAAAAAAGGACACATGAACCCGCCCACACTCCACACATTTTCTTCATCCCTCTTCCCATCCTCTGTAAATTTTAAGTGCTTCTCTCTCCCTCCCCTTTCCTCCAACCCTCCTCCCAATAGGTACTTCTTTTTCTCCTTCCAACCTCCTCTCCTGCTGTATCTGTCTCTCCCCTCCCATCCAGCACTACCCTACTCCATGCTCTTTTCTCCAGCACTCTCTCCTTTCATAATACTTCTCAAGCCCTCTCTCCCTCTATGCTATTTCTCCAGCCCTCCCTCCTTCCCTCCATGCTGTTTCTTCATCCATCCATCCCTCTATTCTTTCTCCAGCCCTCTCTCCCTTCCTACCTACCTCCATGCTGTTTCTCCCTCCCTCTCTCCCTCCATCCATGTTTCTCCAGACCTCCTCCATGCTGTTTCTCCATGCCTCCCTCCCTCAATCCATACTGTTTTTCCAACCCTCCTCCATGCTGTTTCTCCAGCCCTCTCTTCCTTCATCCATGCTGTTTCTCCAGCCCCGCCCTCCATGCTGTTTTTACAGCCCTCCCTCCCTTCCTTCCTTCATGCTGTTTCTCCAGCCCCCTCCCCTCCATGCTGTTTTTTCAGCCCTCCTCACTCCCTCCATTCATGTTTCTCCAACCCTCCTCCATGCTGTTTCTCCAGCTCTCTTTCCCTTCATCCACACTGTTTTTCCAGTCCCCTCCCCGCCTTCCTTTAATGCTGCTTCACCTCATGATTTCTCTAGCTCCCAAGTCTCCCACCTACCTCCTCCCGGCTGCTGTGATTGAATCTTTGGGCATGCCGGTGGCAGCAATGAGCTGAGCCTGCTACCACCAGTCTGCCCCAGAAGCCACCTCTCTGCAAGTCCCACCTATGCAGGAACAGGAAGTCGCTGCAGAGAGGCGGCTTCCGGTGCAGGCCAGCGGTAGCAAGCTCACCTTGTTGCTGCCGCCGGCTACCCGAAGATTCAATCACAGCAGCCAGGCCTGGAGAGGAGGTAGGGAGAGGAGTAGGGAGAGCCAGCTAAACTCGGACAGACTTCCCCATCTTTAAAAAAAACTGTCCAGGCACCCAGACAGTCCTCGAAAAAGTACATGTATAAGGTTTCCTAGACATCTGGTAACCCTATGTGTGTATATGTATGTTTATGTTTGTATCTATACTTGTGGATGTGTTGATGTGGGCATGTGTTCATGTGCATGTGTATGTGTGTGTGTGTAAATTTATATCTATATGGGGGCCTGCATCCTCATGTGTGTGTATATGTTTTATAAACCTTGTTTTATATGTTATTATGTTTTACTGAATATCCCTCAGTTCTGTTTATGATACTCAAAATTGTACATACAAATTTGGGCAATGCCCAGTTTGTACAGGCAATTAAATTGCACGAGTCAATTAGTCCTTATAATTGGGTGCTAAAAATCAATTATTGGCACTAATTAAAATTTATGCTCACGTCTTTAGATGCTAAAAGGCATATGTAAGAGAAGCAGGTGTGGTTGTGGGAAGGGCACAGGCAAGTCAAGAGCATTCCTGGAATTTGCACACAATGTTACCAAATAAGGGTGATCTGTGCCAGGTTTCAGTTGGTGTAAATCCTTATGCCCAAATTAGGGTGCAGATCCCAGCAACAAACACTATTCTGTAAGCACACCCAATTGATTCTTCAGCACCAGGGACAGAACCTAGCCCTATATGTCTACTTTGCACCTGCTCCCATACAAGTGTAAAATGTGAGGTTACTCTATATACTCGAATATAAACCTGGATTTTGCGCCAAAAATTGGCACAAAAATGGGGTCTCAGTTTATTTAAAGGTTTAATAAAAACTTGATTAATCGCCAATCAAAATTCTAAGCGATATATGATAATATTAAAAACGGAATTACAAATTTAAAATAATCAACAAAGCCAAAATACTTAGGGTTCCTTTTACTAAGATGCACTAGCATTTTTAGCGCATGCAGCATTTTAGCATGTGTTAAACCCGTGCTACACTTCTAGAACTAACGCCAGCTCAATGCTGGCGTTAAGGTCTAGCGCGCGTGGCAATTTAGCGCAAGTTATTCCGTGCATTAAGGCCCTAACACATCTTTGTAAAAGGAGCCCTTAGACAAAAACAGATGAACGAGAAACAAAAGGGAGAGGGATGAACTACAATACGGTCAGAAAAGAGAACAAAGAAGGAAAGAACAAAAGGGAGGGGAGAGGAATCATTCAAAGCTACCTTTACGAAGTCCAGAATGGGTGTCAGTATCAGTGCTCAAAAGCATCTCTATATAAGAAACATTTTAAAGCTCCTTTAAATTTATTTACCGTAAGTTAAATTCTTCCCTGAGTTAAGGGTGGGGGAGGGCTGGGAGTTCCAAATAAGGGGAGCAGTAACAGCAAACGAGGTTGTACATCGAGTACAAAAAGTAAATTTTGGGAGGAAGATCTAAGAGTTCTAGAGGGGGCGTGAGGTATGAGTAATTTGTCAAGGAAGGCAGGTTCTCTGGATTTAAGTGTTTTAAAGATAAATAGAGCAATTTTGAGCGTAATTCGATGAGGAATGGGAAGCCAATGGGCGTTTTAAGCAGAAGGGGTAACGTGATCATATTTCTTGGAGCTGGTAATGATTTTGATGGAAGTATTTTGAATCAGTTGAAGCCGTCTAATTTCCTTTTGCAATATTCCCTTATAGAGAGGATTGCAATAATCAATTTTTAGAGATTACAAGCGAGTGTATTAGGATGTTTAAGGAAGAGGGCTCCAGGAAGCTAGCAAGGGACCTAATCATTCAAGTCCTCCTCCTCTCAGTCCCTTAATAGGCCTCTGGCCTACTTTAAGTCCGGCTACCGTATTTCACTGGTAAGCTAGGGCAAGAGCAATCCTCCTATGTTCCTGCCCCGTGCAGTCTCACTACTCAAAATGGCTGATGTGAGTTCCCACGGCAACCTCACAAAACTGCTGTGAGTTTGGTTTATCTCCTTTCTTTTGGGGAAAAAAGTTTACCTCTGTTTATATTTGGATGGGTTTATACTCAAGTATTTACGGTACTTGGGTACTGCATTGTGCATGCTAGCATCTTTTAGAAAATGAGCTTGCAAATCTGTGGGTCTGCAAACTCCACAGGAAGCATCAGATTTCTTTCTTAAAATGTAAGAATAACAGCAAAGCTTCAGTGATGCTAATAACACTACAGTAGTCTGTCAATAGAAAGACTATCTCAAAGAAAATCATCCAGAAAGAATAACTTACAAATAATATTCATACAGCAAAGCACATTCTAAAGCACTTCACACCAGCCAGCCACATTATGATAAACAGATGTGCAAGCTTATAAAAGATAGCTCATATTATATTGAAATATTTATTTTTCCCTGCATTAGCTATTATTGATCCATTCTCCCAGACAGAGTTTTTACAGCTGAAACAGTATGTTGCTGACCTACTGCACTTGACTATTATGTTTTATGAGAAGAATACTATGGTTTAAAATGTGAAATTTGCCCATGCATTTTAATAGCCTAGGGAGATTGCTTTATGCATTGAGTATACTTACATATATCAGATTAATAACCTTACAGTTAAATCCTTATTTTCTTTTTGTATTTAAACGGAAACATATGCCTACTTGCAAATGCACTCTCCATAGCTATTCAGGATAAATGCAAAAAGTAATCTCAAATCTTAATATCAAACTGTGTAGAGCTTTAGTTTCACTCCAATAGCGGTGAAATAATACAATAGCTAACGGCAAGATTTAGGTGCAAAAATGTATGTCATACACCCAGACCTGCCTCCCACTCCCAGAAAAAAACCCAAAAGAATGGCTCTCTCTCTTGTTGGCTGTTGTTTATTGCTGTATTTTTACCATATTTGCCTTTTCTTGCATTTGCTGCTTCTTGGTTCATGGAGCACTTGTTTCTAGTTTTGTATACTTTGAATGGTGTTCATACCAATAAAAATATTTCCCCCCACCCCCACAAAAAAAAAAAAAGTATGCAAGGAAATATTGCAGGAAACGTATAAAGCCATTCAGGATGTACATTTAAATATAAGGCTTCTTGAACGATGGGTAACGTATGCAGTGTAATTCTATAACAGTTTGCCCGTAACCAAAACACTGGGATATATAAGGTTACCAGACGTCCGGATTTCCTCAGACTTGTCCTCCTTTTTCAGGACTTTTCCGGTGGTCCATATGGCTTTTCAAAACCCGGCACTTTGTCCGGGTTTTGTAAAGCTTCCTGTCAAAATGGCGTCGGGAAGGGGGCATCCGCGCATGCACGAATGCAACGCGGTGACATCATGCGCATGCACACATGCACCTGACATCATTACGTCACGTCCATACATGCGCAGATGTCATCTAGAAGCGGGGCTGGGGGCGGAACGAGGCATGACATAGGCGAAATGGGACAGAACTGGGCAGGCCTGGGGGTGGGACCATGGGAAAATCTGGTAACCCTAGGGATATACAAGTTTGCATTAAATCCAGTATTCCAGCTATGTGCTATTCTATAACCTAATGTCTAAATGCAGTAGTGCATAGTCGGTGGGTGTACACATGGGTGGAGTCTGAGTGAAACACGGATGAGGAAATATGACCTCTAGGGGTAGTAGCATGAGATTAACACTAGGGGCACCATTTTGAAGTCAGCACCAGCAAGGCAAAAGCATGTACCTTCTTTCCCTGGGGTAATTTATAAAGATACATAGACTAAACATATGCACCTATGATCTTTGATAGCCTAGATGCCATGTAATAAAACTGCCTTATGAGACATTACTTTTCCTCTATGAAAACTGAATTTTCTCCCAGAAATAGTTTATTCTAAAGCGCTGAGCAAATTCAGATGAGTGTATAACAGTGACTTTCATTTCTGCATTTAAAAAGATATTTCTGGTGCTATGACAAAAGTTTGCCAAGTAAAAACTGCCATCTGCCGATGTATCAGGTCATGGGAAGTCAACTGTTAATGCAATAAATATATTTATCTATATATATAAAATCGGAGGTATGTATGTGTGTGTGTGTGTATGTGCCGCGATCACGCAAAAACGGCTTGACCGATTTGAATGAAACTTGGTATGCAGATCCCTCACTACCTGGGGTGATATGTTCTGGGGGTCTCGCGGCCCACCTGCACACATGGGCGGTGCTACAAACAGAAAATGAGATTTCACCCATTCATGTCAATGGAAAGGATGTAAAAAGCTGCCATTCTCACAGTAATTCCAACTATAAAACACTTTCTATGACACTATAACCACTAGGGACATCGTTTCTATTCTACCACGGACACCATACATATAGAGTTTGTATGTTCTAACTGTGTTTGTAACTGTTTCCTTCATGCACCCCAGTTCATAATGTTATTACATTACATGAGTACTCACATATGCTGAACTAGGAACACAGGTTCCATTCTGAACCGGGAAAAAACTGCATGGAGTTTCTTTTCAACCTGAGTTTCCACATATTGAGTTGTTTAAATCAATACTGAAACTTTTGGATGCCACTTATTCCAACAGATCTTCCTTTTCAGTTTAAGAGATTGCAAATTCCAGTGAGACTTGCATTCTCTATCACAATCAACAAATCACAGGGACAGACTATTACATACTGTGGAGTGGATTTAGGATCACCCTGTTTTTCCCATGGACAACTCTATGTTGCTTGCTCAAGGGTGGGTTCACCCAAGAATTTATATGTTCTTGCTCCTGGAGGTGAAACTAAAAATGTTGTTTATAATCAAGTTTTGTGTTAGTTTTATTGTATTCATTTTGTCAAATATTTCACATTATAATTTGAATATTGTACTTTTTATAAAGTTGTTAAAAAATAATTTCATTCACCACTATAAAGTATCTTTCTTTGAATCCATTTACAGTGTTATTGCTATAATTAAATACCCGTGCAACGCCGGGTCATCAGCTAGTATTTTTATATAGTCCACAAAGCAACAAAATTGTGTTCCCTCTCTTGCAGTACTCCAGCTTCCCACTGAGCTCCTCCTATAGAATTCCATAATGTTGTATAGTTGAAGAGGAGGAAAGAGGAATAATCCAAGGATCCCTTGTAATACAGAAAAATTAACCTAAAATCTTCTCACCTGGGGGATCCTTTTATTAAGGCGCGTTAACTGATTTAAAGCACACTAAAGATTAGTGCACATTAAATGGTAAGGCATCCATTATATTCTATGAGCGCCTTAGCATTTAGCACGTGCCAATCTTTAGTGTGCACTAAATCGGTTAGTACGCCTTAATAAAAGAACCCCTTGATCTCCACAGCAGCAGTAGCTCCTCCTTATACTATCTCCTGGGCTGGTAGCCCAGTTTACAAGGCTAGCCCCCTCACTCCTTATGATGGAGAAGTTTCAAGTTTATATAGGGCTCCTTTTACTAAGGTGCGCTAGCGGTTTTAGCGTGCACTTAGTGAGCGCTACAATGCTGCGCACGCTAAACGCTAACGCCTCCATAGAGCTTGTGTTAGTATTTTTCGTTTGGCGTGTGGTTAGCGCGCGCTAAAAACGCTAGCGCACCTTAGTAAAAGGAGCCCTTAGTTTTTGATACACCGTCTATCAGAAATATCTTAAACGGTTTACAATAAAATTGGATATAAAAAAAAATATATAAAAACAGTAACAGTTACATGGAAGATAATCAATACAAAGCAATGTATTTAAAGGAAAGTGGAGATAAGAGAACATAAATATTTAAATTATTCCTTTTTCGAGTTATTTTTCTCATACATTATAAGCATCTTTAAATAAGAATGATTTAAGGTTTGATTTGAACTTTGTGATAGAGTTTTCCTGTCTAAGATATTGAGGCGTAGCGTTCCATAAGGAGGGGGCTATCACAAAAAAATAGATTTACGCGTTGTGTCATATTTGGAGGAGTAGTGCACGGGGTTGTTGTAATTCCCCTGAAGCAGCCAGCTTGAGCGGTGAAATAGGATTTCTTGTTGGGTTTCGTCTGAAGGGTGACTTGCACGGCAGTCGGAGAATTGTTGTGAAGAGCTCAGATTTACAAAACCATCTCAGATGAGTCTTCTCGTGTGCACCCTTAACCTGATGGTGAGTGTGTCTGCTATGCTGCAATATTTCCTCTGTAACTTCATCGAGTATCCCCTAGTCTTTGTAAATCTTGATGCAGTAAAAAAAATAAAAAATAAAAATTGATCCATTTGTACTAGTTCTATACCACTCAGGATTTTGTAGACTTCAATCATATTTCCCCTCAACAATCTCTTTTCCATAGGAGGTTTCTGAGCATGAAGAAGTTGGTAGGGAACTCTATAGAGCAGGTCCTCATCTTTTTTCATGTTCATCTGCTCCGTTGATTTCCCACCATGTCAATGTAGGAAGACATTCATGCTAAAACCTTATTATGTGAGCAAATGAATGGCATATCCATTAATTCATAGGTACATGCTTGGATAAGCTATTTGTACATATAGAAATAGTTTAGGTTCCAGAACAATCCCAATAAATGCATCGGTGCTGGGCCATAGCCATCCCTACAAATTCCAACCAGTAATCACCCTATTAAATTATCTTTTTTGGGCCTGATCTTGAGATGAACTTTGGGATATGTATTTTGGGACAAGAAAGCTTTGGACAAGTATGTAAGGGAGTGAAAGGGAGAGAAGATGGCTGGAATGGGCAGACTACATAGGCCATTTTGAAGAAAGCATAGCATAGTGGTTAGAGCTACAACCTCAGTACTCTGAGGTTGCAGGTTCAAATCCTACACTGCTCCCTGTGACCCTGGGCAAGTCACTTAATCCTCTACTGCCCCAGGTACATTAGATAGATTGTGAGCTCACAAAGACAAATAGGGAAAATACTTGAAGTACCTATATGCAAACCAGCTTCATTTTTCTATGTGTTTCTTCGGGAGGGGGAGGTTCAAAAACAGAAGAATGGCAAGATATGATTTATGTAATAAAATGGTGCAGGCAGTAAAAGAAGTCTTATTTCCAGTAACTATTAATTTTCACATTTAGGAGTATATTATATGATATTACAACATTATGTATTTCTAAGGTCATTTAAGTTTGATCACTTTTGGCTCTAGCCATATTGAAGTCCTTCCAGCACTCTCTGTACTGTATTTGAAGATACAGAAATCAGCTTTTAAAGCATTTGCATAACATAAATTAAAATTCAAAGTAAAAGGGGGAGGGGGACTTAAAGCTACTACATAATTAGAGAATGACATGGGGATAAATTTTTCTCCGTTGTCGTGGCTCGTGGCTAGCGTGCTGTTTATGGGACGATATTGAAATGGATGTCAGAAGCATGATAGTGCAGTATTTTTGTAGCGCCAGTTTTTCGTATGATTCTGGGTAATTCTAGTTAGACAAACATCTGTGTTAGTTAAGGACTGCGCCCAAATAGAAGCGTACGGAAAAACAGGTGGATAAAACATTTAAATATAATGTAGCTAAGGCCAGAAGAAAAAACACACTAAAGATTAATATAAGGAAAAGAATGGTGTTTTCTTGTGTACTTTGCTGTTGAGCTAAATCATGGTGGAAATCATGATTACATGATTACATGGAGTCCAGTTTAGGTTCTTTTGTATGTACTATGACTGTCCTGTCTTAGGCCAGCATCTTGTGCCAGTGAATAGTTTCTGTTCTTTGTTCTGCTTCCCGCCTTTAGCCTCGTGGTTCTAATTGTTAACAGATGTGCTCAGGTCAGTTAGGAAAAGCATATTAGACTCCATATTCCAAACTGAGATATAAAATGTATGAAGTATGAATGGCCAAGATATGAATGAAATTATGAATGTTTGGGGCCCATGAATGTGGTTTATAAGAAGAAACACTAAGGAAAATCCTAAAAGTAACATCTGGAAGTAGTTAAGTTAGAATTTGAGATGCTGTATCAGTCTCCAGCAGAGGGGAGGGGGATTTAAACCCCCCTTCCTCCAGAGTAAGCTTTCTGTGTAAGGCTGTGCAATTTGAATCTGTCAGCTTAGGAGTTTTTTTTCCTTTAAGGCTCAGAACTTGTCAGCATGGAAGGACTGAGAATTTACCATGTTAATAATTGTGAATTCTTTTGAATGTTAATGTTAATTCAGAAATCATCTGAAACTTTGACTAACTTTTAAACATGGAGGAATGTTTCTTTGTCTAAACTTTAAGACCACCCAGAGAAATGTTATTGGTCGTCAAACTTGATGATGTCACTAAACCAAAAGTTATATAATAGACTGTAATGAGATAGAAAAACGAGACCATTGTGAGAAGGCCAGCCTTTGGCCATGATGATGATCTCCCATGAGCGCAACGTAAGCAATTATGCTGTTCTTTTGATCTAATAATGGGAAAATAGAACCAATAATTCAATAAATCCTGGTTATAATTTTAAAACCTTGCGCTGGTGTCATTTTGCATGTAGAATTATTTTCAAACCTGAAGCTTTCACAAATGGCGTCAATGCCCCATGCTCACCGTCCCCGCAGGAACTCATTTTCCCATCCTGGCAAGTTCTTTACCTGTCCTTGCCCCATTCCTGCAAGTTCCGTCCTCATCTGCACAAGCCTCAAACACTTTTAAAATCATAAGTGTTTGAGGCTTGTGCGGTTAAAGCAGAGCTTGCAGGAATGGGGCAGAGACAGGGACAGCGACAGCGACAAACTTGCGGGAATGGGATGGTGAAATTGAGTTCCTGTGGGGAAAGGGACAAATTTGTCCCCGTCTCATTCTCTCCTGCATATAAATAGGGTAAGTATCAAAGTTCATGATAACTCTGCTGTGCTGAAGCTCACCAACTTTTTCTTCCTTCTGCTGCTGCTTCTTTCTCTCAGCTGCCTTTTTTGTCATTCACACTATTTCGCATAACACTTCCTCCTCCTGCTGTCTTTCACTGCACCTGAAGCACTGAAAATAAAAAAGACATCAAGTGAAAAATACCTTTTTAAATGTTCCGTTTGATCAATTCATTTCTAGGGAAATGGTAGGTAGACTATTGTAGTCTGAGTCCACAAAAATCATTTTGCTTGATAACCAAGAGAGACCCCTGCCCACGAGTGTAGAAGAAAAAGAAATCCAGTGTGTGTGCATAAATCAGTTAAAAAGCTTCACTTTTTAATTTATTATTGTGCACAGGACAAAATGCATGAAACTACTCTGGAGCTAACTATACTGTTAAATCCGATTTTGCTGCTCTCAGTGAACAACTGGACTTATGGACCTTTAAGTATTCCGTGGTAGTACACGGTGCATGCCGGGAACTCGAGTTCTCAAGACTCCGGCCATAATTGCATACTGAACAAAATTACCTTAAGCTCCATTTCATCATGCTAAGCTTTTCCCTGTGGTTTGATGTAGATCAGTGATTCCCAACCCTGTCCTGGAGGAACACCAGGCCAATCGGGTTTTCAGGCTAGCCCTAATGAATATGCATGAGAGAGATTTGCATATGATGGAAGTGATAGGCATGCAAATTTGCTTTATGCATATTCATTAGGGCTAGCCTGAAAACCCAATTGGCCTGGTGTTCCTCCAGGACAGGGTTGGGAACCACTGATGTAGATAACTTTAGAATTTTCCAACATGCTATACATCTGGGATCTGCAATCTTTTAGCCCTTTAATCTTGTTTCCTTTAAACCAGGACACACCCAGCGAATTGGATTTTCAGGATACCCGCAAGGAGAATGCCTGTGATAAATTTGCATGCATTTCTTCTGCATGCAAATTGATCTCATCCATATTCAGTGGGTATCCTGAAACCTCACTGGCTAGATTTCTCCCAAGAACTGGGTTGAAAACCACTGCTCTATAGTCTTTCATCTTTATTGGAGGAAGGAGTGGCCTAGTGGTTAGAGCTACTGCCGCAACACCCTGAGGATGTAGGTTCAAACCCTGTACTGCTCCTTGTGGCCCTGGGCAAGTCATTCAATCTTCCATTGCCCCACATATAACACAGGGTGCCCACAAAAACACTCCTTGATTTTAAATGGTTACAAAATCAAAACTTATTGGAATATGTTTATAAATGACAGCAAATACAAGTCCCAAAAAGCACGGTAATCAAGATCTTACACAAGCGCTTGCACTTTCACCCTTATAAGCTGCAATTGGTGCGGAAGTTACAACCTTCAGACAATGCAACGTGACAAAATGACCAGGTGTTCTTCAAGTGGTCCCCGAGATCACCGGACATTACTGTTTGTGACTTTTTCCTTTGGGGGTACGTGAAAGGCAGAGTGTACGTACCTCCACTTCCCACAACTATGGATGATCTGCAGGAACGCATCAGTGAAGCTATAAACACAATCACACCAGATATGGTCCAAGCTCGATGATTGCGTTGATGTTTGCCGAGTAACAGGTGGGGCACACATCGAGTATATGTAATACCATATGAAACTTTATGAGTTGATGAAACTCTAGCCTCAAAAGTGAAAGAATATTCCAATAAATTTTGGTTTTGTAACCATTTAAAATCAAGGAGTGTTTTTGTGGGCACCCTGTACTGTAGATAAATTAACAGCTCACCAGAACTGATAGGGAAAATGCTTGAGTATCTGATTATAAACCCCTTAGATCAGTGGTTCCCAACCCTGTCCTGGAGGACCACCAGGCCAATCGGGTTTTCAGGATTGCCCTAATGAATATGCATGGAGCGGATTTGCATGCCTCTCACTTCCATTATATGCAAATCTCTCTCATGCATATTCATTAAGGCTAGCCTGAAAACCCGATTGGCCTGGTGGTCTTCCAGGACAGGGTTGGGAACCACTGCCTTAGATAACCTTAAAAGGCATTGTTGTGAAGAACCCAGATGTACAGAACCATCTCAGATAAGTCTCATCATGTGCACCTTCAATGTGGCAGTGAGTGTGTCTGTTGTGCTGAAAGGTTTGTGATGAAATAGTTGGAGTTTGTTTTTTTTTAATGCCTGTGACTGACTTTATGGCAGTATTACACTTATTGTGAACTTGACTGCCACTTGATTCTGAAGCTTTTTTCCTCCACCTAGAATGCGCTCCGGAGGGAGGTGGTGGAGAGAAAAACAGAGACAGAGTTCAAACAAGCGTGGGATGAACACAGAGGATCTCTTATCAGAAAAGAATGGGTATCTATTGAAAGAACTAAGGCCAGTACTGCCCACTTTCTGCCCCAGACATACACTCTGCACCAAAAAATAAATTTTGGCTTCCTTTTATCAAGTTGCACTAGGGTTTTTTTTTTTATCGTGGGTTGCTGTGGTAAATGCTCCGACGCTCGTAGGAATTCTAAGACTATCAGAGCTTTTACCGCAACGACCCGCAATAAAAAATTCCTAATGCAATTTAATAAAAGGGGAGCCTTTATTTTTTAGCACATTATAGATAGTGCACATGCATCCAGAAATTATCACGGTACACCATTTTTTTGCTGCGGTAAGCATGCATTAGTGTTTACCTCAGCTTTGCAAAAAGACCCCTATATTTTTTTTTCATTCCCATCCCCTTGTCATTTTCTGAAAGCTACGATTTGAATGGCCTGATTATTTACAGCTCACCAATACAATAGGGCTGGAATTAGGAGGATGACTGTGCCAGAAGCAGGGTGCCCTCGAAGGCAAAGCCTGTGATGTATTTGGTATAATTCCTAAGTTTTATTTGTGAGGCTCATAATCCTGTCCTGGAAAAACATGGACAAAACAGTTTACCCCAGTCTCCCAACTGCAGCCTGCATTCAAAAAAGGCCTAGGGCTCCTTTTACTAAGGTGCGCTAGCGTTTTTAGCGCACGCAGCAGATTAGCGCACACTAAACCTGCGCTACGCGGCTAGAACTAACGCCAATTCAATGCTGACATTAGCATCTAGCACGTGTGGCATTGTAGCGTGCGCTATTCCGCGCATTAAAGCCCTAACGCAGCTTAGTAAAAGGAGCCCCAAGAGACAAGACAGAGTATTATTATTTATTTTTCTATACTGTTCTCCCGAAGGAGCTCAAAACAGTTTACGTGATTTCATTCAAGTACTCAAGCATTTTTCCCTCTCTGTCCTGGTGGGCTTACAATCTTTCAAATGTACCTGGGGCAATGGGGGGATTAAAGGGCAAATTCTATAAGAAGCGCCCAAAAGTTAGGCGCCGAATTAGGCACCATTCAGCACGATTCAAGTAAAATTGGGTGCTGTTTACTGAATCACGCTGAGTGGCACCTATTTTGGAGGCGCCCAAGAAATAGGCCAGCTCTAGGCGCAACTAAAAGTTAGGCGTCCATGCGAGCGCTTAAGCACGCTTAAGAGCAGTGATTCTGTGAGAAGGCGCCTAACACAAAACCATGTCCATGCCTAAAATGCATAGCGCCTATTTTTTTAAAGGCCACCTAAATTTTTAGAGGCGCCTTGTTACAGAATCGCGCTTTCTTGATAGGGGCCTATGTTTCAATCAGCACTGATTAAAAAGCTCAATTGAGCTTGTTCTTTCAATGTAGATAGGTGCCTATCTAGTCGGATGCCTCCGAAATAAGTGCCTAATTTTAGGCGCTGGTTACAGAATTTGGGCCTAAGTGACTTGCCCAAGGTCAGAAGGAACAGCATGGATTTAAACTCACAACCTCAGGTTGCTAAGGCTGTAGCTTTAACTACTGTACCATACTCTCCCCTCTCTATTCTAAGAGGCTTGGCAAGTCTTAGCTATACCATGAGATCTGATGTCAAGAGATTGCTTTTTATTTGTTATATAATAGTTATTGTGAAGAACTGGTATCTGTTGATTATTTCTCTGCCTGGAAGGCCTAATTGAGTGGTTTTGAGCTTAAAAATCTTTGGAAATGTTTTTCATGTTATCATCTCCTGTTTTCCTTCCTGTCTGTTCTGTTCTCTCTCTCTCTCTTTTTCCCTTAACCCCATCACCTTTTATAAAACCGTAGTGCAGTTTTTAGCACTGGCCACGGCGGTAACAGCTCTGACGCTCCTAGAATTCCTATGAGCGTCGGAGCTGCTACCGCCAAGGCCAGCGCTAAAAACGCTAGCGCAGTTTTGTAGAAGGGAGGGGGGAGGGGGCTAGTGAATTCCAGAATTCATCCATAACAACAAACATAAGCAAACAAGAGACTAAGCAACACATAAACATTAAAAGTAAACCTATGTGTTGGCTGACTGGTAGGCGTGCATGGGACGTGGAGTCTATTTATCCAAAAAGTTATGCAGCCTTGCCTTGTTCCCCGAGGAGGCCTTCTATTCGCCTTAGTTTTGTATCCATGTGGTGGATGCCAACTTCAAACCACTACCGGCATTGTTATTGTCTTTGTATTATTTCTGCACCGCATATACTCGCTGGAGTTCCTGTATCTGTTTTTTCATGGTTGAGCGTTACTGCCGTCCTCCCAGGCCTGTTTTGTTATTTGTTCTTTGTTCCTTAATACGGTTATGCTGTAGCCTATGTTTCCTTGTTACGGTGCTGGCTGCTCTCTCAATAAAAATTATTTTTTTAAAAAGTAAACCTAAACCAGCCAACCAAAACACCGTTCTGAGACATATTTCTCAGTGTCCTTAAAAGCTCTTCTTCAGATTACCAGCCCTCTCTCATATGCCGTCCTTATTGTTGGGGGCGTTGAGTCCCAGCTGCCTATCACTGAGGAAGAAAATGACTTATTACACATAGGGTTCCTTTTACAAAGGCGCGCTAGCGGTTTTAGCGCACGCTTAGCGCGCACTAAAGTGCCACGCGCGCAAGCCGCTACTGCCTCCTTTTAAGCAGGCGGTAATTTTTCGGCTAGTGTACGCTAAAAACGCTAGCACACTTTAGCAAAAGGAGCCCATACTGATTTTCATTGCAATTAAAATCATCTTCTCCAAGTGGAAGAACTTGGCGGCTGCTGAGCATGGTGCCTGGTGGAATTTGGTAGCCAAGTACGAACGTATTGCTGCTGAGCAGACGCGTGCAATAGACTCTGGGCCCCCCTTCTGGACCATGCCACTCCGCCTTAGTCCTCTGGTTGACTCCTCTGTTGTAACAGATGAGTTGCTTGGAAATCATATTCACAACTAGTATCATATTCTTGCACTGCTTTGCTTCTCTTTCACTGAGCCCCCTTTTATGTATGACATCCAGATATTGCTGTACACTTTTATTGACTAGGTTATACAGTGATTTTTTCTTACTTTGTATTATTCTTATGCTCTTTTATTTATTTCTTTGATACTTTCTGTATTGTATTGCTTATGTTATGGTGCTATTGTATATGATGTACATTATGCTTATGTATTTGTTGGATTGCACCATGAGGTTTGTTATGTTTTGATTTTTGTAAAACTCAATAAAAATCTTATTGAACTAAAAAAAAAAAAGAAAAAGCTGTTTGTTTGTCAGCACATTTGGCAGTAATATGCTGCTCTGTCTGTGCTCACTTATTAACGGCAGCGGTAATAAACTTTATTTGAGGTTCAGGGTTTTATCATTCCTATGTCTTTTCCCAGGAAGTTTTTGCTCACAAGATTTCAGCAGAATTGCCACTAGAAATAAACAATATAATTTCAGGATGGCTTTTTTGTTTGTTTTTAATTCAAATCGTCACAACTTTACAGTTGATTTCTTTCTACCATTCACAAAGTTGGACTTTTAATTGTAAACATTTTATAAATACTTTTTATAAGAAAAAACCTTTGGGCAGGTATATTATTTATGATTAAAAGAAATTGTTTACTGGCCAACATTTACTTTGGGCTCCTTTTACAAAGGTGCGCTAGCGTTTTTAATGCACGTACCAGATTAGCTCAAAAGGAGGTGGTAGCGGCTAGCACGTGGGGCAATTTAGTGCACACTATTCCGCGTGTTAAGGCCCTAGCGCGCCTTTGTAAAAGGAGCCCTTTGTTCAGATTGAGTCAGAGGGCTGGTTGCATGATAAAGCCATGCTTTCATGCGATCTGATTGTATTGTAATTCACTTAATATCTATCAAAGAAATTCTAGCCCTTAGTCATCGTGGGTATAAACGGATCCTGTACTGTGATGTATCGTGTTGTTTATGACCCAGTGACAGGATTACGAGGGGCCACTGAAAAGTTCTCAGCCCAACCAACAATGTTGGAACAGTCTCCATCGAGAGTTATACAGTTAGTCCAGCGACTTTCTACTTTTTTCATGCTGTATTTTTTCAGATGGAACGGAAAAAGTGACAAATCACTGGATGAAGTGCATAGCCCTCGATGGAGACTGCCCCAGCTTTGTTGGCTGGGCTGAGAACTGATCGAAACATTAAAAATACTGAAGGGAATAGACTTAGTAGATAAAGACAGATTGTTCACCCTCTCCAAGGTAGGGAGAAGGAGAGGGCACTCTCTAAAGTTGAAAGGGGATAGATTCCGTATGAACGTAAGGAAGTTCTTCTTCACCCAGAGAGTGGTAGAAAACTGGAACGCTCTTCCAGAGTCTCTTAAGGGGAAAACACCCTTCAGGGATTCAAGACAAAGTGGGACAAGTTCCTGCTAAACTGGAACGTACATAGGTGAGGCTGGGCTCATTTAGAGCACTGGTCTTTGACCTGGGGGCCGCCGCGTGAGCAGACTGCTGGCCACGATGGACCACTGGTCT
The DNA here is from genome assembly GCF_902459505.1 of Geotrypetes seraphini. Lineage (NCBI taxonomy): Eukaryota > Metazoa > Chordata > Amphibia > Gymnophiona > Dermophiidae > Geotrypetes > Geotrypetes seraphini. Next base: position 48,061,532 of record NC_047087.1, read on the forward strand.
GACCCAGCAGTGGCAATTCTTATGTTCTTATGTTCAGTTGCAGTTCTAACGTGAGCAAAAACAGGCAACGACTAATGTTCCTGAGCTTGTTAACTGGCAAATCTTGATTACAGTAAGTGTATTTATCTAGCACACCTGTTGAGAACATCTTCTCCACCATCCCTCAAGCCACGTGCAGTAGACCAGGTTTGGGTGAGATCTTGAGAGCTGTACAAATATTTACCTATCTGTTAGTCTTCAGCAAAAAAGAAGTGCTTGTTTTTCTCTGGATGAAAGTGATGATCCTATTGAAGAGGATGATTATTTCCTTATAAACATTCAATTTAGAGGCTGAGAGCTAGATGGCAAATGTTAAAAGCTTTCCAGAAGAAAACACTTCACCTCACAGACTGCACAGTTGAGGAAGGTACAGTAGATGCTGTGCTTATCAGTAATCTGTTGACATATCAGCTTTGTATTAGTAATATGTTAAAAGTCTGATTTTATGCATGGTAAGAAAAATGTATCCTTTTAGCAGTCATAACAGCGTGATGACTAGCCAGCTTGCTTACAGTTTTTGTGAGCTGCAGTTTGAAAAGTAATATTATCATCTGAAAGAGCCATTGTGGGTTATGCAAATTAAGCAGCAGGTATTATAATCTAAATTGACTAGAAACTGTAGCGATCCCCCGTGAGAGTACAAATTTGTTTGATGCCAGTGGCATATATCAAGTGAGCTGTATATTATAAATGTTCTCTCATTGTTTTAAAAGCACGAGACATTTATTTGGCTGCATGAGACATTAATAGATGATGACCTAATGAGAGGGGTTGAAAGACCTAAACCAACTTGGTTATTAATATTAAGAAATGACCAGTGCCAGGCATCCTTCTTCCTATTATAAAATTTATATGAGCTACCTTTTACATGAATATTGAGCTAAACAACTTCTCCATTGGCCAACATCTCGGTTTGTTGATGTCCTTCTTAATTTTTCTAATGGATGCATTCAGGTTTCATGTAAAGACAATTTAATGGTATCAATGATACAAAACTGAGGGAAGAGTAGCCCTTTCAGAAATAAAGGTCAATATTTTTACCATTTAGAACTTATGAATGAAAAAAAAGAAAATTCATTGTCTTGTCCATGGCAATACTAAATTTGATCACTTCTACTGTATTTTTTTCTTTTATTTATCCAAAGAAAGCAGTTCGTAAAGCCTATCTGCGGGCTAAATAAACCCAAAGAGCTTTACTGCTGCAAGATAAAATAATGGATACTCAATACGATAGTTTAGTGTGTGTCCTTCCATTTACAAATCCACATATTGTCGAAGAACAGCATGTCTGTATAGTATTTACAGGGTATTAAGAGTGGGGTTGGGGGGCAACAAATGCCGAGTGCCAATTTTGTTGCTATGATTAAACATCATTGGCCTTTACTACAGCTTAGTACTTAATTTTGATGATACCCTATTGTATCTTATAGGAGAGATAGAACGATGGAAGAATTACTTTCTGCCCATCATTTTGAAATTAAAAATCCTCCTGATGACTTGATATATACCCATTCTGGATGCGGGCAATGCCAATGATGTGATCAAACTATAATGGGACCCACATGGACACACCCGGGTACTAATAAAATTTATCATGCGTCTTCTAACACCTCCTGTTGTAGTACTTTGGTAATATATATGATTGAATGCCCCTGTCAGTTAATTTACATGGGGAGAACAAGTCAAAAAATAAATGTTCAACTTACAGAACATAAATCTCGAATTAACACGGGGGTTATCGAAGCCCCTCTTATACAACAGTGGCGGGAGAAAAAACATAAAATAGCAGACATAAAATGGAGGGTCATAGATCAGATTCATGTTGGGTGGGAGGGTGGTAACTATCTTGAGAGACTGAATTTCAGAGAACAAAAGTGGATCTATACTCTTAACTCAGTTAAGCCACTGGGTCTGAATGCCAAAATCGAATGGATGATGTTGATTTAAGTGAAAGCAGGTTATTCTGATAGGTCTCTCCAGGGGGGTGTATACACGCCAAGTATTATGTCATCACGGTACTAGTTTTGACTTTATATAGTGTGAACGCTGTGACCATGTTTCCTAGCTAAAACAGATGAACGTGGGAAGCATGATTCTGTTGCTCTAAGGTATTCTATTTACTATCGTATTTATTTATAAATTATTTTAAAAGTTTATAGTAAATTATTCTAAAAGAATTAAATTATTCTAAAGGAAATATTGAGATTGTCATCTATTTTTGCAGGGGGATTTCTTTGATAAAGCCCTTACGGGTGAAACATAGTTCTATGTCGGAGTGCCTGCCCCCACCCGTGTAGATAAAAGATGAGTATTTCACCAATTTAAAAAATATAATTAATGCTTGTAAGATATTTATTTGACACCGATGACAATTTGGGTGCCACTATTCTGTATGTTTAAAAGTTTGGATACATACAGAAAGTATCGCTGAGGTCTTTAAGACTCTTTGTATGAAAACTCTGTTATGACTTTTCTACATATAAGCCTATTTCCATAAGACTCAGCTGTGTGTTTGTGTTTGAATAGTGGGTCTTTGGACTTGTATGAACTACTGAGCTGGTTTGAATTTGTGAAAAGCATTAAGCCAACTGCACATAAATGAGCCTGAAATTGAATTCAACATACTGTAATAGGAAATTTGTCAATCCTAAAGCCTGTTTTCCCTAAGATAAAGCATTAATGGTTTTGTTAAAGTCAAATAAAGTCCTTATGCTTATAATAGACTTGGCACAAAAGAGTTGTTGAATTCCTGGAGAAGAATGATTACATCTTTTCTCCAGCTTTTTCTCAGTTGCCTAGCCAGTAGAATACATGAGAAAGTTCCAAGATGCCTCTCTTACATGGACGAAAAGCTGGGTTCATAACTCATTTGACATTTCCAGTTCATGAATGCAGAGTCCATAGACCAGTCATCGATTCACTCAATGCTTTTCCTTCTATCTTATTACTAAAGAGATTACATTACATTACATTACATTACTGACTTCTATTCCGACTGTACCTTGCAGTTCTAAGCGGATTACATCAGAACATTTCCAGGAAAGAAAGTTACAATTAAGATAACTGGTCATTTCCAGGAAAAAAGTTACAATTAAGGAGCTGGTTTCATAATAAAGTTTTGAGAAGAGGGTACAAGATAGATAGAAAAATTAGGAAAACGTCAGATGAAGCAGGAAGATTACGAGGTAATTAAAGAGTGGAAGCTGGTTACATTGTTGAGTCTTAGGGGGATAATACAGGTAGAGAGGGAGGGGGAGGGAATTGCAAGGGGGGAGGGGAAGGGGGGTTAAGCTATCTGGATAAATTTTTCGAATAGCAGGGTTTTGATTTCTTTTCGGAATGTTTTGAAGTCAGATTACTGTGCTAAAGGATATGTTAATGTTTATTCTAAACTGTCACTATGGAAGTTATTTTGTAATTGGGTTCTATGGTTAGATGCCTAAAGAAGCAGCTCTTGATTGGTGAGGCCTGACTTTAGTACAGGAAGAGGCAGTCGGAGCATACCGCGAGTGATTTCCTTCACTCACCGGTGCTCCGGCTGCTCTCTCCTGCTTCTCCAGCTGCCCTCTCCTGCCCGGTCATTTGTGGTCGGAAAATACCGCGAATGACTGGGACTGCAAATCGCCGACCGCGAATGACCGGAGGAGCACTGTACACTAATATATATATATATATATATATATATATATATATATATATAATATAAAATAATGAAGTCAAACAGATTGAAAGGGCAAATAACTATACATTAAAAGAGACTCCCATAATCAAGTTTCAAGTTTCAAGTTTAATAATTGGTTTGATTAATCGCTTAATCATATTTCTAAGCGATGAACAAATTAAAATTACAATTAATGGGAAACAATACAATACAAAGCAATACATAATGACATTCGGGATTAAAAGTTTAACTTAACAAACTTATATACACAAGGAAAGAGGGGAGGTGAAATACAAAATCAATATAGAAAAGTAGAACAAAAAGGGAAAAATACAAAAAGGGAAACAAATAGAAAATATAATATGGTACAGTAAAAATAATCTGACCTATGGACTGTTTAGTTAATTACCAAAAGCATCTTTAAAGAGAAATGTTTTTAAATTACTTTTGAATTTCTCCAAATTCTGCTCTTCCCTTAAATAAATTGGAAGGGCATTCCAAGTCTGAGGTGCGGTAACAGAGAAAATAAATTGCCGTCTTGTATTAATAACCTTAAGAGACGGAATAGTTAGTAAGTTCTGTTCGTTGGATCTCAAAGTTCTATTTGGAGAATATGGAATTAATAATTTATAAATAAATGCTGGGGTTTTATTAAGGAGAGATTTGAAAATGAGTATGCATAGTTTGTATGTTATCCGGTGGGTAACTGGAAGCCAGTGCGCATCTTTTAAAAGGGGTGTTACATGATCAAACTTCCTAGTTTTAGTTATAAGTTTAATGAACACACAGCATTAGTTCTTTCAGCTGCAACCTTCTCATAATTGGCAGTGAGACAAACAGTGTTCCACCAAGTAATATATTATATTCTATAACAGCGGGCCGGCTATCAAAGGCCCCGAGGCTGCCTCATGAAACCGCGCTAAACTATTGATTAGGGGCAGCTCTGTGCCGAAGTTAAAAGCATACAGAGCTGCCGCTGCTGGTCTGAACTCTTGGGCCGCTGAAGGAGGGCAAAAAGCAGCTGTCCTGGAGGTTTCCCTTCCTCTCGCCTTTACAGGTTCCTTTTTTCCACCTTTTTTTTTTTTTCCTTCAAACGGCAACGGGCCCCAGCATCGACATCAATCAAGTAAGTTCCACTGTCAATCAAGCGGTTCTGCTCGGCCAAAGCTTCCCCTGTGACATGAGCCACCCTCAGGGGAAAGAAAGTGACCCACAAAGGTGAGGGGAAGGGGGGCAGATGATGGAAGTTGGGGGGGGGGGGAGAGAGAGAGAGAAGGGGACAGATGATGGAAGTGAGAAGAAGGGAGAGAGAGCAGAAGGCAGATGGATGTCAGTTGAGAAGGGAGAGCAGATGCTGAATGGAAGTGGGGAAAGAACACATACTGGATGGAAGGAGGAGATAAATAAAGGGGGAAGAAAATAGTAAGATAATGGAGGGGTGAGGGAAAGGGGTGACAAGCTGTGTGTAGACACAGTGAAAAGAGGGAAACGGGACTAAATAGTAAGAAAGAATTTAATTTAGATGGAGGCAGAAAATAGAGAAGGAAGACCAGAGAAGAAAAGGGAAGAGAGAGCAGAGAATGATCAGATCTGAGTGGAGGAAATGAGAAGAGAGATATGCTAAAAACCACAGGGGGGAGGGAAGGATAGAGATGCAGTTATTTTGAAGCTACACTGTTAAGTTAATATGCTGTTGGTAGAGTTGCAGTGGCATCCTAAACATATTTCTGGCAAGCCAACTGTATATGGTGACATTATTAGAAGATGACTGTGTGAAACTTTAGGGAACTTGGATGCCAATCAGTTTTTGGAAGCCAAAGGAAAACATACATTTTTTGTATGCTATACTGTATGTTTGGCTCGTTTCTACTTCAGTTTTGTTCTTGCCTTTTCGTTTTGTCTTCCTTCCACCATCTCTTATCTGCCTTCCTTATCATCCTTTTCAATGTGATTTGGCAGCTCCTGTCAATCATAGGCTGGCTGTGCAAGATTGCTAATTCTAGATGCCTGGGTGACCTAATGCCTGTGCATGTGATTTTCTGTTTTTGTGTTTAAAACATTTTGCTGAAAGCACAACAGTGCAAAAGAGTAAAACAGATTTTATGCTGTTTATTCTAGGAATAAGCAGTGGGCTTTCCTAAGTCCATCTTAATAATGTCATGCAGATTTTTTAAGGAAATTATCCAAATCTTTTTTTAATTACATGTTGAATGAAAAATATTTTCCCAGGTTTGTTTTAAATCTACTACTTAAAAGCTTTATTGCATGCCCCTTTACTCCTAGTATATATTTATTTTTATTTTTTATTTTTTAGTATATATATATTTATCTTTTGGCATGGCCCATCAGTTATAGCATTTGCTACATGATGGGCCATGCCAAAAGATAAATGTAGCATTTGCTACATGAATTGATTTTTTGTCACGTATGGTTAAGGGGCTGGAGGAGTTGCCGTACAGCGAAAGATTAGAGAAACTGGGCCTCTTCTCCCTTGAGCAGAGGAGATTGAGAGGGGACATGATAGAAACATTCAAGGTACTGAAGGGAATAGACTTAGTAGCTAAGGCAGGGAGAACGAGAGGGCACTCTCTAAAGTTGAAAGGGGATAGATTCCATACAAACGTAAGGAAGTTCTGTGGTAGAAAGCAACATATTTATTTGGCTCATAACTTGCTGGCGCCCGATATTTTTAGCTCACAGTGAAAAAAGTTTGCTCACAACACCCGCCCGCTTAGAGGGAACACTGGTTACCAGCTGTCCGGATTTACACGGACATGTCCTCCTACAGCAGCAATACCTTAGCAAATGTGAGTCACAAGAAAAAGCTAATCTACATATGGCTTCTGGCCTGAGTCACTTGAGAAACTTGAAAAGACAAATTATAGTGTCAGAAAGAGAGCTCGTTAAATTTTTATTTCAGATTGTCATGCTGCCTTTAGCTCCCTTGATACCCATCTTTCTTTCAGCCATTGACTTTCAGTTCTTCGAGCTCAGATATTTTCAAGGACATTAGGTGTGAGCATTATTTATAAAAGACGGATGTATACTAGTTTAAAAAAGGTATATGGCCATTACAATTCAGTTACCAAAATCCCAGGCCATTATTATGTTATATTCAACAATGGAATCCTGTAGAAAATCATAGATATCAGTTCATGGAACATGTTAACTTGAAGCAGGTGCACTGCCAAATAGTGAGTTTGGTTTCATTATTGATCCAGATGATGAGGACATAGTAGATAAGGGATCTTAAAAAGCAAAACATAACTTTTATTCTTCTATACCACCACAATGAAACGATTTCTCAGCGGTTTACATTGAAGAGAGCTGGACAATCAGTGAAGTACCAAATACAAATAGCAAAAATACAATATATTTCTTAAGGATAGTCAGAGTAGAATTATTGCAATTAGTGTAATTTCTATTTAAGAAATAAATCTATCAAATAGTACAGTCTTAATTTCTTTCCAAAATGCGCCGTAGGTCAACCTGGCTCCACTGATGTAATTACCTAACCAAGACTGCTGTTTGCTTGCTTGAAACATAAAAGTCCTATCCAAAAAAGACCTGTATCTACAACCCATAATCTTTGGATAGGTAAATAAATTACAAAAGGTGTGGGATAAGGGGATATTGGAAAGTATTAAGAATTGAGGTTATTAAGGAAAGCTGAAATATGCCCATGGATATAAGGATTGCTACCTAGACAGGATTTGCAAAATTAAGATAGCTTTCAACCTGCTGTAGATTTGCCATCTCCACCCCTATATATAAGACTTGCTTTTACCATTCCAAGATTATAGTTCATTGCAAATGTGTGTCTACTCTTGTACAGTATAATCTGTGCGTAGGCAAAGTGGAGGCAGAATTGGGGATGGAAAGCCAAAATCATTTTGTTTTGTGTCATTTCCTGTCTTATTTACAGAATTTTTTTGTTTTATTAAGCACTTTGGCCCATATTCTATAAATGGCATCTTAAGTTAGGCACCGATAGGTACCCTAACAGCACTTAACATAAGAGGCAAAGCCATTTATAAATGAGTTTAAAATAGGTTAAAAATAAAAACGTAGGTGCCTAGATAACATTACAGGGGCACCTTAGAACACCTAAGCTCAAAGTAGGCATGTCTAATGCTGGAAATTACATTAGGCGCCTCCGTAGACACAATTCAAGTCAAATGTAAGCTTCAAAAACACTGGCCTGCATTTCTGGCACCTATGGTTGAGGTAGCCGTGATTCTACAAATGGCGCCGTTGTGTGATTCAGCAAAAGGAAAGTGGCGAAGGAACCGTACACATCAACCTGGAATAAAGTAGAATCTATTAAATGCGATAAACTGTTAAAAAGAAAACATGGCAGGAAAACCAATTTGTCTTGGTAGACTCTCACAGTTCCTATGTTCACTCTCACTATAGCTGGGGAAGCTGAATGGAAGGGCTGACCTGTTTGCTGATAGAGTTTGTTGGAGAGCTTTCCGTTTTGACGTCAGTCTTTATATGGCCCGCCACTGAACGGCTCCAGTCACGCAAGGCTTTACATGGCCTGAATGAACGGCTCCAGTTACGCTCGACTAAGCAAGCCTGTTGGCATTTGGTATTTTGTCATATTCAGTATCCCCTGATGAAGGCGCCCTTTCCTGCCGAAACTTGGATCCTTGTTGGGACGTTACTTTGTTAAAGAATAAATTGACATAATTTGATTTTAAGGACATCTCTCTCACCTTTCTTTTGTTTGTTCTATTTACAGAAAGGCAAGACTCTCTCTCTTTGCTGTTATTTCCAATGTGAAGCCACAACAAAAATGATAACATTCTGTATTAAGAACTTAAAAATAGCCTTACTGGGTCAGACCAATGGTCCATCAAGCCCAGTAGCCTGTTCTCACGGTGGCCAATTCAGGTCACTAGTACCTGGCCAAAACCCAAGGAGTAGCAATATTCAATGCTACCAATCCAGGGCAAGCAGTAGCTTCAACCATGTCTTTCTCAATAATAGACTATGAACTTTTCCTCCAGGAATTTGTCCAAACCTTTCTTAAAAAACCAGTTATGCTATCCACTCTTACCCCAACCTCTGGCAATGTGTTCCAGATCTTAACTATTCTCTGAGTGAAAAAAAAAATTTCCTCCTATTGGTTTTAAAAGGTTTTCCCTGTAACTTCATCAAGTTTTGTTTTCTGTAGGTTGAGTGTTATTTCTATAGTGCTGCTAGATATACACAGCACTGTACATTAAAACATTCAAAAGACAGTCCCTGTTCAGTAGACCTTACAATCTAATCAAACAGACAGACAGGACGCACACGGAGTTAGGGAGTTTCTCAGGCATGGGTATTTTACAAGAAAGTGGGGGTTAGGAGTTAAATAAAAGCAACCTTCAAAAAGTGGGTTTTTAGCCTGGATATGAATACAGTACTCTCCCGAAATTCACGAGGGTTCCGTTCTAGGAATCCCCATGAATTTTGAAAAACCGTGAATATGGTTAAAAGGCAGGAGAGGGCAGCTGGGGTGCCGGCGAGTGCAAAATCGCTCAAGACAGGAGTGGGCAGCTGGGGCATTGAGGCAGGAGAGGGCAGCTGGGGTGCCGGCGGGTGCAAAATCACTTGCGGTATTCTCCGACCGCCTCTTCTGTTACTAAAGTCAGGCCACACCAATCAGGAGCTGCTTTGACATGCAGCTCCTGATTGGCGTAGCCTGAATTTAGTACAGGAAGAGGCGGTCGTAGAATACCGCGAATTAGTGAGTCCGCGATTCATGAGCTGCGAATTCGTGGGGGAACACTGTACTGCAAGGATAGAGCTTCACATACTGACTCGGTCAGTCTGTTCCAGGCGAATGGTACAGCAAGAGAGAAGAAGCATGGTCTGGAGATACGACAGACTCGCCTGATAAACAGAGTTCCCAGGGAGGACTATAAGGAGAAATATGAGAGGAGAGGTACTGCAGAGTGAATACACTTCTAAATCAATAAGAGGAGTATGAACTGTGTGTAAGGATGGATAAGGAGCCAATGAAGTGACTTGAGGAGAGGGATGATGTGAGCAAAGTGACTCTGGTGGAATATAAGTTGTGCAGCAGAATTTTGAATGGATTGAAGGTAGGATGGTCTTAGGTCCAAGGTGCAGAATCAGAGACCAAAGACCCTCTGATCTTCTTAACCTCAATGCCTAGAACTGTGAGCGAAACTTCCACTTCTAAACTACATTGAAATTAAAGTTGAAAGTTAGCCACTGTTTTTAGCCTCACTTTTTCAGTTCCCCATCTTTTTACTGCGGACTTTGAGTACCTTGCACTGTACATATAATAATTAACTTATTACTTCATAAGTTAACTTTTAGTACAGACTTTTTTTGCCACTCATCTTATTACGTTAGTCCCATGGCCAGATATATCCAGGTGCAGGTTCAAGCACTGGATCCAAATTAGAATTCAGGCTTAAAGTGCAATTCTGGAGACTGTTTGCCTCCATTCCTGAAGTTTATATGTGCGCCATAGGTCTTCAAACTTTTTTTGTTGTTGTTTTCTATTAGAATTTTTTCCCATTCACCTCCCATGAATAATCCAATTCAATTAACACCTATATACTCTTTTCATACACATGAACAGTACAATTTCTTTGCACCTGCCCTGTTCAGTGTTAGTCAACTCACAGTCCCATCTTCCTGCCATCTCACCTTTTTCTCTCACACCCCCCTCCTTCCCTGTTAATACCACCTTGCCAAATGTAGATATGTATTTCATTCTGAACAAAATTTTTTTTTTCACATTTAGAAATATGGAGAAATATAGAAATATTTGTATTCCCAACCGCACATGGTAAAATGACATATTTTAACTATGAGGGGCCGCTGAAAAGTTCTCAGCCCAACCGACAAAGTCGGGGCAGTCTCAATCAAGGGCTATACACTCAGTCCAGCGATTTTTCCACTTTTTTCATTCTGTATTTTCCAGTTCCCCGTTGTTTTAATGCAGATTTTTTGACTGCTGCACTACAGACTAACTGCTGGTGCTTATCACAGCTTTACAAAAGGCAGAAATCTTACCTATCTTGTAGATGTGGACATTTACACCTGCTACTGAGTAAGAGTGAATGGAAGTGTGCATGAGACCATTTTCAGTTGGTTGAGAGCAGGAGTTTTTAACCCTTCTTGGTTCCCACATCCCTCTAACTCAGGGATGTCAAAGTCCCTCCTCGAGGGCCGCAATCCAGTTGGGTTTTCAGGATTTCCCTAATGAATATGCATGAGATCTATTAGCATACAATGAAAGCATTGCATGCAAATAAATCTCATGCATATTCATTGGGGAAATCCTAAAAACCCGACTGGATTGCGGTCCTCAAGGAGGGACTTTGACACCCCTGCTCTTACTGATCAATGAAACCTTCCTAAACCACTTTACTAGTAATTACTGACAGGTACATACAAGATATCACTGTTAGCCACTCACTGCTAATATGTCACTAAAATTACTGCAGTATAATGTTATACTGCCAGTATCTGTCCTCAGTGGCGTAATAAGGGGGGGAGCGGACCGCCCCATGCACCATCTTGGAGGATGTGCATACACCTCTCTTCCTCTCTGCACCCCCACCCCTTCCCACTTTTCCCCCGCAACACGAGCCCCATCAACTCCCCCCACAGTACCTCAACCTCTTCGCTGGCACAAGCAGCTGCTCCAACCTGCCTCAGTGCTCCCCTCTGACATTACTTCTGGGTCCCACAGCCAGGAAGTGATGTCAGAGGGAGAACCGATGCCGGCGCGGGCAGCAAGTCAGAGATGCTGCTCGCGTCGGGGAAGCTAAACAAGTACGGGGAAAGGGAAGAGGAGCGAACATGGCAGGGGGGATGGGAAAGAGCTGGGGGGGCGGAGAAGAGGGTGAATTGGGGGCACCACCACCCCAGGCACCCCCCACCCTTTCCATGCCACTGTATGTCCACCCTCTCTCCTTCTCTCTTCCTTCTCCTGTTCCCTGCTCCCCTTCCTCTAACTCCTTGCTCCCCTCCCACTCCCCCATCTCTGCCTGCCTCTTCCCTCCTCCCTTCTTGTGCTCCCCTTGCTCCCCCTCCCCTTCTATTTCTACGTCTTCTCACCTGCCTCATCTTCGAATGCCTATAATTTTATTGTCCTGTAACTTTACTGTGAATGTCATTTGCAACTAGAGAGCTGCACGGGAACGGGGATGACGGGAATCCCGCGGGACCCGCGGGGATCCCGCGGGTTCCCCCTTTGGGTCACGGGGATCCCGTGGGGACGCCCCCTAGGGTCGCGGGGATCCCGTGGGGACGCCTCCGAGGGTCGCGGGGTTCCTGCGGGGTTGGATCGCAGCGGGGTTGGTCGAGCCGCGAGGGTAGTCTCCTTCTCCTTACCTGCCCTGTCGCAGCACACATCCGAACGGAAATCTTCCCGATGTCAGCGATGACGTCGGAGGGAGGGCTTAAGCAAAGCCCTCCCTTCCTCCGACGTCAGCGCTGACATCAGGAAGACTTCCGGTCGGCTGTGTGCGGCAGGGCAGGTAGGAAGAAGGCAATGGCGTACGAAAGAGGGGGGAGGGGGCGGACCGCCCCGGAGAATGTGCACAGCCGGTCAGATCCCCCGATCGACCGACAACAGGCCCGGCCGACAAATCTCCCTGCCCTGTAGCCGTGAATCTAAATTACCTCTTACAGCAGCTTCACTACTCCAGCTGCTGTAAGAAGGTAATTTAGATTCGCGGCTACAGGACAGGGAGATTTGTCCTACCGGGCCTGTTCTGTTGTCGGTCGGGTGCAAAAGCGCCACAAAGGTGGAGGCAGGGAGGGAGGAAAGGTGGAGTGGAGAAGAAAAGACGCTTAAGGGGGGAGAAGGCTGCTGAAAGTACTGGGGAAGACAAAGGGGTGGAAAAGAACGCTGAAAGGACATGGGGTAAACGGGAGGAAGGGGGGGGAAGGACCCTGAAAGCACTGGGGAAGACAAAGGGGTGGAGAATGCCACTGAAAGGACATGGGGAAGACAGAGGGGGGAGAAGGCCGCTGAAAGGACATGGGGAAGGCAGAGAGGGGAGAAGGATGCTGCCTGACAGGACATGGGAAAGATGGTGGGGGAGAAGGACACTGAAAGGAAATGGGGAAGAGGGAATGGGAAGAAGACGCTGGCAGGGAAGAAGACAGAGGTGCCAGACTATGGGGGGAGCGGAGGGAAAAAGATGGGTGCCAGACCAATTTGGGAGGGGGGAGAAAGGGAGAGGCACAGTAACAGAGCAAATGGAAGACACAGAGAGAAGAGAGGCAGTGGATGGAAGGAATTGAATGAGAACATGAAGAAAGCAGAAACCAGGCAATAAAGGTAGGAAAAAAATTATTATTTTTTTTTTTTTTGCTTAAGGATAATGTAGTATATTAGTTGTGTTGATAAAAATTTATAAACATTAGAGGCTCTGGTAGAAACCCGTTTACAAAGTATGTATTCTTCCCAATTAATATTTCCAAATTAATAAAGTCTTTTTGCTTATTTTTAAATGGGTTTCTACCAGAGCCTTTAATTCAGTAGCATAATTAAATGAAATAACTATTTCTGTAGTTTATAGGGACAGGCGGGGACGTAGGGGATTCCTCGCGGGGACGGGTGGGGACGGAGGGATTCCTCGCGGGGACGGGTGGGGACGGGTGGGGACGGGTGGGACTTTGGCGGGGACGGGTGGGGACGGGTGGGATTTCTGTCCCCGCGCAACTCTTTATTTGCAACCCGTTCTGAGCTCCCGGGAGAACGGGATAGAAATCTAAATAAATAATAACTGCCTTCACTCTGTTTCGAAAGTTTTCAGTGCATTGCATGAGATTTCAATTTCGTTCTCCAGGCCATGCTTGTCCTCCTTCTACACCCCTTGAGGGCGAGGGCACCACTGGTTAAGAACCCCTAGTTTAGAGGGAATGGAAATGGGCATGGCGCCAAATTATTAGGGAACTTGTCGCACAGGGCTCCATTCTGGCTCATGACATTGCTGTTTGTTTGTTAACGGCTTCTATTTCTGTTGTTTTTTTTTTTTAATTTACCTATACCTTCTTTTCGGACTTGCGAGTCAATGTGGTTTACCGACTAAATTACATACAAGGAAAAGGAACTCTGTCATTAAAATATGAAATAACACTCACTCATAACATAATAGTACAGTAAAAGGCAACATTAAAAGAGAGTGGGGTAGATAATTTTATAAAATAGGTACTAGTATTTATGCACTGATTATATGCATAAATGATTAGCCTATACACAAGTTGAAAGGGGATAGATTCCGTACGAACGTAAGGAAGTTCTTCTTCACCCAGAGAGTGGCGGAAAACTGGAACGCTCTTCCGGAGTCTGTCATAGGGGAAAACACCCTCTAGGGATTCAAGACAAAGTTAGACAAGTTCCTGCTGAACAAGAACGTGCGCTGGTAGGGCTAGTCTCAGTTAGGACTGCCACGTGAGCGGACTGCTGGGCATGATGGACCGCAGGTCTGACCCAGCGGCAGCAATTCTTATGTTCTTATGTATTTATGCAGATACGCATATAAATGGGAAATATCTGCCTAAGCACTAACCGGTAAATATGTGTCCAACTTACAGATGTCACTTTATTAAGATAATGTTCTTGTGTATTTCTCACCCAGATATTACCCAAACTCAGTGCATATCACAGACTCCTCATATCCAACAGTGAATCCCCAGCTCCTCAGAAGTACCACCTGGGCTCAAAGATTTTTCATTGCTCTAGGCTTCATATACTATCTCTTCACTGGACCTATAAACCTTATTACTCAATTTTTGTCATATTCTTACATTATTTTTGTAACACCCTTTAGGGGATATTATATTTTTTAAAAAAGTACTTAGCTTATAATGTGGTCTTCCACTGAGGGACATAGGAGCCAACATGTTTCACCTGAAGGTTTTACCTGAAGGTTTTATCAAGGCTTATCATCCCTTCTTAGAACTTCACTCTGTCATACCGGATGTTGAATTACATTCAATGGTCCGGTATGACGGAGTAAAGTTCTAATAAGGGATGATAAGCCTTGATAAAACCTTGTTCGAGTGAAACATGATGGCAGAGTATGGGAGAAACTCACAATTAAATGCACAACATATAATACTACATTTTATAAAGACTCGGACACCTATGTGTCTTCATAAAATAGACAGGCTCTTTTTTGCTCTTCACAGAGGTGACGTTTTATAAAATTAACCTCATAACCCTAACCCTTATCCAAACTACCACAGCCAGGCAAAGGAGAACCCAGACACCATTCATGCACCCCCCCCCCCCCAATCAGAGGCGTCAAACGCAAAAAAATGTACGATGGCCTACTGGCCACGCAGGCAACGAAACTAGACCGCCAACTATCCAATCTACTGACCACGACACCAGACTACAAAACTTTCAAAAAAGAAATAAAAACCCTGCTGTTCAAGAAATCCATTTTTAAAAAAAACTAACACCGCAGGAAGCGCTTCAGTCCCCCGAAGTAACCCGTTCAACTCTGTAACTCTTCTGGAAATGTCCAGATAACCTCTTATGTAATCCGCCTTGAACCGCAAGGTAGTGGCGGAATAAAAGTCACTAATGTAATGTAATAATGTTGGCTGATTTTAAACAACAAAAACGTTTATTTGACACCAAGGGCCACAAGGGCAACACTCAAGATCCCTAAGGTAATCTCATCCCACAACCATTCACAACTTCTTCCCACGACAAGTAACCATTCATACATATGTCTGAGTTCAAATGATAACACATACATGCAACAAAGGCAAATATAAAAATATCATATGCAGTATACATGGGAATACACAGACAAAGAAAACCTTATAACCTAATAATGTGTTGCAGTCTATAGCTACAAATTACAGGACAAAAAATGGTAATAGATGATCATACCCCAAAAGAATGAATCAAAAGGCTTCTCTGACACTCGAGTTAAAACTTCACTGCCTGCTAGCACTTTTCCTTGGTGCAGGAGGGAGGGAGAGTGTGTAAGCTAAGAAGAGTTAGCCAGAGATAAAAGGAATTCAAAGAATGCTGCTGAGATAAGGTACTGTTGTTTACCTGCAGACAGAGACCGAGGCCATAAGAAGAGCACAGAACCTACAGAAAAAAAGGTGTGTGTTTTTTACTTATATGCAGGATGAAAGGAAAGGAAAGAGGAAGAATTGGGTGGAGTCGAGGAAGGGAGACATGATTGTTGTACATGGAAAAAAATAAGACATTCCCCGAAAATAAGCCCTAGTGCGTTTTTTGGAGCACAAATTAATATAAAACCCTGTCGTATTTTTGGGGAAACACGGTAATAATTAGAAAAGGCACACACGAATTACAGCAAGACAGGCACAGAAAAAGTAATTGGAGAGATCAAATAGAATTAGGCCTGAGGTCTTATCTGCTAGGCCAATGTTTCCTTGTGTAGAATTTCTGTGAATTTTCACCATCCTACTCCCTTGTGACTTAACCCTTTCTTGGTTTGTTCACCGGTGTTTCAGCTCTGCCAGGCACAGTGCATGTGTCAAAAAAAGATCAACAAATTAAAAAAATTAAGACTGTCTATACTGTTTGTTAAGCTCCATGCCCTTACATATCATGCCATATAAGTGATTTTTTAATATTGGGCAACTTAAGACCTTTTACCCTGAAAGCTCAGAATGGAACACCATCTTAAGGGGTCCTTGTACAAAGCTGCGGCCTTAGCAACTCCTTTTGTGGGTCTTTCTCACACCCTAAAACCATTTTTACCGCTGCCAGAAGATGTTCAATGTTCCATTTTTCAAATTTATGGCTACGCACTAAGGGGGTCTTTTACAAAGCCACGGTTAATGCACCAAAGCCCACAGGAATCAAACGGGCTTTGGTGCATTTACTGCAGCGGCATTGCTACCGCAGCTTTGTATAGGGGCCCTAAGGTTGCCATTAGCTTGTAGCCATTACCAACAATTAGTATGTGAGCCTGTACTGCCACCTATTTTGTAGGCGAAAAGGGCCCCTGTGCTAATCCCACGCTAATCAGTTAATGTGCAGGAATGTAGATGTGCTGATTAGTGCAGAGATGCCCACTCTCTAGGGTTACCAGATTTTACGTACATAAAATCCAGACCCATAGATCCACCCCAGGCCCGCCCAATTTCACCCATCCTCGCTCCGTTATGCCCATGCCACACCCCAGCCTCGACCCTCTGTCCGCTTGTTGGAAGGGAGGGCATCCGCGAATGCACGGATGCAATGCGATGACATCATACGCACGCGCGCGACATCAGCGTGTTGCATCCATGCAGGCGCGGATGCCCCTCCCAATGCAATCTACTTTTCAAAACCCGGAGAAAGTGCCAGATTATGAAAAGCCATCAGACGTCCAGACATGCCCTCTAAAAAGAGGACATGGCCAGGTAAATCCGGACATCTAGTAACCCTACTACTCTCTGTCCCCAGTCGCAGCCCACCCAGGAAAATGTAACTCTTATTTTTTCAGCGTGTGATTTGCTTGTGCACATTCAAAACTTACCGCGGGATGCCTCAGCGCATCCCGGGCTAAGCTCTTTTACTGTGGTAAGCATACGCTACCGCTTTTACTGTGGTAAGCACACGCTACCGCTTTTACTGTGGTAAGCATACGCTACCGCTTAGCAAAAAGAACCTTAAATGGTTTACATTTCTTCCTATGTGCACACAGGATCAGAATATAGAGAGTTAATTTGGTTCATCTGCCAAAATTCTGACTAATTTTCATGGCAATTTACCAGTTCAATAAAAGGAAAATCATCTCACTAAAGAACCTGTTCATCATTTTCCTAATTATTTAGTCTTCAGCTTCAGTAATTACAACATGCAGTTCTGTATACAGGAAATCTTATTGGTTTGATGGCATTCTTTACCATTACACATAGTTTCTAGTTATTATAAATAAAGCATTTACACACTAAATACAATTTTTTTAAAAAACCAGAATGTGTATATCATCTCATTTTACCAAATTTATGTTTAAAAATGTGTATAATTGTAAAGCAAGAACTCCAATTAGTACATGGCTTTTTAGTTAACTATTAATTGCAAATATTTTTCTACACAGACGTTATGTGATTCTTAATGATGTAGAATTTTTTGAGTGTGGTGCAGTAGTTAAAGCTAAAGCCTCAGCACCCTGAGGTTGTGGGTTCAAACCCACACTGTTCCTTGTGACCCCAGGCAAGTCACTAAATCTCCCCATTGCCCCAGGTACATTAGATAGATTGTGAGCCTGCCAGGACAGACAGGGGAAATGCTTGAGTACCTGCAATTTTATCTGTTCGTGACCTTGTACACTGCTTAGATAATCTTTTAAACGGTATATCAAATTTTAAATAAAACTTGGAAACTTGGAAACTCATCAGGGATGTCACAATGGCTTGATTGTCCTATACTTGGCTCACTTTTACTACATTTTGATTTCCAGAGTGGCACAATGGTTAAAGCTACAACCTCAGCACACTGAGATTGTGGGTTCAAACCATGCTGCTCCTTGTGACCCTGGGAAAGTCACTTAATCCTCCCATTGCCCCAGTTACATTAGATAGATTGTGAACCCACGGGGACAGTCAGGGAAAAATGCTTGAGTATTTGAATAAATTCATGTAAACCATTCTGAGCTCTCCTGGAAGAACAGTATAGAAAATTGAATAATAGTGTGAAAAGCTTCAATCTCTGATAACCAGAGCTGATATTATGACATCATAATGCCTAAGAGCCAACCTCATCAGTGATGTCACAATAGCTTGATTGTCCTGTACTTGGCTCACTTTTACTATATTTTGATTTCTAGAGTGACACAGTGGTTAAAGGTACAGTCTCAGTACCTTGAAGTTGTGGGCTCTAAACCCACGCTGCTCCTTGTGACCCTGGGCAAGTCACTTAATCCCCCCATTGCCCTAGGTACAGACAGGGAAAAATGCTTGAATACCTGAATAAATTCATTCATTCTGAGCTCCCCTGGGAGAACGGTATAAAAAACTGAATAAATAAATTCCTCTAATTTTCTCTGCTTTAAGGACTCATACCAGTGATTTCAGAACTTTTCCTGGTAATCCCACAGCCAGTTGAGATTTTGCATATGTTGAGGACAGACACCGGCTTTTACAAAGCTGCTGAAGAGGTTTCTACTGTGGGCTGGCGAGGTAAATATTCCAATGCTCATAGAATTCCTATGAGCGTCAGAGCATTAACCTCACTAGCTCATGATAGTAACCTCTATTTCAGCTTTGTAAAAGGAGCCCTAAGATATCACACATGCATGCATAAATGACTAAAAAAAAATTGCATCCTCACAATCTCCCTCAACCAGTGTGTCACCAAATATTTGACAAATTAGACAACAAGCCCGTGCTGTACCTAACAACTACCTGTGCAGAGACCCAGAGAGTCAGATACTCGAAATCCCTATTAACTGGTCCCTATTTCTACTTCTTGTATCCAATAGCTTCTTATTATGCAACAAATATCAAATATTCGAAAAAGATCTCAGAAACCAGCTCAGAATTTGTAATGCGATAAAATAATCTGAGACTTATCAGTTCTTGTTTGTAATGAGCCGGATGTAAGCTGTGTTCTGTAATTGGAGCAAATGAAAAGCAGCTTTCTAAATCTGACCCCGGAAGAAGCTGTTTCTACAGGCTAAACGGGTCCCGTTGGGACAGGGCTGCACGTTAAGATAAGTGTTGCTGAATACATATAAATAAGAATTGATAGATATCCTGAAATTTCAGGATGTGTGGAAACCATTAACAAAATATTGTATGGATTAAGTAAAATTATTTCCCTTTTAATTATCAGTTCAGGATATAGGGAGGGGGGTATTTTTCTTATTATATATATTATATAATAATGGAAGATATGGATGGGAGGGATGGGAAAGGGGAAGGGATAAAAAATGTATATAATGTACCAATGATTGTTTATAAGTGATATATTTATTGTTACTGTGAATGAATATATTTTACACTTAATGTAATTTTGAAAATGAATAAAGAATATTAAAAAAAAAAAAAAAGAATTGATAGATATTAAGTTTATTGGCACCATGCACTTTAAGTTTAGAGTTTAAAACACTGCAAATTGCACATTTAAATAAAGAGAGGTTTTTTAAAGATCCATGATAGAAAACTGGAACTAATGGCCTGTTTTACAAAGCCGTGCGGCAACAACCCCAAAGCCCTTTAAATCTCTATGGGCTTTGGGGCCGTTACCGCGCAGCAGCCGCTAGCGCAACTTTGTAAAACAGGCCCTAACTCTCAGTTTATTTTATTGCACTACAAATTCTGAACCGGTTTATGAGATCTTTTTCCTCTCGAATAATTTCTATTTGCTGCATAATAAGAAGCTTTTGGATATAGGCTGTTTGTGCATTGTGTTTCTTATTCCATCTACTATAGATTGTAGTACCCTATTTCTACTTCCCCACTATCTCTCAATGATAACTACTGCCACCAGCCCCAACTATAAATTTTGCAGATCTGCTGTTTGTAGGTTCTGGGTAGCACATTTGCAGTGTTTTGTGTTTCTTTACAGTATCTGACAGTGGAAGAATTGTGTGTTGTTACTGAAGTGACACCAGAATTTAAATATATATTTGTTTTGTGTATGACAAGCTGTAAGAGAAAAATCCTTAGCTCTGTATTCTGTAATGGGTAAATGTTTACTGATGTTGACAGTGAGATACCATCTTTCCTTGAAAATAAGACAGGGTCTTTTATTAATTATTGCTCCAAAAAACGCATTAGGACTTATTTTCAGGGGATGTCTTATTTTTTTTTCATGTACAACAATCATCTCTCTCTTCCTCTCCTCCACCTCAATTCTTCCTATTTCCTTTCTTCCCCTTCCCCCATGTGCAGCATCTTTCCTCCCCTCTCACCCATCCCTTTGTGTAGCATTTTTCTATCCCTCCCTCCCATCCCCCTGTGCAGCAGAACCCCACTGACCCTCCAACCGTGAGACTGACATATCGTACCTCCGAGGCCTCCAAAAACAGCAGCGGTGACAGCACTCTGAATGGGCTGCTTCGCAGCCTTCCCCGCCAGGGCCTTCCCTCTGCCGCATCACTGATGAAGTCATCAGTGATGCAGCAGAGGGAAGGCTCTGGTGGAGAAGGCTGTAAAGCAGCTCATTCAGAGTGCTGCCGCCGCTGCTGCTTTAGGAGGCTTTGGAGCGGAGGTATGTCAGGTCTCACCTGGGTAGGGCTCACTAAATCGACGAGTTCAATTTTTTTCGGCGAATTGGGCAGCACTAGTGTCAGTGATGGAGTTAGGGAGTGTCAGGGACATTCGGGGGGGCTTCAGGGGTTGATCTTAACTAGGGCTCATTTTTGGGCAGGAAAAGGTTAGGGTGGAAAGCTGCACCCAGTGCAAACCTGTCCCAGCCACTGTCAGAAGTCTGATACCATTTGAGCAGCCTGTTAGAACTAGAGCTAGAGAGAAACCTGCCTGTAGTAATAGAAAGTAGGCTGGTGTGTGGAAAACCCTTCCCCCACCTACTCAGAGGGGGAGTGGCTCTCCACAGGATATAACGTGGCTCCTCAGAACAGGAAGGGGGAGGAGGCCCAGTGGAGAGGAGAAGCCAAGAGGGAGACAAACAGCAGGGGAGGATATGTTCCTCTCTACCCTACCTGCAGTGCCTGGTGACACAGACAGGCAAATGTCCAATGTAGAGGAGATGTGTTCTGCCTCTGAGGTTTTGAAGCAGCAGGAAGAAGAAGCTATGGAGACTCAAGAAAGCGGGGTAGGAATTGAGGTTTATCCCATAGCAATGGAGGTGCAGTGAATCTTTGTAGTGCCCAGTTAAGCTATACCTTTTTGTGCAGAAGGTTAGGTTCTCTATTGAGCATGAACTTTGCATTGTTCCTTAAAGCCTCAAAGTTTTCTGCCTACAAGTGTATGCATGTTTCCTCAGCTACTTACCAAGCTAGGAAATCACGTTTCTCCTTCACAGCTGTGCATGATTACTGCAGCAACGTTTCAGAGGGAAACGTATGCATGGTACTGGGATTTGATCAGAACAGTGATTTTGTTTGATATGGACTATGTGATAAAACATTACATGCCTAAAGTATATCTGCTCTGGTGAAGAGGACTGAGTTATATTATATTGTTAAAGCCCAGAAGCAGGGGACTACACTTAAGCCATTGCTGGCGGACTTGAACACTTTGGTTTTGGGGATTTTGATGTTTTTGTTTCTTATAATTTCCTGGAATGAATGTTTTCTGTAACTGCTAGGCAGAAGCCTGCATTTTTGTTTATTTGGCCAGTGGCTGAAATAAAGCTAGTGGTTTTTGCCATTTCTGACTAAGACTCTTTTCCTTGCATGCACCCTAGGCCAGGTAAAGTCCTGAAGGGTCCCTTGGTGGTAAGGGACATGCCGGGCCAGTGATTTTTGTCACGTTCCCGGGGCTCACTGTGCCTTTCAGGAGCGCGGGTGTGACACCTGAAACACACACACACACCTCAAACTCCTCTGTATCTTTGAAGAAGGATGGCCTTTTCCAAAATAGTGGACCTTCCCCTTCCCAGTGCATCTTGGGATGCACCAGGGAGGGAGCCTAAGAACCTGATTGATCCAGATTACTAAGGCCTCTCCCTTAGGATGGGCCTTAGGCACCTGGGCAAATCAGAACTTTAGGCTTCCTTCTCGGTACATTCCTGGGAGTGGCCTAAGACTCCAATTGGTCCAGATACCAAAGGTCATTCCCAAAGGCCACTCCTGCCAATTAGATATGGGATTTGTCAGTGGTATTAGGCAGGAGGAAGTGCGCATCCCTCCTTTTGCACTTATGTGGAGGGGGGAGCATTGGGTGTGATAGGCAGAAGGGAATGGGCAGCTGATTGGGGATTCTCTTGCTGCAATCAGCTGATAGCAAGGGATTCCTCAGCAAAGATAGGCGGCTAATGCGATCAGGCTAAGGTGTGATTCTCTGGCACCGGTGACATAGGTACCGGTTAGAGAATCGGGGGGGGGGGGGGGGTAATAAGGTGTCTGTTATTTAAGACAGATTCTGTATAGGACACCGGTGTATGATTCTCAGCTTAGGTGGCCGCCGAGACTAGCGACCTATACAGAATCAGTCCCTAGGTACCTATAGGCCTCTAGTTCAAGGCACGTACCAGAAAGTAGGCAAGGTTAGGGAGCATATCCTGGGTGTTTTACATGTAGGCACCTGTTTTGGACTTAGGTTCCAGTATTTAGGCCAAGAAAACCCTGGCATAAATATGGTGCCCCTAAGGTTAAGATGGCGTTACTCGAGAGGGTTCAGAGGAGAGCGACACGTCTGATAAAAGGGATGGAAAACCTTTCATATGCTGAGAGATTGGAGAAACTGGGTCTCTTTTCCCTGGAGAAGAGGAGACTTAGAGGGGATATGATAGATACTTACAAGATCATGAAGGGAATAGAGAGAGTAGAGAGGGAAAGATTCTTCAAACTTTCAAAGAATAAAAGAACAAGAGGGCACTCGGAAAAGTTGAAAGGGGACAGATTCAAAACGAATGCTAGGAAGTTTTTCTTTACCCAACGTGTGGAGGACACCTGGAATGCGCTTCCAGAGGATGTAATAGGGCAGAGTACAGTACTGGGGTTTAAGAAAGGATTGGACAATTTCCTGCTGGAAAAGGGGATAGAGGGGTATAGATAGAGGATTACTGCACAGGTCCTGGACCTGTTGGGCCGCCGCGTGAGCGGACTGCTGGGCACGATGGACCTCAGGTCTGACTCAGCGGAGGCATTGCTTATGTTTTTTACGATACCTAAAACCACTTAGGTGCTTCTAGGTACAATTCTATAAAGTACACTTAACTTTATAGAATTACACCTAAGCGCCACGCTACTTCGCGCCTACATTTTAGGTGCCATTTATAGAATCGGACCCTAAATGCAAAGCAAATGCTGGGGGCACCCCATGTATTTACAGCACTGGGTTTGCATTTCCCATGCTAGAATTTGGGCTCCTGGTATATGGAAACTGCAAAACTGTACCACAGTTTAGTTAAAAAAAAAAAAAAGTCCCTTATTTTCTTAGCCCTAAAAGCTGTGTTAAAGAATCTGAAACTAATCATCCAGTTCTGTACCTGGCTTTTAAACAGAACTTTTCACATTCTTAGTTTTTCACATGGGCAATAAATCACAATTAATGAGCATGCCTCATTACACCTCTCTCATTTTAACACAACAAGAGGAAACTGTTCTCATTTAGGTCCTTACCAGATGGTAGGATTATGGTTTGTTACACCTTTTAATGCAAACTTGCAGAAGGCTTATTTTGGGAGATTGATGAAAGGATTTGAGAATGAGCAAGAAATTGTACATCTATTTAGAGCAGTAACTATATCTTAAGAGAAAATGTTTAAACTTTCTTTATACATTGGCCTATTGTTCAGTATCTCAAGTATTTGATTTCACTGGGATTGATAGAACGAGTATATGAAAAGATTGTAAAGAAGTGATAAATCTACCATTTGTATTTTCTTATGATCTGTTTGAAAATTCAGGACTTTAACTTAACAGAAGTTTATAGATGCATACTAAAATTAGCCCATGTATTTTTTTTATTAATGTTTATTTTAATTGCCAAGGGAATTTATCATGTTTTGGTAAAGGGGAAAAAGTGTGGGCGGAGGGGTAGAATACAACTTTCTATGAATTGATAAATGGAAAGACTTCAAGGGCAGACAAAATATAAAACCAATTTGCAGCAAAATGCAGGCAAAACAAAATACATTAATTTGTACATCACCAGGATTTACTCAAACACATTCTACATTTTCCTCATTCACTCCTTCATTCTCACAAACCTCAACCACCCCTCCCAATACCTCCCCCTCTAGCACACTCTTGGATTTCAATATCTCGTCCTTACCTGAATTCAGATCATTAATCTCATCTATGAAACTTACTACTTAACTGAACCGCATGACCCAATCCTACCACTATCCTAAAATGTTACCTCACCATTTTTATACTGTTCCTACATTCTGTGATCTCAAACAGCCTTACAGAAAGCAAAGTACCTGATAGATGGAAACTATCCCCCCTAAAATAAAAAAAATACTGCTCTTCCATCAATTGATTGCGCAGGCTACTGTCCAATCTTTAACTTTCAGTTTTATGCTAAGATTACTGAAATGTATATTATACTCCTCGAAGACTTTCTGGAAAAAACTAACACACTTCACCCAAACCAAACAGGCTTCCGTTGGCATGACTCCACTGAAACATCCCTCATTGGTCTTACCACCACCATTCAGTATTACCTAGAACATTATAAGTTAGTTCTCCTAATCTCTCTCAACCTTACAGCAGCATTTGATACCATTGATCTTTACCACCTACATCAAATTGGCATAACAGGCACAGCTCTAGCCTGGTTCACCTTATATCTCTCTAACAGTCATTATATCGTACGCTTTCTTGACAATTCATAACTTTACCCTGTGGAGTTCCCCAGGGCTATATCATTTGTTCCTACACTACATAATTATTGAAAAGACAAGTCTGACCACAGTGGCCATGCCATGACAACATCACAACTAGACTGCTGGTCTAATGAAAAAGAGTTTGCATCAGAATGCTACAGCATGACTGACAGAAGGCCACAAGAGGCGTGACCACATCACACCCTTCCTGCACAAATTACACTGGCTACCAGTAGTCTACAGAGCTAAATTTAAATCTCTATGACGTGATGTAACCTTTTCCCCATGATGCTGCATGGGCCTCTTATCTTGTAAATCACCTTGAACCTGTACTGGATAAGTGTGATTAAGAAATCCTGATCAGATTAGATCTTTAGTTGATATGTAGGGTTGCCATCTGATCTAGATTTTCATGACAGGTTGATCCAGTCCTGGGGCACACAGCCTGCAAGGTCTTTTGTGCTTGCTCTCCTTATGAAAATCAATAGAGACAATGAAAGTACAGATCCCAGCATGCAGTGGGGTCAAACTTGTCCTGAAAATCTGGAGCCTAAAAATCATAGCATAGCTGTAAAACTATGCAACATACAAACATTGACAGTGCACTACCTTTTCGTACTGTAACCCAAAAGAGTTGTATTTGCTAGGGAGTGAGAGTTTAAGCACAGACAGGGAGAAGCACCCTGAGGTGATAGTGTTGGAGGATCTTAAGACATCTAAACAATGTGACAAGGTGGTCGTGGCTGTAGCCAACTGAATGCTAGGCTGAATACAGAAAGACATATCCAGTAGAACAGTGGTTCTTAAACCTGTCCTTGGGGACCTCCAGCCAATCAGGTTTCTGAGATATCCCTAGTGAATATGCATGAGAGAAATTTGCATACCTACTTTATAGGCAGATCTAGCTCATGCATATTCATTAGGGATATCTTGAAAATCTGACTGGTTGAGGGCTCCCCAGGACAGGTTTAAGAACCACTGGAGGAGTTAATGCCTTTGTGAAAATCATTGGTGAAGACCGAAAAATGAAATAATAAAGTCAGTCAGTGAGTGCTCAAGTCTGTATCAAGTAGCAAAATCTATTTCTAGTCAGTTGAGATACTTAAGAATAAATCAAAGGCACTTACCAATTTCCAAGTTCAGATCCTTGTAGAGAAGCACATGGATGAAAAATACTGCAAAGTACAGATATGCTCTGTTTCACTATTCAGAGACCAGCCCACCTCCTATGTTTCATTCCAGTGAGTCAACACTTTCACTTCTAATAGGTATAGAGAACACCCCGGAATTTACAGCTTCTTTTGTGCAGGTGTAAATTTGGGAGATAGCATTAGTGGGGCTGGTTCTCTATTTTATACAGGCACAGGGACATGAAATAGGGACCTTTTTCAATATTCCATATAGGCATCCTTTTACAAAATCATACAAGTCATTTCCTACTAGTAGCTGTGCATACCTGAAAAGTGTATATACACACTGATCAATATTCAGTCTATCTGGTGCCTGTGACCCCAATGTTCTGTACAAGCACCAATACAAGCACGGAGCACTCTGAATATCTGTGCTCCGTGGGTAGTAAGCTGAAAATCAGGTTACAATCAGAGTTTCTCCCCTCCCCACAAAAAAGAGTAACACCTAATCATAAAGCCTGTCCATCACATTCTTCATCTGTAGGAAAAATTCATCCCTTGTCCCATCTAATTTCTTCCCAAAGCAGTTGCAGTACTTACTAGAGTTGAAACTTCATTAGAAGATCTGGCCACTGAAGTGTTCAATGTCTAGAGAGCTTCCCAAATGCTCTCCAGTGTTATTGCCACTCCCAGCTAACTCTGCTCCTTCTCAGCTCTCGCAGCTACTGCCCCTTGGATTGGGGTTTCCCCAGCAGAGTCTCCCTCACCAGGATCCACCATCAGTGCCGCGGTAGGAGCAGGACAAGGCGGCGTTGCATAATCTGGAGGTGATAAAGGAGATGTTAAAACCCAAACCCGAGTCCAATTCATCGGCGCCTCCTTCCGCCGAAGATATAGCAGATTGAAATCCAGACAATTGCGGGATTGAAGTGAAAAGAAATTCTCTAATCGAACGCTGAGCAGGTGAGGATGTTCTGACTGCCAAGGGATCAGGCCAAACACTTCCCTTTCTTTTTTAATGCAGCATATTGTAAAAAGGCAAAAGTTCCTCAGAATTCAAGTCGGGAGTGTTTCACTACACTGCTGCCATCTTGGATCGCCCCCCTGTGTCCTCAAGTTTTTTATGTGGATAAGAATAGCCTTACTGGGTCAGACTAATGGTCCATCAAGCCCAGTAGCCTGTTCTCAAGGTGGCCAATCCAGGTCACTAGTACCTGGCCAAAACCCAAGGAGTAGCAATATTCCATGCTACCAATATAGGGCAGTGGTCTCAAACTCAAAGCCTTTGCAGGGCCATATTTTGGATTTGTAGGTACTTGGAGGGCCGCAGAAAAAAATAGTTAATGTCTTATTAAAGAAATGACAATTTTGCATGAGGTAAAACTCTATAGTTTATAAATCTTTCCTTTTGGCTAAGTCTTAATAATAATATTGTAATTTATAGCTAAAGAGACATATGATCAAGAAACTGTTTTATTTTACTTTTGTGATTATGATAAACATACTGAGGGCCTCAAAATAGTACCTGGCGGGCCGCGAGTTTGAGACCACTAATATAGGGTAAGCAGTGGCTTCCCCCGTGTCTTTCTCAATAACAGAACATGCACTTTTCCTCCAGGAACTTGTCCAAACCTTTCTTAAAACCAGCTACACTATCCGCTCTTACCACATCCTCTAGTAACGCGTTCCAGAGCTTAACTATTCTCTGAGTGAAAACATTTCCTCCTATTGGTTTTAAAAGTATTCCCTGTGACTTCAAGTGGCCCCTAGTCTTTGTAATTTTTGATGGAGTGAAATATCGATCCATTTGTACCCATACTACTCCACTCCTAAATTCCTAAAAGGCAAGTCCATAGGCCATTATTGAGATGGCTGGGGAAAATCCACTGCTTATTCCTAGGATAAGCAGCATAAAATCTGTTTTACTACTTGGGTTCTAGCTAGGTACTTGGGACCTGGGTTGGCCACTGTTGGAAACATGATACTGGGCTTGGTTGACCTTCGGTCTGCCCAGTATGACAATTCTTATGTTATGTTCATGTTTCTATGTAAATTGATTTGAATATTGAAAGTTAGAAAATGGAAAGGGTTCTTGCACTACCCCCCAGGGGCGTTGTCAGACCTACCATTTTAGGTGTGTCCAGATTTAACCTGAGTGGGCCAGGCCCTATCTTCCTTTCCTTTCCCACCTCGTACATACATAGGTTGTTGTTGTTTTTTTTTACTTTCCCCTCTGTCCCTGCATCTATCTATCTATCTCTTCCTCTCTCTTCTCTTCCCTCTGCCCCTACTTACATCTTCATCTTTCTTCTCTCCTCTGCTCCAAACCAGCATCTGTTCCTTCAAAGGCCAGGGGAGCTATAGCCCAGCAGCTGCCTATCTGTCTCTGAAACTCCCTAATCTACCCCCGGTCTACCTCAAAGCCATTCCTGGCGGTGATTCCTGTAAGTAACCCGCACTGGTGCTGCAGGCTTCTTTGTACCTCGACCCTGCCTGTTAAGAAACAGGACGTGATGTAATTGAGGACAGGACACAGTACAGGGAAGTCTGCAGGGCCAGCATAGGTTATCTATAGGAATCATCACCAGGGACAGCTCTGAGGTAGACTGGGGTCTTCCAAAATATACTCTGATAACTGGTCACTGAAATACTGCTCTGTTGCTCCAATCACCTATGAATCACTCAAAAATTGTGGCTCTTTTTATGGTTTGGAAACAGAAGATAAATGGAGGAAGATCTGGTGAATAGGGTGGATGGTCTATGCACTGAAACCCCAACTGCATCAAAACATCCATCATTTTGCCAGCCTTGTAAGCAGGCTTGTCTGACTTCATTACCCCTCTCCTCAAGTCAACTTCAGTGGCTCCCTATCCATTTCAAGCTCCTCTTACCGACGTAAAAGTGTATTTGCTCTGAAGCTCCTCGGTATCTTCTCACACTCCCCCCAGGCACTCCACTCATCAGATAGGTCTCTCTTACCTGTACCCGTTTCCTCTACAGCCAACTCCCCAAACTCTGTCCCATCTACTTTGCTGCACCGTATGCCTGGAATAAACTGCCTGACTCGGTATATCAAGCTCCGTCTCTGGCATTAATCAAATCCAGACTCAAAGCCCATTTCTTTGAAGCTGCTTTCAGTTCCAAACTCCACCTCACCTGCCAAGCATCAATATCTGTCTTATCATTCCCTCTGTAATTCCCTACCTGAGCACAGTGTATTGATACGCTTTCTTATCCAGTTTGTCTGTCTTCAAGTTTAAAGTTTAATAATAATTTGATTAATCGCTTAATCTAAATTCTAAGCGATGTACATAATAATAAAATTACAAAATAAGGGGAATAATACAGTAAATAACAAAACTAAGACTAACGAGACTATTGACAAATTTAACAAAACTAGGAACATAAGGGAGGAGATGGATAAGAGTTACAATTTGTTTAAAAGTTATAGAAACACATAAGGGAGATACAATCTGACTAGATTGTAAGCTCTTCAGAGCAGGGACTGCCTTTTCTATGTTTTGATGTAAAACACTGTGTATATCTAATAGTGCTATAGAAATGAGTAGTAGTAGTAGTAGTAGAGGCCTGAGGAGCTTCAGAGACAGAGGGGCATATGCCAGGCCTCAGCCTCCCGCCACCCCCACCCCCTCCTCAGAGCAGCAGATGCCGGTTTGGAAAGGCGAAGAGGGGAGTGTGGTTCTACCATTGAAGTGTTTGGGGGGCTCATGGGTCATTAGACTGGACAGGCCTGAAGCAAGAATGGGTGGGCCTGTGCCCACTCAGGCCCACTCATAGCTACGCCACTACTACACTCCTTTTTAGTCATTAATAATCAATTATTTTTTTAGAAGCTGCCAAAGGTTAACATTCAAACTAAAACACCCAAATTAGAAAGGAGAATGGTAGTCAGCTATTTTTACATTGTTTGGCACCTGTGCCATTTCAGAAAGGAAAGCAGCACATCTAAGCACTTTCATTGTGTGCCAGCACTAACGTTTCCTTGAGTAACACAGTAATCGCTAGCAAGGAAGCCAAGCAGCTTCCACCAGCCACATACCACTTTGTGACTTACAGCTTTAGATTTTTAGGCCGCCTTCTTCAGCCTCATCTGCTAAATCAACACACAAGTCATTAAATGGTTCATTATCCCTGTAATATGATTCATTCTCAACACTGGAAAGACACAAGAGAAGATAAGCAATTTAGCAATATCCCTTGAAATGGCCCGCTCATCAACATGATGTATGAACTGCGCGAAAGAAGTGCAGTGGGCAAAGAGGTCAATGAGACTCTCTGACGAGTGGTGATTTTTTCTCACTGGGTCTTGGCCCTTTATCAAACCGTAATACGTACTTGTTCTTGCTGTCCATTCCGGTTATTCTGTTGGACAGAAAGGAGCTTGTTTCTTTTTCTCCCTCTACACGATAGTAACAGCACCGTATGCCAAACACATATGTTCACATTTTTTTTAATGACAAAGTAGAAAAGCTCATTTCTTAGTGTTCGTCTCTCCAGAGTACAAAGAAGAACTACTACATCGGAGTTCTATATCATACCCAGACCTGTGCAGTAGAGAATGACACGGTGACAAAATTCATCACCGTTCCCGTCCCCGCGGATAACTACGGAAAATAATCCCATGTCATTTTCTAGTGTCTATTTCAACCTCGGTCCTTCTACACCAGCATTCTTCAAAGCAAAGCTTGCGAGTCAGTGGCTGAGCCTATTCATACTCTGATTCTTATGTGAGCCAAGGATAATGAAGCCATTGTGACATCACTGATGTGATTGGTTCTTAGGCATTGGTGGAATGAGTCATTATGACATCACAATATCTGCTTTGGATACCAGAGACTGTCATTCTGTAGTGTCTGTTTCAATTTCAGTCCTTCTACACCAGCATTCTTCAAAGCAAAGCTTGCGGGTCAGTGGTTCTGGCCATTCATACTCTGATTCTTCCCTCTCTCCTTAAAAAATGACATGAAGATGGTTTCCCGCGGTTATCCGCGGGGACGGGAACGGTGATGAATTTTGTCACCATATCATTCTCTACTGTGCAGTAACCTCCTACCACCTGATTACAGAAAACAACACAGGAGGACTCCTCCATCAAACTTTCCACTTGCAGTATTTTGTTTATTTATTTATTTTAAACATTTATATTCCGCATATCCTGCAATTCTATGCGGAGTACGATAAAACATCCAAATAGTGAAAAAATAGCAAATTACATAGGGTTATCAGACGTCCAGATTTTCCCAGACATGTCCTCCTTTTGAGGGGTGGTCCGGATGGCTTTTCAAAACCCATCACTCTGTCCAGGTTTTGAAAAGCTATCCTTCGGGCAGGAGGGCATCCGTGCATGCGCGGATGTTCTGCCCAATGAAATCAGACAGCAGGGGCGAGGCTGGGGCAGAACCAGAGCATGGCAGG
Organism: Geotrypetes seraphini; assembly: GCF_902459505.1. Classification (NCBI taxonomy): domain Eukaryota; kingdom Metazoa; phylum Chordata; class Amphibia; order Gymnophiona; family Dermophiidae; genus Geotrypetes; species Geotrypetes seraphini. The sequence continues at coordinate 48,093,231 of NC_047087.1, forward strand.
GTGGGGATGGGTGGAACTGGGAGGGCCTGGGTGCGGGTCTAGGTGTTTGAATTTTCCAGACGTAAAATCTGGTAACCTTAAAATAACAGCCTTATCATACTAAACATATTTCAATAAAAACAAAAACACATACACACACTACGCACACACACAAATGAACACCTATCTCCCTCTGCTCACATATGATTGAAACTTAACTGCTGGCACATCATTCACGGCTTCAAGTTGAAAAAGTGTGCAAAAATAAAACAGTTTTAAGCTTCTTTCTAAACTGTAATACCGATGAAGCTTGCCTAAGGTCCAAAGAAAGCTTATTCCAATAAGCAGGGCCCTGCACAGAAAACATCACTTTCTAATAACATGCCAAAGGGGAATAGCACTTCCATCGCCCCTTTTTCCCTCTGCACAATTGCATCTTATGCCAAAGGGGGACAGACCCATCATTGCCCCTTACAATTACAATATGTGCCGCAAGGGAACTTCCCTTCTAACTCACTTTACTCCCACTGCATGACTACACAAAGAGGGCAATTTTATAATGGGGTGCTTGACTTAAGTGGGCTAAGAGGCACCTTCTTAAGCACAGTTTTATAAAGCACAGAGATATCTAGAAGAGGTAGAAATTGTGCCTACCATGCAGGCATGGACAATTACACCTGCTCTCAAGTAGATGTAATATCACATCTAGATTATTCACATATCTGTGTAGAGTAGTTGTGATGGGGTGTACATCCTGTCACCGGGAATAAGAGAAGATAAGAAAACCAATATCGTAAGACAACCTAGGTCCAAAGTCTGGGAAAAAGCCCCATAGAGACACTGATTGCAACTCATTTGCATATATATTTACCTATGGGAAAGGTAGTTGGGTTTGGGCACCAGGGACTTTAACCCTGTGGAGGGATAGCCGTCCGGGTTCTCAGGCGACCCTTGAGGGGATAAATGTTAGATTACCCTAACCCTCGGTAAGCCTCTAACCAAATCCAAGGTGACCAGAGCATGGTCAGAGGACGAGAACTGACCAGAGTGACTGGAAAGGACCAAAGTGACTAGAGCAAAGTGAACAGATATATGTTAATTGCCTCTTATAAAATGACAACTGGATTAAAAGTATGTGTCATGACATGATGTCATGTGCTTTGCTGGTAGGCATGCACAACGGTGAAGTTTGAATGGCGCATGGCTAGAGTTCTCAAGTAGGCACAATTATTAGATATGCTACTGCGACGTTGGATATCTCGAGCCAGAGCCCTCCCTCTGGTCCTTCGGGTTTCACTGCGTCACTTCTGATCTCTTTGGTCGTTTTGCTCCTTTCCTGTCACTCTGGTCACTTTTGGTCACTTTAGTCCAGGGATCTCAAAGTCCCTCCTTGAGGGCCGCAATCCAGTCGGGTTTTCAGGATTTCCCCAGTGAATATGCATGAGATCTATGTGCATGCACTGCTTTCAATGCATATTCATTGGGGAAATCCTGAAAACCCAACTGGATTGCAGCCCTCAAGGAGGGACTTTGAGATCCCTGGACTAAAGTGACCAAAAGTGACCAGAGTGACAGGAAAGGAGCAAAACGACCAAAGAGATCAGAAGTGACGCAGTGAAACCCGAAGGACCAGAGGGAGGGCTCTGGCTCGAGATATCCAACGTCGCAGTAGCATATCTAATAATTGTGCCTACTTGAGAACTCTAGCCATGCGCCATTCAAACTTCACCCTTGTGCATGCCTACCAGCAAAGCACATGACATCATGTCATGACACATACTTTTAATCCAGTTGTCATTTTATAAGAGGCCATTAACATATATCTGTGGCCACACGCACATAAAAAATTATTTAATAAAACTATCTCCTATCTGCCAAGTGAAGACAGAGCCCTCAACCGCCACCCTTCCACTGCTCAGTTATGGTATGTGTTTATGTTTATTTAAGATTTTATATACCGCTCCTGCATTTTACTGACCTAAACAGTTTACAAAGTATCAAACTAAAATGAAATTAGGTACTTGAGAAAAACTACCCTATCTGTCCCGAAGGCTCACAATCTAGCTAAAGTATGTGAAAAACTAAAAATATGTAATAACAATATATAATACATTTCCAAGATCAAAAATCAAAGAAATAGAAAAATTTAAAAATAAAATAAAACAAATTTAAGAGATAGAAAAGACTCTGAAGCGGCCTGATAGCAAACACTCATATTTTAGTGCAGGTCTTAATACAACTCCCGGCACAACACACTTCACAGATCCTGTGGAGTGGCACTCGCTCGTGGGCTGTAGGGGGCGCTAATGGAATGGATAGTGTGCAAGAAATGGTGCAGTATTTTGTGGAGTTTTTTCTACAAAAATGCCAGCTTTTCATATGGCTCTGGGTAACTCTAGTTAGATACAAGCATATGTGTTAGTTAAGGCCACGCCCAATAGAAGCGTACAAAAAGTTGATGAATAAAAATCTGAATATGGATGTAACCAAGGCCAGAAAACACACTACAGATTAATATTAAGGAAAAGCATAATAATATTCTCTGTATGTACTTTGCTGTAAGCCAGACCATAGAGGAAATCAGGTAATGCGTAACATACTTCTAGAGGTATTAAGAACTCCATCTTGAGTAGTGACTCCATTTTGTGTCAGTGACTTTATGTCTCTGTCTGTTCTTTGTTCTTTCTGCGTTTCCCACCTTGAGTCTCATGGCTCTAATTTACCAGACCTCTCAGTCTGGCTTGTGGAAGATATAGGGTTTCATATTTTTGCATACAGATAGTTATATGTATCGTATGAATGCAGTATACCGTGTTGGATGTGTGTGTGGGATCCCACGAGTGATTATGTGTGTGATAAGTGGTATAAATGATATGTGAGAGAATGAGTTGTACTTAATTTTAAATATTTTATATATTTTAAACCTGAAGAAACTTTAAGGGAGCCTAAGAGGCAACATCTGGAAATAGTTAGAGACAGAAACACTGTACCAGTCTTTGAGAGACTCAGAGCAGGAAGGGTCAGGGGTTTGACCTCCAGCATAGGAGGGAGGAGGAGTAGGCCTCCTCCTTCTGGTGCTGACAGGGACACAAATTTATCAGCAGATGCTGAAGAGAAATGCAGGCTGACTTTAACACAGACAAGCTGTTTGATTTCACCTTTTTGAGAATGACAAAAAGAGTATTGGATATGTAAACTTGGGTTTCTGCATATTTAGAAAGTTAAGGAAAACAAAAATATGATTTTTGAAACTTTTTCGGTGTCAAAAAAGAATTTCTTTGTTTAAACCTAAGGACAGCCTCCGTCGGCCAATTGGCTGACAAGTAATGATGTCAGACTGGACAGAAAATATATATTGGTGAGCAACGAATTATCGGGTGGGGAATCTTTGTCTGAAATGCCAGCGTTTGGCACCTGTAAAAGACTCCCACCGATACATAAATAATCTTTTGATGAATGTTATGGAAATAAATAAAATTAATACATTTTTTTATACATTTTGCGTCATGTGCCATCATTCATGTACACTTTACCCACCTATGAGCAAACCTGGCTGCTCAATCCACTACTGGCAGTGTTTGAGAGCATCAAAGTAGTTAACATTTATAAAACATATTCATTAAACTGTTACATAAAATAAATAAATCCAAATCAACACAAATCAGTACAAATTAATACAAATGAATGCAGATTGCGGTCCCTATTCCATTATTCAATTTGGGTTAGGAGGGAAGGCGGAGGGGGGAAAAAGATGTCTATATTATTATTTGTTAGTAATAAGTGCTGTTATTTGGTATCAATTATATTTTTGTATGCAGTTTGTGTGTATTTTAAAATTAATTTAAAAAAAAATTATTTTTTTTTAAAGTGCTTTTAGATGTCTCTTAAAATTTGGAAATGATTCTTCCTTCTTTAACTCTACTGGTAAATTCTTCCACAATATTGGAACCAAGTAGAAAAATGCACCATTTCTGGTTGAGGCAAGGTGAACCTGTGAGATATGGGGAACAGCTACTTTATTTAAAGATCTCAATGAGCGATTAGGTGTGTGAAATAACACTAGATTAGAGAGATATAATGATTGTAACTCAAATAATGCCCTATGTGCCAGCATCAAGATTTTAAATGTAATTCTAAATTCCATTGGTAACCAATGGAATTTCAAATATAATGGTGTTACATGATCATAGATGTGTGCGCAACCTAACAGCCGAATTGCCATAGTATGTGCCATGGGGAAAAGGGATTGTTCTTGCTGTTCCCGTTCCTTCCACAAACTGTTTACAGCAAATTCCATGGGGGACAGCCCCTCTAATTCCCCTTCCTCTCACTGCCTGATTTTAGCATATTGTGTCAGGCCACAAACTCTGTAACCTCTTCTCTCCCATCCACTAGAATATAGAATATACTCTTAGGCCATAATCCCACTATTCCTCCTCCTCCGTCTCCCCCAATTAAACACACGCAGGACTTTGGAAATTTGTGACAGGCGGGCTGCTGGTTCTTGTGGCTAAAGCAAGCTTCTTTTACCTTGCAATCTCTGTGGAATCAATTGTGCTGGAAGAATTTAGTGTATGTTTGTTATGTGATTGATTTTGTTTTTATGGATAAAGGCTTATTATAAATGGAAATAAATCTAAATCTCGACCCTCCCCCCCCCCATCCTGATATTCTTCCTGCTTCCAAAGAATTCCCCAAAATCTCTCCTAAATGTACTAAGCTTACCACCTCTTACTTTGGAATCTGACAATGATACAAAAGTAAGCCTGGGTGTATTCCCATTTTGGCTGAGGAAAGTTTTAAAAGGTTCCTAAAGGATGGAAGGGGATCAGGAATGGAGTGGCTAAAAGGAAATATTTTTAAACCCTGGGGTTGTGGGTTCAAACCCCACGCTGCTCCTTGTGACCCTGGGCAAGTCACTCAGTCCTCCATAGCCCCAGGTACATTAGATAGATTATGAGCCCACCGGGACAGATAGGGAAAATGCTTAACCCCCAGAGACCCAAATATAGAAAAAAACGTAAAAAAATGTTTTCGAACGTTCACATGTTGTTATAGGAGGCTTGTGATCCCTAAATCAGTGTTTTTTTTTTTTTATTTTGACATTTTAGTAACTTTTGGGGAGGATGTTGTAAAATTGCAACGCTGGGCCTGTAAGGTAGCAGAATTTCAATAGTGTCACTCTCTCTCTGAACACATGTAAGGAATAATTAAAAGTTTATTTGTACTTTACAGCTTATAAAGACCCACCTAAGTTTATGTATATACACAACAACAATAGTATAATAAAGAAAAAAGTAATTTTTATTATCAATTTAATACAAAAAATGAGTATCATATAAAAACGCAAATTTTTCCCTGTGAAGCGCCCATTGACTTCTATCAGCGGTAATCAAGAAATTTCGTGTTTTTGCACAAAAAATTTCATGTTAGCGCAAATACGGGTAAAAACGGCCACGCTATGAAATAGCACTTGTGCTATCTTCATAGCACGGTTTTGTGAATCGAGCCCTATATGTGCATGTTTTATTTGTTCATTTATTCAGTTATGGTAGTTCCAAAAACAGTTATTTTGCTCTGAAAAGCACAGGCGAACATTGCACTTCCTGCAAAGTGTGTTGGTATAGCCTTTTGCACAGTGTCGGCACCGTCCTCTATCGGCTTTGATGGGAAAATGTCCAATCATGTCCTTGCAAACTTCCTTTGGAGGGTGTGCATTTGACTTTTTGGCTGTCATGGCAGCTGAAGAACCTCCATCATCTGTAAACTGCCTCTTTTGGGAAGTCAAGGTGCCCCCTCTTGATGAAACTGGGCTTGCAGATGGTCGCCCTCGCTTTGACACTGACCCAGCCGTTCCGATCAGGATAAGAGAAGATGCCAACTGGGCCTGAAACATTCTCCTGTTTAGCATCTGTTTCTTTGGGATATCCAAAGCTTTGCAGTCCCTTTTGTACAGGAGCCAAGCATTGATCACAGCTAGGTTAATGGTGTGCCAGAAGATGTAAAGGTACCAGCGGTAGGACTTCAGTGGAAACTTGTATTTTGCTGCAAATGAGTCTAACAAATCCACTCCGCCCATGAATTTGTTATAGGCAGCCACGATATAAGGCCTCTCAACTTCAACAAATCTTTTGGCAGTTTTGTCCCAGCGTTGAATCTTCTCCACTGGTTGTGGGCCAGCAAAGGAAGACACAAGTGTAACCTGTCTGTTGTCAAACCATTTCACAGCACAAATGTTGTGATTTGACTCCACTCTGACATCAAAGCTTCCTCTTCCCTTTTTCTTCAAGCTTTTCTCATCCTCAAGATTACAGTTTGGAAGGCGCACTTGTCTGGCTGTTCCTGTGTAATGAATTCCACAATCCAGCAGCCTAACTATCAATGGGATGCTGGTGAAAAAGTTGTCTGCATAGATCTTGTAGTTGTGACTATGTGGAAGTGTGGAAGCAAGTTTCATCACAACATCCCCTGATAGTCCAAGTTCAGATCTTGCCCGTATTCCATTCACACTGCCTTGGTACACATCAAAATCACAAAGTATACCAGAGATTCCAGTCCTTGCCCACAGCTTGAACCCCCATGGGTTTGGCTTGCCACGCATGTACTGTTTGATGCTGCTGAATTTCCCCCTGAAAGGGATCATCATTTCATCAACAGAGTTATGTTCTTCAGGGACCACTTTTAGGCATTTCTCTCTGAAAGCATCAAGCCATGGTCTGAGTTTCCAGAGTTTGTCACTTTTTTGTTCCATCTCAGACACGGTTAGATTGTTCACAAAATGTAATGATGTCAACAGAGACTGGAATCTGTTTCGTGACATTACATCAGCGACAGGACTGTATCTTGTGTCTGCTTCCCAGTACATACGGACTCCAGGCATTTGGACAAGACCCATCTTCAGATACATGCCAATCATTTGCTCTATTTCCTTTGTGTTTGTGTTTATAGATGATCCTTTCTTCTGAAAACTGTACTGATTTGTGTTATCTGCCAGAGCGTTGATCATATCTTCTGTCACAAACTTCTGAAAGTACTCCAGTGGTGTGCAGAGGGAATGGACATCATTACTCCAAAGCAGGCAACAGGGTTGTATGACTTCATGGCCAGATAAACAGACCTATTTACACATTCAACCATCCAATGGTGTTGCAGAACTGAACAATAGGTTCTATTAGTAATGTACATGAAGTTTTAAAAAGAAAAAAAATGGGGGAGGGTTTATTTTGTAGCCTTAAATGTGATGTTGTAATATTACAACACTGGGTCTCAGGGGAGTGCAGACAAAACCTTGCTATCACTTTGACCCACTGTTGTAAAATTACAACATAGAAATAACCAGCTCTAAATCTCTTAAAATCAGTATATTCAATGATGTCATAAAATCTGCATGATCTACACATATTAATGATCACATAAAAAAATATTTCAAGCTTTTTACTTACTTTAGTCCTGATGTATCCCGTCCAAAACAACAAGATGATATACTCCAAAGCAGGCAACAGGGTTGTATGACTTCATGGCCAGATAAACAGACCTATTTACACATTCAACCATCCAATGGTGTTGCAGAACTGAACAATAGGTTCTATTAGTAATGTACATGAAGTTTTAAAAAGAAAAAAAATGGGGGAGGGTTTATTTTGTAGCCTTAAATGTGATGTTGTAATATTACAACACTGGGTCTCTGGGTGTACCTGATTGTAAAACCACTTAGATAACCTTGATAGGCGGTATATAAAAACCTAATAAACTTGAAGCTTGATAGAAGGGGCTCTATTTTTTGTGGAGGTCACCTTTTGACCTGCCACAGTACCAAGGTCCTTCTGTGTTTTCTGCTGGAACTGAGACAATTAGGGGGGAATTCTGTAAATGGCGTCTAAAAAGATAGGCACCTATCTCTTGCCCTCACACTTAGGCACCTAGTACAGAATTGTGCCTAACTTAAAACTTAGGTGCCTGCGATGTAGGCCAGGGATTTAAAGGCCTATATTATATGTACATAAGTCCTACAGAGAATTGTGCCTAATGGCACCTAAGTCCTTCTCCGCCCGCTAAACACACCCACTTTGGAGTTAGGCACCATGCGATAGACGCCTATCTTTTGTAGAATCACATCTAACAAGATAGACACCTATCAACCAATTAATTTTTATTTTTTCAACTGTGAGTTTGTTAAAGCTCATACTTAAAGCTAATTAAAGGCCCCCTTTTATCAAGCCGCGTTATGGTTTTTTTAATCACCGGCCGCTGAGGTAAAAGCTCCAACACTCATAGAATTCCTATGAGTGTTGGAGCTTTTACTGTAAGAAAACATTCCATGGCTTGATAACAGGAGACCTAATTTCCGCCTTAATCTTTGCAGATCAAAGCTACAAAATTATGATAGACACGCACCATTTGTATTTATTTAATTTTCTATGCCATTCTCCCAAGGAAGATCAGAATTGTTTACATTAATTTATTCAGGTACTCAAGCACTTTTCCCTGTCTATCCTGATGCGCTCACAATCTATCTAGTGTAGCTGGAGTAATAGGGGGGGATTAAGTGACTTGCCCAGGGTCACAAGGAGGAGTGTGGGTTTAGAACCCACAACCTCAGGGTGCTGAGGCTGTAGCTTTAACCACTGTGCCACTCTAGAAATCAAAATGTAGTAAAAGTGAACCAAGTACAGGACAATCAAGCTATTGCAACATCACTGATGAGGTTGGCTCTTAGGCATTGGTGGAATGAGGCATTATGATGTCACAATACTAGCTCTGGTTATCAGTCCAAAGCTTTTCACACTATTTATTCTATTTTCTATACTGCTCCCTTAGGGGAGCTCAGAATGATTTACATGAATTTATTCTGGTACTCAAGCATTTTTCCCTGTCTGTCCCGGTGAGCTCACAATCTATCTAGTGTACCTGGAACAATGGGGGGGATTAAGTGAGCTGCACAGGGTCACAAGGAGCAGTGTGGTTTTGAACCCACAACCTCAGGGTGCTGAGGCTGTAGCTTTTAACCACTGCACCACACTCTTTGTATTTGTTTACTATTCATCAATAAGCATGCTTAAGTAGTGTATTTAATCTTCAGCAAGGCAAATAGAAGCAGAAAAAATACATGACCTAAATTATGTCTGTGTGGATTCCATCAGATATGCCACAGTTGTCTAGATTCTTTTACTGTATATAAGTTCAAGTGCTTTTTCAGGTACCTTTAAACATGAAGTTTTAAAAATGCATTCTAATTTTGCTCAGACAGAGCTGTCTACATTTCTCCATTGAAAGATAGTTCATATCCATTTTTTTGGCTTCCTGGGAGAAAGGTAATTTAAGTCACAGCGAAGGCAACAGTGAGCTGCTGGGAAATCTATGAAAATGAAATGACAGAGAGAAAAAATATCAATGTTGATGTCTGGACAAGTAAATTCCTAGAAGATGAGTGTCCTCAGCCGGTAGCTGAGCCACTTCAGGCAAGAGGGTGAGGGGACATAAGGGGGGGGGGGGGGTAGTGAGGTAATAATAGAAAAAGAAAGGAAAAGGTAGGAAGAGTTGAGGGCTGGCTAAAAGGAGCTTAGAGGACGATTTCCTGGACAAGACTGATTGCAGTGGATGATTTTGGAAGGCTGTAGTCATTGAAGGGTGGATGGTGTGGTATGGAGGGAGTTCTCTTATTAAGGTATGCTAATGGATTAGGGGTCCTTTTATTAAGGTGTGCTAACTGATTTAGCACGCGCTAAATGCTAAAATGCCTATAGGAATATAATGAATGTCTTAGCATTTAGCATGCACTAATCCTTAGCACAAGCTAAATCGGTTAGCGCACTTTAATTAAAGGACCCCTAAGTGTGTGCTACCGATAAGCGTGCATTAAGGGCTCCTTTTACAAAGCCATGGTAGTGATACTACTACGGTAAATACACCAAAGCCCAAAAGAATTGAATGGGCTTTGGTGCATTTAACGGGGCAGCATCGCTATGCCTGTTTCCAAGCACTAATTGCAAGCCATTTATTTAGGGGGGGAAATATTTTTTGTGGGGGCAGGGCATGGGCAGGGAATGGATGTGAACGAGTTATCCAGCTAGTGTATTGTGATGAGTGCAGGCTAACTGGATAGTGCACCCCGATCCCTACCCTGTGCCCAAAAACTCAAACTCCACCAAAATAATCCTATCATTTTTGATAAGACAATCAAACTTTCCAATATAGGCAAATATGGGATTACACAAAGCATAAATCCTGGGGGGGAGCTTAAGTTAGGTGAAACACTTATGGAACGGATGCTATAGGAAGGGGGAGGTAGGGGTATTATTTCTAATTTGTATTTGGCTTTGATAACTACTACAAACCCTATTTCCTCTTATACTTAGGACTCCTTTTACAAAGGTGCGCTAGTGTTTTTAACGCACACACCGGATTGACGCACGCTATAGCGCGCACTAGCTGAAAATCTATTGCCTGCTCAAAAAGAGGCAGTAGCAGCTTGCGCACGTGGCAATTTAGCACACACTATTCCACGCGTTAAGGCCCTAGCACAGCTTTGTAAAAAGAGCCCTAAATGATGGAAGACTGATCTAGTGATGTCCTTTGACCTAAAACAATGCAAACAGAGCTTTCAGTAGTTTTCAAGTTTCAAGTTTTGTTTAAAATTTGATTAAATCGCTTATCAAACTTCTAAGCAATATACATAATTAAAATGTAAACACAGATTTGGGACTTACAAGCATAATATGTCAATATCACAAATAAATAAACAAATGGACAGACTGAAACCATAAGGGAAAACGGAAAGAAATATAATAGTAATAAGACAGTGAAACATAAATGGTAAAAACAACGAGTTGGGAGATTCAGAAGATGAACAAATTACAACTGAATTGAGGCGGTGTGAAATTCCGGTCAGATGGATAATTAATGAAATCTTTTTTAAAAATGTTATGAATCAAAAGCATCTTTAAACAGCAAACTTTTCAAATTGCCTCTGAATCAATCTAAAGATTTTTCGTCCCTTAGATAAATCGGAAGGGAGTTCCAGAGTTGAGGTACGGTAACAGAGAAAATGTTTTGACGTCTCGTGTTGAATACTTTCAACAAAGAAATAGATACTTGCTTAGAGGCTCTATTGCCAGTAATATAATAGAAAATTGATTTAAAAAATTTTTTTTATCACTGGTACTGCACTTTGCAGAGATTGTTAAAAGTATTTCATGTTGGTAATGCCACTGTTGGAGGCAAGTGGAACTCTTGGTGATAGTTTCCACATTCGGTGGCATTGTCCCAAGGCACGATCTTTTGGAACATCAATGTTAACTTTATTACAAAAGATCACTCAGGTGCAATACTCTTTGAAGCTAGAACTCTATTTGTTCCATTTTAAACCATTTGGTGTGAAGTGTTAGATGCATAAACTAGCCATACAATTTTTTTGTAGCCACAAAACTGTCCTAGAGATTCCCATGTTCATAGGTGCATATGATATATAAGAATTAGAGGCTTCCTTTGCCAATATACAGTACATTTTCCTGCCACCAATACAAAGAACACCCTGGTTGCCGACGGAAGCATGCGTAAAGTTTAAATTCGCCTGCCTCTGCTTCAAAGTACTATATGGACTAGCTCCCAAATACATAACGGATCTTTTCTCCTTTTCCACCAACAAATGCAAGAGAAGCACACATTAAAACTTTGTTTCCCCTCCAGTTAGAGGCTGCAAACTAAAAAAAACACCATGAACACCTTCTCTCACATCGGGTGGCATTATGGGGTAAGGACCTAGAGCAATTGCTCTCGCCCACTACTTACGAGG